>NC_140582.1:1235236547-1235902051 GCF_964204655.1 Triturus cristatus
TCGAAATGCTACGCCGCCTCAGGTTTATTTCTCCTTGTTCTTTGTACATTTGCAAACGCCTCTGAGTACTGCCCGGTGCAGGAAGGTGCCCCTTCCTGCGCAAAAACAATCCTGCTACAACACAGGTACCCTTGCACCATGACGGAAGGGTGCCTGCGTTGGCGCTAGGCAGCCAAAAGTGCGACAGGAATGCACCATATAAAGTTAAATACAGTGCATTTCTGCCCTTTCATGAAGAGCAGCGCAGAAAGGTGGCTTGCTGCGTTGCACTGAGTAAAAAATTATAAATATGGGCCTGGAGGAGGAAGTACGAACTGATGAGTGATGCATTTCAAGACTCAGACAGGGATACATTTGCACCATCTCTGTTTTTCACAGTAGCGACAAATGGCAGAGGTGGTCCCACGAGTGTAGGTGAAGATGATGCGCCCAGAAAGATGGAGCCAAATATTCGTTTTACTCAATCAGTTTTCTTTGGTTGTGGCACATGCACGACTCAATGACGAAACAGCAACCTTGACATTGACAGTGGTGGGTCCCAGACACTTTCCCACTGGTGCTTAATTTGTAAAAAAAAAAAAACAAGCGCCAGGGCCCTCGTCAGGAGGCCAGTGCAGCTTGCACCAACTATTGCACCTGACTGTGCTGACAATGACAGTACAAAAAAAACTACTAACCATCCTCCTCCTAAAAGTGCGAGAACTGAGACTATTCCAGGCTCCCAAAGCTATAAGAAGGGCTTGGGTGAGAGGAATTAGTTATTTTTATAATACTTATTTTTAACATATATTGAATTAATAAACAGCTATTGTATTGCTCATCTCTAAATAAAACAAACAGTGCCACCATGTGGCAGGCTGTCATAAGTGTCAGTGTTAGCAATGAAGCTCTGGTGCAGAGCACTGGAAACCACCGGCTCAATTTACGCCCTGTTTACCACTCGAGAAGCAACTCAATGGAGACACGAGTGCAACAAAGCTTGACATAGGTAGACCACCTCACCCCACTGCTGTATCCCTGTACCCCGATCTTAGACTGGCAGACATCAGCTCATTCATGACCGCTGTCTGAAGACACCTCTATATTGGTGACCATTCGGAAGTGTCCGGGCCTGAGAAGGTGGCGTGTGATTGGAGAGCGCTCAAGACACTGTTGGTGTAAAGCAGAGTTCTTCAATCTGTGGGGGGCGCACGACACCATCCTAGGGGAGACACGCACTCCACTCTAATATTACCTTTGATCCCTGCCTCGCAAGTCTTCTTAGAGAACTCCCGTATGGTTGGAGGGAGGGGAAATCGATGGGGCACGAAGTGCCCATGGTTTTGTTATGTTAACCGTCCCAGGAGGGAGTTAATTCATAGAGCTGACATGCTTCAGCTGCAATGAGGAGGCAACAAGTCTCCTCTGCTAAAACCAAAGGTCAAGGAACACACAGGCCTGTTCCTTCCCATTCAAAATTATAGCAAAGGAGACTCCTAGCCTCCCACTGCAGCTGAAATGACTGTCTGTTCCTTTGCTTTCAGTTTAAGCAGTGGAGGCATCCTGCCTACCACTGCAGCTGAAGCATTTCAGCTCTATGAATGAACCCCCTCCTGGGAGGGTTAACTCTTCCCAGAAAGGAGACAATTTATTTTTTAAAACTACACAGGCAGGCGGCATAATGCCAGCCAGCCACGTGTTGTTTAAACAGACTGCAAATTGCTTGTCTTGACATTTAATATTGTTATAAATAAAGAAGCATGTTCCCTTTTATTATCAGCCGTAGATTATTCAGGCAGCTCTCGAACACAAGTAAAAGTTATTTCTATTTATATTTGGTGTTCGAAGTATGTACAGACAAGTACTGACAATACAGCTTTAGGTGACTGCTTATGCCTGGGACATCAAAAGAATGAGCTAGAAACCCTAATATCAAGACTGGGAGTTTGTTGCAGGATCACCACATGATTTATTTCCTCCACCCTGATCCCTGGTTACTGCCATATCAGCAATAGTTTAACACATTTGAAACCCAACGCTGTCGTCAATAACATTCTGAGTAACTTCAAGTGTCTGGGAACGCACCCTGCATTCAGACAACTCGCTCCTCATTCTCGCCCTTCACTTTCTCGCTCACCCTGCACTCACGCTGATCCTCATGCACTCACACCATTCACCCACTTACCCTGCAGTCACAGTGATCACTCTGCACTCACAATGCACTTGCACTGTTCACCCTGTACCTCCCCCTGCAGTTACACAAGCACACTACTCACCCTGCGCTCAAGTTACACTTCACTCAACTGTCCCCCTCACTGCTCAATCTGCAATCTCACTCAAATAAATCCACTGCTAACCATACATTCATTCGTCCCACTCTGCACTTATATCTGCACCCAAATTCATATGGTCACCTCGCTCACCCTGCAGTCACTCCTCTTACCCTACTCCCAAACTGTCGCATGGCTCACCGTCCACTCACATGAGCACTCCTGCCACCCACACAGCGCAGAGGGTTAATGTGCCTGCTCCATAGAATGTGCACCATGCAGATCACAGAACTGAGTGTGAGTAAACAATGAGTAGCGCTATAACAAAATGAAGAGAGATGAGGTGCATCGTTGGTGAGTGGTAGTGAAGGAGTTCATGGAGAAGGAGGAAATGTGGGAGGGGCGCCAAAAAAGACTGTTGCACTGTGTGCAACAAGTGCTTGGGCCAGCCCTGGCTGGGAGTGTTAGCCCCCACCCGAAGTTCGGGTCTAGTCGCGCCCCTGTACACGAGTATGGGCATGTCGTCCTAAATTACAAAAGGACACATTAACATGCACCTCAATCCAGCCTTCCAGGGGGCTCCTTGATGGAGACAGCTCTGTTTTTGCCCTGAGGGCCTGGAATAATTCCTAAACAGATTCTTGTAAATACCGTTTTGTTTAATTTCTTTTTAATGTGATTGATGTAAGGAGTCTATTACTATTTGCAGAGAAATGTGTTTGTTTCATGCAACAACCATAAAAAAGTTTCTTTTAGATCCAAGAGGGGTCCTCACATATGAGACATTGGAGGATATCACAGATATTATTCGCTATAAAATTAGTGGGCTGCTGCTTTGTTACAACAGTGAAAACACACATCACTATCTATGAATATTAGATGTAAACGCTTTTAGAATTTCAACCTTAGTGCCTGTTGGACAGGCCACATGAAGGGCTTGCTCCCTCCCCGCATGACAGGGCCCGAGCCCCGGCCCTCCAGGTGTTACCCACAGAAGCAACACGCACCCCGTCTCATACGGGACTCCTGCCCCCGGACATCTCTGTATCATGGGGCCGAACCACTACCGGCTCCCTCGCCCGGCCCGGCCGCCATCTTGGACACTGCACCACGAGGCCGCGTGGCCTCAACTCGACCCTAACCCTGGGCCTGGCCAGGCCCCGACATCCCGGCACCCCCATCCACCCAGGAGGTGAACGGACCACTTGGCAGGTCAATGGGAGAAAGAAGTGTCGAATGGCTCTCCCCTGCCAGGTGCCGATCGCCCCCAGCTCCCCAGGGCGCTGGCTCCACCCCCCTGCTGGGTGTCTGGACTCCCTCATCCCGGACCTCCCAACCTCCAAGTGCGAGGGTCCGGACATCAAAGGGGGCCAGACCTATAACTGGGGCAGCTCCAGAGCAGGAAGGCAGTTGTATCCTGGAGTCGAGAGACACCGTGAAGAACTCATCCTTGACGGACTACTGGCGCTGCCGTAGCCCCGCCTTGTGAACTATCGTCCTGCCTGCTGGCGCTGCCGCAACCTTCTGCATCCTTCATCCTCGTCGGGACCGGCTGGCGCTGCCGCGGACCGTTGTAACTACCACCTTCACCGGGACCTGCTGGCACCGCCGCGGACCGTCGCTACCACGATCATCTCGGGACCTGCTGGCGCTGCCGCGGACCGTTGTAACTACCACCTTCTCCGGGACCTGCCGGCGCTGCCGCGGCCCGTCCATCTAGAACGCCAAGCTCGAGGATTGTGAGCTATCCATCATATCACCGCATCTACCTGATTGGTAACAAGACTGTCCCGCTACCCCCTTTCCCAACCAAGAGACTAGAAGCGAGGGGACCCCTGAGTCCAGACCTCCTTGTACCATACTATCGTACCTAAAGATTGCTTATAAAGAACGTTGAACCTTATCTTTGTGTGGTGTACATCTGTGGGGGGGAAGTTACTCATCTGTACGATCGCTGGAGACGGCTCTCCCCGGAGACCTCTCCCCTTGTCCTCGGCCGACCCTCCCGGTCCGTCTAACATTGGTGGCCAGCGGCGCGATCCAAATCAACGCGTAATCGTACAGAGAGTAGCTCACCCCACGACGAAACCACAATGACAACCAAAGAGAGCGGATCCACCAAGAAATTCCAGATGGAGAAATTGGAAGAGTACAGCCATCGTGAGCTGAAACAATTCTGCATTGAACTAGGCATTGCTACCACCGGTCTGAGTACCAAAGACGATTTCAAGCACGCCATTGAGTCGTGGGCAGAAACCGGGGCCGTCAGACCCCCGGACCAAGACATTGCAGCATCAGAGAGGAACACCACGGCTCCCGAGGAGCGAAGAACGGGTCTCTCGCAGGAAGAGATCCAAGAGAGAGAAAAAAGCAGACTACATGAGTTACAAATGGCACGGCTCAAAATGGACGGTGAACTAAAATTAGCCGAACAAAAACTGAACCTAGAACATCTGCGGCTCAGAGAAGAACGGGAAGAAAAACAGAGGCAGAGAGAGCTCGAGGAAAAGAGATTAGCGTACGAACACGAGCGCAAACTGGCAGAAATAGACCTACGGAAGCAGAGCAAAGAACCGGGGGTGCCCGAGCAACCGCGCACCCCAGGAGCGACAGAAAAGAAAGTCCACATCCCCAAGGATGTCGTTCGAGAGTATTTCCGAGATGACGACATACAACAGTGGTTCAAGGCCTACGAGATCGCCATGACCTCCCACCGGATCGATCGTAGTGACTGGGGAGCCGGTCTATGGGGGAGGTTCGTCAATGAAGGCCGCGATGCCCTGTTACAGCTCCCAGACCATCTGATGACATCCTATGACCACATGAAGGCTGCCCTCCTCACCCGATATGGGCTCACACCCGAAATGTACCGCCAGCGGTTCGGAGACTGCACCCGGATCCCGGGTACAACTTGGGTGGAATATGTAAACTATTTCAGCCGAGCCTTCGAGGGTTGGATCAAGGGAAGCCACGTAACGACCTACGAGCAACTTTTTAATCTCATGGTGTGGGAGCACCTCTCTAACAACTGCTTCGTCGAGCTCAGGCAGCACCTCCTCGACAGTAAATTGACTGACCCACAGCAGCTCGCCGCCGAAGCTGACCGGTGGGAAAGCACCCGAGTAGGCCGGAGTGGGCCGCACGAACGGAACCGGAACAACCAAGGTCAGCACCGTCCCCGAGGAGGAGGAGGATGCCAGGGACGAGGAAGAGACACCGACCCGGCCGCTCCCGCTGCCAGCACCCCGCCCCCGGCCAGCCGGGGCAACACCCCGATGCGCCCGGGGTTCCGAGCCAATGTCACGTGTCACCGATGCCAGCGAGTCGGTCACTACGCCAATGACCCGAACTGTCCACAGAACCAAACTCCGAGACCCCGCCAGGTAGCTGCCGCCGCCCTGGGGGGAGAACAAATCTCCGAAGAACAGGAAGAATGCGAACAAGAACAACAAGAGTGGGAACCGGCCGCCATGGTTCTAGCGTGCCTAGGGGGAAGAGACATGGTCCCGCGGGCTCCCCTACCCGCCAACACCAGAAAATATAGTCAGTGGGTGAACATTAATGGACGCAGGGCCGAAGCACTACGTGACACGGGGGCCAGTGTGACGGCCGTCCGCTGTCACCTGGTAACCCCAGATCAGATTCTGCCGAACATTCTCTGCCCCGTTCGTTCAGCCGACAATTCGGAGAGCCTATGTCGGATGGCCTGCGTCCCCTTCGAATGGGGAGGAGTCTCCGGCATGTTGAAGGTGACGGTCCGAGATGATGCCCCCGTGGACTGTCTCCTGGGGAATGATCTTGAGAGTTCCCCGTGGGCCGCCGAAGAAAGAAGAGAGCACCTGGGGATGTTGGGCCTCCCGGACTGGGCATGCGTAACCACCCGGTCCATGGCCGCCCGTGCCATCCCCCGACCAGAAGAACCAGAATGGCCAGCACCTCCTCCCCTGATCGCTCCAGTAGAGGACACCGACCATACCGACCCCCCAGAGCAAACCCCCGAAGGGCTCGCTCAGCCCCAGGACCTTCCCGACCTGGCTCAGTGGCGTCAAGAAGGGGGTCCCACCCAGGAACAGTTCCGTCAAGAGCAGAAGACCTGTCCCTCCCTCGAGGGACTCCGCCAGCAAGCCCTCGCCCAGAGCGCAGGGGACACCACCGGAGCCCATTGGATCTATTGGGACAACGACCTGTTGTACAGTGAACAGAGAATCGCGGAGTTAGGGGCCAGTCGAGTGCTGGTGGTGCCCCTCCGTTTTAGAGACTTCTTGTTAAATTTGGCCCACGATGTCCCTCTGGCTGGACACCTGGGCCAGGACAAAACCTACAGTCGCCTGGTGACACACTTTTTCTGGCCAAGGATGAGAAACGACGTCCTCAACCACTGCCGGTCCTGCCCCACGTGCCAGGCCAGCGGGAAGAGCGGCCGCAAACTTAAAGCACCTCTGCAACCCTTCCCAGTTGTCACCACCCCGTTCGAGAGGGTGGGAATAGACATTGTGGGGCCCCTGGACCCCCGTACAGCACAAGGACATCGGTTCATCCTGGTACTGGTGGACCACGCCACCCGCTACCCCGAGGCTGTTCCCCTGCGAACTGTAACAGCCCCGGTGGTCGGCCGGGCCTTAATGGGGATCTTCTCCCGGGTGGGCTTCCCCCGAGAAGTCGTCAGCGACAGAGGCACAAACTTTATTTCAAAATATATGAAGTCCCTCTGGCAACAGTGCGGGGTCACCTACCGATTCACGACCCCCTATCACCCTCAAGGAAACGGACTAGTCGAGCGGTTCAACCGCACGCTCAAGGGAATGATTGGGGGGTTGGAAGAGCCCCTCCGTCGCCAGTGGGATGTGCTACTTCCGTGCCTCCTCTTCGCATATCGAGAAGTCCCCCAGAAGTCCCTCGGCTTCAGCCCTTTCGAACTCTTGTACGGACACCCTGTGCGAGGGCCCCTCAGCCTAGTCAAAGAAGGTTGGGAGATGGCCCCCCTAAAGACCCCTCCAGACGTCTTCAAGTACCTCCTGACCCTACGCAATCAGACCAGGCGATTCAGAGAAATGGCGAAAGCGAACCTTGAGGCCAGTCAGGAGGACATGAAAAAATGGTACGATCAAAATGCCTCCTCCATCGAATTCGAACCTGGCCAACAAGTGTGGGTGATGTCCCCCACCGAACCATGTGCCTTGCAGGACAAGTGGACGGGGCCCTTCAAAGTGGTCGAGCGCAAGAGCCCCGTCACCTATCTCATCGATATGGAATCTCCACGGAACCCCCTCCGGGTCCTCCACACCAACAGACTCAAGCCCCACTTTGTGCGCTCGGAGCTCAGCCTCCTGATGGCTACCGACAGTGGAGCGGAAGAAGACTCCGAACCTCTCCCTGATCTCCTAAAGACTCGTGAGAAAGATGGTTCCGTGGACGGGGTCCGACTCTCAGATGCCCTCACCCCGGAACAGCGCCAAGGCTGCCGGGACCTCCTGCTGCAGTTTGCGACCCTGTTTTCCCTCACCCCAGGGGTCACCCCCTGGTGCTTGCACGACGTGGACACTGGGGACAGTCCCCCTATCAGACATCGGGCGTACCGCATACCAGATCGGGTACGGGCCTGCATCCAAGAGGAGGTGTCAAAGATGCTCACGCTCGGGGTCATCGAGCCCTCGGACAGCCCCTGGGCCAGCCCGGTCGTGCTGGTCCCCAAAGCTGCTGCCCCCGGCACCACTCCTGAGCTCCGATTCTGCGTCGACTATCGGGGCTTGAATGCTGTCACCAGAACCGACGCTCATCCCATCCCCCGAGCGGATGAACTGATCGACCGCATGGGGGCTGCCCGCTACCTCAGCATCTTCGACCTGACAGCGGGCTACTGGCAGATCGGTCTCACACCCCGGGCTCAAGAACGATCCGCCTTTTCCACCCCCGATGGCCACTACCACTTCAAGGTCATGCCATTCGGCATGAAGAATGCCCCAGCTACTTTTCAGCGACTGGTGAACCAGGTCTTGGCGGGACTCGAGGAGTTCAGCGCCGCCTACCTGGACGATATCGCTGTGTACAGCCGCCACTGGTCCGACCACCTCCACCACCTCCGAGAGGTCCTGCAGGCCCTCCAACGGGCCGGCCTCACAATCAAGGCCAGCAAGTGCCAAATTGGTCAGGGGTCCGTGACCTATCTCGGACACCAGGTGGGAAGCGGTCTGGTGGCCCCTCTACAACTCAAGATCGCTGCCATCCAGTCCTGGCAGCCCCCAGTCACGCAGACCGAGGTCCGAGCCTTCTTGGGGCTCACCGGCTACTACCGGCGGTTCGTGAGGGACTATGGCAGCATTGTGGGGCCCCTCACGGAACTCACATCCAAAAACTACCCGAAGAAGGTCAACTGGACCCCAGATTGTCAAGCAGCCTTCGAGAAGCTGAAGGCCGCCATGTGCACTGCCCCTGTGCTCCAGGCCCCCGACTACAGTCGGGAGTTCATCGTACAAACAGATGCCTCCGACCATGGCATCGGGGCGGTCCTCTCCCAGTTGAACTCCGAGGGCCTTGACCAACCAGTGGTCTTCATCAGCAGACGCCTCCTGGCCCGAGAACAGTGCTGGAGCACCATCGAGAGGGAGGCCTTCGCAGTGGTGTGGGCCCTCAAAAAGCTCCGGCCCTATCTCTTCGGTACCCACTTCCGGGTGCAAACAGATCATCGGCCCCTGCAGTGGCTAATGCAGATGCGGGGGAAAACCCCAAACTATTGCGTTGGTCCATCTCCCTGCAGGGGATGGACTTCACTGTGGAACATCGACCTGGCCAAGACCACGCCAACGCGGATGGCCTCTCACGCTTTTTCCGCCTCGACGAGGAGAGTCCCCAAGAGGATGGGTGACTCTCCCCGCCTTCAGCTGGGGGGGACGCATGTTGGACAGGCCACATGAAGGGCTTGCTCCCTCCCCGCATGACAGGGCCCGAGCCCCGGCCCTCCAGGTGTTACCCACAGAAGCAACATGCACCCTGTCTCATACGGGACTCCTGCCCCCGGACATCTCTGTATCATGGGGCCGAACCACTACCGGCTCCCTCGCCCGGCCCGGCCGCCATCTTGGACACTGCACCACGAGGCCGCGTGTCCTCAACTCGACCCTAACCCTGGGCCTGGCCAGGCCCCGACATCCCGGCACCCCCATCCACCCAGGAGGTGAACGGACCACTTGGCAGGTCAATGGGAGAAAGAAGTGTCGAATGGCTCTCCCCCGCCAGGTGCCGATCGCCCCCAGCTCCCCCGGGCGCTGGCTCCACCCCCCTGCTGGGTGTCTGGACTCCCTCATCCCGGACCTCCCGACCTCCAAGTGCGAGGGTCCGGACATCAAAGGGGGCCAGACCTATAACTGGGGCAGCTCCAGAGCAGGAAGGCAGTTGTATCCTGGAGTCGAGAGACACCGTGAAGAACTCATCCTTGACGGACTACTGGCGCTGCCGTAGCCCTGCCTTGTGAACTATCGTCCTGCCTGCTGGCGCTGCCGCAACCTTCTGCATCCTTCATCCTCGTCGGGACCGGCTGGCGCTGCCGCGGACCGTTGTAACTACCACCTTCACCGGGACCTGCTGGCACCGCCGCGGACCGTCGCTACCACGATCATCTCGGGACCTGCTGGCGCTGCCGCGGACCGTTGTAACTACCACCTTCTCCGGACTGTCCCGCTACCCCCTTTCCCAACCAAGAGACTAGAAGCGAGGGGACCCCTGAGTCCAGACCTCCTTGTACCATACTATCGTACCTAAAGATTGCTTATAAAGAACGTTGAACCTTATCTTTGTGTGGTGTACATCTGTGGGGGGGAAGTTACTCGTCTGTACGATCGCTGGAGACGGCTCTCCCCGGAGACCTCTCCCCTTGTCCTCGGCCGACCCTCCCGGTCCGTCTAACAGTGCCTGTGCACCGGTAGTAGCCTGGCTAAAGAGGGTAAGGCAGAGCTGAAAGTAAATCATTTAGACTCAAAGCTGTACTGAACAGGGGCCCCCAAAATAGTTTTGGCCCAGGGCACCCAAAATCCTTAACATGTCCCTGCCACCACAAAGTCTGTCAGACAACATTGCTCTGAAGTAAAATAGACAACATCATTCATTTATTATTAGTTCTATTTTTCTTAAACAGAAGCCCGATGTGTCCTTAACCCCAACTGCTTCAGGCAAGCAACTTATCGTACCACTAAGGAATTCTCAATTAGGTGTGCGTACCACGCCCTCTCTGTGGACTTTCAACTTTGTCTTCGGGTTCATAACAGGTTGCTGAGCAATTATCCCATTATAATGCTGCCTAAAACGTTTGTTAATGATTTCTAGAGAAGATTTGTTTCTCGTGTACCAGCTCTGAGCTAGGGAGTGCTCGAAAAATCTGACAACACTGTCTCCCTTACAGTCCCTGTCTTGGCTGAAAATGTCTGCAGAATATTCAGCTTTGAGAGAAACTGCTATCAAAACTCTCTTGCTTTTCAGCTCATCCTATTAATGTGAGATTGGGTTCTCAGCACTTGCGGTATTAAAGACTAGGGGGCAGATTTACAAGCGCCCTGCGCCATCCGTACTTCCCTTTTTGTGACGTACTGGTGGTGCAGGGGGCTGCTCCATATTTACAAGGACGGGAAAAGCCACCCTGCGTGACTTTTCCTCTCCTTGTAAATACGGCCCCTTCACACGCAGCACTTTGTGTTGAAGGGTTGTTCCATGGGTATTGCTGTGGGTGTTCCCACGCAACACCCATGGAACAAGACACATCTCCAGAGTTACGAGGAACAGTAAATCTGGAAATGCGTCTGAATGCTACGCCACCCTAGAGGTGGTGTAGCGAGGCGCAACAAGGAGAAATGTTTTCATTTCTCCTCATTTTTCCCTCTTTCAATGCGTGCTGCATTCTACAGCATGCATTGATAGAGGGAAATGGCTGTAGTGATTGTTTATATGCAGGTAGGTGCCCCTTCCTGCACAAAAACAATCTCCCCACGACGCAGGCATCCTTGCACCATGGTGCAAGGATGCCTACGCCAGCGCATGGCTGCAGTTTGTGTGTCAGTGCTGGGGGAAGCACAGAGATGAGTCATATTCTTGTAAATATGTCGCTTCCCTGTGCTTCAGAAGTGCCACAGCGTGGCGCAGCTAAAGGGCTTGTGGTGTCATGCTGTGGCACTTCCTTGTAGATGTGCCCCTGGATGTGGAACACAACCTGAGGATGGCAGTAGCAAAAATCCATCCACAGATTGACCGTCTGTGGCGAAAAACAGGCACACCCGTCACATTTATGTTGGTGGTGTTAATATCAATCAATGTCATGTGTAAAACAAAGCATTCTAGTAAAAACTATTTGCGCACATTTTATCTAGGAAAATGGTGGTTTGAGCTGTGTAATAAGCCTCTGTCATTTCAGCACACCCACTCACAAACCTGCACTTTACTAAACACTCTTATTGTGTTGAACATTATTTGCTGGATATGGCCCGGGATATGCGCGCGGCGGTCGATTATGTAGTGTACCAGATTCCAGAAATCTCTGTCGAATTGTGGAGGGACCAACAGCTAAAAAAATTGAGCTGGGGGGGCTCAACCTATAAAAGTTTGAAGACCTCTGCATTAGAAGCTACAGCGGCTAAACCATAGAGTCCGAGGATGCTCGAGCGGATAGAGCCCACGAAGGGGCTAGAGTGTCTCAACCAACTGTGTCTCAGGATACCAGAGTGAATAGAGCCCGGTAGGGGGCTAGAGCGTCTCACCCAACGGAGTCTCAGGTTGCCAATGCTGATAGAGATGAGGTTGAGGCTACAACCGCTTACACCAGAGAGACAAGAAATATGATAGAGCGGCTTATCTCAGAAATAGACACACAGAACAGACTGTTTTGGGGAGGGACAGCAGAGAGAGTGGGGTTGAGGAGCTACGAGAGGGAAAACAAAACAAGCCTCGATCTCTTGTCTTTATGGGGCCATGTGTCTAAAGCGGTACAAAAGGGGGTGGTGATGGACGGAGCATCAGAACCAATCAAACACTCACACCCAGTCAACAGATCCGGGTTTGATCCATCACCGTTCTTTAGCCCACTCTGCCACCCGAGTTCAGACATGGCCATATGCAAATCAGTATGACCCTGTGCCTCATGGGAACAGTCCAGCCCGAACTGCCAAGCCATGCCTTCCCTGGACCGGAAACAAGCTTCCTAGGACTGGTTTCTGGTATTTCAGCCGTCTTCAGCCAGGCTTGCTTGAATCCAGTGGCAAAGTGAGCAAGGGACTCACGTCTGAGCATACCCTGCCAACTTATGGCGAACAAAGCGGTACAAAAGGGGGTGGTGATGGACGGAGCATCAGAACCAATCAAACACTCACACCCAGTCAACAGATCTGGGTTTGATCCATCACCGTTCTTTAGCCCACTCTGCCACCCCAGATCAGACAAGGCCATATGCAAATCAGTATGACCCTGTGCCTCATGGGAACAGTCCAGCCCGAACTGCCAAGCCATGCCTTCCCTGGACCGGAAACAAGCTTCCTAGGACCGGTTTCTGGTATTTCAGCCGTCTTCAGCCAGGCTTGCTTGAATCCAGTGGCAAAGTGAGCAAGGGACTCACGTCTGAACATACCCTGCCAACTTATGGCGAACAAAGCGGTACAAAAGGGAAGACATGGCTTGGCAGTTCGGGCTGGACTGTTCCCATGAGGCACAGGGTCAGACTGATTTGCATATGGCCATGTCTGAACTCGGGTGGCAGAGTGGGCTAAAGAACGGTGATGGATTAAACCCAGATCAGTTGACTGGGGGTGAGTGTTTGCACTGTTCAACACTCCGTCCATCATTTCCTTTGGTTTCTGCTTTGTTCGCCATAAGTTGGCAGGGTATGCTCAGACGTGAGTCCCTTGCTCACTTTGCCAGTGGATTCAAGCAAGCCTGGCTGAAGACGGCTGAAATGCCAGAAACCGGTCCTAGGAAGCTTGTTTCCGGTCCAGGGAAGACATGGCTTGGCAGTTCGGGCTGGACTGTTCCCATGAGGCACAGGGTCAGACTGATTTGCATATGGCCATGTCTGAACTGGGGTGGCAGAGTGGGCTAAAGAACGGTGATGGATTAAACCCAGATCAGTTGACTGGGGGTGAGTGCTTGCAATGTTCAACACTCCGTCCATCATTTCCTTTGGTTTCTGCCATGTGTCTAAACACATGGCCCCATAAAGAGAAGAAACCTTTCACGGCAGAAGGAAAGCAGGCGAGGCCATCCAAGTGGGCCGGCCGAAAAAGCCTAAAGTATACGTCATAAAGAGCTCTTTTCCAATGGCTGGCCACCGTTTAGCGTAAACGGTGATGCCAGTCAATGGAAAAGAGGGGCGGGGTTAAAGCCCTTCACAGAAGTTACTCTAAATCATTAAATCTCGCTGAGCGAGCTGCGCATGTGCGCAGCCACGCTAGCCGAGACCTAAAAACCTTTAGACCTGTCTGGAGGGCAGGAGACGAGCTGGCCCCTCAGCAACCTTTCCGTAACAAAGAAACGGGTTCCAGAGTAGTGTAGAGGACTCCATTGTGATGGCTTTGGGTTGACAAAGAAGCCGTCAATCAGTAGACCTCACTGTAAGTGCACCACAAGACGAATAATTTTCCAAAACATCTTAAACAATACTTATGAAATTCAGCACATAACAAACCAGCTCTCTC
The DNA here is from genome assembly GCF_964204655.1 of Triturus cristatus. NCBI lineage: Eukaryota > Metazoa > Chordata > Amphibia > Caudata > Salamandridae > Triturus > Triturus cristatus. The sequence continues at coordinate 1,235,250,460 of NC_140582.1, forward strand.
TTGTTTGAAAGTGTATGCCTCCGTAGTGAGCGCTTTCTAGTCATTGTCAGGTGTTTTACTTTTGTCAAACATAATCAGAAGTCCGCAAACAGCACTTTTAGGACGTTTTAGCACCCCCAGGCAGCTGTTGGAGTGCATCTACCCAGAACCTGACTGCTCAGCAGGAAGTAGTGGCAGGCTGATCATAAATTTCTTATTACAATTCGTCAGATATGCTTATCTTCCGAGATAGTGCTGTATGCTGCTGTGCGCACTGATCATCTTTACACAAATGGTCGCTTCACCATCTTGTAGCCGTAGACACTGTAAACGAACGGCTTGCTCTGTCAGAAATGATGCTGTCAGTATCCCTTGCATCACACCCAGACACCCGCACACTGAAGATGCGGATGGAGTTTGATGGTGCCCTGTTCCCTCTCATCTGCACCCTTGTTTGTGTGCCATCCTGCCACCAAGGTGCTCGTGTGTACTCGTGTGTACTCTTCGGCACCCGCCACTTGCTGCCTGCCATCTCACTACACCACCCAGTCAGGGTCGCACTTGGCCCACACTCGTGTCCCTTTCTGCTACCTTTCCGTCGCCTTATGCGTTCCTAGCACCTGAGCCTTGCCAGCATTCCCGCTGACCCCTGCCACACTCCTTCCCTAGTCAGGGGATGGGAGAGCCGTATCAGCCCCCACGAAATCTACTTTGACAGACTCGCAGACAGCAAGTGCTGCTGCCTTTCCATGGTGTCTGAATCAGACGCCATGGAAAGGCAGCAGCATTTGCTGTCTGTGAGTCTGTCAAAGTAGATTTCGGGGTGGCTGATAAAAATTTCGGTGGGGCCTAATTCATCCAGTCAAAGCGATACACAGAGTGGAGATGCAGGGGCTCTAAGTAGGGGTGAAAACACAACAAAGCCTCGTTAGCAAGTAAATGGTCTTTTAAAGACCTGTGTGAAGTACTTGGGTGCAGCTGTGTGTGCCCAGGAAGCTGTCTCAGCCAGGCACACACATTCTTATAACATTCACACCCCTCAGAATGACAAATAACCACTTCCAGCTGCCTCGTCATGGGGTGGGAGTGGGACGATGTGCACAGCAGGGGGAAAGGAATGGCCAGTGCAGGTGAAGCTTTTCTTTTGTATAGGAATTTCTGCTGGCATCATAGCCCAGGGTTTACTGTCTGTGCACTTGAATAGATGTGTATTCCATACAGTGCACAGACAGCAAACCCTGGGCTATCACGCCAGCAGGAATTACTTTACAAAGGGAAAGCATCACCTGCACTGCCATCCCTTCCCCCTGCTGTCTGTGCACTTGTATGGAATACACATCCACGGCGCTACTCACCAGATGAATGGTGAACAGTGCCATGGATCTGTCTCTTTTTGCATCCAAGTGCACCGACGAAGAAGCAGAGGAGGCCCAGGCATGGAGAAACCAGGAGACATTTGACCCACATCTATCTACACAGTGAGACCTTCGGGAGGGGCTGAATGCCGGGACGACAGTGCTGCTGATCAGCCCGACTCCACTGAATAGTATCAGAAGAGCAGGCAGCAGTTTTTATGTAAGTTCCAGTAACTTTAATGCATTCTACAGCATCAGCATTACCTACTGGCTACATATCTAGGTTTCTCTAAGTGAATGGTGTTCTAGCCTTACATGCATGGAAACGTCAAGGAGGAAAGTACCCTCCGAATATGCAAATGTAGTGTAAGCTTGAAGGGGCAGATTTACAAGCCCCTTGGGCCACTTTTGCATCACTTTACCCATGTTAAAAGAGACGCACAAGTGGCGCAAGGGGCTTGTAAATCTGCCCCATAGCGTTCAGCTTTTGGGGTGCCAGTGGGGTAATTTTAGGGTTCAGGGTGGGTATGGGTTTTGGGGTAGCAGGGATAATTTTAGGGTTCAGGGTGGGTATGGGTTTTGGGGTGCCAGGGGTAATTTTATGGTTCAGGGTGGGTATGGGTTTTGGGGTGCCAGGGGGTAATTTTAGGGTTTAGGGTGGTAATGAGTTTTGGGGTGCCAGGGGGTAATTTTATGGTTCAGGGTGGGTATGGGTTTTGGGGTGTCGGGGGGTAATTTTAGGGTTCAGGGTGGTAATGAGTTTTGGGGTGCCAGGGGGTAATTTTAGGGTTCAGGGAGGATTTGGGTTTTGGTGTTCCAGGGGTAATTTTAGGGTTCAGGGCTGTTTTGCTTGTCCTTAATTTCAGATTACTCATCAAGATTGGAATCTGTAAGCCAGGCTCTCCAAGCTGTTCAGCTTGATATCCTCAAGGTGCGTAATCACGTACAAGACCTTCTGACTGTGTTCCGCAATCACAGACAAAAAGCAAAAGAGCAATTTAAGGACATTTTTACAAACGTTCAAACTCTGGCAGAAGAACTGAACATCGAACTTTGTGTTCCCCGACAGTGTGGCCGGCAAGTATTTCGTTCTAATTTTGGTTCCTCTTCTGTGGAATAATACTATTGCCAGTCTATCTATGTGCCATACATGGACTCTATCATCGCATCATTAGAAAGCCGGTTTGGCAATGAAAACAAGAAAAATTTGAGTTTGTTCTCACTTTACCCAAAACATATGGCAAAAATGACACTTGAGCAATACAAATGCCATATTGCAAACATCAGAGAAATTTACGACATTGAAAACCTGGAAGCCGAAGAAGTCACATGGTTTCAGATCTGGTCAACGAAGGATGAGCAGTTAGACAATGGATTTCTGGATTTGCTAAACCACACAGATTTATTTCCATCAGTCCAGCAAGCAATTCTCATTGCTCTCACGTTACCAGTGACCACTTGCACAGTGGAAAGGTTTTTCAGCACAATGAGAAGGGTGAAAACCTAGTTGAGGTCGACAATGGCAGATGATCGCTTATCGGGTTGTGCATGATGAGCATACATCGAGCAAAAATTGATGGAAACAAACAACAGCTGATTGATAAAGTAATTGATACATTTGCACAAGACTACAGCTGTTTACAGTTCCTTTTTCAAGATCAGTACACTAACCAGTGAACAAAAACTGTATAAAACTACTACTCATTGAAAAATGTGACTGTTACATTTCAGCAAGACTCTACATGTTTGCAGTACCTGCAACATGTATCCAGGTTAAGTTTATATGTTTTATTTTCCAATTTGGAAGAGAGCAGCTGTTATTTTATTTATGGTAATATATTTGATTAGATTTTTAAAAATATGTTTAAGTTAATACATTTCCAAAATAAATACATTTGTCATATATTTTAATTCTCATTCGTTTGTGCACGTTAACACCAAATGCAGACTGACTCTCCATGTTTTTTTAGGTGTCGCCTGGCGTGGGCTGCGCACATGCGCAGTCTCGCTGGTGAGATTTAATGATTTTGGGTATTTTCTGTAAAGGGCTTTAAGCCCCGCCCCTCTTTTCCATTGGATGGCATCACCGTTTATGCGAAACGGTGGCCAGCCATTGGAAAAGAGCTGTTTGTGACGTTTTCGTTTGGCTTTTTGAGCCGTCCCATTTGGACGGGCTCGTATGCCTTCCATGCGGCGCGAAAGTTTTCTTATCTTTATGGGGCCATGTGTTTCAAACACATGGCCCCATAAAGACAAGAAACCTTTTGCGACGCACAAAAGTGAAAGCGGACCTTGCTTGTTGGGATCGTTGCGCAATGCCGTCAGGACATACTTTCGGGTCGGGTCAGAGCAGCAGTCACCCTGAGATAAGTTCGTCCCCAACCCCCCCATCACCTCGCACCCCCTCCCCTGTCCAGGTTATCCCTCGCTTGTGGATGGTCTGTATTATCCCCAAGGCCCAAATTTCATGGCTCGTCCTACGTGGGCAGCCTCCTGGCCCGACCTTTGCGTCTGCCCATGGGTTCTGGGGGCATTGGTGGCTTTGGGCAGGGGCGGGTCAGTGGTTGGGCCACCGTTCCGGCAACATGACTGCTTGTGGCGTGGGGAGTTTTGCGGTTAGGGCCTCCAGGATCAGTGCTTGAGGCCCTGGGGGCAACCTTCAGTCGGTGAAGAGGGGAGTTGGGAGTCCGCAGGATGCCCCGGCAACTGTGAGGCTCCCTCTGCCCCAGCATGCATGAAGCCATCCACCCTAGCTAGTCTATTTGCTGGGGTGGCAACGTCGAGGGATGCCCTGCAAGTGCGCGCCCCCTGGCAGAGCAGCATAGAAAGGCCGCCGAGAAACAGGTCGCCACTACCCCAGCTGTCGGTAGGCTGGGGCGGGAAAAAAATTAACTTAATGGTGCAAGGCGGGTGCCACTTGAACACACGGGCCCTCCTCGGCGCAGCTGCGATGTCAGGCTGCCTTCGCCCCAGCCAGTTAGCAGGCTGGAGCGGCACCGAGGAGTGCGGGGGTTGCCAAGAATGCATCCGGGCCCTCTCACCTGTGAGCCAACAGGTGCAGGGAGGGTGCCATGAGAGCATGCAAGCCCTTCACGGCGCTACATCGATGTCATCCCGCATCCCACCCCAGCCAGGCACACTGGGGTGGCATTTAGGAAGTGCGGGGGTGCTGGGATGCATGCGGACCACCTCGCAATAAAGCGCTGGAAGTCCACGTCAACATGGAGTGTGAGAGGGGGGTGCTCAGGGATGTGTGCGAACACTCCCTCCTTCCCTGTTTGGCAGCAATCAGGCAGCCTCAGCCAGTCTGACGCTGGGGTGGCATCCATGACTGTGCGGGGTGCTGCGTGAGCCGTGGGCCCTTGTGCGCAGCTGCAACCAGGCCGCCTTTGCTACAGCTGTTGCTTTGCTGGGGCGGCAACAACAAACAAAAGTGGGAGTGTCTGGTCCAGGAGCTCCCCCCTCTTTATAGGATAGCACAGACAGGCCGGTGGCAGTGAGTGCTCAGGGGGAGAGGCAGAGGAAGTTTGTGGGCCACACTGCATTGGCAGGGTCACAAGCGGGGGACCGCTGGAGCATGTGCCCCCCCATCCGTCTGCCCCTCCTACCCCCTCCCCCTCACAACAGCACAGGGGAAGTATGTGATGGCTATAAGGGAGGCAACTGTATCACTGTGAACCCGTGTGTTGGGGCATCGCCCGGGGGGCTCATGGCACGGGGGTTGGGGAACATCATGAACTAGACATGGGCGCCCAGGTTCCGTACATAGGTGGGAGCTGATCATTAATCATTCTTGTTGTGTCTGCAGCTGAGTTGTCGCGTCTGCAGAAAGGAAAACACGAGCTGGAAACGGGGTGAGCGTCGCACGGTACAGGAGCAGGTCAGGAAGCAGGTACTAGGTGACATATTTAGGCCACCAACTGACGGCAGGAGTAAAAGCAGATGAAGGGGCCTCCACAGTGCGATGTGAGAGGTGTGAGGTCACCAAAGTAATCAGTTTAATTTATTCCTGATGACGTCATGACCACAAGTGGAACGTATCTTGGATACGTACAAGAAAGCTGCGAACAGGACGGTGGAAAGGAGTCATCGTCAGGTATGCGTACACAGGGTTTTTTCAGTGGTATTAATAGTAGCGGCGGGGAACGTTCCACTTCCTGAACTTCTGTGCATAACGAGCATTAAAAATGCAATAGGTCTCGCCTTTCATTAAGTTAAAGCCATTTGCTTTGCTCTACAATACCATTAGCAAAGTAAATGGCTTTAACTTAATCAAAGACGAGACCTCTTGCATTTTCAATGCTTGTTTTAGAATGCAGTTATAGTGCCTTCACTGCCTTGATCATGTGTGTATGAATAATGTGGTGTATTCAATAGTGGTGACATAAAAACAGATTAGAAATTGATAATCAGACAATGGCAGCTTGATCCTTCCATTAAGCCTTTGCATCAGGTTTCTAAACCCTTTGCATGCCTGTGCTTTTTCACTTTTGGCCAAGAGCCGCTCCTGTCGGCAGCTGAGCTCTGATTTTTTCTTTGCCAACTGCTAGAAGGTGTGAATGATATCTTCCAAAGTCCACAAAAGAAAGAGATGGCTGTGGCACAACAACCCTATGGTGTATGAGGTGATATGCAGCCTGCTTCCTGTCCCCCATGGCGCCTCCTGCGCTCAAGTGTTTCTTGTGCCCACCTGGCACACATCATGTCGGAGGATGGTGATGACGTTAACATGTTGCCCCCCCCCGGAGAAATGTCTGCGGACGCACATGGCGCCAAGTGAGATGGCTGCTGACTTCCAGGAGCTAAAATCGCTTACACAGATGTGGAGGGAAGGCAGCACCCCTGCTGACGTCTGGTTAGGCAATACCTGGCTCCACTGGAATCCCCCCCATGCACCCTACGCTGACTCCAGTGAAGGGCGTGCATGCTACAGCATGTCACAGAGGCGGGGGCGGAGCTCCAGGGGAGGTTGGTTGCAAGGAGATAGCCTCTTTCTTTGCAAATAAAGTGGAGGAGATCCATGCTTCTTTTCCTCAGGAGGCTAGGGATATTTGTGGTCCAGAAGCCAGGTCAGAGTATGTGGCCTCCGAGGACGATCTTGTGAGTTTCACAGCTCCCTCTTTGGAGGTTTTAAAGGGACTCTACACCAGAATTAAATCTGGGTACCATTGGACCCGGCTCACTTAGAATGCTGGTCCAGGGAATGGAACCCATTACTTACGGAGGCTCAGATCGACATCTTTAAATTTGGGGCTGGCCCTCAAAAATGGAAGCATGCAATTGTGCCGCCTCTTCAGATGAAACCTTCGTTACATCCTGCACAATATGACAACGTAAGACCTATCTAGCTCCTGCCTTTCTTCGGTGAAATAGCTGAAAAGCACGTGAATGCGCAGCTAACCAGTCTTATTGAGTCCAACAACCTGCTGCGCCCGTCTCAGTCTGGGTTCGAGGCACATCATTCTACGGAGTCAGCGTTATTGCTGGCCGCAGAAGCCCTTAGACGTTGCACGGAATAAGGACAGACTGCAGCACTAGTTTTGCTGGCCCTTAGTTCGGCGTGCAACACTGTGTCTCAAGGCCTGCTTTTACAGCGGCTGGAGGGCTGCTGTGATGGTGGACACGCTTTGTGTTGGCTTGGCACCTTTCTCCAACACTGTACTTTTCAAGAAGCTCAAAGGCCCTTCCTTTCTGATACCTTGCTACTGACCCTGGGGCACGGCTCCATTTTAAGCCCGACTTTATTTATTCTATACATGCGCCCCCTGGCCGAGACAATCGAGAGGCACAATGTGAAACTGGTGTCCTACGCCGATGATATGTAACTGATTGTTACATTATGTCAGGAAGGCGAAGAAGCTGCAGCACAATTTAAATCTTGCCTGGTTGACCTGGCGGATGGATGTCTGATGACAGTGTCTAAAACTCAATGCTAACAAAACCGAGGGCCCCATTGTTGAAAAGTCTCCCTTCATTCGGACCTCCACTTCGAGGTCCAGTTCCAGACCCAAAATCCTAGGCTAAAAACCTGGGTGTCTTGTTTGACCCTAAATTGTCTTTTGAGAGCCAGATAAGTAGGGTCGTCGGGCAATGCCGTAGTACCCTCAAAATCCTGAGTAAGATCGGCTCCCTTTCGCCATAAGGATAACCATAGTACATGCGTTGGTGACGGCGCAGTTCGATTACTGCAATGTCTGTTACCTTAGTGTGGCGAAGGGGAGCTTGAAGAAACGACAAAGGGTACAAAACGCAGCTGCACGGCTGGTATCAAATGTATCCAGAAGTGCATCGGCCAGTGCAGCCCTTGCCAAGCCACATAGGCTCCATTAGACGAGAGAATTTAATTTAAAGCCAGGCGCTTTTGTCATAAAGTCGCCAGTGGTGGAGCCGCAACATCTGTCCTCACTAGTGAAGCCTTAGATCTACTGGCGCTCACCTAGCGGTAGGACCCTGTGTAAATAGAGCCTGGTTAGGAGCTTGTCTTTTGTCCTCCAAGCAGCAAAGATGTGGAACTTTCTGCCGTACCCCCTGAGGATGGAACCCTCTGAGCTGACTGTAGTGAATAAAAGATGGTCCAGTCCACGTATCTTTCGTAAGAGGCTTAAATCCTGGCTGTATCAATTGCAATAATACAGGTTTTGATGCTGGTACTTGTTGTCCGGGTCTTTGCCCTACTTAGTATGGCGTCCCCAGCTTTAGAAGAGGTTCCTGTCCTAGCGCTGGGGCACACCATGTGGTGTAACCAGTGTGCTTTATAAGACCATTAGGGGAGGTATTTGGGGTGTTTCACAGCCCTAAAACAACGTACTCTGCAGTCAATAGTTGGGTTTAAGTCATCTCAGTGAGATAATGTGCAGTGTCTGTCAGATTTCACCTGGGATCTTTACATGCCCACACTGACAAACACACACCCTCTCATATTCTCGTCTATGTTTGAAGAATGTTGCATTTCAAGTACTCCTGAGTTTGCCCTCCTCTCTCTTTTCACTGCCCCTCCAGCTCGCCCCATGTCCTGCTTCTCATACAATGTGTTTTAACAAGATGTTCCAGTGTGAATGAAGGAAAATCTGATTTTCACACCCAAACACACACTTGCACCAACAAACACACACACTCACGCACATGCACACAGACACACACACACACACACACACACACTCTCCCTCTCCTAAAACAAGCATTGGAATAGCCAATAGGTCTCGCTTTTGGGACCTTATAAGTATTTAGTTATGCAGCACAATATCCTTGGTGCAACAACATTAACTGTTGCATGGTTCAACACTTATAAGGTCCCAAAGGCGAGACCTATTGGCTATGCCAATGCTTGTTTTTTTAAAGGACAAGCAGTGCTATCAGGCTCTGGCTGCCACTTAGAGGTAGAGAGAGAGGGGTGTGTATAGAGAGAGAGAGAGAGAAAGGTGTGTAGAGAGAGGTGGGTAGAGAGAGGTGTGTAGAGAGAGGGGTAGAGAGAGGGGTGTAGAGAGTGGGGTATAGAGAGAGGGGTGTAGAGAGGTAGAGAGAGGTAGAGAGAGAGGTAGAGAGGTAGAGAGAGGTAGAGAGGTAGAGAGAGAGAGCGGTAGAGAGAGGTAGAGAGGGAGATGTAGAGAGAGAGGTAGAGAGAGAGGTAGAGAGAGGTAGAGAGAGAGGTAGAGATAGAGGTAGAGAGCCAATAGGTCTTGCCTTTGGGACCTTATAAGTGTTTAGTTATGCAGCACAATATCCTTACTGCAACAACATTAACTGTTGCTCTGGCTAAACACTTATAAGGTCCCAAAGGCAAGACCTATTGGCTATGCCAATGCTTGTTTATAACATGGTGGAACCTTATCAGTGAGATCCAATAAGAGTGGTTGTTCAATGCGACGCCTCCGACACGAACTCCGGTCAATTCTGTGATGACTGTTGGAAGATGAGCCACGGCAACAACCAATCGAGCCACCTGCAGCACCCAGTTCTTGACATGGACGTCATTTAGGGGCCACTAGGGGTCGCTACTGTGCCCTTACCATTCTCCTTGTGACCCCTGGCACTGTCTTTGCGACCCCTAGTGTCAGCAGTGGCAAAATCAGTGGCAGGACAGAAGCAGCTCGTCCTTATGGATGTGAGTGGGGGTTTCACTCACCTCGTTTTTTTTGTCAATTTCTTATTATATTAGTAGTGAATAACATTACATTATTTGCAAATAGCGGGAATGTGACTTTCCCTGGCAGCTGAGATAAGTAAAAAAAATGCTTTTAAATGTATGTATGCTGTGTGCGTGCTTGCCGTTTGAGTGTGTTTATGTAAGACAGAGGTGCCAATTACGATCCGGTGAAAAATGTCCCCGTACGACTCGTATCCGGTCTTTTTACCGTACGAATCGTACAAGTGCCGTACAAACTGGCAATCACGATTCGCATGGTAAAAAGTCCATACGAACCGCATTGGGAATCATTCCCCACACGTCCTCGGGTCGGAAAATGTGTCCGACACGTCCTCGGACGATTTACCGTACAAATGTGAAAAGTGAAGTCCGACCGAGGAATCACGATCCTACCCGTGCGTCCGATCTCACAACCGTATGGTAAAAACACCGTCCGCACCGAACTCCCATTGCAACCATGGAGACATGTGCCCGCATACGCGCCCAACACTCCCCCCAGCCCCCGTACGTTCGAGTCGTACCCCCCCAGCCCCCGTACGTTCGAGTCGTACCCCCCCAGCCCCCGTACGTTCGAGTCGTACCCCCCCCAGCCCCCGTACGTTTGAGTCGTACCCCCCCCATCCCCCGTACGTTCGAGTCGTACCCCCCCAGCCCTGTACGTTCGAGTCGTACCCCCACCCGTGTATGTACACCCCTGTACGTGTCGTACTCCCCCGTGTATGTACACCCCTGTATGTTCGAGTCGTACCCCCACCCGTGTATGTACACCCCTGTACGTGTCGTACTCCCCTGTGTATGTACACCCCTGTACGTTCGAGTCGTACCCCCACCCGTGTATGTACGCGCTGGGGGTACGCACCGTACATACACGGGTGGGGGTACGACTCGAACGTACAGGGGTGTACATACACGGGGGAGTACGACACGTACAGGGGTGTACATACACGGGGGAGTACGACACGTACAGGGGTGTACATACACGGGTGGGGGTACGACTCAAACGTACGGGGGCTGGGGGGGTACGACTCGAATGTACGGGGGCTGGGAGGGGTACGACTCGAACGTACGGGGGCGGGGGGGGTACGACTCAAACGTACGGGGGCTGGGGGGGTACGACTCGAACGTACGGGGCTGGGGGGGGGGCCGGCACGTACATACGGGGGCTGGGGGGGGGGATGGTGCGTACCGGGCCACCTACTCTGGTCGTTTCGCGCCGTACTTCGCTTTTCCGGCACTTTTTGGGTGCCGTGAAAATATCGCCGTCCGGACTGCTGTCGGTTCGAATCGTACTTCCTGGGTCGTGAAACGCTGCCTGAAAGCGTCCCGATGTCACGTCGCAGCATTCCCGGATCACATTTGTACATATATTTTCGTCGGTCGGTGTTTTTTACGATTCGTACGGAAATGGTGTTTCCGTGCGAATCGTAATTCCATGTTTGTAAAGTTTTCCAACCGGGTACGAGCATGTGTAGGCAGAGTGTGTGTGAATGTGAGTGTATGACAAGCATATGTATGTGTGAGTGAAAGTGAAGGTCAAGGGGCATGTGAAGTACCTTCGGCTACCGCTGGCATTTTGGTGAATTGACGTCCAACGTGGTGGATGCCTGCTGATGACAGGGAGAGCATCATGGTACCCCAAATTTTGTGGGTCACTTCCCTTTGGATTGAAGGCAGCTTGTAATCTTTACACACCCTGGCTGATTCCTTCCCTCTGGAGCTTCACAGATTGCAAAACAATTTACCACTGTAGGAAGAGAATCCTCTTTGAGCACAGGAGTGTGCCCAAGATTCCAACACGGGCTTCCCTTTTCAGATTGTCAATGGATTTAGTTTGCTGTTCTATCTTAACCTTGCCCACAACTGCACAGGGCAACCAGGGTTTTATCGGACAAGAAAAACTTCTCTCAGAGATGTTCAGGGTTCAGCCATGTTTGCTTTGTGACCCATTTGGAGCTTGTTAGTGTGATAGGTTGCAAGCTTCGATGATGTCATAGCTGGTGAGATGGTACAATCAAAACCAGGCTACTCGATGGCAAAATACAGAGCTTCCTGCCAGTGTATCTTTAAAATGTTCGATGGAAACGTGTTATTGCCCACTTCTGGACAATCTTTGAATTCAAGAATTTTCCCAGTGCCTCCACAACCTGGCCACGTGTTTGAGCCCAACTAGACAGCAGAAACATGCCGGCAGAAACATTAACGCGATCAATGCCCCACTAATGGAGCAAGCTGGCAGCAACTTTAGCCCTGAAACCCTCCTTTTCAACAAGGGTGGCAGAACATGAACATGCCACGCAGATCTTGGGACCAAACCCCTCAAATAACAAGTGTCATCCTAAAACCCACCGCATTGGCAGCATACACATCAATAGAAGGCTTCTATCTAATGCGGACCAAGCAGATAGACCACCCTCCACAGTGCCCCTGCATCTGCCAACACCGAGACGTGCTCCGACCAAACATTGGTGAAGACACTGTTTCCACCTGCACTCAGTCCGATGACCTAAGTAGTGCTGTGAAGTGGCATTTTCTGGCACCAGGCTACAATTGAATAAATACTGATAAAGCACCAATGCACCAAATCAGTGATGCAGAGATCTTAAGAAAATGTACTCAGTAATCCGAAGTGTACTGCTGGAGGTCAAAAAATCAGGTGTGGGTAAATGACTCTAGGTGGCATTGTGCCCAAAAACACGAACAACTGTGTACCCACCTTCTATCCATGTCGCCGTCGGCCTCCATGACAAAACAACGTCTTCAACAAAGAAGAGAAAAACTCGCCCAACTGGATAAAGTGAGTGGGCTCAGACAGTAAATAAGAGTGCAAATTGTGTGGTGGGCGCCTTTTATCATTGCACATGTAAATAACGTTTTACGCAAAGTGCTCTCCGTCCATTAATGGAATCTTTCACACCTAATTGCTTGCATGAAAGAGGCGCAGACGAGCGGCTGTTTACGAGGAGTGGGCGGGCAGATCATGAGAGGCCGCAGGTGCGTTTTAAGAGGAGTTATGACATGAGAAAAATATGAAAGACTGATGTGGAGAGGAAGACAAAAGGGTCTCTGAAGGCAGGAGGAGGAAATGGAAAATATTCACAAGCAGCACAAGCAAGAGATGCAGGAGAAGTGGTGACAGAAGTCCAGGAGATGAGTGGGTTGATGAAGAGAGAAAGTAATATTTTTATAAAGCACCTTGGCTCAGTCAAAAAATAACTGCACTGATAGATATTGAGAACAAAGTGGAAGATGTAACAAGCGCGCACGAAAAGCATTGGACGCGCGGGCGCCGAAAGTGAAAGTGCATCGCGATTGTAATTCACTTAATTGCTGAAAGTGAAAGTGATCGCGATGCACTTAATTACCGTGACGGAGAAAAGACAGATGGCGGCTGCGTGCGTGCAAGCTCTCGTGAACGCAAGCTAGAGGCCAGCAAAAGCCTCTAGTAGCACTTTGAAAACCCCCTTACTAAAAGTCGAGCAAGCAGCGCATGAGCTGCTCTAGGCTCGATCTAAAAAATACATGGGAGCCTGCAATCCCTGCTAAATGCCTGTCTCTAATTTCCTTTTTAAAGATGGCTTGTAAAGTCCTAAGTCGCCTGTAATAAAGGAAATACGTTGTTCCTCGATTATAATAAGTCATTACATTTGAGTATGGACGTCACAATGCCTACTGCCAGAATCATCAGCCAGGTGAAAGGCAGTCCACAGAGCAAAATTATAGCTCCAGTTTAAAAAATATGACAATGAAATATGGGTTTTCCTTCTTCATCTCTGTTTTGCTAGATGAACAGTGATAAGCAACATGTTTAGAGTGATATGTTTATAGCGAAATCCATTTTTTGTCCACACTTTAGCTGATTATAGGAAAGGTAGAATCTCTCTGCCAGTGTCTGCACACTCTGAGCTACAGTGTATTTTCAATGATCTTTTTGCAACAAATAGTTGTTTTTGGTGTGTTTAATGTTTCATGTTTAGACCCCTCCTTTCTCTTCCATATGAAAAGCACCACACCAATGATGTAAGTGGTTTGTGGGAAAGGTGATGCTCTGATCATCTATAATACGGAATAAAGTACCCTCAGCTGTACATTTTAAAAATATTGCAAGTCACCAACCCGTTCCATGATGGTCTAAAGGAACTCAGCCTCATTCCTCTATATTTTCATGGAGCTTTTCGGTGACTTGCAATATCATTATAATTTTCTAGGAATTAAAAATGTTTAAAACTAAGCATCCCAAAGTGTGCCCTGTAAGGATTCACACTCAGTGCTTCAAATGGAAACATAGAAGGGCACATACTCACTTTTTAGAGTACCTGTTTGCTTCTGAGAAGTGCAGGTACTCACTTTTTAGAGTACCCGTTTGTTTCTGAGAAGTGCAGGTACTCACTATTTAGAGTACCCATTTGCTTCTGAGAAGTGCAGGTACTCACTGTTTGTTTCTGAGAAGTGCAGCTACTCACTTTTTAGAGTACCCGTTTGTTTCTGAGAAGTGCAGGTACTCACTATTTAGAGTACCCATTTGCTTCTGAGAAGTGCAGGTACTCACTTTTCAGAGTACACGTTTTCTTCTGAGAAGTACAGGAACTCACTATTTACATTACCCGTTTGCTCCTGAGAAGTGCAGGTACTCACTATTTAAAGTACCCTTTTGCTCCTGAGAAGTGCAGGTACTCACTATTTAGAGTACCCATTTGCTCCTGAGAAGTGCAGGTACTCACTATTTAGAGTACCCGTTTGCTTCTGAGATGTGCAGGTACTCACCATTTAGAGTAGCCGTTTGCATCTGAGAAGTGCAGGTAAGCACTATTTAGAGTACCCATTTGCTCCTGAGAAGTGCAGGTACTCACTATTTAGAGTACCAGTTTGCTTCTGAGAAGTGCAGGTACTCTCTATTTAGAGTACCCGTTGGCTTCTGAGAAGTGCAGGTACTCACTATTTAGAGTACCAGTTTGCTTCTGAGAAGTGCAGGTACTCTCTATTTAGAGTACCCGTTTGCTCCTGAGAAGTGCAGGTACTCACTATTTAGGGTACTCGTTTGCTCCTGAGAAGCGCAGGTACTCACTATTTAGAGTACCCGTTTGCTCCTGAGAAGTGCAGGTACTCACTATTTAGGGTACTCGTTTGCTCCTGAGAAGTGCACGTACTCACTATTTAGAGTACCCGTTTGCTTCTGAGAAGTGCAGGTATTCTCTATTTAGAGTACCCGTTTGCTCCTGAGAAGTGCTTGGACTCTCCTATTAAATGTATTACAGCAGTGCTTATAAGAAGTGCAGGTACTTTCTCATTCATATTAAAGAAGTGCAGGTGCTCAGTGCCAGACAGTATCTGCACATTAAAGCACTGTTCGTACTGAGCAGCAATCACTCAGAAACCGTAGTCTGATCTGATCAGCTGATATATTTTCCGTGACTTGTTCATGCCTCCCTTTAATCGTATTTCTCTGATATATGCTGAATGAAACACGTGACGTCACAGCACATTCCCAGGCTGTGTTTATCCGGTCGTGGAGCCATCATTCCACGGATGCTTTTCAGCACCTGCTCAGTGTCGGCTCCTCACCCCTTGGGAGTCTGATGAAGGTGGGGCGCTCATGTTCCGGTCTGGCCATCGCCCACATTCCACGTGCAAGGGATTCGCAGATATGCCAGAGGGAGGGAACCGCCTCAGTGCCCTGTTCGAATAATGGCGCCGGCGATTGACCTGCCCCAGTGGCAGGCACTGGGCAGTGGCCACATGAGAGTGATACCAGGCAGCTGCTTTAGGGCACCAGCACAAAGTTGCCCCTACAAGATTAAGTAAAGTCTCAAATAACACCCTGTAGGTATGGGGTGGGGAGCACCAACACTGCAAAATGTCATTTTGCTGGGGCTTTAACATTCCTTGCATCAGAGTTGGCCATGTGTTTTTGAGGTCAGCACATGATAATTGACATAATCTATTCAAACAATTTATCAGGAATTAGAGAGCCAGAGCCGGCCCTTCCTTCTTCAGGCCATACTCACGGAAGACTTGACAGCTATCACCTGTCACGTGACCAGTGTTTCTCCCCTGACTATCGACACGGTAAGTGACCTGGTAATGTCGATCAAAGATGGTTCTCCAACGGACACATGCCCGCCGCTCATCATTCAAGGCGTCTCAAACAAAGTCAGTGAGCTACCTGCCCCCCTCTTGAACACTGGTACTAGTACTGGTGTCTTCCCGACTTCCTGGAAGAAGGCATGTGTTAGACCCATTTTAAAGAAACCCTCACTTGATCCTCTCGAAGTAAGTAACTCCCGCCTGATCATTACCTCAGAGCTCACAAAACACCTAGATACTAGCAACCTCTTAGACTCCACACAACAGGGCTTTCGATCGGGCCACTCCAAGGAGTTGGCATTAATCATGGCCACTGAGGAAATACGATGGCAAATTGACATGGGTGGTAGGGCTATCCTGATCCTGCTCGACCTATCAGCCACGTTCGATACGGTTAATCACACTGTACTTACGCTGGAGGCGGTAGGTATTTGAGACACTGCGCTCACCCGTCTCACCTCCTTCCTCTCAGCTAGAGAACAAAGAGTGTGCAGGGACACCCTGGCATTAGGCACATTCCATCTTCCTGGGGGAGTGGCACAAGGCTCAGCACTCTCTCCAACGTTTATGTTACCCCTTTGGCCAAACGAATCAGGGGCCACGGCTTCTCGCTAGTATCGTATGCTGACGGTACTCACATTATTATCTCCATTCCATCAATGGCAGATTCGGTCAGTCAGATTCCATAGCTGTCTTGGCCACATCATGAACTGGATGCATAAGAACTATTTAAAATTGAACACCAAAAAGACAGAGGTCCTGGAATTCGGAAATGGGCCTCCTATCTGGACCTAGTCATGGTGGCCGGCAGCAGCAAAAGCCTGTCCTGTCCCAGCTACCAAAGTCAGGAGCCTTGGTTTTTTGTCTGATGCCCAGCTCAATTTCGCAGGGCAAATCCATCGGCTGACATCTGCTTGTTATTTCCTTTTAAAAATACGACGAAAAATTCAATTTTTTCTACCGATGGAGCTGAGGAAAAGGGTGGTGGTGGCTCTTATTCTCTCCCGCCTAGACTACTGTAACGCCCTGTATCTAGGCGTCAACAAACGCCAGCAGTCTAAACTCCAATCCTAGCAAAATGCGGCTGCACCTATCCTGCTTAACATCCCAAAATATAGCTGTATCTCGGGTGTCATCAGAAATTTGCATAGGCTTCCTGTTACGCATCGAACTGAGTTTAAGGCACTATGCCAGGTTCATAAAGCCCTATATGGGGGGAAGGGGGTTAACGACTACTATAAATTATTCCTATGGAATGCTCCCTGCCGAATGCTAAAGTTTGCCAACAAAGCTCTGGTCCGCGACCCCAGAGTTAGGAAGACCAGATGGGGAGGCAGATGTCTCTCTTTTCTGCTATCTAAGCTCTGGAACGCACTTCCACTAAATATTAGGCTTCTATCATCCAGGTTTCAGTTTAGGAGCCAGGTTAAAACCTGGCTTTTCCCTCCCCAATAACGACCTAGCTACACCTGACTTCCTTACCTTCTTGCTTCCTCCAGCGCCAAGACGCTTCGGCATTCGTACGCTTTATAAGCTATTACTTACTTACTTACTTACTTACTTACTATTACAGATGAATGAATGACCATGGGCTCATGATGCTAGATAACTAAACACTGACAAGTAATCAGAAAGCAGGCTAGTGGCTTCTTAACAGAAAAGAAGGTGTAGGAAGGTGAAATCTGACTATATGGTTGCCTCCACTTTTTTGCCTGGTGTTTAGCTGGTTTATGACTTAGTTGGACTGGGATCCTGCTATTCAGGGCCCCAGTCTATCTGCATTCTCTGTAAAATGGTTTGCATGTACATTAGGTACATATCTAATTAGATTCTGGAGTGCCTTATAAGCCCCTAGAACATGGTATACTATGTACCTAGGGCATAGGTACCTCAGAGGACTACCAGGGGCTGCAGCATTTATGATGCCACCCCTGGGAAGCACTCCAAAATGGCACCACAGGTCTGCTACTGCAGCCTGCGTAAGGGTGTGCACCCCTTACAGTGGTATAGACTACATATAGCCACATATATAAACAGACACATATAAACCTATAAGCCACTCCTATGGCAGGCCTTGACAATCCTGAAGGCAGAGTGCTTGGTTTTGTGTGATAGGGTGCCCAAGCATGAGCTGAGCCCCTCTGCAGCTTTCGGAAATCCTTCCTTATAGCTGTTCTGTGATACAGCCATACCATATACTCTTAAGTGCATTATAACCTCGCGGTAAATGCTAACTTTGGGATGGCTGCATCAAAACATGTCGTGTTTGGTGTCAACCGCTTTGGAATACTACCCCCCCCCTCGCCAGTTCTGGCGGCTGGGGTAGCATTCCACCCTTCTAGAGGGAGAGACATGTTCACACTGGCTAAACCCGGTAGGACTTTCCTGAGCCCTGGCATCACAAAATGGATGCCTCTGCCACAGACATGGGTCGGGCCTCCTGCTGCTGACCGAAACTCCATCAGCGGAGGCCTGGACAATAGGTTTCCTGTCGAAGGGAGGTGTATCCACCTCCCCAGACAGATGTGTATTGGGGGTGGGCGGGAGCACACTCTGGTGCTTTGAAGTCCTGCACTGGGGGCACGTTTGCTGTCCCTGTGCATAGCCCAGTTCAAACCGGTTGCAGGGGCTACCATCCCCTAAACTTACTATAAGTATAGGAATCCAGTCCCTAGGACTTTAGATTACCCTGGATGAAACTCTGCAACATATATCCTGGACCTTTGACATTCTATCCTGACTAGAAGACTGAAGAAATCTCCCTTGGAGTCAAGGAGTGATTACCCTGCTTGGCAGGCACCAAAGAAGCAACTGATCGGTCTGCATCGCTGAAGTTCCCACCGGACGCCGAAGTCTTTGCATCACCAGAGGTAGATTTCCAGACTTCCCCGAAGCTACCCTGAGTCCACAGCAAAGCTGAGGCCCGTGGCTATCGAGGGTGACGTGGAACCGTGACCCCTGGACACCGTGAACTTTTGCAGCAGTACTATCTTCCTGGTCCTCCTTGAAGTTGTGCTTTGGGCTCCGAGTAGCCCCAGCCCTGAGCACCTCCTGCACTGAAGATTGTTGGCCTCCACTCCACGAGTGACCGCTCGAGGCTCCTTTGCGATCACTAGCCCATTGGCTAGCAGGTCCCCACAAAGGCAACTCCTTTTTTGATTGGGCTTTCCTGGTTGCTCCAGACGTGCCCTGACTTACCCTTGCTGGATGAGTCCCTCAGACCTTGCTGGTCTGCACCGCAGTCCTTTCTCTGAATTCCAGTGACTTGCCGTTGCCAAGGCTTGTTGAGTCCATTCTGCTTGCCGACACTGCAGCACTCAAAAGACTTCGTGGGACAGCTCGAATCCGGCTCATGGACTTTGTCCACGCCTCCTGGACCTCGTGGCTGAAGAGTCAAGACACCCATCAACTCACCTGAAGCACCCCACATCTGTGGGCATTGGTCCATCCTGCCCTCGGTCACTGGCAAGTGACCCAGACTCTGTCCCCTCTGCTTTCAGGTTCCTTCCATCCTAGATCCGGGCTTGGATCTCTGTGGACACTTCTCCTCTTCACGGCAGCAGCAGTTCTTTGCAGGCTCCTATTGAAATCGACTACGCAACCTGACACCAAAAGACACCTATGCACCCGACTTCCCTGGGTGAGGTAACTCGAGTACTCCGGTGCTCCCATGGGTGCTAGCCCTAGAACTTCTTAAGTCCAAAAGGGTTTGGTCCTGACTCGATTAGAAGGGTCCCTAACCTTTAAATTTCCAACCACGACATTGCCCATAGAAGATAACGGGAACCCGCAGTTGTGTTTACACACTGCATACAGTCCCCATGGGTCCCCTGTGTCACTACCTTGGGTGGTTCCTTGGGGTCCCAGCGATTCTACAGGTTCTAGGCCTAGTGTCTATTTCAGTCATGGTTCTTATACCACTTTTTTAGTATATGTTTTGATACGCCCCTAGGGCCCAAAAGTGTATTTGTGCTATTACTGATAATTGCTGACTTGTAAACTAAGTACTTCGAACTCCAGTCTCATAAAGAGACTAGAGGGCTGTGTTTTATCTCAAATACATATATTTTGAATATATACCTGGTGTGGTTGACTTTTCATTTGATCATTCAAGAGATTATAGACTGGTAAAACAAGCTGCTTTACATTCCTTCAAGACTTAGCCTGAAGGCTGCTCTCCATAGCTACCACTAGGATAGCTTTCAATAAAGGTTGTCTTTAATCATTCACCATAAGGGGATGTTTGGACTGATACAAGGTGCCCACTAGAACTAGTGGACAGCATATATCAGGCCACCTTCTCACAGAAGGGTCTTGAAACATTTCCTGAAGGATGAATGACACATGATGGACTTAATCCCTAAGGGTCCTTGAATCAAGTGAGGACAGAGACCTACCGCCCACACTGGTTTTCTTAATTTGCCGATAGTGGAAGGTAACGGAGTGAAAGTGAAGGACCCCGGATGGCTTATATTACTGACATGGGATGCTAGAAGTAACTTTTCTGTGCCATATTAAAGATTGTGCATAAGACATAAGCTCTTAAAAGTCACTCTTCGCTTAATAGGAAATCAAAGCATTGATCTACGGGGCTATGGGACCAGTCCGGATATCTTTAAGCCACAGGTTACTCCAAAGAGCAACATTCAGGATGCTCTGCAGTTGGACCATAGATGAGTCAGGAAGCTACAGGTACAGAATGTTACAATAAACCAATCTGGATAAACCGCAGCTGCTGCCTCCTGTCGGTGATGCTGAACGGGCAGAAAGGGCAGCATCTTCTCTGGCTTCAAAGATATAAAATCAAGCAAAGAAAACTCATGTGATCTTTATTTCTAGAGATAAATCAAGTCAACAGTGACCCTGGGATGATAGGGAGGCAGGGCCATCTTCTGAGCCTGGCCAACATGGCTCCCAACATCTCTCGATGCTGTTGTCAGCCAGGAGGAGCTCGGTTTTGCTGGATTCTACTGGAGGAAAATGCAAGACTTCCATATCTGCAGGATAAGTAAAGGACAGTTTTTCCCACTGCCAGGGGTGTTTGCTGATGGCTCTCCAAGCTGGATAACCAAAGCTGTATCATGGGCATGGGTATGAGGGAACAGCCACGCGGACTACCAGATTTAACTATGGCTACTTGAGGATGCTCGACAGAAGTGGTGAACAAGAAGAACCCTAGGGGGCTCCACAGCTGACCCACAACTCATCCACAACTACACAACTCATCAACAGCTCATCCACAACTCCACAACTCCACAACTCATCCACAACTCCTCCAAAACTCTTCAACAACTCGTCCACAACTCCACAGCTCATCCACAACTCCTCAGCTCATCCACAACTCCACAACTCATCCACAACTCCACAACTCATCCACAACTCCACAATTCATCCACAACTCCACAACTCATCCACAACTCCACAACTCATCCACAACTCCACAACTCCACAACTCATCCACAACTCCACAGCTCATCCACAACTCCACAACTCATCCACAACTCCACAACTCGTCCACAACTCCACAGCTCATCCACAACTCCTCAGCTCATCCACAACTCATCCACAACTCCACAACTCATCCACAACTCCACAATTCATCTGCTGTGTCAATCATGGACATCACTTAAGGCTCTTAGCAGTGACCCAGATCTTCAGATCGGATGGGTAGCACAATCCTGCAGCCAAGACCTCTCCAGACTAGAGACCAAACACTGCAAAAAAATAGAAACCCAGAAGGAAGGGGAACAATCCTGAGGGACTTCACAACCCTTACCTTGTGCCTCTCATAGGCGTTATTTAGGGGTCTCAGCTGTGACCTCGGATCTTCAGCTTGTGACCCCTGCCATGATCCTTGCAACCCCTGTATTTATTCCGATAACCAAGGCTAGTGTTCTAAATGGGCCGTGCTGTCAGGTACTGAGTTCCTGCACTTATTTCTATTGAGAGGGAGAGTACCTGCTTCTCTCAGCAGAGGTGCACTGCTTCTAATTGGAGAGTACCAGCACTTCCCAGGTGTAAGGATGTTCTCTGATATGGAATACCCATACTTCTGTTTTCTTGCAGTACAGAGACGTCGGGCACAAGCTCATCTTTAGGGATGGGGTTTGCCACTGACGCGTGGACCAGTTCTCAATAGTCTACAGAGCAAAAAAAACATCTGAGTCCTTCCACGCCTGCTCTGTGTGTACCCGTAGCATGATGAAACTTAAGGCGGCCTCCTGCAAAGTACATGAGCTCTCAGGCCATGGGGCCGTGCACAGTGCCGGTGGGGGCCCTAGAGTTCAGGCCCCCTGCCCCCCCCCCCCCCAGCATGGGGGCTATTGTTAAGCCACTGGTGTGCGCCAGGAATACAGAACACAGCAAATAGAGACCGGATCCGTGCTGACTATCTACCCGAGAACTTGTAAGCGCATCACCATCCGGATGAATGAAGCCTCCGCTTGTACCTCTTGCCAGGGATGACTTTGGCTTCTGGGCCTGCATGTTCCAGACTAGGGACATGGCAGTGAGTGGCATGAACAGGAGCCCAGGAGAATAGCAGGGGCACAAAGCAGCCTAATGTAAAGGTAAACAGCCCATGTGTCCTTTAAATAGTTCGGGTGCTTGTAGTGTAGTGAGGAAATGGGATTAACTGCAGACATTGCTAAGTTAGCATAAGTTAGTATGTGCTTGGCTGCCATTTTGCCGCTTTTTGCACACGTTACTACAGGGCTTTGTTCTCATAAATATTCTGCTTGCGCTTTTTCACATGAGAACTGTCTGCCTTTCACACATCTAGCTGTACACTGTGCTCCTCGTCTGCACAGCGTGTTCAAGGTCGAAAAACAATGTATGCTGTTGATTCACTTTGGTCAGTCCCACGCCCATAGACATAACAGGGAACACAGCTGCACTACTGAAACTCGGGTGCTTTTAATATGGCATTACATGCATGAAAAGGCACTTGGAGAAAGTCATTCCAACGAAGAAAAGCTGTGCTTGTCCGGAGATGTAAATCCTTGCATCTAACTTGGAGGTGTGGGGTCCCCCTGACAAAGCCTAGAGCTCTTCTATAATTATAATAAACTAGCTCATAGCACGGGGAGTGTGGTAAAGGTGCTGTAGTCCTGTTTCCACTGTCATTATAATATGATTTCCCCTTTTGTGCTATATGGAATTGTAACAATGCTGATTATATTGTTCTTATGCATTTTGCTGCTAGTATTGGCTCGTGTACTGCATTATAGAGCACATTAGTTAAAATAACCATTTTAAACTATACAGTGTCTCTGTTTACTCACGTTGTGGACAAGTATGAGTGTTTGAATAAAAGAGTGTTCTTCTTCCCGCGATTCCGGAGAGGGTCGGAGTGACATGTTCTAGGATGTCAAATCATTGGTAGCTTCGCTGTAGTACGGAGAACGAATGAGACACTATAGCTAGTCGGATTGGGGTTCTGGGCACCGAGGTGGGTTTTCTGGTACACCACTACACACCGAGGTCCTGGTTTCCTGCACATACTTCAGGGGTGACCGTGGCCATGTCTAAACTTTGACCTTTTGTGTCTTGGCTGTCAAAGATGGTGACACTGTCAGGTCATAGGTCACTGCACACCTCACTGAAGCCTCTTCCCAAGATGACTCTGAGACTGTTAGAGAAGCCCCTTGATTCACTACCACAACCTGAACCTGACTCCATGTGACTTCCAGGATCACCACGTACCTTCACCAACCCTGTTGGCGTCCAATGCAATCTTTGCCATAATGGCGACTCCTTTTCTGAGCTATACCTCACAGGTACGTACCATACTACAAACAAAAAAAGAGAAATGAATAAACTCAACAGAACTTCTGTCAAAGACAACAGGCACTGCGATTGTCCAGTTAATTTACCCAAACTATAATTCCTCACTGAAAATGGAGACACCGCAGTCAGCAAAAACCTGATGCCTCACGCCATAGGCCCTGTAAAGTCTACACAGAATTTCTGCAGCCTAAATATCTGTAGGGTTTATGACTTGACAACCACAAAAAATGCTACAATAATTAATGGGCAAAAAATATCACCGGAACCTATGGCCTCATTTATGAGGAATTGGCGTAAGGCAGCGCCACCACGCTGCTCTGCCTCAATGTGAAAGGGCGGGTATGCACCGTATTTATGGTCTGTGGTGCATTCCTGTCCTTTTCGTCATCGCTGACACGTAATTTGCTGCCTAGTGCCAGTGTAGGCACCCTTGTACCATGGTACGTAGGCAGGATTGTTTTTGTGTAGGAAGGGACACCTTTCTACACAAACACAATCCTGAGAGGCAAATTCCTCTATCTATGCAGAATGCAGCACACATGGAAAAAGGAAAAAATGAGGAGAAATACAAATATTTCTCCTCGTTACGCCTGCACTGGAGAGCTGGAGGGTTTTGTTGCTGCTCCAGGTTTACGTGATTAAGTAAATCTGGGTCAGCGTCAAAATCCATGGGTGCTGCGTGGGAGGGGAACACACCCAGCAAAGCCCACAGAATGCCTCCCTGTCGCAGAGTCAGGCAACGCAGCAACTTGCGCTGTCTTATTTTACTCCATATCTATACGGCTGTGCGAAGCCACGCAGGGTTTGCTCTGCCTCATAGATATAATTGAGAGGCTTACACCACTTCAACGTAAAATAAAGTGACACTTCAGCAGCACATGCGTCTCATAAATAACCCCCTAAAACTCCAAGAATACAAACGAGAACCAAAGTGAACTGTGTACTATCACCAAGATAGCGGCAATGTCACCGGAGGAGCAACTACGGCTCAGCAGGTCCACCGAGGGAACAACGCCAGACAAGGACTCTAACATCTCAGACAGAACAATGTTAAGGACAGGAAAGTTTTTCCAAAGTGGCATTAAGACCTGCAATAACCAATTATACCCCCTGACACAAAGCTGGTGATCCAGAGACAAAACCAGGAAGTGACTTCACTTCCTGTAAGAAAGACTAGCAGAAACCAGAAACCTGCGCTGCTCCTTTGGCAGTGCAACTGTGAGGTCTGACGGTAGCAGTCCAGGCCATAACCATCTCTTCATGCCCTGGCTCACTGAGACGATACACAGGATGTTGTGGTCCACGGTGTCAAATGTTGCAGAAAACAAGTCCAACTCAACCAACAACAGAAGAGCAGCCGACTCAGCCTGATCCATACAAGTTTTAACTCAACCAGGGCCAGAGAGAGATGTTTCGCTTCCGCTCGCCAGACGGAAGACCACCTGCCTAGGGTCTAGGCCAGAGGTCTTGCAACTGTGGGGCTCACCCCCTGGGGGTCCATGGCTGTATTCCCAGGGGGAACAAATGCTTCAACAGGTAAATGCAGATGGCCTGCAGGTGTGACTTTGTTTTATTGGAGTGTTTCTAGGCTGTCTTCATTTACATGCAGTGGTTAAAGTTCTTAAAAAAATATGGGAACTGTGATCCATTGTGTCAGGGCTACAAAGAACAAAATATTCCGTAAGTGCTACCTGAAAATAAAGTAATGCACACACTGAAAATACATGCAAGTTATATCAATCAGTGGAAAATGCACTCTATTACGTTATGACTTGCCAAGTGATTACATTTTTCAGCGCCTGGATACCATCATGAATGAATGAATGAATAAAACATGTATTAAGCGCCTAGCTACCTGAGAGCATCCCAGCACTGATAGCATTACATACAAAGAACTCTGTGCGGCATTAGGGAAAAAGTAAGGGCCCGATTCACAGAACTAACTTAAGACAAAATCCTAAACGTACTACTTTTGGTATTCACAGAATGGATTTACGACTACTAACTTTACGTCCGCACTCAGGCAGAGATTCCGGCCCAGAGGCGGAGATTCTGGCCTGGAGGTGGAACTTCCGGCCCGGAGGTGGGGACTCTGGCCCGGAGGTGGAGATTTCGGCCCAGGCTAAATGTCCGCCACCGGCCGGAATCCGCACCTCCGGTCCGGAATCCCCACCTCCGGGCCAGAATTCCCACCTCCGGCCGGAAGTCCCACCTCTGGGCCGGAATCTCCGCCTCCGGGCCGGAATCTCCTGCCTGAGTGCGGACGTAAAGTTAGTAGTCGTAAATCCATTCTGTGAATTCCAAAAGTAGTAAGTTTGGGATTTTGTCTTAAGTTAATACTGTGAATCGGGCCCTAAGGTTTTAAGCAATTTCCGGAAGGTCAGATGGTTAGCCTAAAGGCGGACATGGAGGGGGAGAGAATTCCATAACCTAGAGGCATTATAGAACAACTGACGGCCTCCACTTCTTGACTTTCTTACTCTCGGGACTGTGGCTAGATGATGATTGTCCGAGTGTAGGCCCCTGTTCGAACAATAAGGCATAATTATAGATCGACTAATGGGCAGTCCCTTCCCTGCTAATGTTTTGTGTACAATACACAGAGCCTTAAACTTGATTCTCTTCTGTATAGGAAGCCAGTGGAGAGTAGCAAGAGCAGGCTTTGCACATTGGCGGTTGGGAACCCTCAGGAGCATACGTGCTGCACAGTTTTGAACAGTCTGTAATTTAGAAATGGTATCGCGTGGAGCTCCTAAGTAGAGGGCATTAGCATAATCCAGCCGAGAAAGAATCAGTGCCTGGACCATAAGTCTTCTGGCTGGAAATGGGAGGAGAGGAAGAACTTTTCGCAGCATCCTGAGGATTCCATAGCAACTAGCTGCCACCTTCAGTGCCTGCTCCTTAAAGTCAAGATTGCTGTCAGGCCAAATGCCCAGGCTCTTAATCTGGTCCTTGGGAATAGGCGCAGGACCCAGGCAGATTGACCAAAATGATCCCACATTAAAAGTAGGAGATTTGCCAAGGAGCATCAGCTCCATCTTAGACCCATTCAATTTCAAATATGAGCGCCTCATCCAAATTGGCACCTTCTCCAAGCACAGGCCTAGACCGGGCGATACGTTGTCGAGATGGTTGAGAGAAACAACAAGTTGTGTATCATCGGCATAGGTGACAATCTGAACTCCAGAAGGCTTCCCTATCGCTGCCAAAGGGCTCATATAGACATTAAATAGAGTGGGGCTCAGGGAAGACCCCTGTGGGACACCACATCTGAGGGGCATGTGTTCTGAAATAGTGGCTTCTTCAAAAACTTGGAAATACCTACCCTCCAGAAGGATTGCACCCACTTTAGTGCCCCCCCCCCGGTCACTCCCACATCCCTAAGTCTCTGTATCAGCGTGTGATGATTAACAGTGTCAAATGCTGCACTGAGATCCAGGAGAATGATAGCGGCACAGCCTCCACCATCTAAAACTTGCCTGGATTCTTCCACCACTGCCAAAAGGGCAGTTTCAGTATCTTGTTGGGGTCCGAATCCAGTCTGTGAAGGATGAAGGTAGCTATGGCTCTCCAAAAATACAGAGAGAGCTGTATTAACATGCTATAAGCATACTTACTGATCCCCGCAGTAGTGATATAGGGCGGAGGTTCCCCCGAAGATCAGAGTCGAGATTGGTTTTTTTAGGAGCGATTTAACCCTGGCACATTTCCAAGGGGGGGGGGGGGGGGAACACCCGTAAAAAATGAGGCATTGATCAATTCTAGTATGACTGGGGATACCGTTTCAAAGACTTGATTCAGGATGGCAGGGGGACCTGAGTATCCTCCAATGAATGTTCAGACGTTTGAGACCAATTATCCAGTAGAGGTGGGTTCTGCTGGGCCACCGCCTGAGGGAAGGAGGTGTAGATATCTTGTATTTTATTGAGAAAAAACTCTGCCAATCGGTCGCAGCGAGAAGAAGCATCATTCACCACCGCAGGGCGGGGGGCAGTTTCAGGAGATATTTTGCAATGCGAAAGATTTTGCGGGGAAATTAGATGCCAGCATCCAAAACAATATGCCCCACTCCAATCCAAAACCAACTGCCCCACTCCAATCCACTCCAATCTGTCCCACTTTATTCCAAAACAATCTGCCCCACTCCAATACAAAATAATCTGCCCCACTCCAATCTAAAACAATCTGCCCCACTCCAGTCCAACCTGCCCCACTCCAATCTAATCCATCCCAGTTCAACCCACTTCATCCCAATTCACCCCACTCCAATACAATCCACCCACCCCCATCAAATGCACCCATTCCAGTCCAATTCAATCTGTCCCACTTCAATCCATCTCTCCCAAATCCAATCCAAATCAAAATCCAATCCAATCCAATCCACCCCACTCCATCCCACTCCTATACAATCCACCACAATCCACTGCACTCCAATCCACCCCTCTAAGGTCCAACCAACCCCACTCCAGTCCAATCCACCCCATTCCAGTCCAAGCCATCCTGCTTCACTGCAACCCACCATACTCCAATCCACCGCATTACCATCCAAACAATCCCACTTCAATCCAACCCAGACCAATATTGTCCACCCCACTCACCCCAATCCACTCCAATCCAACACTCTCCAGTCCTCCCAACCCACCCCACTCCAATGTGCCCCACTCTAGTCCAACACAATATGCCCCACTCCAATCCCAAACAATCTGCCACACTCCAATCCAAAATAATCTGCCCCACCCCAATCCAAAACAATCTGCCCCACTCCACAATCCAATCCAATCCAAACCAATCCAGCGACTCCATCACAATACATCTGACTCCATCCCAGTTCAACCCCCTTCATCCCAATTCACACCACTCCAATCCAATCCACCCACCCCAATCCAATCCACCCCATTCTAGTCCACTTCAATATATCCCACTTCAATCCACCTCGCCCAAATCCAATCCAATCCACCGCACTTCATCCCACTCCTATACAATCCACCACAATCCACTGCACTCCAATCCACCCTTCTAAGGTCCAACCAACCCCACTCCAGTCCAATCCGCCCCATTCCAGTCTAAGCCATCCTGCTTCACTGCAACCCACCATACTCTAATCCACCCCATTCCAATCCAACTCATCCCACTCCAATCCAATCTAACCCATTCCAATCCAATCCACCCACTACAATCCAAACCAATTCCCCCACTCAAATCCATTCCACCCCATTCCAATCCAACCCACTCCAATCCAATCCACCGCAACCCAATCCACCATTCTCCAAACCATCCCACTCCAATCCATTTTAATCCACCCCAATGCAATCCACTCTACCCCACTCCAAACCACCTTAATCCACCCACCCCACTCCAATCCAATCCACATCATTCCACACCAATCCAATCCATCCCACTCCACGCCAAACCAGCCCACTTTAACCCACATCAGTCAAATCATCCCAACTCAATCTAATCCACCCCAACTAATCCACACCAATCTACCCCAACCCAATCCTCCCCTATCCACTCAAATCCAACCCACCCTACTCACTCCAATCTACCCTACTCAATCCAATCCACCTCCTCCACTCCAGTCCACCTCACTCCAGTCCACCCCACTCCAAATCAACCCATCTAATCCACCCCACGCACTCCGATTCACCCCTCAATCCAATTCACCCAACTCAATCCTATTCACCCCAATCCAGTCCAATCACCCCACGTCAATGTAATCAACTTCACCTCAATGCAATCCACCCCACTCTAATCCACCCCAATCCAATTCACCCAACCCCAACACACCCAACCCCAATCCAATCCAATCCACCCCACTCTACTACAATCCACACTGCCCTCCATTACTCTCCATTTCTAGCAACCCCACCCCAGCCCACTCCACTCCAATCTACCCCACTCTACTCCAATGCACTCCACTCTAATCCAATACAATCCACCCAACCTTAATTCACTCCACCCCACTCTTCCCCAATCCAATCTACCTAGCTCACCCCACTCCAATCCATGCACCCCACTCCAATCAAATTCACCTTCATCTACCACACTCCATGCCATTCCAGTCCACCTTAATCCACCCACTCCAATCCGATCCACCTCACTGCAAACACCTCAATATAGATCATGCCAATCAAATCCGCCTCACTCCACACCAATCCAATTCAGCCCACTGCAATCCTCCCCACTCCAATACAATTCAACACAACCCACACCAGTCCAATTCACCCAACTCAAGTCCAATTCACCAAAATCCACCCCACTCAAATCCAGTCCAGTCCATTCCAATCCATACCACTCCACTGCAGTCCACTCCCAAAAGTCCACCCCACCTGACTCCAATCCACTCCACCGACCCCAATTCTCCTTAATCCAATCCATCCCAACCCACCCCAATCCAATCCACCCTACACAGTTCAGTCTACCCACTCCATTTCACCCCACTCCAGTCCAATGTACCCCACCTAATCCACCTCACTCAATCCAGTCCACCCAATTCAATCCAATACACTCCAATCCACCCCACCTCACCCGAATCTAATCCATCTCACCTCACTCCAATCCAATCCACCACACTCCAGTCCACCCCACCCCTATCCAATCTACCCCATTTCAATCCACCCAAATCCAATCCAAACCAGTCAACCCAACTGGAATCCAACCCCCTCTACTCCAGTTCACCCACTCTACCCTGCTCTACACCAATCAATCCACCCCACCCCTGTTCAGTTCACCCCACACAGTTAAGCCCACCCCACTCCAATTCATCCAACCTATCCCACTCTAATCCACCCACTTCACTCCAGCCCAGTCCAATCCACCTCAGCCCACCCCAATCCCATCCACCGCATTCCAGTCCAATCTAATCCACTCCATTCCACTCCACTCCACTCCAATTCACCCCATTCCAAGCTACCCCACTCCAATCCAATCCACCCCACCCCAATCCCCTTACTTCAATCCAATGAACCCACCAAAATCCAATCTACCCCACCCCAATCCAATCCATCTCACCCCATTTCAATTCACCCTCCTCCAATCTACCCTACTCCACTCAATCACCCCACTGTACCACAATCCAATTCATCCCACTACCTCAATCTACTCCAACCCACTCCACCCTCTTCCACCCCATGCCATTCCACTCTACGACAATCTCTGCCACTGAACCATTGAAATCTACTCCCCCTACAACACTGTACGCCAACAAATCCACTCCACGACACTCTACTTACCCACTCCACTCTAAGACTCTCCATGGCACTAACTTTTCGCCATGGTAAACGGCAGCCACACTGGTGTACAACTTGGCAAAACCACATTGCCATCACCAATAGCTTTTGTGTAGGTGAGACCTATTGGCTTTGCCAGTGCTTGTTATTCTTTAGTTCTCTGTCCTTCCGGCCGCGTCACAGCACAGGAGGCCCTCCACCCCCCCAGGAGACAAAAAGACGGTATGGTCACATCAGATGCAGAGCCCTGATCCTGGACTCCTGGGGCCCCAGTGTAAGGGTCTCTAAGGGTCTGTGTGAAAGAGGAAAAGTGCAAGAACCATGGATAATGTCAAAGATATGGCCCAGAGGAGGGGGCGATATGTGGGGCTTATTTTATCATTTAAGAATGGATAAAGACAGCTTCCTCAGACAGATACTCTAAGGAAGGTTAGGAGATATTGGGGCTTGTGTTTTTTAAAAAGGGCCATTGGGCTATTAGTGAAGCAGGTGCAGTGACACCGAGGCCTAAGGGGGTGAGAGACCTTATGGCCGGCTTTCTTTACAAAAGGGGGGCACAGTGCTCATGTTCCATGCTAAGATCCGGGTGGGGGGGCACCCTTGATGCACAGAAGGGGCAACACGTGGGAGCTCATTTTTTCTGAAAGGGGCAGGGAGTCTGTTTCAAGATTGGAGGAAAGGCCAGGCATGGTAGGCAAGTGTGAAAGAGGCAGAGGAGACAGCCTGCTACTCAGAGCAGCAGCTGTCACTAGTGAAGTGGTGTCTTTTGGTCAAAATGTGTTATTTATTTATTTGCTCACATTATCGTGTGTGGATCTCTGTGCTAAGCCCCGGCCCGCTGCCCCCCCCCCCAAATATTGTCATATAGTTTTGGAGGGGGGCCAACATTTGTTAAAGATCTCTGGTCTGAATAGTTTTTACAATTTTGAGATCTGCAGGGGATGGGGAAATTAATATATATATATATATATATATACACACATACATACATACATAAATACATACATATCTATATATATATTTCATTCAAAGGTGTCCACCAACGGAGATGCACTCAAACACAGGCAGGAAACCGCAAATCCCAGCAGAGTCCTTTATTTAGACAACAACCGGCAGCATCCCCAGTGCAAAGTTAGCCCTACGCGTTTCAGAGCTGAAATGCTCCTTGTTCACGGGCTGTATGCAAATTGGCAGTTCTGCGCAAGCACTCGTCCTGTAATTGATTGCTTTTATACCCTCAGGTGGGTAGATGACAACGGCCTCCTGGGACTCGTAGTGCCTGCCCCATTCCTCTGCCTCGAAGCATACATAAATATTTAACAAGCTCCAATGAGCCTCCGGGTTTGGTGCCAGTGAAAATGAAAGTCAAACCTGCATTTCTGCTTTCGTGATTCCAGTGTATCTAGATTCAGCAGTCCACTAGATTATCGTGGCGGTGCATCGTCCCCGACCTGGACTGGCCGGAAATAATTCATTCAAAGGTGTCCACCAACGGAGATGCACTCAAACACAGGCAGGAAACCGCAAATCCCAGCAGAGTCCTTTATTTAGACAACAACTGGCAGCATCCCCAGTGCAAAGTTAGCCCTACGCGTTTCAGAGCTGAAATGCTCCTTGTTCACGGGCTGTATGCAAATTGGCAGTTCTGCGCAAGCACTCGTCCTGTAATTGATTGCTTTTATACCCTCAGGTGGGTAGATGACAACGGCCTCCTGGGACTCGTAGTGCCTGCCCCATTCCTCTGCCTCGAAGCATACATAAATATTTAACAAGCTCCAATGAGCCTCCGGGTTTGGTGCCAGTGAAAATGAAAGTCAAACCTGCATTTCTGCTTTCGTGATTCCAGTGTATCTAGATTCAGCAGTCCACTAGATTATCGTGGCGGTGCATCGTCCCCGACCTGGACTGGCCGGAAATAATTCATTCAAAGGTGTCCACCAACGGAGATGCACTCAAACACAGGCAGGAAACCGCAAATCCCAGCAGAGTCCTTTATTTAGACAACAACCGGCAGCATCCCCAGTGCAAAGTTAGCCCTACGCGTTTCAGAGCTGAAATGCTCCTTGTTCACGGGCTGTATGCAAATTGGCAGTTCTGCGCAAGCACTCGTCCTGTAATTGATTGCTTTTATACCCTCAGGTGGGTAGATGACAACGGCCTCCTGGGACTCGTAGTGCCTGCCCCATTCCTCTGCCTCGAAGCATACATAAATATTTAACAAGCTCCAATGAGCCTCCGGGTTTGGTGCCAGTGAAAATGAAAGTCAAACCTGCATTTCTGCTTTCGTGATTCCAGTGTATCTAGATTCAGCAGTCCACTAGATTATCGTGGCGGTGCATCGTCCCCGACCTGGACTGGCCGGAAATAATTCATTCAAAGGTGTCCACCAACGGAGATGCACTCAAACACAGGCAGGAAACCGCAAATCCCAGCAGAGTCCTTTATTTAGACAACAACCGGCAGCATCCCCAGTGCAAAGTTAGCCCTACGCGTTTCAGAGCTGAAATGCTCCTTGTTCACGGGCTGTATGCAAATTGGCAGTTCTGCGCAAGCACTCGTCCTGTAATTGATTGCTTTTATACCCTCAGGTGGGTAGATGACAACGGCCTCCTGGGACTCGTAGTGCCTGCCCCATTCCTCTGCCTCGAAGCATACATAAATATTTAACAAGCTCCAATGAGCCTCCGGGTTTGGTGCCAGTGAAAATGAAAGTCAAACCTGCATTTCTGCTTTCGTGATTCCAGTGTATCTAGATTCAGCAGTCCACTAGATTATCGTGGCGGTGCATCGTCCCCGACCTGGACTGGCCGGAAATAATTCATTCAAAGGTGTCCACCAACGGAGATGCACTCAAACACAGGCAGGAAACCGCAAATCCCAGCAGAGTCCTTTATTTAGACAACAACCGGCAGCATCCCCAGTGCAAAGTTAGCCCTACGCGTTTCAGAGCTGAAATGCTCCTTGTTCACGGGCTGTATGCAAATTGGCAGTTCTGCGCAAGCACTCGTCCTGTAATTGATTGCTTTTATACCCTCAGGTGGGTAGATGACAACGGCCTCCTGTATATATACACACACATACATACATACATATATATATATATATATTCACTGAAAAAACCATGGGTTTCACACACGTTATAGTTAGGACTTAGCATTTAAAAAACCTTAGAAATTCAGTGAAAAAACCATAGGTTTCACACACGTTATAGTTAGGAATTAGGATTTAAAAAACCTTAGAAATTCAGTGAAAAAAACCATAGGTTTCACACATGTTATAGTTAGCTGGACATTTTACTCGTAAAAAACCATTGAAATTGCCACGTTATAGTTAGTTCAGCTAACTATAACTCGCGCGCCCGCAATGCACTGCTGATGACGTCACATATTACATCACTCATGACATGGTCAGTGACATCACTCATGACATCACTGATGACATCTCAAATGACATCACTGATGACATCATCCAGTGAATGTGTGTTTTTCTGAAAATTAAATATGTTTTATTTATGTATATGTCAAGGTCGATGGAAGAATAAATGGGTATATAAGTGTCTAAATGGATGATTTGTTTTTGAAAAATTGATTGTGTAGCTGACTGATTAAGTGTATCATAGTGAATACATGGCTTAGTGAGTAATGTTTAAATATGGAAATATCTGTATCAGTCTCTCACTTTGTGTATATGTGGCTGCATGGGTTGGTGAGTAGCTACATGGGTGTCTATATGGGTTATTAGTTGGTTTTTTGAGTATCAGTCTGAGTGTCTTCATGGTTCGGTGGCGGGTATTACGTAGTGCATAGGTGCATGAATGAGTGGCTCACTCTTTGTATATGTTGAAGACAGCATGTGTGCAGGACTGTATGGGTGGATGAGTGTGTGTATGGGTGTGTTAGTGAGTGAATGACTGTCTCAATAGTGTCTTTATGAGTAACTACATATGTTTTAAACTAGTATATGTGACTATTGGTGTAAATAAGTGAGTATATGTGAGAGTGAGACATTGGAAGAGTTCCTGTATGAATAAGTATGTGTTTCTATAAGTGATTGTTTAAAAGACTAAGTATGTGTAAGTTTCCGTAGAAGTAAGTGTGGTGGTGTGTGAATAACTGTATATGCAAGTAAATGTATGTTTTATTCTTTATTAGCATGGGTGACTATGTGTGTGAGTAGCTCTATGGATAAGTGGCATTGTGTAACAGGATGTATAGGTGTATGAGTACATATGATAAGTGAGTACATGTATGAGTGACTGTATTGAACTGTTGGTGAATGAATGGATGTGTATGTGGATCTTAGAATTACTGAAGAGGTTGTTGTAACTGTTATTGGTATGTCCATTCTTTTGTAAATTTTAGTCTCTATTTTTGTATGTGTGTATCAAAGGTTATATTAGGGTGAGAGGAGGTCTACCACTCTATCACAAGGATGATGTCATCAGTGATGTCATTTGAGATGTCATCAGTGATGTCATGAGTGATGTCACTGACCATGTCATGAGTGATGTAATATGTGACGTCATCAGCAGTGCATTGCGGGCGCGCGAGTTATAGTTAGCTGAACTAACTATAACGTGGCAATTTCAATGGTTTTTTACGAGTAAAATGTCCAGCTAACTATAACATGTGTGAAACCTATGGTTTTTTTCACTGAATTTCTAAGGTTTTTTAAATCCTAATTCCTAACTATAACGTGTGTGAAACCTATGGTTTTTTCACTGAATTTCTAAGGTTTTTTAAATGCTAAGTCCTAACTATAAAGTGTGTGAAACCCATGGTTTTTTCAGTGAATTTGCAAGGTTTTTTAAATGCTAATTTTTTTTTTTTCTTCTATTTTTTCTAACATATTTTTATTTTAATTTTCTTACCTTTTATAAAGACTATGATAACATTTTTAAAATTCTTTAATATGTTTTTTTTAATATATTTTTTAAAATAAACATGTAAAATTTATTTGCAGTACTTTTTTTCTATTTTTTTTATTATTTTTTTAGTACGCGTACCGTAAGCTCACGGTAAGCGTACGGTTTACGCTACGTCCGTAATTTATCCACGCTGCTTGCGCATAGTTACGCAATTTGCGTAGCCGCGCGTACTCCGCGTGGGACGCGTACGCGTGTGCGCTACACGCGCACGTTACGCGGAAGTGTCGGGTAGTGTCTGTTATGCGCATGCGCGCAAGCGCGTGTCTTTTTTACGCGCATGCGCACTTTTGCCGTAAGCGTACCGTAAGCGTACCGTAAGCGTACGGTAGGTCATGTGATCATGAAACACAACTTTTGATTGGTTGAAACTACTTTCAGTTCTAGAACTCTCCTACACCACACCCATTCCCCTCATTTCTGCTTGTGATCCCTTAGGAGAAGGAGCTGGTTTGTCTTTGGGATACGATGGCAGAACAGCAGAGCTCTTCTGAGAGTGAGGCTAGCACTAGCAGCACTGTCTTGAGGCAGAGATCGAGGAAACAAAAGCCCTCTTATGTATGGGATTATTTTACTTTTCCTGAAGGCCAGCAAAAGGTGAATGCACCCTTAGTAACTTGCAGTCTGTGTCAGCGTGTACTTTCTAGAGGTAATCCTGACAGGAAGTATTCCTTTGGGAATCACACCATGAAGAGACACCTCAAGGATGTACACAAAAGGACACATGGTCATCTTTTTGGAGGTAACTCTTCAGAAAGACAAGCAAGTACATCCACAGCAGCTCAGCCTGGACCATCATCTGCAGAGCTGACTCCTTCTTCTGCAGGTCAGGTGAGCCCTTCATCTGTGGGGGAAGAATCTCCTTTTGCTGGCCCTCTGGAAATGAACCCTCAATTTCGAAGGGTTGATATTCGATGCGCCTTTTGTCAAGATCTAATTTGCCATAGGGAGACCAGTGTTTCCCTAGTGAACAACAAAATAGATCAGCACATTTGTCACTTTGAATAATTTTCCCATGCTTTCTTTCCTCTGTCCCTGCATGAACACAACGGTTCTTTTAAGAGCCAACCTTATCTTTCATCTTTTTTTTACATATGTTTTTAAAAACTTTTTTTTTTTTTTTTTTACCGTACGCGTATGGTGCGCGTACTTTTTTTTTATTTTTAAAAAAAAACACTAAAAATCAATTATCACATTACAAGGTCCTTGAGAGACTACAATTATTATTATTGACTTACCATACTCACTCAAAAAAATATTTATTCATTTGTTTTTTTAAAAAATAGCTTTAAAAATGGTTCTAGTTTTCGAAAATTTTCTATATGAATCTGAAAAAAAAGAAAAAAGTATTAATATTTTTTTAAACTGACACATTATGAAACCACTTTTCAGATTTTTTAAAAAGCCCATGTCCAGACTGCTACACTCCAGCAAGGGCAACCAGCCTTAGTGATGCTGAATGTTTTTGCATTACAGACTGAAACCTGAAAACCCCACTCGCTTGTAAATACTGTGCATGATTATACATGGCAAGCAGATGGGTGTGTGCTAAGAGTCTGCTTCTTCCCCCAAAAAATCGCTCCCCCTTTCCATCTAATGCAACTGTGAAATCACCAGAAAAAAACGCAATAAATCTCTGCCTATAATTCCTCTTTGCACACAGAGTCATGTTTTCACATTAGTCCCAAAACGAAATTTCTTTGCCAATTTGAAAGCACAATTTCTGCTCTCTTTTTTTGGGCAAGTGAAAATCACTTTTACAGACTGACACATTATGAAACCACTTTTTTGATTTTCTTAAATGTACATGTCCAAACTTCTTTTTCAGACCACCACCATGTGTAACCTGGGTGGCTGCCTACACTCCAGCAAGGGCAACCAGCCTTAGTGATGCTGAATGTATTTGCATTACAGACTGAAACCTGAAAACCCCACTCGCTTGTAAATACTGTGCATGATTATACATGGCAAGCACATGGGTGTGTGCTAAGAGTCTGCTTCTTCCCCCAAAAAATCGCTCCCCCTTTCCATCTAATGCAACTGTGAAATCACCAGAGCAAAACGCAATAAATCTCTGCCTATAATTCCTCTTTGCACACAGAGTCATGTTTTCACATTAGTCCCAAAACGAAATTTCTTTGCCAATTTGAAACCACACTTACTGCTCTTTTTTTTTGGCAAGTGAAAATCACTTTTAGAGACTGACACATTATGAAACCACTTTTTGGATTTTCTTAAATGCACATGTCCAAACTGCTTTTTCAGACCACCACCATGTGTAACCTGGGTGGCTGCCTACACTCCAGCAAGGGCAACCAGCCTTAGTGATGCTGAATGTATTTGCATTACAGACTGAAACCTGAAAACCCCACTCGCTTGTAAATACTGTGCATGATTATACATGGCAAGCACATGGGTGTGTGCTAAGAGTCTGCTTTTCCCCCCAAAAAATCGCTCCCCCTTTCCATCTAATGCAACTGTGAAATCACCAGATAAAAACGCAATAAATCTCTGCCTATAATTCCTCTTTGCACACAGAGTCATGTTTTCACATTAGTCCCAAAACGAAATTTCTTTGCCAATTTGATAGCACACTTACTGCTCTTTTTTTTTGGCAAGTGAAAATCACTTTTACAGACTGACACATTATGAAACCACTTTTTTGATTTTCTTAAATGCACATGTCCAAACTTCTTTTTCAGACCACCACCATGTGTAACCTGGGTGGCTGCCTACACTCCAGCAAGGGCAACCAGCCTTAGTGATGCTGAATGTATTTGCATTACAGACTGAAACCTGAAAACCCCACTGGCTTGTAAATACTGTGCATGATTATACATGGCAAGCAGATGGGTGTGTGCTAAGAGTCTGCTTCTTCCCCCAAAAAATCGCTCCCCCTTTCCATCTAATGCAACTGTGAAATCACCAGATAAAAACGCATTAAATCTCTGCCTATAATTCCTCTTTGCACAGAGTCATGTTTTCACATTAGTCCCAAAACGAAATTTCTTTGCCAATTTGATAGCACACTTACTGCTCTTTTTTTTTGGCAAGTGAAAATCACTTTTACAGACTGACACATTATGAAACCACTTTTTTGATTTTCTTAAATGCACATGTCCAAACTGCTTTTTCAGACCACCACCATGTGTAACCTGGGTGGCTGCCTACATTCCAGCAAGGGCAACCAGCCTTAGTGATGCTGAATGTATTTGCATTACTGAGTCCAACCTCAAACCCTTAAACTATTCTTTTTTTTTCCAGTACACCTTAATTTATTGTGAAAACATAGTCCATATTATTTTACATGTTCCTCACATTTAAATTTCTCCCAAAACAGAAAATGATAAACGCAACTTCAACAAAAAGAATTTCCATTTCTATTATTCATTTCTTAAGTTACCACATACATCCCCTCTCAAACTCATAACTCACCTTTAAAATTAGTTAGTTGTGAAAGAAATGTGGCACTCAAACAGCAGATTATCAGACCAGGATCTCTGTTGTGTTCACCTCTCTCCTCTCAGCAGAACCAGATAATGGCAAACTTTCCCTCTATTTTTCCACACATATACATGTAAGTTTCAAATCTCAGTGCTTCCCCCTTTTTTTCAAATGTAATCACACATTTCTATTGGTTGAAAACCAACCCTTTTCCAAAAGTACCCTGCCCCCACTTGACTTCTGCCTAGTACCCTTCCCCCAACTTGACTTCTGCCTGCTACCATAGCAACAGCTCATGGAACACTGCTGTGTGGAGTTAGGTCAGAAGTTCGCCACACAATGTTTCAATTCCACAGAGCAAGAGTGCTTGACTTTTCAAACCTAACAGCAAATCCATAGTACTGTTCTTTGGTTACACATTTTTTTGTACCAATACAAAACATGCTTCTATTAATTTACACATACAGCCTAGTTTTTATTCTAGAATGGTATGAAACAGCCAATCAGTTCTTTTTGTTTTGAAAAAAATATGTATGCCTCCATTTCCAAACTGTCTTTCTTTTCATATTGCCATTCTACTGAAAGACACCTCCTGAGTGCATCCAGATCTCCTTTGAAGATGTTCACAGTGTGGATTGTAGGGCACAGCTATGTCTTCTGGAGTGAAAAGTTTGCAGAGAAAACAGATATGGTGAGAGACCTTGCTTTGCCAAATGTAGACATTAAATGGATTGGTCAGAGAGGGTTAAAGTGGCACCAGTTGATGCCATTGGTGAAATCCTTCATGCAAATCCAACACCCTGACCTCATAATAGTGCACTGTGGTGGCAATGACCTAGGCACTTTGACTGGGGTAGGTCTGGAAATGCTTATGAAGGACACCTTTGCACAACTGTTTTCACTTTTCCCTAAAACTGCCTTTGTGTTTTCCAACATATGCCAAAGGCAAAAATGGAACTGGTCCAATCATTTCTGTCCGCAGATTGACAAAGCAAGAAAGCACGTCAACAAATCTGTTTCTGCTTTCCTCCGTGACTATGGTATGGGTGCCATTTACCACAACAACTTGCGTTATGACATGCAAGACATTTATAGAGGAGATGGTGTGCACTTCAATGATGAAGGGAACAGAGTCTTCCTTTTGAACCTTAGACTCTGCATCGGTACTTACTTGTAAGTACCACTTAAAAAAATGACTTCTTAAACACAACAGCTCTTTTTAGAGCTCCCTAATATCTAAACTCTTAATTCTGCATTTCATTTATTTATTTATTTATTTATTTTACCGTACGCTTACCGTACGCGTACCCCGTGATTTTTTTAAAAATCAATAAATGTTTTTTTTGTACTTTCTGTCCTTCTTTGACCCCCTTACAAATGTTAGGGGGTCTGTAACTCTCCTCATTGCCCCCTTTTCTTGTTTTCACTCTTTTTTTTCAGAGTGAAATACACAAAATGGCGGCCGCCGCTTCCTGGTTTCGGCCGATTCGAATGTTTACTAAGATCTAAGGGCCAATCAGAATCTCGCTCGCGCACGCCATTTTTCTTCCGTACGCTTACCGTAAGCTTACCGTACGCGTACCCCGTGATTTTTTTAAAAAACAATAAATGTTTTTTTTGTACTTTACAGTCCTTCTTTGACCCCCTCACAAATGTAAGGAGATCTGTTACTCTCCTCTTTGCCCCCTTTTCTTGTTTTCACTCTTTTTTTCAGAGTGAAATACACAAAATGGCGGCCGCCGCTTCCTGGTTTCGGCCGATTCGAATGTTTACTAAGATCTAAGAGCCAATCAGAATCGCGCTCGCGCACGCCACCGTACGCTTACCGTAAGCGTACGGTAAGCGTACCGTAAGCGGGCTCAGATATATATATTGATTTAAAGGCTATTTTCTCAGAATCTACTGAACAGATTTACACCAAACCTACAAAAGGCACTTCCTTGACCTAGGGACTACCTCTCTGCCAAATTTCGAGTAATTCTGTTCAGCCGTTCGGGCTGTAGCTCGTTCTAAAGGTCCTATGGAAAAATGCATGGGGAAAACGCGTTTTGGGACCCCCCTTTTACCTCAGCCCCCGCTTGACGAATCCCCCCGAGACTTTCAGGGTAGGAGCGGAGCGTAGCGCCCCACCTATTTTGAGAAATTCGCGAGGATTCGTCAACCGGCGCCAAAGTTATTCAAAATAGAATGTTGCGGATTTCCTATGGAAAAGGGGTCCTAACTATAACTACCTACTGGCGACCGCCAGTAGGTAATATATATATATATATATATATATATATATATATATATATTTCTATATATCTCGCTTGGCTCCTTTTCTTTTTGTCAAAAAGAAAAGGAGCCGAACGAGATATTGTTGCGGAGTCCACACCCGCAAAGTCTGCACCTGCCTGCGAGTGCTCCGCCCTTTGGTGTGGAACAACGAGCGGATATATTTCTATATATATATACATATACATACATACATACATATGTACACACACATACATACATACATACATACATACATACATACATACATATATACATACATACACACATATACACATACATATATACATACATACATATATACATACATACATACATATATATACATACATACATACATATACACATACATATATACATATTTTATCTTTGCCTACATTAGCATTCGTTGTTACATTCTTTCCTATGCACAGTTTCTTCATAAGACACAGTCTTAGTCATCAACATCAGATACCTCATATATATTTCTTGGATATGACAAGTTGTCAGGTCTTATCCTAATTTGGATGCACTCTTATCCATGGCCGTATGCCACGACAGCAACCTTGTCCTACTGTACCATATAGGACAGGAGGTCGTTTCTTCTCATTTTCGGCACAGTCTACCTATTTGTATCTTTATTGAATACACATATACAATATCTCTAGTCCCTTAGGACAGTCCTTGCACTCTCCCCTCCCTTCCTGCATCCAGCACTTTGCGTTTTTGTCCATCCTGCCTTCCATTAGAGGGCTTAACTCAGGGATTTCCCATCGAGTTTATAGTCATGTATTTACACGTATCTTTTATTTGGTTAATTTTTGACACACACATGCCTTTTTTGGATATATTTGGTGATGTAACTTATGAAATTACCAATATTATGTTATCCGTCCAATTAGATTCGTATCACTTTTTACACTATGGGTATTTTATTTTATATATATTTTTTTCTTATTATTAATTTTGTTGGCTGTCCTTATTCACTGTGTTGGCAGAACATTTAACATGACACGTGAGCCCACTTATCCTTCAGTCCATCAATGTAGTCCTGCAACCTTTATGTTGTACCCTCGCTTTTGCCTTTTATATCATTGTTGATGTTTAGCTTTGCTATGAATACACATTTTCATGTTTTTTACATCAGGCATGATTTATACAGTGGGTGGTCAACTTTAAGCTTCTTTTAACAAGTCGGTTATCTCTGATCAGTGTTTACGTATTTTACAGTTATTAATACATTTCGGAAGGTGCTAAAACAAACCAATGTATTGTTTACACTCTAACCGCTAGCTTATTTTAAGGTTCCAATGTTTTAAGATTGTAAAAAAACCGTCTAAATGTTTACTACATTATCATTTCTATGTCTATGACTTTTGGATCATGTGATGTGGCCACGTGTATGCACTTTCACTTTAAGTAATCTCAGACTCGCTCCGACATGTCATGTGAACAAGGCTTTTTGACGAGCTGAAACGCGTCATGGCAGAGAAGGAGTAAACTTTACATCTTTTGCACTTACTTGTGGTCCGTGTCCTGTTTTGTTCGGTGGACCACCTTCACTGGATTGGAAATGAAGTAATATGTTTGACCGTCCCCGTTCTACACGGTCATACACGGACCCCTCCACTGGCTGCAAGGTCGACGCTCAAAGTAGAGCACCATTTCTGGGTTCGCCTGGAAGTACTTTGGTCCGAGAAAGGAAACGGCGTGCCTGACCCCCCAGAACCCATTATCTCCGTGAAAACCTGTATAGTCGGTGATACGCAAGTCGGAGGACTCGAGTGTCTACGGACCGAATCAGGTAGGACGTTGGGTATTCAGGGGGTAGTGGAGAGTGCGTCACACGCCCAACAAGCCACAATTTTGTGAAGTGTGAGCGTTGTGTGACTCCATATACACATATTTTTACTCCTTCAAGATGTCGGTTGACACAATGCGTGAAAGAGAAGCAGCCGCAATGGAAATGTTTTCAGACGTTCCTACGGCTTCTCGCAGTGCTACGCCATGCGAAAACACAGACAGCAACGAATCTAACTCTATAAAACAGAAATTTAAAACACTTGAAAAAAAGATGCGGATGGAACAAAGCAAATGGTGGGAGTCGAGATCATTGCAACGATATATTGATGTCGAACGTATTCCCCGAGGCCTCCGTATACTTACTTCCCCCACATATGAAGATCCCAACCCCGATCTCATGAGGGAGTGGGCGGAATGCAACTTGGAATCCTCACGTAAACTTGTCCTCATCTTGATCAAATATGCGGACATTGACCGGGCACGATAATTAAAAGAAATCGATGAACTCAGTGAAGCTATTGACAAACTTGGCGAAACGGAGGAAATTACCAAATTACGTAGAGAGATGACATCCAGACTCAAAAAAGAAGAGGAAAAAATAAAAGAACGCAAAGCCTTTAAATTCCTTAGGGATAAAACGGATTACGAACTTGGAAAAATTTTTACTTTCGCAAAAAAGTATGACTCACTTCGGGCATCTAAGATTAAAAAATCCCAGAATGCACAGAATTCTGTACCCATCCCTCCAAAAAAAGCAGGAACTAATAATGACACGACACACTCTGATCTCAGTTCAACGGGAGGAAGTGAATCGGAATCCGATATGCGCCAACCCCTAGGACAACAACAAAAGGCTAAACTATCACCAGGCGAAGAGCTCAATTTTTTATGCGAAGAAAGACGACAG
This sequence comes from Triturus cristatus, assembly GCF_964204655.1. NCBI lineage: Eukaryota > Metazoa > Chordata > Amphibia > Caudata > Salamandridae > Triturus > Triturus cristatus. The sequence goes on from NC_140582.1 coordinate 1,235,294,366, forward strand.
ACCCTTCGCCCGAGGCCACAAAGAGAGCATGCCGCACAATCGCAAACTACAGGAGAAAACAGAGACGGAAGGCAGGGAAACGTCGCCTTCAACAACAAAAAAACAAGAGGTCGGGGGTACTGGAAGAAACGATAAACCCAGTGACCCCCAACAACAACACAGTAATTAACCTCTCTCAACTTGAGCTCACCTCGGAAGAAATCCGCATTTTGAGTCTAGGTCTATCCTTTTGCCCAAGCAATGATTTCAACTATGTCTCCACTCGTATGGACATCTACAAAGGGGTCAGAAAACTCAAATTAAAAAAATATTTCCTTCTTCAAAATGAAAATCTTCGCAACAAAGGCAATACCTCTGGCATAGATGACAACATCCCGTCTAGGCTTACACAATCTGATGAGCCCTTATTCCATGAACTTACCGATTTATGGGATGGAAACGCCACACAAGAACTTGTGAACTTGCCTTCCAATAGTGTTACTGCACAACAAGGAAATCAAAAAATTAGGACCCCCTTCAAACCAATTTCTAGGTTCAATCCTATTGCCCCACGGGATGCCATAGATGTGTTCCATGAAACGGTTACGGCTAAAATCAAAAAATTAAACAAATCCATGCTGAATACCAAGAAGAAATATAACAAACAAGACCAACAGTACTCGAATCTAATCCAAAAACTGCAAAAAAACAAAAATGTTGTCATACGAAACAGCGAGAAAGGTGGCAACATCGTCCTATGGCCGCAAGAGGAATACAAAAAAGAACAATTCAGTCAACTGAATGATCGACAGTGTTACAGTCGTAGCACCACAGCACTTCTCAAAGACACCTACCTCAAGTTTTACAAAACACTGGCAAACTCGAAAGGCCAAGATCTCATCAGTGAAGATGAATATAGATTTCTCAAAAAAGACAATCCCACTACCCCATCAATTTACTTTATCCCCAAAATCCACAAAAACAGAGACAAACCGCCAGGCCGCCCAATCATAACAGCCAATGATGGACTACTGGAGAATACATCTATCTATGTTGATTACTTCCTGCAAGATCATGTCAAAAATTTAGAGTCATATGTACGAGATACGGGTGACTTCATTCGAAAGATTAAGGATGTACACTGGCAACAGGATTATCATCTCATGACGCTAGATGTTTCTTCACTCTACACTAGCATCCAACACTCTGATGGCATCAATGCAGTTCAACCTTTTTTGACAAAAACCCCCACAGTAGATGTACAACATAATGATATGCTCATATCTATGATTGAATATTGTCTGCATAACAACATTTTTATGTTCAACAATCTATTGTACCAGCAAATTCAGGGTGTAGCGATGGGTGCCAGCTTCTCCCCCAGCTACGCATGTCTCCACATGGGCTGGTGGGAGGAGCTGGTCCTTAAAGTTGAACACAAACACACTGTTGAATGTCATATCATCAAATAACTCCGTTACATCGATGATCTTTTCATTATTTGGCAGGGCACGAAAGAACAAGCTTCCAACTTTGTAATGGCCATCAACCATAATTTGTTGAATCTTAATTTCACTACCACAATCAGTGAAATTCAAGTAAACTTTTTAGATACTGAAGTCTATATTCATGAGAACAGATTAGAGACACGTCTCCACAGGAAGGAGACAGCTGGAAATTCCACCTTGCATGCGCAGAGCTCTCACCCGAAACATTTAATTAATAGCATACCTTACGGTGAGATGCTCCGCCTCAGGCGCATTTGTAGCAATGAATTGGATTTACATAAAGCGCAACTGGAGAGCAAAATGAGATTCCTTGAGCGAGGATATGCCCCCAACATTATTTCACAGGCCCTTACTAAATCCATGAGCTGCTCCCGGGATAGCCTTCTTAAAGCCAAACAAACACCTATAGCTTCCCTTCCTTTAGTTGCCAACAGCCCTACACCCCATGAATTTCGATTGATCCTTGGTTACAGTCGCCAACACAAGGCTATTCAAAAGATAGTACAAGACAATTGGCCACTGGTACGCAATGATCCAGTAATAGGACCCTTGCTACCGCAACGGGTGTCCATTACATACAGCAAAGCACCATCTATGAGGGACAAATTAGTCACCACCAACCCTGAAATCATTGAAAGTACAAATTGGCTTCAAACTCATAAGGGCTTTTTTAAGTGTAAAATTTGCAAAGCGTGTGTACATGGCAGAAATACCAAGACGTATACTACCCCGTTTTGTGATACTGAGTACAAGATACAAAAATTACTCACATGCAAAACTGAATATGCCATCTATGTCTTAACGTGCCCCTGTGACCTTAGGTACATTGGTAGCACCAAACTTCAAGTCCATAAAAGAGTGCTACAACATTTACGAGCTATAACTCACCAAGACAACACATATCCGGTAGCTCGGAATTTTAAAGAATTTCATCAATCAGACAACAAACTCCTCAGCTACTATGTGATTGATACCATATCCCCCAGTAGACGAGGTGGTGATAGGAATCACAAATTGAGACAACTTGAGACTAGATATATCATCCAACTTGATACCAAATCACCAGGGGGACTCAATGCTACAGAAGATCTTTATACATGTCTTTAATTACAACTAAGGTGAATCTTCATAGCGCATTGTACACTTTTATATCATGCCCCAATAAGTCTTGAACTGCTAAGATGGTGCTACAACATTGATGTAATCTTTGGGTCATCTGTACTGTTCGATCGTATGGTGTTTTATTATTTTAAGAACTTTGCTAGGGAAAAATGAATTAAGGATGTAAAGATTTTTTATATGTATGTATTTATTCAATTTTATGACTATTTATATTAGGATATTTATATTTATTGCTTCCAAGTTAATTGTTTACAATTGCTTTTTTGCACATATTTATACATATTTTATACATATTTTACCTTTGCCTACATTAGCATTCGTTGTTACATTCTTTCCTATGCACAGTTTCTTCATAAGACACAGTCTTAGTCATCAACATCAGATACCTCATATATATTTCTTGGATATGACAAGTTGTCAGGTCTTATCCTAATTTGGATGCACTCTTATCCATGGCCGTATGCCACGACAGCAACCTTGTCCTACTGTACCATATAGGACAGGAGGTCGTTTCTTCTCATTTTCGGCACAGTCTACCTATTTGTATCTTCATTGAATACACATATACAATATCTCTAGTCCCTTAGGACAGTCCTTGCACTCTCCCCTCCCTTCCTGCATCCAGCACTTTGCGTTTTTGTCCATCCTGCCTTCCATTAGAGGGCTTAACTCAGGGATTTCCCATCGAGTTTATAGTCATGTATTTACACGTATCTTTTATTTGGTTAATTTTTGACACACACATGCCTTTTTTGGATATATTTGGTGATGTAACTTATGAAATTACCAATATTATATTATCCGTCCAATTAGATTTGTATCACTTCTTACACTATGGGTATTTTATTTTACATATTTTTTTTTCTTATTATTAATTTTGTTGGCTGTCCTTATTCACTGTGTTGGCAGAACATTTAACATGACACGTGAGCCCACTTATCCTTCAGTCCATCAATGTAGTCCAGCAACCTTTATGTTGTACCCTCGCTTTTGCCTTTTATATCATTGTTGATGTTTAGCTTTGCTATGAATACACATTTTCATGTTTTTTACATCAGGCATGACTTATACAGTGGGTGGTCAACTTTAAGCTTCTTTTAACAAGTCGGTTATCTCTGATCAGTGTTTACGTATTTTACAGTTATTAATACATTTCGGAAGGTGCTAAAACAAACCAATGTATTGTTTACACTCTAACCGCTATCTTATTTTAAGGTTCCAATGTTTTAAGATTGTAAAAAAATCGTCTAAATGTTTACTACATTACCATTTCTATGTCTATGACTTTTGGATCATGTGATGTGGCCACGTGTATGCACTTTCACTTTAAGTAATCTCGGACTCGCTCCGACATGTCATGTGAACAAGGCTTTTTGACGAGCTGAAACGCGTCATGGCAGAGAATGAGTAAACTTTACATCTTTTGCACTTACTTGTGCTCCGTGTCCTGTTTTGTTCGGTGGACCACCTTCACTGGATTGGAAATGAAGTAATATATACATATATATACATATATATATTCACTGAAAAAACCATAGGTTTCACACACGTTACAGTTAGGAATTAGCATTTAAAAAACCTTGCAAATTCACTTAAAAAACCATAGGTTTCACACATGTTATAGTTAGGTGGATATTTCACTCGTAAAAAACCAATGAAAATCCCCCGTTATAGTTAGTTCAGATAACTATAAATCCACTGCTCATGACGTCACATATTACATCACTCATGACATGGTCAGTGGCATCACTCATGACATCACTGATGACATCATCCTTGTGATAGAGTGGTGGTCGCGCGAGTTATAGTTATCTGAACTAACTATAACGGGGGAATTTCATTGTTTTTTTACGAGTGAAATATCCACCTAACTATAACATGTGTGAAACCTATGGTTTTTTTAAGTGAATTTGCAAGGTTTTTTAAATGCTAATTCCTAACTATAACGTGTGTGAAACCTATGGTTTTTTCAGTGAATTTGTACGTTTTTTTAAATGCTAAGTTATGTATGTTTTATTTTTTTTTCATATATTTATTTTACAATAAACTACGTATTAAAATTTTTCTTTTTTTGGGGGGGGTGTTTCACCGTGCGCGCACGGTGCGCGCACCCCCGCGATTTAAAAAAAAAAACATTTAAATGTTTTTTTCTGCCTTCGGGGTCCTTCAGGGACCCCCTGACAAAGGCTAGGGGTCAGGAACTCTCTACCCTGCCCCCTTTTCACGTTCGCCACCTTCCTTTTTCACTCTCGCACTGAAAACAAACAAAATGGCGGCCGACACTTCCTGATTTCGACCGATTCGAATGTTGACTAACATGTAACCACCAATCAGAATTACGCTCGCGCACGTTAGGGTGCTCGCACGGTGCGCGCACGGTGCGCGGCTATAGATATGTATGTGCTTTTAACTGCAATTTTCTCAGGAACTACTGAACAGATTGACTCCATATATGCAAAAGGCACATCCCTGACCTGAGGACTACCTCTCTGCCAAATTTCAAGTAATTCTGTTCAGCCTATCGGGCTGTACCTTCGACTAAAGGTCCTATGGGAAAATGCCAGTAGATAATATTTCTATATATATCCATATACATACATACATACATATATATACATATACATACATGCATACCTATACATACATACATATACACATACATACATGCATATATACATACATATATACATACATACATACACACATACATACATACATATATACATATATATATATATATACATATATATATATTTCTATATATATCCATATACATACATACATATATACATATACATACATACAAATATATATACATACATACATACATACATATATACATATATATATATATATATTTCTATACATATTCATATACTATATATACATATACATACATATATACATATATACATACATACATATATACATACATACACACATACATACACACATATATACATACATACATACATACATACACATATACATACATACATACATATACACATATATACATATACACATACATACATACATACATACACATATACATACATACATGTGATCAAGGCCATCTGGTGGCCGAAACGCGTAATGGCGTGCTGTGTGGGTGCTGATTTACATTAAAACCTTTGAAGCACGATTTGGTGTCCGTGTGCTTCTTCCTCGCCGGTTGGAGGTGGGAGACAGCTGTTTGGATTTCTATACATACATACATATACACATACATACATACATTCATACATAAACATATACACACATACATAAATACATATATATAAAAATTCATTGAAAAAACCATAGGTTTCAGGGGCGTTATAGTTAGCTGGACTTTTCACTCGTACAAAACCATTGAAATTCCCCCGTTATAGTTAGTTCAGCTAACTATAACACGCGCGCCCGCAATGCACTGCTGATGACGTCACATATTACATCACTCATGACATGGTCAGTGACATCACTCATGACATCTCAAATGACATCACTCATGACATCACTGATGACATCATCCAGTGAATGTGTGTTTTTCTGAAAATTACATATGTATATCTCAAGGTCGATGGAAGAATAAATGGGTATATAAGTGTCTAAATGGATGATTTGTTTTTGAAAAATTGATTGTATAACTGACTGATTAAGTGTATCTTAGTGAATACATGGCTTAGTGAGTAATGTTTAAACATGTAAATATCTGTATCAGTCTCTCACTTTGTGTATAAGTGGCTGCATGGGTTGGTGAGTAGCTACATGAGTGTCTATATAGGTTATTAGTTGGTTTTTTGAGTATCAGTATGAGTGTCTGAGTGTCTGTATGGTTCGGTGGGGGGTATTACGCAGTGCATAGGTGCATGAATGAGTGACTCACTGTTTGTATGTGTTGAAGACAGCATGTGTGGAGGACTGAATGGGTGGATGAGTGTGTGCATGGGTGTGTTAGTGAGTGAATGACTGTCTCACTAGTGTCTTTATGAGTAACTACATATGTTTTAAACTAGTATATGTGACTATTGGTGTATATAAGTGAGTATATGTGAGAGTGAGAGGTTGGAAGAGTTCCTGTATGAATAAGTATGTGTTTCTATAAGTGATTGTTTAAAAGACTAAGTATGTGTAAGTTTCTGTAGAAGTAAGTGTGGTGGTGTGTGTATAACTGTATATGCAAGTAAATGGATGTTTGATTCTTTATTAGCATGAGTGACTATGTGTGTGAGTAACTCTATGGATGAGTGGCGTTGTGTAACAGGATGAATAGGTGTATGAGTACATATGATGAGTGAGTACATGTATGAGTGACTGTATAGGACTGTTGGTGAATGAGTGGATGTGTATGTGGATCTTAGAATTACTGAATAGGTTGTTGTAACTGGTATTGGTATGTCCATAGTTTTGAAAATTTTAGTTTCTATTTTTGAATGTGTGTATCAAAGGTTATATTAGGGGGAGAGGAGGTCTGCCACTCTATCACAAGGATGATGTCATCAGTGATATCATCAGTGCTGTCGTGAGTGATGTCACTGACCATGTCATGAGTGATGTAATATGTGACGTCATCAGCAGTGCATTGCGGGCGCGCGAGTTATAATTAGCTGAACTAACTATAACGGGGGAATTTCAATGGTTTTGTACGAGTGAAAAGTCCAGCTAACTATAACGCCCCTGAAACCTATGGTTTTTTTCAGTGAATTTTTAAGGTTTTTATATGCTAATTCCTAACTATAACGTGCCTGAAACGTATGGTTTTTTCAGTGAATTTCAAAGGTTTTTTTAAATGCTAATTTCTAACTATGCCTACAGAGATAGGACATGTGAAGAAAGAAGAAAAAACGCACAGAAAGAAAAAAAAGGAATGCAGAAAGAAGCAACAGAAGTCCTTAAAGACGAAGAAAAGTGCAGGAAGAAGGATAACGTGCAGAAAGAACAAACAGAAGAGCAGAAAGAAGCCTTGTTGCAAAATCATCCTGTACCCTCAACTTTTTCAGACGGATACTGGTGGTAACTGAGTCTGACTAACCAGTTCTAGAGCCAGTGCTATGTTAAAAGACACTCAGAATACAGTGAAAACACCTACATACACTAGGGAATACTATGCGTTGGGGTGCCCCTGTGATTAGCATGACCTCCTCTGTAAGCCTCTAGTATATAATAGGGCAGGGGATTAAAACTACCTCTTAAAACGTGCCACAGGGCGTGTTTGCACACGTCACCTCAGGCCCCGTCCCCTCCCTTCCTCACTGTGTAAACACGCCCTGTGGCCATTTTAAGTTGGGAGATTAAGTCCCCTTGAATCCTGAGGGTCCCTAGGGTCCAACTAGACCACTAAGTACCTCCAGTAAGCGCCACAGAGCTGCGTTGCAGAGAGATGTAAAAAGGGGCACGGCCTAGACCACCTCTCTGCAACGCAGCGCAGTGGCACTTACTGGAAGCACCTGGTGGGCTAGTTGGCCCCCAGGTTCCCTCAGGATTGAAGGGGAATTATTTCCCCAACTTAAAACGCGGCACAGGGCGTGTTTGCACACGTTAACTCAGGCCCCGTCCCCTCCCTTCACCACTGTGTAAACACACCCTGAGCCGTTTTTAGTTGGGAGATTAAGTTCATTTGAATCCTGAGGGTCCCTAGGGTCCAACTAGCCCACTAGGTACCTCCAGTAAGCGCCACAGAGCTGCGTTGCAGAGAGGTGTAAAAAGTGGCACGGCCTGGACCACCTCTCTGCAACGCAGCTCAGTGGCGCTTACTGGAAGCACCTGGTGGGCTAGTTAGCCCCCAGGGGCCCTCAAGATTGAAGGGGAATTATTTCCCCAACTTAAAACGTGCCATAGGGCGTGTTTGCACACGTCACCTCAGGCCCCGTCCCCTCCCTTCACCACTGTGTAAACGCGCCCTGTGGCCGTTCTAAGTTGAGAGATTAAGTCCCCTTGAATCCTAAGGGTCCTTAGGGTCAAACTAGCCCACTAGGTACCTCCAGTAAGCGCCACAGAGCTGCGTTGCATAGAGGTGTAAAAAGGGGCGTGGCCTCAGAACACCTGTCTGCAACGCAGCTTCCTGGCGCATACTGGAGATACCTGTTGGGCTAGTTGGCCCTCAGGGACCCTCAGTATAGAAGGTGAATTAATTCCCCAACCTACAACTGGCCAGGGGGTGCGTTTGCAGAGTGCTGCAAGGAGGGGGCGTGGCCTCCGGTGCGATGCCGGTCTTTTATTTATTTTATTTTTTTAAGAAGGAGGGCTGTGTGGCCCCCCTTCTTTTTCTAATTTATTGGCCCTGGGGACCCCATCCCCCAGGGCCTACACCCTAATTTTTTTTGTTGAAAATTTTTTCTTTGGAAGGGGGCCGTGTGGCCCCCCTCCCAAGGCCTTAATCGGCCCCGGGGACCCCAACCCCCGGGTCATGGCTTTTTTTTTTATAATTCTTTAGGAGGGGGGCTGCGTTGCCCCCCTCCTCAGGCCACTTAAGGCCCCGGGGACCCCATACCCCGGGGTCAGCCTTTGTTTTTTATTATTTAAAAAAAATATATATTTATGGAAACACCTAGGACATGCTGGACAAACCGTATGTACCTATCACCATGACGATTTGCGTGATATTCATTAAAAGCCGACTATGCATACAATGAATCCACGTGGAATGTATTTACACCGCTAGTGAAGCTCTGACGAGTCTGACACCCTACCGTGCCTAATCCCGGCGCCCCCACCGGTGGGTACTCTCCAAGTAGACACCCTTGTCGTTTATTTATACAAACATGGGTAGCTATTGACGAGCACATTTAATACACACGCACACCAAGCCATTCAAAGGGGATTCAACAAAAATTCGACCAAACTATGCAAGAAACCCCCCTCACGGTTAATAAAACACACATCCACCGCCGGATGTGTAATACTTTTTATTTTACTCTCTGGAAAGGAGACAAACCTCACTTGAGAGTCACAGCGTGCTCCTGGCTCAGCCCAATGCTGTGTTACACCCACCAGTGCCCACCGAGTGTCACACACCTCTGTGTTGTATTCCACCAGCTAGTGCGTATGCTATGACACTCTCTAGCCCATGTGCACTGTAACACCACCCCGTGAATATGTCATGCCACACTTGCCTTCGCACAGGACGTGCCTTCCTCGATGCCTATGTTATAACGCACAGCGCTATGCCATACATATTACAATCTGGGATCCATATCTTTGTCACAGTGCATATGCAACGTTACACTCCACAGCACATATTTTATATTACAACTTTAAAGACTAGTTAGGCTACACAACACTGCCCTGTGCATATTACACTCCAAGGCGCATATCGCATAGCATGCGCTAGTGCCTGTGCTATCTCGTGCTCTCCAATGAATCTGTCATTGCGCACAATATATTGCATATTATATTTCACGCCCCGGTTCATCTTATATCACACTTTTTGGTGCATAGTTCATTTTCAATCGTGCTCTCAGGACTATGTTCTATATAACACTGCGTCCACCTACCCTTTTCACGGGCATTACATTTTGCGATGGGGGGTGGAGGGTCAGGGGGTGTTTCTGCCAAGTGAGCCCGGAGTCACAGTCACAAACTTCCTCTTCTTCCTGAATAAAAGTGAGATTATGCTGCATACTTGTTCATATTTTAAGTAGTTCGCACAGACACACATTTTAAAAACAATAAAGTTCCTAATACCCACCTTCTCTGAACAGTTAGCTTGCTGCCCCATCCACCTCCTCCCTATCCTCTGTTGTCTGAATCCATGGACTAGCCTCCTCCCTCCTGCCATGCATGGTCTGATGTGCTGCCACTGCCCTCCATTTAGCATGATGTACCAGTCCACTCCTCCTGCCCTCCATTGCCCAATTCTATGGCCCATCATTGACCTCCTGCTTAGCCTCTGTGCTTAGCTTGCTGCCCCTATTCTCCTTCCCCTGCTCTCCGATGTCTTTGTGCATGCCCCTGCTCCATCCTTTTTGCCCACCATGTTCCATGGTCCTGCCACTCCTATCTACTCTGAGTGTTCTGTTGAGCTGCCACTCCCCTCCCACCTGCCTAGCATTGTCAGATGACTGTAACCTGTTCCTGCCACCTCAACCCTGCCTGTCCACATGCCATGCCCCTATCCCCTTCCTCCTGTCCTCCATGGTCCATTTTACTGCCACACCCTTCTGCCCTCCCTGGTCTGTTGTGCTGCAACTGCTCCTCCTGCCTGCCCCGCGTGGTCTGTTGTGAGGCCCTTTCCCCTGAACTCTCTTGTCTGTGCCCAGGTCCTGACCCTCCCTTCTATTCTCCATGGCCCTTTGTGCATGCCCCTGCACCCTCCTTCTTGCCCATCATAGCCATTGTGCTGCCACTAACCCTCCCGCTTGCCATGCATGGTCTTCTGTGCTGCCATGGCCCCTCCCACCTTCCCTGTGTGGTCAGCTAGCTGCTCCCGACCCCCTCCCACCTTCCCTCCATGGTCTGTGTGTATGCCATCATAGTCTCACTGTTGCTCTCCATGCTGTGTCTTATTTCTAGTGCCCATCCTTTTTGCCCACCATGTTCCATGTACCTGCCACTCCTATCTACTCTGAGTGTTCTGTTGAGCTGCCACTCCCTTCCACCTGCCTAGCATTGTCAGATGACTGTAACCTGTCCCTGCCACCTCCACCCTGCCTGTCCACATGTCATGCCTCTATCCCCTTCCTCCTGTCCTCCATGGTCCATTTTACTGCCACACCCTTCTGCCCTTCCTGGTCTGTTGTGCTGCAACTGCTCCTCCTGCCTGCCCCGCGCGGTCTGTTGTGAGGCCCTTTCCCCTGAACTCTCTTGTCTGTGCCCAGGTCCTGACCCTCCCTTCTATCCTCCATGGTCCTTTGTGCATTCCCCTGCACCCTCCTTCTTGCCCATCATAGCCATTGTGCTGCCACTAACCCTCCCGCTTGCCATGCATGGTCGTCTGTGCTGCCATGGCCCCTCCCACCTTTCCTGTGTGGTCAGCTAGCTGCCCCTGACCCCCTCCCACCTTCCCTCCATGGTCTGTGTGTATGCCATAATTGTCTCACTGTTGCTCTCCATGGTGTGTCTTGTTTCTAGTGCCCATCCTTTTTGCCCACCATATTCCATGGATCTGCCACTCCTATCTACTCTGAGTGTTCTGTTGAGCTGCCACTCCCCTCCCACCTGCCTAGCATTGTCAGATGAATGTAACCTGTCCCTGCCACCTCCACCCTGCCTGTCCACATGCCATGCCCCTATCCCCTTCCTCCTGCCCTCCATGGTCCATTTTACTGCCACACCCTTCTGCCCTCCCTGGTCTGTTGCGCTGCAAATGCTCCTCCTGCCTGCCCCGCACGGTCTGTTGTGAGGCCCCTTCCCCTGAACTCTCTTGTCTGTGCCCAGGTCCTGACCCTCCCTTCTATCCTCCATGGTCCTTTGTGCATGCCCCTGCACCCTCCTTCTTGCCCATCATAGCCATTGTGCTGCCACTAACCCTCCCGCTTGCCATGCATGGTCTTCTGTGCTGCCATGGCCCCTTCCACCTCCCCTGTGTAGTCAGCTAGCTGCCCCTGACCCCCTACCACCTTCCCTCCATGGTCTGTGTGTATGCCATCATAGTCTCACTGTTGCTCTCCATGGTGTGTCTTGTTTCTAGTGCCCATCCTGCCTGACCTCCATGGTCATCTTGCTGCTCCTGCCCTGCCTCCTTGCCCACAGCCCTCTGTTTCCATGTGCAGACCCCTATTCCCTCCCTCCTGGCTTGTCTGTTCCATTGTAATGCCCCTGATCCGTCCCTCCTGCCCTTTATGGTCTGTTATGCTGCAGCTTTCTCTCCTGTCTGTCCATTATGTTCAGCTAGCTACCATTGCCTCTTTCCCCTCTGTTCTCGATTGTCCATGTGCATGGTCCTGTCCCCTCCCTATTGCTTTCTATGGATTGTTGTGCTGCACTCCCGTCCCGCATGCCCTGTGTGGTGTATTGTGCTGCTGCAAACCCTGATGCCTGCCCTGTAGGGTCAGTTTGGTGCACCTCTCCATGTCCCTCCTGTCCTCTGTTATTCGAGTCCATGTCCCTACACCAATTCCTCCGGCCTACCATGATCCAATGTACCATACTTGCGAACATTTTGAACTTGGTAAGAGGGAGATTTTGAAAAAGAACTGGGGTATTGATTTTCCCCTTTGAGTTACATTGAAAAAGAGGAGATTGTAGACAGGAGACAGATCAAATAAAGCCCATTTGAGCTTAAAAACATTGGACGTTTCCTGGCTGAAACGGGTATGTTGGCATGTATGGTTGTACTACCACTGCCTCTTCCTTCTGCCCACAATGGTCTATTATATTGCCACAGTCGCTCTTGCCAGTCCTGTATTGTTGGTTTGTTGCCCCTGCCCCCCTTTCCACTGCCCTCCATAGTCTGTTGTGCTGCCACTGCCCTTCCTGCCTGCCCAGTGTGGTCAAATTGTTGCCTCTGCACTCTCCTACCTGCCTTCAATTTTCAGAGTCCGTGCCCCTGACCTCTGCCTCTCAACAGTATCCCAATGAACAACTAGATTGCTAAAATTCTATATTTATTACAAAAGTGTGGAACGCCTGACGTCATCTTGATGTAATCAAAACTGTAATACCTAGAGCATTTCCTTTAGAAATTACATATATGAGAGGGTCTTATTTGCATCAAAATTATGGTTAGTGCTCTAAAAAACTAAAATGAGGACATATTTCCTGAGTTTTCAAATAGCGACAAAGAACTTTTAAATTATTTGTAATCTTTATGTTTTTTTATCGAGTTGACCACTTGATTAAATGTTGCACTTAGGGGAGAGGATGTTGTGTTACTTCCAGAGCTGCAGACTTTGCAACTGGGGAACCAGGTTGGAGTTTCTGCTTCAGCTCAACATTCTGTGATTCTGGTCAAATCACTTAATCTCCCCATGTCTACAACCAAAATGAATTTGATCTTGTGTGATGTAACCAATGCTCATGTAAAGCACTCCAATACCTGACAAGTGTGCACTATATAAAACTGCAAATACACAACAAATAAGTGTTTTGCACACTTCTGTCATTGGGCTACATGTGGGCTACATCTGGGTGATATTTGTGCTGCATTTGGGCTCTTTTGTCTCTGGTGGCCATTTTGGGAGATATATTTGTTATGAAGTTTCCTAATTTCCTCATTTACTGCAGTCTCCTCAGTAGGAAATGCTTTCAGTTTTTTACTTTGATTCCATCAAGAAGGTATTCAGATATGTCACACATTTGCCATAACTTCTGAATGTTGGCACTCTAGTTGCTCATTAGATCACTGTAGTAAAGCTACTGCTCACCAGGGAAGTCTGCTGCTGGTACTAAAAGTGCATGTTTCAGTCTGCATATCAGAATTTTTTTATGAAATAGAAGAGGATTTGAGAAGTCACTCAAAATGTGCCCTAATTTTTCTTTCTTCAGCTCTAATCATAATTTCTATGGCAAAATGAACCCCCTCATTGTGTTCCTTTTTAAATTAAATGTTTTAAGTGTTACCAGTTTATTCCAATCAAGATGGCTTCAGGTGTGCCATACTTTTGTCATAAGTAAGACAGTAAGCGCTCTAGTTGTTCTTAAGAACTCTCTGGGACATTCTGTCATTGGGCTATACTTGGGCTACATCTGGGTGATATTTGGGCTACATTTGGGCTCTTTTGTCTCTGGTGGCCATCTTGGGAGATTTATTTGTTATGAAGTTTCCTAATTTCCTCATTTACTGCAGTCTCCTCAGTAGGAAATACTTTCAGTTTTTTACTTTGGTTCAATCAAGAAGGCATTCAGATGTGTCACACATTTGCCATAAATTCTGAATGTTAGCACTCTAGTTGCTCATTAGATCACTGTAGTAAAGCTACTGCTCACCAGGGAAGTCTCCTGCTGGTATTCAAAGTGCATGTTTCAGTGTGCATGTCAGAATTATTTTATGAAATAGAAGAGGATTTGAGAAGTCACTCAAAATGTGCCCTAATTTTTCTTTCTGCAGCACTAATCATAATTTCTATGGCAAAATGAGCCCCCTCATTTTGTTCCTTTGTAAATTAAATGTTTTAAGTGTTACCACTTTATTCCAATCAAGATGGCTTCAGGTGTGCCATACTTTTGTCATAGGTAAGACTGTTAGCGCTCTAGTTGTTCGTTAGAGCACTCTGGGACATTCTGTCATTGGGCTATACTTGGGCTACATCTGGGTGATATTTGGGCTACATTTGGGCTCTTTTGTCTCTGGTGGCCATCTTGGGAGATTTATTTGTTATGAAGTTTCCTAATTTCCTCATTTACTGTAGTCTCCTCAGTAGGAAATACTTTCAGTTTTTTACTTTGGTTCCATCAAGAAGACATTCAGATGTGTCACACATTTGCCATAAATTCTGAATGTTAGCACTCTAGTTGCTCATTAGATCACTGCAGTAAAGCTACTGCTCCCCAGGGAAGTCTGCTGCTGGTATTCAAAGTGCATGTTTCAGTCTGCATGTCAGAATTTTTTTATGAAATAGAAGATGATTTGAGAAGTCACTCAAAACGTGCCCTAATTTTTCTTTCTGCGGCACTAATCATACTTTCTATGGCAAAATGAACCCCCTCATGTTGTGCCTTTTTAAATTAAATGTTTTAAGAGTTGCCACTTTATTCCACTCAAGAAGGCTTCAGATGTGCAATACGTTTGTCATGAGTAGGACTGTTAGCGCTCTAGTTGTTCTTTAGAACACTCTGGGAAGCTGCAGTAGAACACAAAGGAATCAACTGACAGTCTCTGCCCTTGTTGGATGTACATCTTTTACTGAGAATGTCAGACTTCATTCTCACATGACTGAGATAGATAATGTGAATTTACAGAAAATATGCTCTCAGTTTAGCTTATAGATCACCTTCCAAACCTCTGTGGGAAAAGCATGAGAAAATAGTTTTCTCTCAAACATGATTCATGATATCACAGCAGAAGGGTTTTTAACATGGTAAAATCACCTTGGAACACACCACAATTCCTAAAATGAGTATGGTACCATCAACAAATGATTTATAATGTAACCAAAGTCTTAAAACCTTCTATTAACTGCAATGCTTTTTAATGAGGTGCTATCATGTATATTGGTCCCAGGATGGCTGCCAACACTTCTTGGATGAAGTGCTGACAGCCAATCAGATCTCACGATGAGATGTATGGTCAGGCTCCGCCCAGATATATATGTGATTTACACCATTTAAGCAAAAGTCACGAGTCTGAACTGAGGACTACCTCTTTGCCAAAATTGGTGTAATTCCGTTCAGCAGTTCGGGCTGTAGCTGCGTCAACAGGTCCTATGGGAAAATGCATGGGGAAAATGCGTTTTGGGACCCCCCTTTTTTCTCGGCCCCCGCTTGACGAATCACCGTGAAATTTTCAGGATAGGAGCGGACCAGAGCTGGACAAAAGTTTGGAAAATTTTGCAAAGATTCGTCAATCGGCGCCAACGTTATTCCAAATAGATTGTTGCGGACTTCCTATGGAAAATAGGTCCTAACTATAACTACCTACTGGCGACTGCCAGTAGGTTATATATATACATATATATATATATATATCAGAAAGTTCAAATTCCTGCTACTTCCACTCAACGGCGGCGAAGAAGGAAACTCGGACCCCACTGGACTTCAGGTAAGATGTTTTATTGCAGATCACAACCCACGCACGACGCGTTTCGGGCCTCAAGAGCCCTTGATCACATGCAAGTTGACCCTTGCCTTTCCACTTTTAAGTGTGTTTTGAGTGTACCACCCACTTCCCCTAATTCCGTGTCACATGGTAATGAACAAGGTAGAAAGACTTACGATATGTGCTTGAATAAGCTAAATCCATTGTAGGAATATGTTACATGTAAGTCTTAATCCAAATATATGTTTTTTACATTCATATATATATATATTCACTTAAAAAAACATAGGTTTCACACATGTTATAGTTAGCTGTACATTTCACTCGTAAAAAACAATGAAATTCCACGTTATAGTTAGATCAGGTAACTATAACTTGCGCGCCCACAATAAACTGCTGATGACGTCACATAGTACATCACTCATGACATGGTCAGTGACATCACTCATGACATCAATGATGACATCTGAAATTACACATTGTGGATTGCAGTATATATATATACTCTGCTGGCATACACGCCACTCTCCACGGGTTCGCTGATCCAGTAAGAGCAACGAGTGAGTGGATATATATATATATATATATAGATATATATCTATATATATATATATATATCCACTCACTCGTTGCTCTTACTGGATCAGCGAACCCGTGGAGAGTGGCGTGTATGCCAGCAGAGTATACTGGCTATAGGATCCACAGTTTTTCCCGTCAGCGCGCTCTCAGATAAACCCTCCAGTCCGAAAGTGTGTCAGTCCTCCAGAGCTGTACGCAGAGGCACTATGTGTACACCAATGACACAAGCTGATGTTTCACGTAAAAAGAGTCCCTCCGCCTACACTGACACTTGAAACTGCCTTTTCCGAACACTACAGCAGTAGAGGGAAAGTCCTGGCTCTTTCATGGAAACTTATGTTGTTGTTAAAGGGTCTGAAGCAGGGACTGGGGACGTCAACCGAGATTCCAAGGTACAACCATGGAACCCGGAACGCGCGATACCCCAAAACCTTATAAAGTGACCCTATGCTGCCCCCTCACATCAGCTCGACACACCGTGTGCATATATGTCACGAGATGTTATGTCTGTTACTGCTTCGCTGTCCTACTCCATCCCAGGAAAAAAAGATTTGCTCAATCATCAGTAAACCAATCGGGGTTTGTAAAGCACGGCTACTCACCCGTGAGGGGCCCAAGGCGCTGTAAACGATCGATTATTGATTGACTATTGTGACATCCTTCTTTTTGGACATGTAGACATACTTTCCTGGCAATTTGCTTCTATATTTGTCACATTTGCTATGCGTTCGAAGACAGAGGTCAAATGTCAGGTAATGTCTTCTGACCAATTACTGCTGATTCTTTTAACATGGAGATTCAGGTTCACTTAGTGACAGGATTTTGTAAAGCAAACTGATTATGTTTTTTGGGATATAGGGAGTGTGAAATGAAAGGATGCAGGCTGTTGTTTTTTTGTAACACACAGGGCACCCTCCACCGGAGAGGTTTAAAGAGAGATACCTCCCGCAGAGTGGTTTACAGAGGGGTGCCTTGGTACAATGCAGCCCAGCGTGGTAACTTCCCTCCTCTGTTCCACCATGCTACCACCCTCCATACTGGCACTCCACAGGTTTAAAGAGGGATACTGCCCCCAAGAGCTTTAAAGAGGAGTACTGCTCCCAAAGAGGTTTAAAAAGGGGTACCACCTCAGAGACATTTAAAGAGAGGTCCCACCAGAGACAGGTTTAAAGAGAGGTACCACCCGAGAGAGGTTTAAAGAGGGGTACCACCCGACACAGGTTTAAAGAGAGGTACCATCCCAGAGAGGCTTAAAGAGGGGTACAACCCGAGACAAGTTTAAAGAGAGGTACTACCCCAGACCGCAGTGCTTTAAATGGGCCGTAACTGTCCGGCACTTCTTTATTTGAGAGGGAGACTACTTGCACTGCTCAGCACTGCCACAATACATTTAAATGAGAGCGTTCTGGCACTTCTCAGGGGCAAACATGGGATTCTAAAGTGTGAGTACCTGCACTTCTATATTTTCATTTAAATCACTGCCCCAGAGAGGTTTCAAGAGATGTTCGCTGGCACAATGTAGCACACGGTAACTTCCAATCGTTTCCCCCTTCTGTCCCCCAACACACTAGGGCACTCTGTACTATCACCCCAGAGAGGTTTAAAGAGAGGTACCATCCTCAAAGAGGTTTAAAGGGGAGTACCACCACAGAGAGGTTTAAAAAGGAGTACCACCCCAGAGAGGTTTAAAGAGAGGTACCATCCTCAAAGAGGTTTAAAGAGACGTATCACCCCAGAGAGGTTTAAAAAGCTGTAACACTCCTAGAGAGGTTTAAATAGATGCACCACCCCAGAGAGGTTTAAAGAGAGGTACCACCCCAGAGAGGTTTAAAGAGAGGTACCACACCAGAGAGGTTTAAAAAGCTATAACACTCCTAGAGAGGTTTAAATAGATGCACCACCACAGAGAGGTTTAAAGAGAGGTACCACCCCAGAGAGGTTTAAAGAGAGGTACCCTCTTCAAAGAGGTTTAAAGAGAAGTACCACCCCAGAGAGGTTTAAAGAGAAGTACCGCCCCAGAGAGGTTTAAAAAGCTGAACACTCCTAGAGAGGTTTAAATAGATGCACCACCCCAGAGAGGTTTAAAGAGAGGTACCACCACAGAGAGGATTAAAGAGAGGTACCACCCCAGAGAGGTTTAAAAAGCTATAACACTCCTGGAGAGGTTTAAGTAGATGTACACCCCAGAGAGGTTTAAAGAGAGGTACCCTCTTCAAAGAGGTTTAAAGAGAAGTACCACCCCAGAGAGGTTTAAAGAGGAGTACCACCCCAGAGAGGTTTAAAGAGAGGTACCATCCTCAAAGAGGTTTGAAGAGATGTACCACCCCAGAGAGGTTTAAAAAGCTGTAAGACTCCTAGAGAGGTTTAAATAGATGCACCACCCCAGAGAGGTTTAAAGACAGGTACCATCCTCAAAGAGGTTTAAAGAGAAGTACCGCCCCAGAGAGGTTTAAAAAGCTGAACACTCCTAGAGAGGTTTAAATAGATGCACCACCCCAGAGAGGTTTAAAGAGAGGTACCACCACAGAGAGGATTAAAGAGAGGTACCACCCCAGAGAGGTTTAAAAAGCTATAACACTCCTGGAGAGGTTTAAGTAGATGTACACCCCAGAGAGGTTTAAAGAGAGATACCACTCCAGAGAGGATTAAAGAGAGGTACCAACCCCAGAGAGGTTTAAGGAGAATTACCACCCCAGAGAGGTTTAAAGAGGGGTACTGCCCCAGAGAGGTTTAAAGAGAGGTACCATCCTCAAAGATCGTGAGAAGTTGCCCTGATATATGCTGTCCACTAGTTATAGTGGGCACCCTGTATCAGTCCAAACAACCCCTTATGGTGATAGGTTAAAGACAACCTTTATTGAAAGCTATCCTAGTGGTAGCTATGGAGAGCAGCCTTCAGGCTAAGTCTTGAAGGAATGTAAAGCAGCTTGTTTTACCAGTCTATTATCTCTTGAATGACCAAATGAAAAGACAACCACACCAGGTATACATTTAAAATATATGTATTTAAGATAAAACACACCCCTCTAGTCTCTTTATGAGGCTGGAGTATGAAGTACTTAAGTTACAAGTCAGTATTCAACAGTAAAAGCACAAATACACGTTTGGGCCCTAGGGGCGTACCAAACCATATACCAATAAAGTGGTATAAGAACCACGACTGAACTAGACACAAGGCCTAGAGCCTGTAGAAGTGCTTGGACCACAAGGAACCACCCAAGGTAGTGACACAGGGGACCCACAGGGGACCCACGGGGGACGCGTGCAGTGTGAGAACACAGTCGCGAATCGCCGTTAACGTCTATGGGGAAAGTCGCGGTTGGAAATTAAGAGTTTAAGGACACTTGGGGATGTCTACGACTGAACCCTTTTGGACTTAGAGGTGTCTAGGGCCAACACCCACGGGAGCACCGGAGTACTCGAGTTACCTCACCCAGGGAAGCCGGGTGCATAGGTGTCACATGGTGTCGCGTCGCTGTTTTCAATGGAAGCTGCTCAGGAAGTGCTGCTGCCGTGAAGAGAAGTGTCCGGAGAGATCCAAGCCCGGATCTAGGATGGAAGGAAGCTGAAAGCAGAGGGGACAGAGTCTGGGTCACTTACCAGTGACCAAGGCCACGATAGTCCGAACGCCCACAGATGTCGGGTGCTTCAGGTGAGTTGACAGGTGTCTTGATTCTTCAGCCAAGAGGTCCAGGAGATGTTGACTGTGACCAGGAGCTGGATTCGAGCAGTCCCATGAAGTCTGTCGAGTGCTGCAGTTTCGGCGACCAGATTGGACCCAACAAGCCTTGGCAACTGCAAGTCACTTGGAAATAGAAAAAGGACGTCGGTGCAGACCAGCAAGATCTGGGGGACTCACCCAGTGAAGGTAAGTCGGGGAACGTCTGGAGCAAGCAGGAAAGCCCAATCAGAAGAGGAGTTGCCTTTGTGGGGACCCACTAGCCAACAGGCTAGCGATCGCGAAGGAGCCTCGAGCGGTCGCACTTGAAACTGGCCCACGGGTCACTCGTGGAGTGGAGGCCAGAGATCTTCGGTGCAGGATGTGCTCAAGACTGGGGCTACTCGGAGTCCAAAGCACAACTTCGAGGAAGACCAGGAAAATGATGGATCAGCAAAAGATTGTGGTGTCAAGGGGTCATGGTTTCACATCACCCACGATGGCCACGGGCCTCAGCTTTGCTGTGGACTCAGGGTAGCCTTGGGGATGTCTGGAAATCTACCTCTGGGGATGCAGAGACTTCGGTGTCCAGCGGGAGCTTCAGAATTGCAGACCGGACAGTTGCTTCTTTGGTGCCTGCCAAGCAGGGGAGTCACTCCTTGACCCCAAGGGAGATTTCTTCAGTCTTCTAGTTAAAGTAGAACGTCAAAGGTCCAGGATGTATGTTGCAGAGTTTAGTCCAGGGTAATCTAAAGTCGCAAGGACTGGGTTCCCATACTTATACAAAGTTTGGGGGTTGGACATACTCTAGGGACCCACCTAGGGGAGGATTTGGAAAGAGGGGTGGTTACACCCATTTCCTTTGTCCAGTTTTGCACCAGAGCAGGGGCAGGTAGCCCCTGCCACTGGTTTGATCTGGACTATGCACAGGGACACCAAGTGTGCCCCCAGTGCAGGACTTCAAAGCACCAGAGAGTCTCCCGCCCAGCCCCAATACACATCTGCCTGTCTGGGGAGGTGTACCTGGGGCAGGAAACCTATTGTCCAGGCCTCCCCTGCCGGAGTTTCGGTCAGCAGCAGGCGGCCAGACCCATGTCTGTGGCAGTGGCATCCATTTTGTGATGCCAGGGCTGTAGAAAGTCTTTACCGAGTTAGACCAGTGTAAACATGTCTCTCCCTCTAGAAGGGTGGAATGCTACCCCCCCCCCCCCCCGCCAGAACTGGAGGGGGGTAGTATTCCAAAGCGTTTGATACCAAACACTACATGTTTCCGTGCAGCCAGTCCAAAGTTAGCATTTACCACGAGGTTATAATGCACTTAAGAGTATATGGTCCGGCTGCACCACAAACAGCATCAGAGGAGGTACTCCGAACGCTGCAGAGGGGCTTTGCTCATGCAGGGGCACCCTCTCACATAAAAACCAAGCACTCTGCCTTCAGGATTGTTAAGGCCTGCCATAGGAGTGACTTATATGTTTTATATGTGTGTGCAATGGTAATTATATAGGTAGCCTATACCACTGTAAGGGGTGCAAGCACCACCTTACCCAGGCTGCAGTAGCAGACCTGTGGTGTCATTTTGGAGTGCTTCCCAGGGGTGGCATAATACATGCTTCAGCCCCTGGTAGGCCTCTGAGGTACCTATGCCCTAGGTACATAGTATACCATATACTAGGGGCTTATAAGGCACTCCAGAATCCAATTAGAAATGTACCTAATGTACATGGAAACCATTTTAGAGAGGAAGCAGCTAGGCTGAGGTCCTGAATAGCAGGGCCACAGCCAGACTAAGGTAAAAAAACAGTGAAACCAGCAAAAAGTGGGGGCAACCATGTGAAGCAGATCCTACTCTCCTACACTTGTTATATTCCCATGGTTCCTTCCGGGTCGATGGGGTCAGTGCTGTATTGTTTCTTGCTATCCATTAAGTCTCATAACGTCAGCCACAGGAATAGGAAGTGACGTGCCTACCCTGGGCCTAGACTCTCTGCAACAAATATACAGCTGTTGCCGGTCTCAGGGAGGGATTAAGGGTCAACCCTGTGGTTCAACAGGGGTCAAAGGGTGCACAAGGTCACTTTTGTTGACCCTAGGTATTTTTGTAAATCTCATCTACGTATGGCTGAAACAGAGGGTGGTTTGATTAAATTAAATCAAGCAAGACTGCCTATTCAACCACAGCAAATGCAGGAACTGCGGCATTCCTTCCATTTGCACCAAGTGTGAGCCCTGCAAAGGTGTGTAATTACTAGGAGTGGGCAGAGAACTGCGCTCTGCCAGTGGAGCGGAGTTAGCCAGCCACCCCCGCCCCCTGGCCTGGTCCCTGCTTCTGAACCTAACCAGGTTGGGTGAGCCTGTCCAGGCCCCGATGGACCCCCATCCCCAGCGCCCGGACTCTTGGGGCCCGCCGGACAGAGCTCAAGCCCCGGGCCTGTCCTAGCTTCCGAACCCTAGCCAGGCCGGGGAGAGCCTCCCCGGGCCACGATGGACCCCCTGTCCCCAGCGTCCAGACCCTCGGCTGGAATCAAAGAGGGTTAAGTCCAGGCCACGTCCTCTCCCCACTGGCCTGCCCGAGGAGCACGGTTTCCTCGACTATTAAGGCCCCACATAGTGGGGGCTTACAGAACCCTGGGGAAGGACAAAAGTTGGAGCTAGCCCAGCCGGTAGGCCGGCCATCTGGTCACCCAGCCCGCAGAGCCACCTGGTCACCCGGCCGGCAGGGCCATCTTGTCGCCCGGCCCGCAGAGCCATCTGGTCACCCAGCCTGCAGGGCCATCCGGTCACCCTTCCCGCAGGGCCATCTGGTCGCGCAGGCAGGTAACTAGATGGCCCGGGAAGACCCAGCACCCAGATGGCCTGAGACAGCCAGACCCAGTTGCCCTTGCAGTCCGATGACGGCGAGGGTGGCCAGGCGCTCCGAGGCCGCTCCTCGGGAGGCTCCTTCCCCGGTACTGCTCACCTCCCTGCTCGACTTGTTTGGGAGCAGGGGGAAGTGGGGGGGGGGGGGCTGGCCCAGGCCATCTGGTCACTCTGCTGACCCAGACTACTTGGGCCCGATTCACAGAACTAATTTAAGACAAAATCCTAAACTTACTACCATTTTGGTATTCACAGAATGCACTTACTGCTTTTGGTATTCACAGAATGCACTTACTACTTTTGGTATTCACAGAATGGATTTACGACTACTAACTTTACGTCCGCACTCGGGCCGGAAATTCCGGCCTGGAGGCGGAGCTTCCGGCCCGTAGGCGGGGCTTCTGGGCCGGAGGCGGAGCTTCCGGGCTGGAGGCAGAGCTTCCAGGCCGGAGGTGGAGATTTTGGCCATGGCTAAATCTCTGCCACTGGCCGGAATCCCCACCTCCGGGCCGGAAGCTCCGCCTCCTTTCCGGCCCGAGTGCGGACGTAAAGTTAGTAGTCGTAAATCCATTCTGTGAATACCAAAAGTAGTAAGTGCATTCTGTGAATACCAAAAGTAGTAAGTGCATTCTGTGAATACCAAAAGTAGTAAGTTTAGGATTTTGTCTTAAGTTAATTCTGTGAATCGGGCCCCTTGTTTTTCCTACAATGATGGAGAAACACATAGTTTGTTTAAATACCCCTCACACACCAAAAGGGCCCTAGGCGTCATGCTTCATGATTGGGGTCTTCCCGCTCCGCTGCGGGATGGGGCGTGCTGCGACCGACGACTGCGTGGGAGCGCGGTTATTGTGAAAAGACTATGTGTTGTGTAGGAGTGTGAGTGGAAGGGTCAGGAGTGAATGAGAGAGTAAAATTAAAAAATACCTGGCTCGATGGACTAAAAGACTTTCATATTCCTTTGAGCTGGTATTATTAAAAATGGGGAAGGAGGTATGTTGCCTCAATGAGCAATGCCTCCTATGTCTGTCAACATGTTTCAAAGCCCTCCCATGGCTTCTTCTTCAGGACTAAAAGGATCCCTTCTACACTCACTTTCTAATGTGGAGCGCTATTAACAAGGTATCTAAGATTCGTGTATGTACATATAGTAACTATGTGAAGTGCATGCCAAATAACCATGTACAGTATACAATACCTAAATAGGTATCTTACTTTGTGATGTGATTGTAAATGAGATAATGCCCCAAGAGCCTTATAACGGGTGGGAGGGGTGCCTACAGTCGCACTTACTCCCCGCAGGGAGGCTGGATACAGCGGGGCAGTCGCACTTACTCCTGGGACACTTCCATCAGATCCATAGCAGCATCATGTTGCTTTACGTTTTTGGTGTACTTTTCGACTTCTGTGATTCTGTCTTCCAGCTCATCAAAGTTTTTTATTTTTTGTGCATGTTTTCGATTGATAAAATCTCTGTGCTATTGCGATGTTACTTCCACTGAAACCTCTGGTTCATCGCAAGAGTCGTTCTCAGACATTGGATGCTTGCAGTACACCCTTTGCCGATTTTTTGTACTTATCTCTGCCCGGGACTGACGGGCCCCCGTCCTGGGACCATGGCGGAGCAGGGGGATGGAGCCCAGTCCCCTAAGCCCGGCCGGAGGTCTCGGGCTGGCACGCCCAGGGAAGGCCTCCTCAAGGCCGCCGTCCCGGGCGCCCTCCCACGTGGCAGGCCCGAGGATGGAGCCCAGGGTGGGGAGGGCACCCTCCACCCGAGGGCCACCAAGGGCCCCTGCCAGAGCTCCTGAACCCAAACCGAGCTGGGGAACGCCAGACGGGCCCTGGGCCCATGGTGGAACGGAGGACGGAGCCCAGTGTAGGGAGCGCCCGGCCAGAGTTCTCGTGCCCAGACACCCAAGGGAGGACCGCCCGGGCCCGATTGGGCCCGTCCCGGGCCCTTTGCCACGCAGCAGGCCGGATGACGGAGCCCCGGACAGGGGGGAAGGTGGTACCCGGTCCCAGCCTATCTGGTCCCCGGCTGAGAACCACCAGCTCGGGAGCGGTTCCGGCATACCCTGTCCCTAGTAATCCAGAGGAAAGCTACCCATCTTTCTGGTAACCCGTGCGCACCGAGTGACGGAGGGGACCCAGGGCACGGAGGCGCCCAACCTCATGGAGCCCTGGCTGGGATCAGGGAGGCGGGCGAGCCCTCATCGGGACTTCCAGGCCGGCCCGACCATCTGCTTGCCCATTTGGAAAGAATCGCACGCAATCAGATGGCTGAGGGAAAAGGCACGAACAGATGACCGGGCCCGAAGGATGACAGTCTGCCCGCCCGAGCCTTCACCGGAGGGCTCCTGCCTGCCCATGCAGGGCTCGAGGACTATGTGTCCCGGGGGGCTCAGGGACCCCAGCTGGGCCTCAGGCCCAGGACTGAGAATGGGGGTCCCTGGCGGACCTCCGACCTGGGCCTACAGTGGAGCTTAATCCATCCCTGGGCCCGCCTGGCGGTCCAGGGCCAGGCTGTGCGGGGGAGGCCTCCACGGGCCTGCGTCAGCCCACTAAGGGCCCCGCCTATGCTCCTGAACCCATCCAAGGGCGTGGGACAGGGCCCGGGGTGGGAGCACCCGGACAGAGTTCTCGGGGCCCGGACGCCCAGGGTCGGACTGCCCAGGACAGATGGAGCCCGTCCCAGGCACTGTGCCGCGCGGCGGTCCGGAGGAGGAAGCCCCGGGCAGTGTGGAGATGTTGTCTGGGTCTAGCTGCATCTGGTTCCCGGCTGAGAACCGCCAGCCCGGGAGCGGTTCCGGCCTACCCTGTCCCTAGTATTCCGGAGGAAAGCTGCCCATCTTTCTGCTAACTTTTGCACACCGAGTGACGCAGGGGACCAGGGCACGGAGGCGCCTGACCTCCTGGAGCCCTGGCTGGGATCAGGGATGCAAACAAGCCCTCATCGGGACTTCCAGGTCAGCCCGGCCATCTGGCCGCCCCATTGGAAAGCATTGTGCGTATCAGATGGCCGGGGGAAAGGCGCGACCAGATGACTGTGCCCGAAATACGCCAATCTGCCTGCCCCAAACCTTAGCTGGAGGGCTCCCGCTTGCCCTTTGGAGGGATCGGGGACTCTTCTTCCCGGGGGCTCATCAGAGACCTTAGCTGGGTCTCGGGCACAAGGTTTCAGGGGGGGGGGGGTGACGGAACTCTGACCCAGGGCCCGCAGGCACCTTGACACGCAGTCGAAGTGGGGGAGGCCTGCCCTGGCCCGATCCCCATGATGGACACCCAGACCCTTGGCTGGCCACAGAACGTGGGCTCCCGCACCCCAGGGCCCGAAGGAGCCCAGGCCCCAGAACCGATCCCCGGTTCCGAACCCAGCCAGCACGGGGATAGGGTGGGAGCCTCCATGGGCACCAGGGACCGCTGTCCCGGGCAGACAGACCCTTGGCAGGCCGCAGGATGGGGGCTCCCACACCCCAGGCCCTGCCCGAACCCCAGTCCCAGGGCCCGGTCCCTGCTTCTCAAGCCAGCCAGGCTGGGGGGATCTGGGAGCCTGCCCAGGCACGAGGAACCCATGTCCCGGGCACACGGACCCTCGGCTGGCCGCAGGACGTGGGCTCCTGTTCCACGGATTTTTTCCATAACTTCGTGGAACTCTGCGTAGTGGCACTATGCCATCTCTGCCCAGGGTTAGTAATTACATATATGTCACTAAATCTACTCCACAGCTTGCTACACACCCTGACTCTGCAGTCACTTGGTGTATTTCCTCGCAGGTCAGGGACAAGTACTTGGACTTCAAATCCCATGACCCTTGATAAAAGTGAAAATGTTTCAAATTAAAATTGTGTCCAAACCAAGCCAATGTGATCTTTGCAGGCACTCAGATGGATTCACTGATAAAAGTTTCCATAAAATGCTCGGAGATATCAGTTCAGACTTGATCATATTTCTAAGGCATCTCCACCCAATGAGAATGACATCACAACACATTCCCAGGCGGCGTTTATGCAGTCGTGGGATCTGAGGATCCGCAGATGTTTTTCAGCACCTGCCTAGTATTCGTCTAATGCTCGTCCTGATGAAGGCCGGCTGCTGGTCTTCCGTTCTGGCCGACACCTGCATTCCTCGCGCTGTAGAATGTAGACATGCAGCACAGAGTGAGGGCACATCCTGTGTGGTTCAGTCGAATTATGGACCACAATGTTTGTTTGGAGCCCTCTATCTCAGGAGAATGCCACTTGCTGACGTCAACAGGGTGCCAGCTACGTCCTTGACCTCATCGCATTCTTCACCGCATTTACAAGGATACTAGAGTCTGTGAACTGTGTCAAACGTAGAAATAAATATTCAATACAGTATTAAACCTTGTCCTGCAAGTAAAGTGTTCTACAATTTATGAACTGTTGCAGAATAGATCAACAACTAGACATTGTCTAAACTCAAAGGGCCATATGTACAGTGAAGTAGCGGAGAGAGGCGTTAGCCTTCCTGGCTTAACGCCTCTCTCTGCCACTTCTGAAACTCAGGGCTGCACCATATTTACAAGAATGTGGTGCAGCCTTGCGTTTCCCCCTGTGCTGGCGCTATATTTAGCTGCCTAGCGCCAGCACCAGGCACCCTTGCACCATAGTGCAAGGGTGTCTGCGTGCAGGGGAGGATTGTTTATGTGTAGGAAGGTGTCCTAAAATGCAATTCTGTCACTTTCATGTGAGCTGCTTCATGCAGCACACACTTCAGTGACAGAATGGCATTTTTTTATGTTTGTTTATGTACAGGAAGCGACACCTTCCTGTATATAAACAAACAATGACATTTTGCTTTTTCCATGTGTGCTTCACAAGGCAGCACACATGGAAAATGAAAAAACGAGGAGAACAAATGAATTTCTCCTCGTTTAGCCATCTTAAGACCAGTATTTACCTGGTCTTAATTTTGGCGCTGCCTTCTATGTACGCCACCCTTGCACATAGGGGGCAGCATCAAAATGAATGGGTGTTGCAGGGGAACACCCACCGCAACACCCACTGCCCACCCCTTTCACACTAGCCATACCGTGAAAGGAGGCATTATGTACAAGGCACGTTAAGCCACGTTAAGTGGCTAAATGCTGCCTTGTACATAAGGTGCAGCCACAATCGCCACCACAACATCACTATAGGTGATGTTGCGGTGGTCGTAGGGGCTATGCCCCAAAGTCTCGATGGCTCGCTGCACACAGTCACACATCAGCTAAAAGTAGAATCTGCAGTGCGTTTCCACTCCAGAGAGACCCTCTATGGTCCAAAGTCACTATTCTTTCTCCAGTAGAGACCACTTTAGATGCCCAGATGGGTCACTGGTGATAAATGTGAAGTTTCTGTGGAATAACAGGGAGATGTTACTCTGGAGTGTTTTCCAGGTACATCCCAAGAAGCTCTTCGGATTTAAGATGTAAAATAATTATTCTGAAGAACACCCTGCCCCTCCCGCGAGCTCTGAGATCAATAAACACAAAATCGAGGATGCATTCTTGAATGAGGAGAAAGATCTACTCTACCTCGGAGAACTGTTAGTCTGGTACCCACGCTCCTGCCCAGTAAGGACAATTTACCCCTGAGGTTATCCTATAAACTCTTAATGCAACCCACCCTGGCCTTTTCCATAAAACCTGTGCCCCGCAGTATTAGAACCTACATAATGCACCTTTGTGCGACGTTAGATCCTGTTGAGATGCTGTCTTGTGGTGTGTTGTACCTGTGTGCTCATCCATTTGTCACAGCTCACTGTAGCCCTGGTGTTGGCTCTTATCCTATCAACACAAACAGATGATGGGCGAAATGCTGAAGATTGTCAAACATTCACCCCAGTACAGAGATCTGGGCCTAAAGCCATCGTTTTTTTGCTCCCCTTGCCATTCCAGCTTGAACCCAGCCATATGTCAATCCGTCTTGATCCCACTCCCCATAGGGACAGTCCCAGCCCAAACTGCCAAGCCAGGTCCACTATGGACTGGAAGTAAGCAGGCTAGGACCGGTTTTGGGGTATCACCACTCATCAGTCAGGCTAGCTTGAATCCACTACAAACTCTCACACTGTACTTGTGTTACTGATGTCCACCATGCAGCAACGTTCCTGATAGAGAAGCTCCTGTTTTGTTCTAGTAGCCAACAAATGAATTAAAAACATCTTGAAAAGTAGTGGGAGATCATCACAGTCATGGGGACCTGAAGGTTGACCCAGAGTCGTGACACAATCAGACGTGGAGTCGATTCAGCCTCCACTTCCAACCCCTGAGGTCTTCATTCAACAGTCGCCCATTCGGTCTCTGTCCAGCGGTGTTTGAAGGAGAGTAGGATCTGCTTCACATGTTTACCCCCACTTTTTGCTGGTGTTTCACTGTTTTTCGACTTTAGTCTGGCCGGGACCCTGCTTCCTCTATAAAATGATTCCATGTACTTTAGGTACAGTTCAGATTGGATCTGAGCTGCCCTTATAAGTCCCTAGTATATGGTATACTATGTACCTAAGGCATAGGTACCCCAGAGGCCTACCAGGGGCTGAAGCATGTATTATGCCACCCCTGGAAAGCCACCCAAAATGAAACCACAGGTCTGCTACTGCAGCCTGAGTAAGGAGGTGCATGCACCCCTTACTGAGATATAGGTTCACTATATCTCACCATATACTGCACATATAAACCTATCAGTCACCCCTATGGCAGGCCTTATCAATCCTGAAGGCAGGGTGCTAGGTTATATGTGAGGGGGTGCCCAGGCATGAGCTGAGCCCCTCTGCAGCCTTCGGAATCTCTTCTCCAGGGTTGTCAGTAGTGCAGCCTGACCATATACTCTTAAGTGCATTATAACCAAACGGTAAATGCTAACTTTGGACTGGCTGCACAGAAACAAGTCGTGTTTGGTGTCAAACACCTTGGAATCATACCACCACACCAGTAACTGGTGTGGAAGTATAATCCCACCCTTCTAGAGGGAGAGACATGGCAGCACTGACCGAATCTCCGGCAGGGGAGGCCAGTACAATAGGTTTCCTGTCACAGGAAGGTGTAACCACCTCCCAGGCAGGATTATGTGTATTGGGGCTGGGTGGGAGCACTCTCTGAGTGCTTTGAAGTCCTGCACTGGGGGCACATTTGGTGTCCCTGTGCATAGTCCAGCTTAGACCGGTTCAGGTGCTTCCAGTCCCTGCTCTGGCATGAAACTGGACAAAGGAAATGGGTGTAGCCACCCCTCTTTCCAAACCCTCCCATAGGTGGGTCCCCAGAGCAAGTCCAACACCTTCCTTAGGTATAAATAAGGAACCTCTGTAACCAGAACTTTAGATTACCCTGGATGAAACTCCGAAGCCAAATTCTGGACATTCGACGCTCTGCTCAAGACCAGAGGACTGAAGAAATCTCCCTTGGGGCCAAGGCAGGCACCAACAAAGCAATTTGCCGGTCTGCATTTCCGAAGCTCCCGCCGGACTCCGAAGTATTTGCAGCCCAAGAAGAGTATTTGTAGACATAGGCTGTCCCGAGTCCCCAGCAAAGCTGAGACCCGCAGCCCCCGTGAGTAGCGTGGAACGGGAACTCCTGGTCACAGCGCATTTCTGCAAGTGCATCGACTTCTCGACGTCTCTTGAAGTCGTGCTTGGGCTGACTTGTAGCCCCTACCTTGAGCACTGAATCCACTGAAGATTGTCGGCCTGGTCATTCCGAGTGACCCGTGGGCCACCATTTTGTGTATCGTCTTGAGGTCCCTTTGTGATCCCTGGTCCATTGACTGGTGGGTCCCTGAGGGGGTAACTTTGAATTTCCTTGGGCTTCCCTGGTTGCTCCAGACGTGCCCCGGCTCCCTACCAAGTAGTGAGTCCAACAGACCTTGCTGGTCTGCACCGAAGCATCATTCTCGTTTCTGCGTGGGTTGCTGTTGCCAAGGCTTGTTGTGTCCAATCCGGGCACCGATGCTGCAGCACTCGACATCCTTTGTGGGACAGCTCGAATCCAGCTCCTGGTTGTCCTCGACACCTCCTGGTCCTCGTGGCTGAAGAGTCAAGCCTCACCTCTTTCACCTGAAATCACCCGACATCGGTGGGCATCTGTTCATCGCCTCCCTGGTCACTGGCTAGTGACCCAGACTCTGTCCCCTCTGCTTTCTGGTTCTTCTCATCTTCGATCCAGGCTTGGATCTCTTCGGACACTATGCATCTTCACGGCAGCAGCACTTCTTCGCCAGCTCCCATTGAAATCGACGACGCGACCCGACACCAAAAGACACCCATGCACCCGGCTTCCCTGGGTGAGGTAACACGAGTACTCCAGTGCTCCCGTGAACTTCCTAAGTCCAAAAGGGTTTGGTCGTGACTCATTTCTAAGTGTTCCTAATCTTTAAAAATCTAACCGCGACTTTCCACATTGAAGCTAACGGGAGCTCGCGGCTGTCTTCACACAGTGCTCACGGCCCCCGTGGGTCCCCTGTGTCACTACCTTGGGTGGTTCCTTGGGGTCCCAGCGATTCTACAGGCTCTAGGCCTTGTGTCTAGTTAAGTTGTGGTTCTTATACCACTATTTTAGTATATGGTTTGGCTCACCCCTAGGGCCTGACGTGTATTTGTGCTATTTTACTGTGATGATTGAAGTGTAACTTATGTGTTTTGACCTCTAGTTTCATAAAGAGACTAGGAGGGTGTGTTTAGTAATAAATACATTTATTTTATATATATACCTGGTGTGGATATCTTTCATTTGATCATTCAAGAGATTATAGACTGGTAAAACAAGCTGCTTTACATTCCTTCAAGACTTTGCCTGAAGGCTGCTCTCCATAGCTACCACTAGGATTGCTTTCAATAAAGGTTGTCTTTGACCATTCACCATAAGGGGTTGTTTGGACTGATACAAGGTGCCCACTAGAACTAGTGGACAGCATATATCAGGCCAACTTCTCACAGTGTTTGTTGCCAAAGCGGGGATCAGCTGAAGCCCACAAGAGGATGTTCCTCTACAACCCATGTGTCCTTCTGGAGAAGGTTTGATGCCCAAGTAGAAGCTGTTGTAGGCCACACAACAGCTATGTCTGTCTCAGCTCTGCCTCTGATCACAGCTTCCCAACATGATCACCCCTCTCCCTACTGTAAGTGTGTTTTGGCAGACACTCCCATGAGGTCATGGTAAATTACTCAATGGAAATCCAAAATAATTATTGGACAAGAGGAAAAAAACTTAAGGAGGTGGTGGGAAAGGGTGGCTTAACTGTGGAAAGGATAGGTTTCATGGGAACAGTTAATACTGGAGTTAAACGGAGAGGGGTCAACAGAGGAGGTGGCAAGGTTAAATTGAAAAAAAAATACAAAAAAGCTGAATGGCACTGGAGTGGGGGAAGCCATGGACGAGCTTGGGGGGACAAGACAGAGTGCGGTGGTGGGGTGGGGCTGTGAGGAGCAAAGAAACACATGGGAGAGAGAGCAGGAAAACACATGTGCTCACATGGAGTGATAAAAGCAAAATAAATAAAAACAGCTCCCTGAATGTGAACAGTGGAAGGACACAAGTCATCCAATCAAAAGAATGTTAAAGGATGGTAAATAAGCTATGCTCCAGGAGAGGGTCAAACACAAGAAGAGAGAGGAAATCCATGGAATGAGAATCAAGCAAAAGACATGGGCGAGAAAGCTAGCCAAGGATAAGCAGCGGGTGGACCCAAAGCCAATTAAAAGCATTGGTAATGTCCACAGGAGCTGCCTGTCAGCTACAAGCTGTCTGTTCAGGAAAGGTGAGACCTAAAAAAAAGGTGCAGGCGTGGACGTCATTTAGGGGTCGCCAAGGGTCGCAACTGCGACCACTGGTTTGCCCTTTGCGATCCCTGGCAGTGCCGTTGCATTACACGCTCTTTGTTTTCTGTCAATTTTTTAATCCATTAAAAGTGAATAATAACATAATATTCCCTGTTAGTGCAATGAAAAAGGAGTACAATCAGCTGGAATGTGCCCTTCCATGGCAGCTGAGGTAAGTAAATATGCTTTCAAATGCATGTTGTTTGCATGCTTGCGGGTGAGAGTGCGTTTATATGAGAGAGAGTACGTGGAGGTGAAAGGTCGAGTGATGTCACTTCCCCTGGCATTTCAGCGAATTGGCGTCCATGGCCGCAGGCCTGGCACATGTCAAGTAGGCAGGATGGGGAGTAGGGAGGATGTTTTTTTTTAAAGTTACTGTTGTGTTTTAATTGGACCACAGGGACCCAGAAGTGTGTGTGGCGGGTGGGGGGGGGGGGGAGTGGGCTAGGATACAAGCTGTGGGTTCTATACTGCCCCCACAAGAATGCAACTTTTTTACAAACTCGAAAAGAAGTAAGTCTGTGTGGTTTCCACCCGGCTCCCAGGGGTTGTGCCGCTCTGGGTGAATCGCAGGAGCCCCTATGCTGGAGTACAAATGACTACAAATGTCCCGCACACCCCTGCAATGCCCTTCTTGTCTCCTGTACAGTCCCCAGCATGGCAGGGAGAGTGAAGCCGTGCTGGTCATGCAGGCCTCCATACAGGCACCACCTGCCACCCCTGACTCTCCCTCTGGTGCAACTAGTTCTGTCTGTGACCCCCTGGTCTCTGGGGTCACGAAGGCAGGAACAGGAAGTGAACAGAGCTCAGGCCGCCTTCCTTACTTACCTCAGTATCCACTCCAGGCTCCTCCCGAGGCCCCTCAAAAGCACAGAGCAGACTACTAGGCGGCCGCGGGGGAAGGGAGGAGGGGGGTTAACACTGTGACTTCATCAGAGGTCAAAGGCCGCATGATCAAGGGCCATTTATGGCTCACACACAGGCTGCTTCTTTAGATTTCGTGGAATTGCCAATAAAGCCTCATTAAATCCAGGAATAGCTGAGTTTCTCTCCTGTGCACCAACGCTGCTCTCTGACTGAAAGTTTACATAATTGTATCTAATTCTGCCCAAATATTTTGTTACTAAATTCTGTCTGTGGTCTGATCTTGGACTGCAGTCATTTGGTTTGGTATCTGTGCTTATCTGGGGCCGGTGGGCTTGTCTATTTGAGAGCACATTCCTTCTAATAGCAGATGTATTTCCATGTTTTTTTAGCAGCGCCAGGCTCTGTAAATATTCACACTCCGAGGTGATGCAGGTGTATCCAGTGAATAAATATTCCATCGCATCTCTTAGCTATCAGTGTCTCATTTTTAACATATTTCTTAGGTATTTTTACTTGCTGAATATGACGTCACAACAAATTCCCAGGCGGTGTTTATCCAGTTGGCGTCTCTCTAAGGATTCCGCGGATGTTTTTCAGCACCTGCCTAGTGTTCACCTAATATTCATCCTGATAAAGGCCGGCTGCTGGTCTTCCGGTCTGGCCGAAACCTGCATTCCTAGAGCGGAAGAATGTGGCGCAACGGCACAGGCTGAATATATCATTCTAATTATGGATCACAATATTTGTCTGGAGCCCTCCATCTAGGGAGAATGCCATCTATTGGTGTCAGCTGGACCTCACACGTCTGACCTCAATGACCTGACCACATTCCATTACCAGGATTCCATCTTTTGGGGTCTAAAAGGTGGGAGTTGGGTCCAACTTAAGAAGATATTTTAAATGCATGTAACTCCATATGACTGTAGGTAACTCATTTAGGCTGATGATGGTGAAAAGAGAAGAACAGAACCTAAGCACAGAAGGTTAAAAGAGTACAGTGAAGTCACAATATGCCAAAGGCCATGTTAAAATAGGTGCCAAAGGCCTCAGAATGGAGGAGACCAGTGGAGGAGGTCGGCAGGAACGGAGCATCGAGAAGGTATCACGTTAACAAGCGCAAAGCTTGTTACTCGCGACAAGGAGACACCACCCCTCTGATATGAGTGTTCCGAGCAGTCTCCTGAAGAAGGGCTGTCCTTTCCAGTCACCAAGAAGTGTCGAAACGTTGGTAAAGCAGGACTGGGCAATGATGCGGTGGTGGTTGCAACAGTACATTAGTACAGAAAGTTTTATTGATTTCCATTTTGAATTTAGAAATATTTTCAGATGTGTGGCATAATGAAAATAACATAAAAGATATGGGTTCTAAAAAAACAGCATGTAACAAGTATTATAGTATATTTTTAGTATTGCTCATATGTGAGCTCCATTTAAATTGGGAAATATGCAGCAATTACTTTCATTAACAAAAATAGCATCATCCATATCTTTGAATCTATTTCTTTCTTTTATGTTTCTGATGCTTTCGATCATCAATGAATAGACTGTGGGATTTCCTTGTCTGTGTTCTTTTCTCCATTCCATTACTTCCCCTCAATGTGGTGTTAGTACCACTTGAGTTGGGTAATGCCCATCTGTGATCCTTCACCAAGATGCCCCTCTGGCTGAGCGTTGCAATACAAATACGCTTTAAGTTATTGTTAACTTGCAACTAACTAGCTGAATTTCAAATGTGTGGTTAAGACCTCTTTGAAGTCACCCCTCCCCATCACTGTAAACAACCAGCCCATCCTCCGGGGGCTCCTTCGTTTCAAGATCTCAAATGACTAGTATTGAATGTTCAAGATCTCTCTAACCCTTTCACCATTTCTAATTTCCAGGAGGTTCCGTGCATTCGAAAATGAGGGCAAACCCTCACTCCTTCAGGCCTAGTTATAGCGCTTTGGACAAAAGCGCTATTATAAATATATTAAATAAATAAGTAGGAGAACCACCAGATAATAGGCAGCATTTGCTCCCATCCCATGGTATTCTTACAACCGCTGCAGGACATAGCGCAAGTCAATCCAAACTTTTACAACAAATTCTCTCGCTAGAAGAAGAAGCTGGTTATAATCGCAATTGAGGCGATATCGAGAAGACGGGCCCATGATCAAGCCGCCAGCAGGCATCACTGGAAGTGATTCAAGCTCTGTTTCCACTTCTGCAGTTGCTGCAATCAATAGTCCTCCCTCCAGCAAATGTTGTTACCAGGAGTGATAAGAACTCCCCCCCCCCCCCCCCCCCCGCTAGAGCAGGTCCATCGACAGCGCATGTGCCCACGTGGACCTTAATCTGAGTCGCAAAAGTGCATCTCTGTCCTTCCTCAATGACAGCTCTACACAGGATCAGACCTTTTATTATTGTTTTTATAAATAATGATGTTAATTATACTGGCATACTCCCCGTGCGACCGGTAAGGTCACATTGCACATGCTACGAAACTTCACCAAATGTAGACTTGCTGGGGCCGCTTTACAGAAAGTGCCCCAGGGGCTCAATGGGCATGTGCGCACACTTTGCACACCCCGGGGCACTTTGGTATTACAGAAAGAGTCCCAGATGCTTTGTCGGCCCCAACTGTAATACAGATAGCGCTGGCCCACATATAGCGCCAGCACTATCACCAGAGGGTGTTCCATCATCTGCATGGGGGTGTGGCCCCCTGTGAAGGAGGGAGTCACTGTGCCTCTGCGCCCAAGCCATATTATGGACGGGGTGCAGAGGTAAACATTCCATTAGGAGGCGAACTGACAGTAGGTAGGCCTCCTAAAGGCAGCATTCTAGGGGGTATGAAGGGGGTCCCATAGACACCTCAGACATCCTCCTGCAGGTGGGGGAAGTCACTCACTGCACCTGCCTGCAGGGGGATCTCACTCCCCTCCTGAAGGTGTAGCGGGGTTGCCGCCGGCACAGAGAGACACGGAGCGGCTGTGAAGCCTCTGCATCGCTCTGTATTTCACTTAAATGCGCTGCACCCAGGGCAGCACAAGTTTGCGGCTGCCGTGGCAGCAGTGCATTCATGGTAAAACGCCGCGCTTTTCCTGTTTGCACATGGTGCATCTATTCATAGGTGTATCATGAAACAAACAGGGAAAGTGCGTCGTATATGTAATACCGCCCCTCAATTTGATATTTGAACGGGGTTGTTTAGAACACATTTTATTTTGATAGTTGTACAAGGTTCTCGATAAATCTCCTTCCAGGGTACACTGCTTAAAACTGCATCACATTTTAACATAGTCAGCCCATGCTTAGAATGTACTTGCATGCACAGTACGCATGTGGTACTTGTATGCGGCAAACCTAGCTGGGTAGCAACAGAGCACGGAGCAGAGAGCACGAGTCCAGGTGTGCAACTGAAGATCATTTACATGAAGCAGGTACTAGACATGCCCCTAAAGTGTCAGATGGGGCGTTCTTTGCAGCGATGTACCTTCAGTGGCTTCTTAGATTGCAGGAGGGTAGGAGCTCTTCGTACGGGGATGCTGGTCCAGATCCTGGCTGCGCCAATAAAGAAGGCCTGACTTCTGGTGGCTTATTTACAAGCCTCTTGCGCCGCTGGTGTGTCACTTTTTTTAACACTCCGGCATCGCAGAGTGCAGACCCATATCTACGAGGCCAGGCTAAGCCACTTTGCGTGGCCTTCCATGGCCTCGTAGATATGGTGTAAGGCAGCCCAGCATAAATTGCTGTATTGCAAATGCACTGCATTCGGGGGGCATTCTATGGGTGTTGCAGTGGGCTTTCCCATGCAACACTCATTTGTGTTACCGCATTTCCAGATTTACAAGGCTGTGTGAACCTGGGAAGGAATCACAATCCTACGCCTCCACAGGAGAGGCGTACCAAGAAGAAATAAACTTTATTCCTCCTCGTTTTTAACTCTTTCTATGTCTGCTGCATTTTGCAGCAGCCATAGAAAGAGGAACAAGGCTCCATTCATTGTTTTTGTGCAGGAGGGGGTTCCCTTCCTGCACAACAACAATCCTGCCAACTGGCTGACACCCTTTCAGCAAGGGTGCTTGTGTTGGCGCTAGGCACCAAATTGTGCGCCAGTGCTGGCTGAAAGGACGTTCTGAGTATACCAGGCCTGCTTACTGTAGGCACCGTCTTGGTCAGCCCTCAGAAGACATTTTCTTGTGGGACCCATTGTCCTAGGCTCTTCTAAAAAAGTAATTTACCTTTGAATTTACAAACAATGTTCTAAGCAATTGCATACATCCCGACAGAACCATTTGTCTTTGGTCTAACATTAATACCCAGGTTCTGAGGGACACCGGGTCGCCCCATTATTATTAATATTGGTCAGCCCTCAGTCAGCAATGCATCCGATCAGATCCAAAGGGAGGACATTTCAAGATCATGATTTTATGACCAGTCTCATGATTTTTTTTAATAAACATTCATATTTGTATGTAGGGGAAAAGTTGGGAAGTGTTATTATGATCCAGCTGTTGACTTTGCAACTCAAGAACAAGGTTCAAGTCTCGGCATCGGCTCAGTATCCCACAATTCTGGCAAAATTACCTAAAATTCATGTGCCTAAAAATACAAATGTGACCTGTGTAATGTAACTAGTGCTCATGTAAAGCGTTCCAAAATGTTCACTATATAAAACTGGACATGAATAAATGGTGACGTGTGGAATAAGGCACAAGTGTTACGTGTTTTTTCAGGTCCGCATGACTCCCAGGGGCAGATTTAAAGCCCCTTGCAACACTTTTGCGTCACTTTTTGTGATGCAGCGGTGGTGTAAACGATGTGCCACGTTGCAACCCATTTACAGCGTGACGCATCCAGGGAGATGCGTCACGTTGTAAAGCCCTGCACCACATTATACCTGTGTCAGATATAATGTATGCAGGGTGGGCGATTCCACGCAAAAATCTGTGTAGAACTGACGCAGGGAAATTGACAACATTTCACTGCGTCACTCTATGCCTTCACTGCATCAAAATCCCCATGCCTGCTCAGACCAGGCATAAGGAATGACGCAGGGCTTTTTGAATGAGACTCGCCTGTCTGTTGTGGTGCAGTGCTGGAGTTGCGTCACTTTCATGAGCAAAATCAGCAATGCGTCACTTTTGTGCCAACAGATGCGTCAGTATTTCTGACGCATCTGTTAATCCTTGCGCCATGGAGCACTGTATTGTAAATACAGCGCATCCATTGTGGCGCAAGGACATTTGGTGCTTGCGCAAGGAAACTGACGCATCTATGCAGATGTGTCAGCTCCTTGCAAATGAGGCCCCTAGTGTTTTTAAAAGCATACATTTGAGTTGTGTGCAGCCGAGATAAAGATACTACATTTGCGCCAAAATGCCATTTCTAGCACTATGACTCGAGCCGGCCCTGCATCGACCAGGCTGCCTAACTATGGGGGTTTCTTGGGAGAGGTGACTGGTGTAAAGTGATGCTGCTGGCTGACTCTGGTTTGCCCCCTTGCACCCAAGTCCATGGCAGGCTCCGATGGACTTGTACTAGGCCATTTATCACTGCAGCCTCATGTCAAGAACATGGTCAGATGCAATGGTGGAGGACCGCCCCACCCGCCCTGGAGGAGGAATCGCCATCATCCACAAATCCACCCTTCGGCTGAGCACACTCCCCGAAGAGCCCACAGACCTGATGGAACACCTACATTTCAAGATACAAGCCAGCCCTACCACCGAGGAACTCTCATCTACCGACCCACGAACCCCGCGGACCATTCACCAACTCCATCACGGACATCATCTCCCCGCAAGCCATTGCGTCCATCAACTACACCCTGCTAGGTGACCTCAACTTCCATCTTGACAACCAACTAGACTCCAACACCACATCCCTCCTGGACAACCTCCAGAACATCGGACTCCGACAGATTGTAACACAACCATCACACTTAGCAGGACACACCCTCGACCCCCTCTTCATAACAGGAAACTCCATCTCTTTCAGTCACACCACCGAACTCCTGTGGACAGACCATCGATGCATCCACTTCACCTTAAGAACACCCACCATCCACAGACACCAGCACCTGCTCCCACGAAGAAACTGGACCAAAATCACCGACGACCAGCTCACCTCCTCAGTCGGCAACTCCACCCCAGCCATTGCGGAAGACGACGACCCCAACACCGCAGCCTGAACTCTGCAAAGATGGATCTCCGACAGTACCAACACCATAGCCCCCCTCAAGAAAAAAAATAACACACACGTCAAGAAAGCCAGATGATTTACCGCTGAACTTCGAGAGTCCAGACGCACATGCCACCGCGTCGAACAGGCCTGGAGGATCTCCAAATTCAAAGAAGCCCACAACAACTTCAGAGCTGCCACCAACGCCAACCACCAACTCATCAGAAATAAGAGAAAAAGAGCGATTGAAGACAGAATCTCCACACACGCGCACAACAGCAAAGAACTCTTCAGCATCATCAAGGAGTTCGACCAACCCACCAGCGAGTCTACAGACATCCCTCCCTCCTCAAGACCTCCGCAACAAACTCAGCACCTTCTTCCACCACAAAATTATGAACATTTACAACAACTTTAACGAAGACAACCAACACACTGAACCATCACCAGCCACCCCCAACACCCTGAAGCCAACGATTGACAGCTGGACAGCCCTCACCACCAAAGACACACTAATGACGATGAATTCAATCCACTCCGGGGCCCCCACAGACCTCTGCCCCCACCACATTTTCAACAGAGCTGCCGACACCATCGCACCCATACTTCGCCACACCATCAACCCTCCCTGGCGAACGCCTCCTTCCGACTGGAAACAAGCCACGATCAACCCCCACCTGAAGAAGCCCTCGGTGGACCCACTGACCTCAAAAACTACAGACCCATCTCCATGCTCCCGTTCCCAGCGAAAGTTATCGAGAAAGCCTTCAACAGCCAACTCGCCACCTGCATCGAAGAGCACAACATCCTCGACTCCTCCCAATCCGGCTTCATAGGAAACCACAGCACAGAAACCGCCCTCCTCGTCGCAACAGATGACATCCGCTCCCTCCTGGACAGAGGAG
This sequence comes from Triturus cristatus, assembly GCF_964204655.1. Lineage (NCBI taxonomy): Eukaryota > Metazoa > Chordata > Amphibia > Caudata > Salamandridae > Triturus > Triturus cristatus. The sequence goes on from NC_140582.1 coordinate 1,235,335,433, forward strand.
AAACAGTAGCCCTCATCCTCCTCGACCTGTCAGGGGCCTTCAACACAGTCTCTCACCACACCCTAACACGCAGACTCCACGACGCAGGGATCTGGGACAAGGCCCTTGATTGGATCCACTCTTTCCACTCCGGCAGAACGCAGCGGGTCAGACTCCCTTCTTTCCTCTCGGACCCTACACCTATCACCTGCGGAGTCCCCCAGGGATCCTCCCACGCTCTTCAATGTCTACATGGCTCCGCTCGCCCCCATCGTTAGAACCCACGGACTCAACATTGTTTCATATGCACACGACACCCTGCTCACCCTCGCCCTATCCAACGAACCCAACGCAGCCAAACACAATTTTTTAGAAGGCATGGAAGCTGTCGCCAAATGGGTGAAAATCAGCCGCCTACAACTTAACCCTGACAAAACAGAAGTACTCATCATGGGCCCACACCCCGATGCCTGGAACGACACCTGGTGGACCCCTGCCCTCGGAAGCCCACCCACCCCCATGAACCACGTACGCAACCTTGGAATCATCCTGGACTTCGAGCTCAAAATGGACCGACAGATCAACTCCGTCTCGTCCTCCTGCTTCCACACCCTCAGCCTCCTACATAAGACCTTCAAATACATCCCCCTCGAGCACAGAAAAACCATCACTCATGCCCTCATCACCAGCAGACTTGACTACAGAAATGCACTCTACCCCGGAATAAACAAAAACCTCACTTGCAAGCTACAAAACATCCAGAAGCAAGACTGGTCCTCAACCTGCCAAAACACTGCCACATCTCCCAGCACCTGCGAACACTCCACTGGCTCCCCGTCGATAGCTAAGGTCACCTTCGAAGATTCTCACCCACGCTCACAAGGCCCTCCAGGACCCCGGACCGGCATACCTGAACAGCAGACTCAAATTCCACGCACCCCAAAGGACCCTATGCTCAGCCCAGCTCCCCTACGCTGTGGTCCCCCGCACCAGAAAGACCAGATCGGGAGGCCGCTCCTTCTCCTTCCTCGCAGCGAAAGACTGGAACTCCCTACCGCTCCACCTCAGACAGACAACATCGCTCCCCATCTTCACGAGAAACCTCAAAACCTGGCTGTTCGATAGACCTCCTCCTCGATGGACTGGAACCCGGACCTCTTCTCCTCCCCAGTGCCTTGAGACCCTCACGGGTGAGTAGTCACGCTTAACAAACACGTGATTGATTGATTGATGGTGTGGATCATGTGTGCAGCCCTCACCTCATGTTAACAACATGTTCAGATGCACTGGTGTGGATCATGCGTGCAGCCCACACCCAATGTCCATAACATGCTCAGATGCGGTGGAAGTCATCACGTGGCCATGAGTCTGATAGACAGATGGCGACGCACCTCCAGTTCCACTCATCCTGAGGATGCATGAATCGGTTCTGTTGCAAATGTAATTTAATGAAAGGCCGATCTCACTGCCTTGGAGAGGGCCACTAACGGACGCTTCGCTTTTGCCTGTGAAATATATGCCCTGCATATTTCCTCATATCACGTGACCCTTGACTCCTGCTTCTAATAGAATGAAATGCGTGCTCGCCCAAATTGTAAACGGTACAGTTGTGCACGCAGGTAGGTCACTTTAAGGAAAGTACCTAGAACTTTTTTTAATTCTCGACTCCACGTCAAATTGCATGTAAAATAGTTTTGTATTAAAGTGCACTCTTTTTTAAACATTTCCACAGAGGGGGCCACTGCCGAATCCCCTTGACTGGTCGGGCTTGCTTGCTTCGCTTGCTTGTGATGTAACACTCATCGCCAACTTTTACTCCTCACTACTTTCAAAAGTCACCAGCCGCCACCTGTAGAGCAGTTCTTTGAGTGATCATCTCAACCACCTGACCAGATAGCGCGAGGACTGAGCAGGCGATTTAAAGTACAGTCCAGCCAGGCCATCCATGCCGACCCTCTCGATTCCCTCATGAAAGAATCGATTCCTCTGCGGGCTTCAGCTGGCAGGGCCTGGTATGGTCTAATTCGGTGTATGCACTGCCAGTATCCCGCAGGCCAGTGCACACAACACGTGCACGAGGCTCTGACAGGGCCTGGTATGGTCTAATTCGGTGTATGCGCTGCCAGTATCCCGCTCCTGCAGGCCAGTGCACTCAACACGTGCACGAGGCTCTGACAGGGCCTGGTAAGGTCTAATTCGGTGTATGCGCTGCCAGTATCCCGCTCCTGCAGGCCAGTGCACTCAACACGTGCACGAGGCTCTGACAGGGCCTGGTATGGTTTAATTCGGTGTATGCGCTGCCAGTGTCCCGCTCCTGCAGGCCAGTGCACACAACACGTGCACGAGGCTCTGACGGGGCCTGGTATGGTCTAATTCGGTGTATGCGCTGCCAGCATCCACCTCCTGCAGGCCAGTGCACACAACACGTGCACGAGGCTCTGACAGGGCCTGGTATGGTCTAATTCGGTGTATGCGCTGCCAGTATCCCGCTCCTGCAGGCCAGTGCACACAACACGTGCACGAGGCTCTGACAGGGCCTGATATGGTCTATTCGGTGTATGCGCTGCCAGTGTCCCGCTCCTGCAGGCCAGTGTACACAACACGTGCACGAGGCTCTGACAGGGCCTGGTATGGTCTATTCGGTGTATGCGCTGCCAGTGTCCCGCTCCTGCAGGCCAGTGCACACAACACGTGCACGAGGCTCTGACAGGGCCTGATATGGTCTATTCGGTGTATGCGCTGCCAGTGTCCCGCTCCTGCAGGCCAGTGCACACAACACGTGCACGAGGCTCTGACGGGGCCTGGTATGGTCTATTCGGTGTATGCACTGCCAGTATCCCGCTCCTGCAGGCCAGTGCACACAACACGTGCACAAGGCTCTGACAGGGCCTGGTATGGTTTAATTCGGTGTATGCACTGCCAGTATCCTGCTCCTGCAGGCCAGTGCACACAACACGTGCACGAGGCTCTGACAGGGCCTGGTATGGTCTATTCGGTGTATGCGCTGCCAGTATCCCGCTCCTGCAGGCCAGTGCACACAACACGTGCACGAGGCTCTGACGGGGCCTGGTATGGTCTATTCGGTGTATGCACTGCCAGTATCCCGCTCCTGCAGGCCAGTGCACACAACACGTGCACGAGGCTCTGACGGGGCCTGGTATGGTCTATTCGGTGTATGCACTGCCAGTATCCTGCTCCTGCAGGCCAGTGCACAAAACACGTGCACGAGGCTCTGACAGGGCCTGGTATGGTCTAATTCGGTGTATGCGCTGCCAGTATCCCGCTCCTGCAGGCCAGTGCACAAAACACGTGCACGAGGCTCTGACGGGGCCTGGTATGGTCTATTCGGTGTATGCACTGCCAGTATCCCGCTCCTGCAGGCCAGTGCACACAACACGTGCACAAGGCTCTGACGGGGCCTGGTATGGTTTAATTTGGTGTATGCGCTGCCAGTATCCCGCTCCTGCAGGCCAGTCAACGCAACACGTGCACGAGGCTCTGACAGGGCCTGGTATGGTTTAATTCGGTGTATGCGCTGCCAGTGTCCCGCTCCTGCAGGCCAGTGCACACAACACGTGCACGAGGCTCTGACGGGGCCTGGTATGGTCTATTCGGTGTATGCACTGCCAGTATCCCGCTCCTGCAGGCCAGTGCTTCTAACAGGTGAGTAAAACAAGCATTTACAATGCAATGGTCTCGGCATTGGTAAAGTTAGAGCTATTGGCATTGCTCATGACAATGCCGTTTCTTTAAATGTTTTAAAAACAAAAACATAAACAAAAATAATGTCATGAGCAATGCCAATAGCTCTAACTTTACCAATGCCGAGACCATTGCATTGTAAATGCTTGTCTTACTACTGACTCCTCACACCTCGTCCACTCTTCCTGTATTCTCTCTCTCCAGCCTCTCTCCCGACCTTCCCTCAATATCCCCTTACCCAGGGAGCCTTCTCCAAATATCTCCTCTCTAGACACCCTTTAACCAGAATCTCTCTCCCATGCCCCCTACTATTCTACCGCCACCCCCGAACCCCTCTGACAGTGCCACCTCTAAAGACTCTCCCAGTGTTTCCACTCTCAGTACCTCCTCCGCTCTCTCTCAACATCTCCTCTTCGAGCCCCCATCGGCCCCCCTCCTGCACTCCATGCACAGTGTCTCTTGTCCCAGCGCTGACGTTAGAAGCACCCCATGTTACCCCTGTTTTCAATGTGTCATTCATGTCTCTCCCACCCACGCCAGTTGTTTTTCTGCTCCGTGCCCCCCCTTCCCCTTTTACAGCCTCGCACCCGCAACCAACCATATCACTTCCGCTTCCGGTCTGTTTTGCAGTGTTCACACTTTGCCACTGCGGGATTAAACGAATCCACCCCTGACCTTCGTATGGCGCTTTATTATGTTGCTGCTCTGTTTATTTGAATCTGGAAAAATCTAGACTTTTCTTCGGTGTCACTCAAAATGGTATCGACCTTTAACCCCTCAAAGGCCTGTGCGTTATAGTGTACATAGCAAACACAAGACCTCCGGTGGTTTGTGCCACCCTAATAAGATTTTTAGCAAATCAAATCAAAGTATTTCGCCCTCAAAGACCTGTGTTTGCATTTTCTAGCGCTTGGGAAGTCTGCGATGCCGGCTGTTTTCTCTCCACTTCACACGGTCGAATAACCATCAGCAATAATCGACTGGTGTCCATGTCTGCTCCTCCAGCTTGAAGTCACCCCTTCAAAGCCATTAAGGAATAGAGACCGATTAAAAGGGTGTTGCTGGAGGCGGACGCCGAGAGGAGGCTGGTTTCTGGGTCACACGATTCCAGCTGATCCCAGTGGGGTGGTGTGGGGGTGGAAATGTCCCCAGCCCCCCACCCATCACTGTCACCTGGGCAGACCTGCGCGTGCTTCAATGTACTGATCCCTGGGGCCTTTGCTAAAATAGTGCCCTGGGCGTGGGAAGAGACAAGTGTGGCGCATTTCCTGACGGTAGTGAATGAAACGAGGCAGCAGGGGGCCCATTCTGTGTTCACTGGTCAGTACCTGGAAGAGCAGGGACTCCCCCCTGAGCACAAACATCCCCCCCCCCCCATCTCACCTAAATCACCCATGGCTTAGCTGCCTCACCCAGATGGTGGTTCCATTGATGTGTGCCAGCAGGGGTCAGAGGATGAAGGGATGGGGCTAAAGGGCTGCTAAAAACCTCAGCCACCATAATAGAACGCAGGACTACAACAATTTTAAACTGGAACTTCAGATGGAAGCGAACAGACAAGGCTAGAGCAAGAAGGGAAAGGCGCTGGTGTTGGCATAACCTTAATGCACACAGCTACATGTGCCCCTTGGAATATTGGCGCCATGGACACAGCTCGCCCATGCCAGAGGCCCACTCTGCCTGTGCGAGCCCCACTGCAGTGATCCCTGTGGGGCTAATGTCCCGGGGCAGACCTGCGGGCGCTCGAGTGATTGGGGGGGGATGTCCCTTCTCCGACCTCTGCTACCTGGCCAGACCTGTGTGTCCTCCAGTGCAGTGACCTCTGGGGGGCTAATGTCCCGAGCAGACCTGCACGTGCTCGAGTGCAGTGATCCCTGGGGGTGAGGGGATGTCCCTCTTCCGAACTCTGCTATCCCGACAGACCTGCGCGTGCTCGAGTCGAGTGCAGTGATGGGGGGGGGGGGGGGGGGGGTGTCCCTCTTCCGAACTCTGCTATCCCGACAGACCTGCGCGTGCTCGAGTGCAGTTATCACCTGCAGGCGGGTGAGTTGGCAGAATGTGTTAAAAAAAAAAACAATACCAGCGGCAGCCTGTCACATGGTCAGTGACTGGCTACCGCCCTCCCCCTATGACCACACCACCCCCGGACACAGCACCCAGACGTGGTATCTTTGGAAGGCGGGGGGTCGCGAAACCCCCCGGCCGTATTTATTAAGTACAAAAACAATAAATTTCAAACTTGCATGATAAACGGTTATACAAAATTCAGCAGGACATTAGATACATAATTGTCAACAGGTGTGAGTGTCTATCCTTAACAGAGACTCTAATACAAATTGTTTCCTAACCGAATCTAACATCCTCCTCTGCAATTTTGTATACTAACATTTCTGGGCCATATGGCAAGGTCGCTAACCGGTGTCAGGTCCTACTAGCTGCGCCTCCCCTACAGGTGTGCGCATGCGCAGCCGGGCCCGGTAATTACCCGGTCCACGCCGTGAACTTCATTTACCCACTAAAGGAGGGCCCTTACTCTGCGCCATCCGGTGACGTCATGAGTATGCGCGCGCGGGGTGGCTACCAGCCTAAGGAAAGCGTGACTCCCCAACCCGCGCCCCTTTGAAGCACCAGTTACCTTGCCCCTGAAGTTCTAGGAGGGGCCAATGGCCCCTCCCCCTGGGCGGGCACCTCCGTAGGATGATGCCCGCCCCCTCAGACCTTCAAATAGTTGCTCACCGGTCATGACCTTACCGCATGCCCCTCATACCTAATAAATACGACGACCTAAGGAAGAAAATTCTAAAGGACAACTACACTGACTAAAAACACAGCTCATGTACAACATCATAAAGCTACTAGGGAAAGAAAAGGCCTAAACACGACTGCAACAGTTTACACATAATCCAAAATCAATCGCTACCTAGGGAGAAAAAGGGCTACAAAAAGCATAGTCAAAACATAACTGCACAATACCATATTGATCACTACAATGGGAGAAAAAGTCCTAACAGAACAACCTCATCAGAAACTAACATTTCATGACAATTACCCGTGCCCAAATGCCCGCTAGTTGGGCTAACAACACATCAACCACGTACTCCAGGGATGGTGGGTGGGGAAAAGTTATCAGCCCCGAGCGCCGGGGCACGTCCTATGTGGGGGAGCGTCCAGGGAACAAGGGGGTCACCTGGGCGCTCCCCACCGCTTTATCCCCCCCCCAGTGGCCCGCCCCCCTCCCTTCCGACCCGGATGTCGATTAACGACATCCGGGTCATCCAGGCAGCCAATCGGCGGTAGGGCGCGCCCCCTAGTGACGCGCCCCACCACCGAGTAGTCCGGGGGGAGGTCGCCGCACAGCCATGCAGGCGGGGGGGCCAAAAGCCCCCCCTTTCCACATGGTCAGTGACTGGCTACCGCCCTCCCCCTATGACCACACCACCCCCGGACACAGCACCCAGACGTGGTATCTTTGGAAGGCGGGGGGTCGCGAAACCCCCCGGCCGTATTTATTAAGTACAAAAACAATAAATTTCAAACTTGCATGATAAACGGTTATACAAAATTCAGCAGGACATTAGATACATAATTGTCAACAGGTGTGAGTGTCTATCCTTAACAGAGACTCTAATACAAATTGTTTCCTAACCGAATCTAACATCCTCCTCTGCAATTTTGTATACTAACATTTCTGGGCCATATGGCAAGGTCGCTAACCGGTGTCAGGTCCTACTAGCTGCGCCTCCCCTACAGGTGTGCGCATGCGCAGCCGGGCCCGGTAATTACCCGGTCCACGCCGTGAACTTCATTTACCCACTAAAGGAGGGCCCTTACTCTGCGCCATCCGGTGACGTCATGAGTATGCGCGCGCGGGGTGGCTACCAGCCTAAGGAAAGCGTGACTCCCCAACCCGCGCCCCTTTGAAGCACCAGTTACCTTGCCCCTGAAGTTCTAGGAGGGGCCAATGGCCCCTCCCCCTGGGCGGGCACCTCCGTAGGATGATGCCCGCCCCCTCAGACCTTCAAATAGTTGCTCACCGGTCATGACCTTACCGCCACGGGCCAGCATTGTTAACCGACGATCTGGCCTCCCCCTCTACCCAGACATAAACCAGGAGCGCGCCTATTTTTTTAAAAACCCCTCCAACCAGGCCCAGACATTATTAGACCACAGGACATTAGCTGCCTCGGTCAAGTGCACCCCGTCCCTCAAGTAAAAATGCTCGCCCCAGATACACCCATGTGGAATCGTCTGCAACTGGGGGGTCCGAAATAATTTGTCCAACTGTGTGTTGACCCTCCGTACCGAGTGATTCAATGCCCTGACCGAGACCCCCCCTCGCCACTGCCACCGAGGAATAAGTTGCGACCAAACTACTGTGGAACCCGGGCAAGCCCTGGCCACCCACCCCGCAGTGGAAATGATCTCCTCAATGAGCACGCGCCTCCCCAATTTCGCCAAATCATTCTCCCCCAGGTGAAGTATCACCACTGACGGGGGGGGCCGCTGCTGAGCTAAGATTCCCTGGAAGAAACTCCGAAACTGGCTAAGGCATAAACCCCCCCTCCCGAAGAATGAGATATCCAACCCCTTTTGCGCTGCGCTCATCCTACGGTCTCCTGAAAGAAAAACATGTTCCGCGCGCCTAACATAAGAATGGCCCACAATCCAAGTCACCAGCTTCTTGTGTCCTCCGTGCTGTGCCGATGTCGACCGTTGTCGCCCGGTGACGAGTTCCTCCCCTGCGTGACAGGTTTGAGAAACTGTAAACAAAAGAAACATACAGGGCGTGAGCACCATCATGTCACAACATGTCAATTCGTACATAACTCTTGTAACGTTCAGACGACCATCTTCCCAGTGTCTTCACACTCTCCACTGAGAGACCCCTCGCCACTGCCTCGGTTGCTGCCCCAATCCTAAACGAATGGGTGCCAAATTCCTTTGGATCGAACCCTGCCAGACTGACCGTTAGCTCCAAAACTCGCTTAAACTGGTACCTAGTCAATGGTGTACCATCGGCGTGACACAGCAGTGTGTCCCCCGCCGTGCACTCCCGCTGCCTACAGAAAGCCTCCACGTGGGAAACCGGGCAGCAGGGGTTGGCCCGCGCCCGATGGAGCACTATGGTGTGACCCCGAGAGTCCTGATCGGTTTTTGATTTCTGAATTGTTATTCGCATAACGTCTTCCTTGATCTCAACCCCGGCCCGCTGTAGTCCCCCCACTTTATCAGTTTTTGACCCAGCAACTAACTCCCCAACCCTCAAAGCCCCATAAAAGGCCAGGGAAAATGCCGCCTTGAACAAGATAACCTCCCACTGGGAGCTACAAACCGTTTGCAGTGCCCCCAATAAAGCCGTCAGCCGTGCCAATCCAATGGGCCTTCTCCTATCGCCCCGGTAACCCTGTACACGGCGCCAACCCCTCAATGCCTTGCGCACCAGAAATGTGTTAGTGGGATCCCGCATACCCCTACTCTGCGCAAAGAAGGAGATTGCCGCCCTATGTCTGTTCGCAGTCGCAACTGAGCGCCCTTCCTTGTGCATTGATTCTAGGTAAGCTGCGAAGCTGTCCTCCTGCGCCCACCTAGCCTCCCATTCCCGCCCCAAGAAAGCCCGATAAGACAAAAACGCCCCTTCGTAAGCTGTCTTGGTCCTGGGGGCTAAGCTAGCGACCACGAGGTCCTGTAATCTGGGGCACCAATCTGCCAGAGTACTGCCGGGAATTGCGCCGGCTGGGGATCTGCCGCCGGAAGGTGTTCCCTGAAAACCTGCATTTTAAAGCGAGAAAGGGAGTCAGCTGCATTATTGAGGATGCCAGGGACATGCTTGGCTCTGAAAATTACATTCCATTTTAAGCATTGCAACACAATCTCCTTCAGTAAGCGGAGTATGAATGGACAGCGTGCCCCCTGCTGATTTATGCATTCCACCACCGTCATGTTATCCGACCAGAACACCACGGATTGGTTGCGCAAGTGTTCCGGCCAGACCATCAACGCTACCCATATCGGAAAAAGCTCGAGAAAGCCAATATTGGTAGTCAGACCCTGTGTCCTCCATTCCGCTGGCCACCGCTGGGCGACCCACCTGGTACCCAAAATGGCGCCGAAGCCGGTACTCCCAGCAGCGTCCGTCCATAGGCCCAATTCCGCCGATGTGGAGGGAGGACCCGGCCACACTACTCTGCCATTAAAATCCTCCAGAAATGCCATCCAAATGAGCATATCCTGGCGAACCTCAGATGACAACCTCGTGTGGTGGTGTTTCTCCCGTAGTCCTCTCATTGCTTGGGCAATAGAGCGTGAAAAAGGGCGTGCCATTGGGATAACCCGAAGCGCAAAATTCAATTGCCCCACCACCTCCTGTAGCTGTTGCAATGTAACCTTGTCTTTGCGTAGGCATTGCCGTAGGGCTGCTCTGAAGCTAGCTACCTTAGCCCTGGGTAACCTGAAGCATCCCTCCACGGAATCAATTTCGATACCGAGGAATTCCAAACAAGTGGACGGGCCCACCGTCTTCCCCGGGGCTAGCGGGACACCAAAAGCCCGCATGAGCGCGCAAAATTCCTGCAACGCCCAAGCACACTCCTGAGATCCCGCCGCACCCAAGAAAAGGAAATCGTCCAGATAATGCATCACCTGCCGATGCCCCGTCACCTCCCTCATGACCCATTCCAAAAATGAGCTAAACGCCTCAAAGTACGCACATGAGATAGAACAGCCCATGGGCATACATTTGTCCATATAAAACTTGCCATCGAAAGTGAAGCCTAAAAGGTGATGGTCCAGAGGATGAACTGGGAGGAGGCGGAAGGCAGATTCTATGTCAGATTTTGCCATCAATGCCCCTGGCCCCAGTGCCCGCAATAAATCCACTGCCTGGTCAAATGATGCATACTTGACGCTACAGATTCCCTCATCAATCGCATCATTCAGTGACGCACCTCTCGGAGCCGACAGGTTGTGGATCAATCTGAACTCACCCTTCTCTTTTTTGGGTACCACCCCTAGTGGAGAACACACAAAATCGGGGACAGGCACCTCCTGGAAAGGACCAGCTATTCTACCCAGGGCCAGTTCCTTGCTAATCTTAGCAGCCACCACTGCGGGGTTATGTTGCACCGACAGTTGGTTCCTGCAATGCGTGCTACCTGTGTAGCCCCCTGCCGGGATCCTAAAACCGTGAGAAAAACCTTCTTGCAGTAGAGTGGCCGCTGTGTGATTCGGGTACCTATTCAACCAAGGGATCATTGCCAAAACATCTATAGGGGTTACGATATCCCGAATATCGGCCCTACACTGGCTTCCCCCTCCCCCTCTGGCTGTGGTTGCCCTGCTTGGACCTGCAAGATGACTCGGGGTGGGAGGGATGACCACAGATCGCACATGCATGTCTAAATTTACAGGTGCCCGGGGCCCTCGTGCAGGTACGCTTATTAAAGTCCCAACACACCCCTTTTCTCTCGAACCCCCCCCCCCCTACCCCTACCCGGGACCTCACTCCCCTGAGCCGCCCGAAAGGGGTGCTGAGGTCTGGTGAAGTACCCCCTGCCCGCAGTGGCAGACTGTAGTGGGGCAGAGCTCCCAGAGAACTGCCTATGCCATGACACAGAGTCCACCTTATCCCATGCCAATGACGCGTCAAATTCCCTAGCTTTCCTGAAATTGACATCATACTCCTTCCAGGCATCCCCCGGGTACTGCTCGCTCCACCCCACGATTCTACTCTGGTAGCAAGCCAATGCCGCCTGCACATTAGGAGGCCGCTCGGCCATGATGGTCGTGAACACTGCAAAAGCCCTAACCCAGTTGAGCAAAGATTCTTCAACCCTAAACCTAGCACACTGTGCCCTCCACTCACTTGGAAGCATCCACTCCTTTAGTGTCTTTGCCTGGTCCATCTCCCTGTGATCCAGTAGTAATGAAAAAATGTAAACATATTTCCCCGCCCAAATGCATTCCTTCGTTGCCTGGGACACATGTTGTGCCAAATTCTCAGACCTAGAGGGCAATGACCCATCGCCCAAGAGGGGCAGTGCCACCTCCTTACCCTTTTCCTGCGCCGCGACCGGTTGACCACCATCTGCCATTGGTTGGGCGGGGCTGGAACCTGTAAGTGAAGAAGAAGGGGGAACCGCAGCTCTATCCGCTGCCGCTGCTGCTTTAATCTTTTCAACCAACTGTGCTGCTTCAGCTGCATGATCTGACGACGCTGGTAAAACCCCCCCCTTTTTTAGCCAAGGTAGTAAAGCCGCTATCTGAGATGCCAATTCAGGCGGGACCGAGTCTGGGCTATCTGGTGGGACTACGGGCCCCCCGGGAGGCATAGCCGGTGGGGCTGGCCTGATAGGCGATGGAGAGACCGGTACCGGCAGACCCGGCACTGGGATCGGTAGTATGGGCGGGGGGGTAAGCCCCCCAGGAGGTGGCGGCGGCGGCATGGCAGGAGCCAATGTAACGGGTGTCGGGACAGGTACCAAGGGTACTGAATCAGAAACCACGGGTGTGATTGAAACCGGTACCACTGGGGCTGGGGCACTGCGCCTTCGCTTCTTAGCCTTGGATGACTTGGGCGGGCTAACAAAATCCCCCCTGGACAAGGGTGCCTTCCGCTGCCGCGCGGGCCTGCCTGCAGACGCTGGGGGGTCAGTAAACCTTTCGTTCAAGCGCGCTTCCAATTCATCCACTTTACTCAATCTCTTATTGATGCTATTCATCTCCTGCATCATGGCCTGCAACATGGCCTCCATCCTGGACCCACCTTCACTACCCACTGGCCCCGCCATGACTTGGGTGCACCGCCCTACACTAATACCCTAATACAGGTGTCAGTACGCTTATTACCTTCACTAGATGGAGGATCCACAGGGGGCTGTAAGCACCGTGCAACCGTAACCGCAACGCCCCGGCTTATCCGGTTTGTCAGGGGTGAGTAAACTCTAACGTAGACCCACCCGGCGGCTACCAGAAGCAATGTAATGCGAGCCCCCCGCTCTCCTCTTACCGTTCCAATCCTGCGTTCTCCCAGCCGGAATTGACCTGCGACCACAACTGCTGGCCACCACTCGGGGCTTACCACGAGAAATTGCAGGAATGCAGTAATAACACACCTAAAATAGAAAATGTATTAAATCCTGGGAGTTGTAAATCACACAGATGTGCAAGCAGACTGTGCAAAGTTAAACACGTTTGTACAAGCTCTAACTTTCTTTAACTGCCCAGTCCACTGGCCTTGGCTGTTGCCCCTACCTTAGCAATCACAGAACGTGTACTAGCGACCAGACCAAGGCACGCGCCCTTATTATTCACACCCTTTGAGCAGTATTGAGCACAACCTACTCTATAGAGCTCGTTAAAGAAAGCCTTTAAACCCTTTTGCGCGTGTTTCTGTCTCTACACACTCCCTGCAGTAGTGCTGATACCCTGTACTTTTCCTGTATCCCCCTGCAACTACTCTTTCAGTACTGTGCGCCACCAGTACTCTAACAATGCTCCGCTAATGTCTTATTCCGGCCGTGCCCTCCCCGCCGGAAAAACGAGAAAAAAAGGACCCAGGAGTGACACCAGAAACTTAAAAACGGCACCAGTAGAGAATGGGCGGGAAATCCGCTCTGCCGGCGCTTGCCGCCGCACCCCACCCGCTGCCTCACAATACCTCTGTCCTGCGACCCAGCACGACGCACCGGACCGGACCTCGCTAATTCCTTGAAACCGGGTCTGCACCAGCTTCCCCACTACGATCCTCCGAAGGCTCCCGCGCCGCAACTCCGCTCTGGCGAAACACGAAACACGAAACCGCAAGGCAACGCAACGAAGGCACGAAGCAGCTTCCCTCAGTAGGCGGCAGTCCAGCGCCGAAGAGTCCCGGTCCAGCCAGCCGACCTGTAAAACAAAAGAAAGAGAAAAGTTATCAGCCCCGAGCGCCGGGGCACGTCCTATGTGGGGGAGCGTCCAGGGAACAAGGGGGTCACCTGGGCGCTCCCCACCGCTTTATCCCCCCCCCAGTGGCCCGCCCCCCTCCCTTCCGACCCGGATGTCGATTAACGACATCCGGGTCATCCAGGCAGCCAATCGGCGGTAGGGCGCGCCCCCTAGTGACGCGCCCCACCACCGAGTAGTCCGGGGGGAGGTCGCCGCACAGCCATGCAGGCGGGGGGGCCAAAAGCCCCCCCTTTCCATTCTGTCTCGTCTTCACTCTCTCTTTTCGGGCACTGTTGCTGCCCTCAGTTCGCGGTTGAAGGACCCAAAACGTATTGTGAATTAAGCAGCTGTAAATGACATTTTCTTAGTTACGTATGAATACCTACACGCCTAGCATGGTCTGCTGAAGGCCGCACACCAAATGCACTAACCTATCTCCGTTTTGTGCTTTTACTGAACACATAAGAATGCATGAATATTTAGAGAGTGGGATTTCATATCTAAGTGTTGCTTTCCATTCAAGCGTGTAGACACTGTGTCAGAAGCAGGAAGAGTGCATGTTATTTATCTGCTGGGAGCAACTGACGATGCTTGATCCTGCGACTGAGCCGCACTCCGAACTGTGGATGAAAACACATTTCAGGAACAAGGCAGAGCAAAAGGCACACCACCGCCTTTCTCCAAGGCACAGCAGAAATGCCTCGGAGAAACGCAGTGTCCTTTTCGGATTCGGGGGTGTGTTTGTCTTTTCTGTCCTCCAGCCATTGGCTGGAGGAGAGAATGAGACTTTCTTTAAAAAACACGCCCCCGATCCGAAAAGGACGGGGCCTGATCGGAGTGACTGACCTCTTCTCCAGTGGCTGGCCAGCATTTACGAGGCCAGCCAATGGAGAACAGGGGAGAAGAGGGGCTGGATCAAGCCCCTCTTCTCCAAGTCAATAAATCTCCGACTTCCGGTTCTGCCTTTCGGCAGACCGGTAGTCCTCGACCTAAAAAGGTACATTTGCGTTTCTCATGTCCAGTTCTGCAGCAGCTCGCTTGCAAATCCCTTACATGACAATAATCTGAGTCAAGCTTCAATAGAAGTCAGTGAAGGAAATAAATTCTCTCGTTTTTTTTTTTTTAGAAATCTTCCACTTTTCTCTTCTAAAATGTTGGTTTGTAAGCCTGTGGAAAGTTGTGTCTCCAGCCCGCACGAGCACCCAGCCCTCCTTCTCCCTGGAGGTCGGTGATGGATGAACCGGCCCCCCGGATCCTGCCAGTGTGCAGCCGCCCCCCGCTCCTCCGCCATTCCAGACCCGGCAGGAAGTTCAGCGATCCCGCATCTCTGTAAACTTCCGGACACAGCCAAGTGTCAATGTCCTGCAGGCTCAGGGGAGATGAACTGTGGGCAGATAAGGGCACTATTTATAGAGGAGCAGAAGGAATGCACAGAGGTGCAAGTGGCGGGTTCAACTTCCGCCTCAAACAGGTGTTCGGCCAAAGCCTGCCAATGCTTATAAACCCTTATCTATGGCACCCAGTACTCAATTTATAGGTTTTACGGATATTGCACGTCACCGAGGTCTTCTGTGAGCAATCAGCGGAACCGACTGTCACCCCCTCCATGACACTGCGAGTCAATCTGCATACCTGGCACAGCCCAGCTTCCGAGGGTGCCCTCCAGAGCCTGGCACCTGAGCGCCAAACAGCTAATGGTGGGCAGAGATGGATGCCCTCGGTGTCCCCCCGTCACTTGTGCCGGGGCTCGCGCTCTTGTCCCTCCTAGGACCTCCGAACACATCTTTTGGGAGATGCCGCACGCTACAAACGGCTGAATGACGCGTGATGGTGCCCCACACATGACACACCTGTGCATCTCCCAGGATCCGCACATGACCTGTTGACCCTCCGGACCAGCAGGACACCTCGCACCATGGGTACAACCACGTGGGTGTCACCTAGTTCTAGGTCCGCGTGCACCCACAGAAGACCACCACAGTGCACCCCAGATCAGCAGCTCCTGGGGTGACACATACACACAGAATGAGGCCACACAACAGTTTGTAACTTCATGCAATGAACTATGAATGTGAGAGGGGGAGGTTCACACCGTTCCAGATCTGAGGCCACATCGAATGCCACAGCAAGTTTAAAACTCCGACAGTGCGAAGCATTCGAGGAATATGTGCAGAGGGTCACAGCCTCAAACCAGCACATACAAGCTGACCTATCATGTGAATGTAGCAGCCATGAGCCATACTGCACTGACCACTTACCCAGATCGCCATCATGTACCTCTCCATGTGACTTTTCAAAGGCATCTGCAAGCAAAGAGCGAGGCTTCCTCCCTGCCGAGTGTCTCCCCAAGGAAGGCTTGAGGAAGCCGCCCTTGGATTAGACGCGCTGTCCTCCCATCTTACCCTTCCATATGCAATCTAGAGCAATGCGAACTGCACTGAGAAAGACCCACTTCCCTCTGGTATCAAAGTAATACTTTAAAAAGTACATAACTCCTGCAAACTTTACCAAACGGCTTCACAAAGCTTATACCAAAGGGATCCCTGTACATCCACATCTGTACCGGGTGCATGTAACACTTCACACATGATGTATGCATGTGCACTGGAGCAAGTAACATCTCATACATAATGTCTGCATGTGTGCTGGGTACATGTAACATCTCACACACGAGGTCCACATGTGTACTGGGTGCATGTCACATCTCACACATGACATCTGTAGGAGTACTAGTTGTATTTACCATCTCATACATGTATTGCATGTGTACCGGGTGTATTTCACATCTCACACACGATGACTGCATATGTACTGGGTGTATGTAACAACTCACATATGAGGTCTGTATGTGTACTGGGTGCATGTCATATCTCACACATGACGTCTGCAGGTGTACCGGTTCTATTTAACATCTCAAACTTGCATTGCACGTGTACCGGTGTATTTCACATCTCACACATGATGTCTGCCTGTGTACCAAGTGTATTTCACATCTCACACATGATGTCTGCATTGTACCTAGTGTATTTAACATCTCACACATGATGTTTGCAAGTGTACTGGGTGCATGTAACACCTCGCACATGAGGTCTGCATGTTTACTGGGTGCATGTAACATCTCACACATGGCATTTGCATCTGTACAATGTGCATGTAACACCTCACACATGAGGTCTGCAAGTGAGCTGGGTGTATTTTTCATCTCACACATGATGTCTGCATGTGAATTTGGTACATGTAACACCTCACACATGAGGTCTGCATGTGTACCGGGTGTATTTTTCATCTCACACATGATGTCTGCATGTGAATTTGGTACATGTAACACCTCACACATGAGGTCTGCATGTGGACTGGGTGCATGTAACACCTCAAACATGAGGTCTGCATGTGGACTGGGTGCATGTAACACCTCACACATGATGCCTGCATGTGTACTGGGTGTATTTCACATCTCACAAATTATGTCTGCATGTAAACTGGGTGCATGTAACACCTCACACATGATGTCTGCATGTGTACAGGGTGCATGTTACACCTCACACATGATGTCAGCATGTGTACTGGGTGCATGTAACACCACACACATGAGGTCTGCAAGTGAATTGGGTGTATGCAACAACTCACACATGAGGTCTGCATGTGTCTTGGGTGTATTTCACATCTCACACATGATGTCTGCATGTGAACTAGGTGCATGTAACACTCGCACATGTGATCTGCATGTGTACTGGGTGCATGTACCATATCACACATGACATTTGCATCTGTACGAGGTGCATGTAAAACCTCACACATTAGGTCTGCAAGTGAACTGGGTGCATTTCACATCTCACACATGATGTCTGCATGTGAACTTGGTGCATGTAACACCTCACACATGAGGTCTGCATGTGTACTGGGTGCATGTAACACCTCACTCATGAGGTCTGCATGTGTACTGGGTGTATTTCACATCTCTCACATGATGTCTGCATGTGTACTAGGTGTATTTCACATCTCACACATGATGTCTGCATCTGAACTGGGTGCATGTAACACCTCACACATGATGTCTGCATGTGTACTAGGTGCATGTAACAACTTACACAGGATGTCTGCATGTGTACTGGGTGCATGTAACACCTCACACATGATGGCAGCATAGGTACTGGGTGTATGTAACATTCACATATGAGGTCTGTATGTGTACTGGGTGCATGTCATATCCCACACATGACGTCTGCAGGTGTGCCAGTTGTATTTAACATCTCAAACTTGCATTGCATATGTACCGGTGTATTTCACATCTCACACATGATGTCTGCATGTGTACCGGGTGTATTTCACATCTCACACATGATGTGTGCATGTGTACCTGGTGTATTTAACATCTCACACATGATGTCTGCAAGTGTACTGGGTACATGTAACACCTCACACATGAGGTCTGCATGTTTACTGGGTGCATGTAACATCTCACACATGGCATTAGCATCTGTACAATGTGCATGTAACATCTCACACATGAATCAATCAATCAGAGCATTTGTAAAGCGCACTAATCACCCGCGAGGGTCTCAAGGCGCTGGGGGGAAGGGGAGGGGTGCTGCTACTGCTCGAATAGCCAGGTCCTGAGTAGCCTCCTGAAGGTTAGTAGGTCCTGGGTCTGCCATAGGAGGATCGGGAGGGTGTTCCAGGTCTTGGCGGTGAGGTGGGAGAATGATCTGCTGCCCGTGGTCGTTCTTTGGATGTGGGGGACGTTGGCGAGGCCAAGGTCGGCGGAGCGGACCTGGCGGTTCAGGATGTAGAAGGTGAGTCGTCTGTTGAGGTATGCCGGTCCAGTGTTGTGGAGTGCCTTGTGTGTGTGGGTGAGAAACTTGAAGGTGATCCTCTTGTTGACTGGAAGCCAGTGCAGGTCTCTCAGGTGGGGTGTGATGTGGCTGTGGCGAGGGATGTCGAGGATCAAGCGTGCAGAGGCGTTCTGTATGCGTTGTAGTCGTTTCAGGAGTTTGGCCGAGGCGCGTTACTGTAGTCCAACCTGCTGCTGACGAGGGCCTGGGTGACCGTTCTTCTTGTTTCGCTGGGGATCCACCTGTAGATCCTGTGGAGCATGCGGAGTGTGTTGAAGCAGGAGGACGAGACGGCGTTGACCTGCTTGGTCATAGAGAGTGTTGAGTCGAGGATGAACCCCAGGTTGCGTGCGTGGTCGGTGGGTGTTGGCGCTGCTCTCAGTGCGGTCGGCCACCAGGAGTCGTCCCAGGCCGAGGGGGTGGAGCCAACGATGAGGACTTCCGTCTTGTCCAAGTTCAGCTTCAGTCAGCTGTTCTTCATCCACTCGGCGACGGCTTTCATTCCGTCGTGGAGGTTGGTTTCGGCGGTGAGGGGGTCCTTGGTGAGGGAGAGGATCAGCTGGGTGTCGTCGTCATAGGAGATGATGTTGAGGTCGTGCAGTCGGGCGACGTGAGCGTACAGTGCCATGTATATGTTGAACAATGTCGGGCTGAGGAATGAGCCCTGGGGTACGCAGCAGATGATCTCGGTGGCTTCGGATCGGAAGGGGGGGAGGCGGACGCTCTGGGTTCTGCCGCAGAGGAAGGAGGTGGTCCATTCCAGTGCCTTGTCTCAGATCCCTGCGTTGCGGAGGTGTGTGCATAGGGTGTGGTGACAGACAGTGTCGAAGGTGGCTGACAGGTCCAGGAGGATGAGGGCCGCGGTTTCGCCGTTGTCCAGTAGGGCCCTGATGTCATCAGTGGCGGCGATGAGGGCAGTTTCGGTGCTGTGGTTGCTGCGGAACCCGGACTGAGATAGGTCTAGGATGGTGTTCTCCTTGAGGTAGCGGGTCAGTTGTCTATTGACGGTCTTTTCGATGACCTTCGCCGGGAACGGGAGCAAGGAGATGGGTCAGAAGTTCTTGAGGTCCTTTGGATCAGCCTTGGGTTTTTTGAGTAGGGCGTTGATCTCGGCGTGCTTCCAGCTCTCCGGGAAGGTCGCGGTCTCAAAGGAAATGTTGATGGCCTTGCAGAGATGGAGTGCGATGGTGGCGCTGGCTTTGTTGAAGATGTGGTGTGGGCATGGGTCTGACGGAGAGCCAGAGTGGATGGTGTTAATGATTTTGGTGGTTTCCTTGTTGTTTATGTTCGTCCAGGTGAGCAGGGGATCGGTGTGGATGGTGGCCGTGAGGTCGGAGGTCTCGGTGGCTGTCGGGGTGGTCACGGTGTTGAAGCTGTCATGGATGTCTGCGATCTTGCGATGGAAGAAGGTGGCAAGGGAGTAGCACAGGTCTTGAGAAGGTGGGAATTTTGTTGGTGTTGGAGCTGTGGTTGGAGAGTTCCTTCACGATGTTGAAGAGCTCTTTGCTGTTGTGTGCGTTGTTGTCTAGACGGTCTTTGAAGGAGGCCCTTTTGGTGGATCTGATAAGGTGATGGTGTCTGCAGATGGCGGTCTTGTGGGCTGCGTAGCTGTCCGGTGTCTGTTCGCTGTGCCATTTCTTCTCTAGTTTTTGGCAGGTTTGCTTGGAGGCCTGGAGGTCCGTGGTGAACCAGCTCGCTCTCTTGTTGGTGTGTCTGTTGGAGGGTTTCTTGATCGGGGCTAGAGTGTTGGCGCAGTCATCGATCCACTGTCTGAGGATGCCGGCGGCGGTGTCGGGGTTCATGGGGTTGGCGGGTGGGCTTCGGGTGAGGGTGGCATTTAGCTGGTCTTCGGTGACTTTGCTCCAGCAGCAGCGGGGGTTCTGTTGAGTGCGTTGGTGCGTGGTGGGTTTCCGGAAGGTGAAGTGGATGCAGCGATGGTCGGTCCAGTGGAGTTCGGTGGTGTGGCTGAAGGAGACGTGGGGGTCTGCAAGTGAGCTGGGTGTATGTAACAACTCACAAATAAGACCTGCAAGTGTACCGGGTGTATTTTTCATCTCACACATGATGTCTGCATGTGAACTTGGTGCATGTAAAACCTCACACATGAGGTCTGCATGTGCACTGGGTGCATGTAACACCTCACACATGAGGCCTGCATGTGTACCGGGTGTATTTCACATCTCACAAATTATGTCTGCATGTGAACTGGGTGCACGTAGCACCTCACACATGAGGTCTGCAAGTGAGCTGGATGTATGTAACACCTCACACATGAGGTCTGGCATGCGTACTGTGTGCATGTCACACCTCACACATGATGTGTGCATGTGTACTGGGTGTATGTAACACCTCACACATGAGGTCTGCAAGTGAACTGGGTGTATGTAGCAACTCACACATGAGGTCTGCATGTGTACCGGGTCGATTTCACAGCTCACACATGACATATGCATGTGTACCAGTGCAGGAAACACCTCACACATGAGGTCTGCAGGTGTACTGGGTGCATGTAACACCTCACACATGAGGTCTGCATGTGTACAGGGTGTATTTCACATCTCACGCATGAGGTCTGTATGTGTACTGGGTGCATGTAACACCTCACACATGATGGCAGCATAGGTACTGGTTGTACTTAACATCTCATACATGATGCCTGCATGTGTACTGGGTGTATTTAATATCTCACACATGAGGTCTGCATGTGTATCAGGTGCATGTAGCATCTCACACATGACATCTTCCAGGGTACTGGTTGTATTTAACATCTCATACATGACATCTGCAAGTGAACTGGGTGCATGTAACCTCACGCATGAGGTCTGCATGTGTACTGGGTGCATGTCACATCTCACACATGACGTCTGCAGGGGTACCGGTTGTATTTAACATCTCATACATGATGCCTGCATGTGTTCCGGGTGTATTTCACATCTCACACATGATGTCTGCAAGTGAACTGGGTGCATGTAACACCTCACACATGAGGTCGGCATGTGTACTGGGTGCATGTAACATCTCAAACATGACGTTTGCATCTGTATGAGGTGCATGTAACATCTTAAAGCTGACATGAGGGTGATGATCTGGAGGGTGTGACGTGGACCACCGCAGTTTAGTAGTGCTGTGCCTTCTCCTGGGAATGTGAGCTACAGATGGACATTAGAGATCTGGAGTTACCCCTTTGCAAGAAGAATGGTTGAGGGACATGGACAGATAATTACAAATAGAAGAGCCAATTTAAAGAACCAGAGCCTGCTGCAATCAACATAATACGGTCTCGGCCAAGATGGGACCATTCCCAGATTGAGTGGACTTGCAACTGAGTGTAACAGAATACACTTAGGTACAGTTTGGATATGTTTGTCATGTAACTCTGATATGCGTTGTTATATACACAATTCAATAAAAATAACTATGAAAAAGAAACAAAGTACCGCAAAGTGTGCAATCCCCAATACATTCTACAGAGGTTGTATACATGTATTTTAGGCCTCCCTTGCATTGTACATACAGAATGGGGATATCCACCTAGGAGAGCCATCTGGCTACTAACGTACCGGAAGAGGGGCTAATTCAACCGCTAATGTGCTGAAGCGAGAAAACGACTCAGCTGGTGGCTCAACGAACTGTTATTTTGTTTGACCAGATGGCCCTGGACTTTGAGTTTTGTGCTAAGGTTGGCAAACCTGCTAGAGCTGGAGTTGAGGGTTATACACAAAACATAACTTCATTCATTGAAATTCAACCCATAGTGGATACCAGCTGGTTTTCAGACAGCATCCCTCATTTCTAAACACCACTGCAAGCAACTAGAAAGAGAATGGAGATCCAACCACGTGCCGATACCAGAACCATCTACAAGGATGCATAATGGTGGCCTGCGACCAGAAACACCTGAGAGACACCAGAGAAGGGCAATAACCAAAGAAAAAGAGATGAACTCCAACAGCTCCAAGGAGATCTTCCTGATAGAGAAAGAATTCACCACCCCGTCGCCCCAGCCAACACCATCACGCCGTCACAGGAACTCTGCAACAACTTATCTAACTTCTTGTACAGCAAAATAGAAAAGATCTGCAGCAACTTCGAACAACAATCAGACTCAAAAGGTCTCATCACCAACCTGACCTCCACCGACTAAGACAAACACCTGACTGAGCGGAAAACCCTCTCTGAAGACCCCACAGGGATTGCTAAAACCATACACTCACGGGCCACAACATGCCCAGGCCCCTGCCGTACGGCTTCTACTAATCAGTGGGACTGCATTTAGAAAACATATGCAGAAAGATATGGGGACGGAATCCACTCATAAACAGAACTCCTTGCTGGCTCACAGTGCACCATCCGGACCCCTAAACCTGACAGCGTGCCGGATGCTGTCTGCAACCTCAGAACATGACCACTCTAATTTCCCCCATGACCACTCTAATTTCCCCCATGACCACTCTAATTTTCCCCATGACATTTTAGAAACAGATCTACCCTTTTGTTGTTACCTTAGGTGTACCCTAAGGAAGACACAAGAAAAACACAAAGTGCCGTTTCAAACATTTATTGAAGCAATTGGATTCTTGTGTAAAATAGATGAGCTGCAATTATTGGCAGAAGGAAACAAAACATTACAAGAATGACGAAAAAGATAAATCATTCAATCATTACAATTATTGCAGGGTTATATGAATATATATCATAATAAAACCCCTACCTAACACTACCTATAGAGAGCACAGGGTGAATGCGTTCTGCCAGATCTCTCTGAGCAGTCTAACTCCCCATTGCCCGTGTGTGATGTCTCTGGAAGTCTTGTGTAGAACCGACTGCTGTCCTTTGAGGACAGTGATGAGAGTCAGCGGGGCTGGAAATCCGTCACGGGCAAACGTCCAGGATAAGCCGTTGAAATGCTCCTCTGGCGAGTTAGGCCCTCAAGCAGTTTATATATGAAAAGCTGGTTCCATTCCTACCGTGTCTGACGTCTGCTGCGAGGGTTATTGTTTGACCGATTTAGAGCTCTCACCTCACAGAGAACAAAATGCAAGGGCAGCGCGCTGAGTGTACTTTATCCATGAGCAAAATGTATGGTGTCATGATAAAATGCGCATGAAGCAGTGCTTAATTTGAGCCAGTGGTCTCCTAATTATCAACACCGGCGCATTTCATGAGCACCATTTGATGACATTTATGGTAGGCACGGGGAGATTAAGTGATTTGTCCAGAATCACAGGATGAGGAGCCAACACCGAGACTCGAACCTGGTTCCCCTGCTCTGAAGCTGGCAGCTCTGGCCATTACACCACATCCTCTCCCCACTCCCATTGTTGGTAGTTGGTTCTGTTTTAAGCTGCCTCCTGACGAGAGCCCTGGCACCTATTTTTTTTACAAATTAACCACTGTCACGAAGAAACATGTGTTGCAAGCAGAACACTTTCTGAGTATGTTATTCTGCACGTGCAGAGCATGTTAAAAGTCACCATCTAAAAAGATGCTAATTTTAAACGTGTAAATCAAAATAGGCGCTCTTGTGCACAGGCACTTTTGAACATCACTACACCCCCACCACATCTACAGCATGGGAGGTCCACCAATCAGCAACATCCTCAACCACATCATCAACACCTCCACCAAATCCGCCGCCTTCCCAGATGACTGGAGACATGCATCAAATCCGCCGCCTTCCCAGATGACTGGAGACATGCAGCAGTGAACGCCCTCCACAAAAACTCCACCAACTCCAGACCAGGCGGAACGTGGCAGCGAGACTCATGCTTGACCTTCCACATTGCACCACACCTCAGAGAGCACCATGTGCTCCCCATACACAAATGCTGTCAATTCAAACTCCTCACGCATGCATACAAGGCCAACGTACCTGAAAGTCCGTCTTCACTTCACCAACCCACCCGACACCTACACTCAGCCTCTCGCTCACTTGCACAAACCTCTCGCACCCGCAAAAGCAGATCGGGGGGTCTCACATTCTCCTACATCACACTCAAGACATGGGACGACCTCCCTCAACACATCAGGGCCTCCTCCTCTCTTCCTAGATTGCACAAGAAGCTGAAGGCCTGGCTTTCAAGGGACTCATCGGGGCTGACCGCCCACACCTTCAGTCCTATGCCTACACGCCTGCTCCAGTGCCTGGACACCCTCACGGGGGATTAGTCACTCTCGACAAATTAACATAACATAACATAGTATAACATATAACATAACACTGACTTTGGTGCTTTATCAGTAAACACTGTGCCAAAGAAAACATGAGGAACAAAAGCCACAAAAATACATATGTATGAGGATAAAGCATTGCTTTATGTTCTGTGTTTAAAGGATTTAATAACTTGTGATAAATACAAGGCCAACATTTTGACATACAATAAACTTTCTGTTATAAAGTTAAGTTACTAAATCAGGCAGAAAGCTATACTCACCCCTCTCCGGCCGCCATTATCTGTTCATGACTCCTGCTCGCCAGGCGCCTCGCAAAGTACTGCAGTGCCCTATGCTGAAGAAGGCCCCTCCTGTACATCTGTAGCTTCCATGGCCTGGATCATGGTGACTCCTAAGGAAGGACCACTTGATTGTCACATGACAAGTTACAAATAGCATAAGTCAACTTCACAACCAAATGGACCATCAGAGACAGGTGGGGTCCCTCTTCAATCATCGCCAGAAGGCGGGTGACCTTGAAGCTGGAGGAAAAAAGGACACAGGTTACCACCAAGTTGGTGATAACCCGTGTCCTTCTCTCTACTAATGGGTACATATGTGTACGTCAATAGAAAGATAACCTATGCTACAGTGTGGTACAGAAGATAACGTCACAGGAGATCCCAGATCCCAAATCGTGTAAAACCCAGTAGACTAAGGGGCAGATTTATGTTGGAATTGCGCCACTATCACGCCGCCGTCGCGTCACTTTTGTGACGTAGCGGCGGCATAAACCCTGCACCACTTTGCGCCCTATTTACATCGTGACGCATCTATGGAGATGCGTCACGGTGTAAAGCCCTGCGCCACATGAAACCTGCGTCAGGTTTCATATGGGCATTTCTACGCGGGGGAGGGGGGCGTTCCGTCGCAGGAACGCCCCTGAAAAGTGACTCAGTGTAATCTACAAGATTTCACTGAGTCACTTTTCCAACACTGATGCGTCAAAACCCTGCGCAACACTACTTCAGCACTGCGCCAACTTTACGCCCCAGATGCGACACGCATCTGTTTATTTTTGCGCCATGATGCGCCGCATCTTTCCTGGTGCATCCCTGCTGATTTGCAGGGATGTGCCAGGAAACGTAAATCTGCCCATTAGATTTCCAAGGTGACAACAATGAGAGATCCAGTGTGGAAGGAAGAGGACAGATCCAGGCGAGGAGAGCTCCTCTTGAAGTACTTGTAATCCTAGGATTACTATGATGAAGGGAGAGCAACTTGAAAGAAATGAAATGAAATGAAATGAAATGAAAAAAGATTTCTAAAGCGCATGGCTGCCCTTGAGCGTCCCAGCGCTAACAATATACTGAGCTGCTACCCCAAGAGACAGAGAGAGACCTACAGAGGGAAAAGATAAGTCTTCAATGCTTTACGGAATTTTGCCAGGTTGGGTTCTTTACGCAGAGCCATCGGTAGAGCATTCCATAGTTGACCTGCATTAATGGAAAACCAACGTCCACCCGATTTCACCTTTTTTGCTCTGGGTATCATTACCAGATTCCCATCTTCAGAGCGAAGGGCTCGCGTAGGTTTGTAAGAGTGGACCAAATCTCTTAGAATGGGGGAACCCGATCCTTGTAATGCTTTGAACACTATGCAGAGAGATTTAAATTTAATGCGCGCTCTAATTGGTAGCCAGTGCAAGGCCTTCAAGGCAGGCCGAGCTGAAAAGCTTTTGGCAGTACCAGTGAGCATCCGTGCAGCTGCATTCTGTGCTCTTTGGAGAACAGTCAGTGTGGATTCGGGTGCCGCCAGGAAAAGGGCATTGCTATAGTCAAGCCTGGAGAGCACCAATCCCTGGACCAATAATCTCCTGGAATTATCAGGGAGAAGCGACAGGACTTTTCGGGCTGACCGAAGCAGCCCATAACACGTCCCTGCCACTCGTTTGGCTTGAGTGATCATAGACAGCTCAGGTTCCAGTCATACCCCAAGACTTTTTATGGCGCCCTTAGGGGCTGGGGGGACGCCCAGACTGGCCGGCCACATACATTTGGGCAATGATGAGCATAGATTGCCAAGGAGCATAAGCTCAGTTTTCGTCCCATTCAGTTTTAGCCGGGAGTCCGACATCCATGCCATGATGTTGGTAAGGCAAGCAGCAAACTTCGCCCCCTGGCTTTCCGACAGGGACAAAGAAACAATCAGTTGAGTGTCGTCTGCATAGGTTGCCATTGTCACCCCAAAGGGGGCCACCACCTCCTCCAGAGGGGCCATGTAGACGTTAAAAAGCGTCGGGCTCAATGAAGAGCCCTGCGGGACTCCACACAGGAGGGGGGTAGGCAAAGATCTAAAATCGCCATCGCAGACCTGATAGGAACGATCACTCAGATATGACTGAAGCCACTGGAGGGCCGATCCTCCTATTCCCATCTTTCCCAAACGGTGGATCAAGATATTATGGTCCACCGTGTCGAAAGCAGCGCTTAGATCCAGGAGGACCATTGCAGCGGATCCGCCCGAATCTAAGATGCATCTGCCTTCTTCGACCATTGCTATCAAAGCCGAGTCGGTTCCCTGACCTGGTCGAAAGCCAGTCTGCGTCTGACCTAGTAAGTTATTAGCTTCTAGGAAGCAGGAGAGCTGGCGGTTGACAAACTTCTCAGCGATCTTATTCAGGCCAGGCAGAAGCGAGATGGGACGGTAATTTGCCAGATCAGCAGGGTCAAGGTCGGGCTTTTTCAGAAGAGCCTTGACAGTGGCCTTCTTCCAGCTAGGTGGAACTGTGCCATAGGTGAAGGAGGCATTCAGAAGGTCAGTTGCAGGACCAGCAATGAGATCCACAAATTGTTTGAGGATCCGGATGGGCATGGGGTCCAACGGGGAGCCACTCTTCAGAGCCGAAAGCTCCTTACAGAAATCCTCCCTTGAAATGGGAGAGATTATATCTAATCCCTTCCCAACTGGAACCCCCTCGGGGGCTGTTATGGCCATATTTCCTGAACTAGGGGGAAGGCTGGCTAAGATGTTCCGTATTTTGGTGTAAAAAAACTGAGCCAGCTGGTTACATTTGTTAGAATTCACCACCTGAGAGGTCGAAGGGGTGGGAACCGTGATAAGCTCTTTGAGAATCTTATAGGTTTCCTTTGAAGAATTGCCTGCCTTATTTATTCTATCCTCAAAATGGGCGGCCTTAGTAGATTTACGTGCCGCCTTGTAAGATCTCATGGCTTCACGGTAATTGTCTTTACTATTAACGGCCCAGTCCTTCCGCCATTCCCGTTCAAGCCTTTTGCATTTCTTTCTCATCCTCCCCAGCTCTGGGGTAAGTCATGGAAAGCAGTGTCAGCTTCCAGAGGACCAAGACCAGGGGGGGGAGTAGACTCAGCGAGGGAACGTGAGAGGCTATCAATAGGGAGTTGAGACCAAATTCTCTTATAAGTAGGGGGTGTCTTCTGATGGTGAGAGAGAAGAGGGTCCAAGCTGACATTAAGCTCCCCTGCCACCAGGAAATGATCCGACCAAGGCAAGGGAAAGGGGGAACCTATTTGAAGGTGCGCAATGTTAGAGAACACACAATCCAACAGGTGACCCTTCACATGCGTAGGTTCCAGGTTGTGTAAGTTGAGATTAGATATTCTAAGTTCAGATCTGAGGTCATTTGCACTCTTATCCTCCTGCAGGTCGAAGTGAAGATTAAAATCCCCCAATAATACAAAGTTAGGGGAGGATGCCGCTAGGACGGGGACATGATCCAAAATAGAGCTGGAAAATTGTTTAATCATCCCAGGGGGGCGATAGACTAACAATCCAGTTAGAGAGAAATTCGGAGAAAGCTGTATATGAAAGTGGCCACTTTCAGCATCCAAAATAGGACCCCTGACTACTCTACACGAAAACTTGTTCCTGTAAATGATGGCTAAACCACCTCCTTTTCCTTGGGGTCTATGGAGGCAGTGAATCAGATAGCCGGGGGGAATAGTGTTGACTAGGTCAAAGTTTGAGGAGGCTGACGTCCAAGTTTCGGTCAGATATAGAATATCTAAACCGTTATCTTGAATCAGCTCAGAAATTTGTGTCGAATGCTTAGGTAGAGATCTGAAGTTAAGTAGTGCTAATCTAAAGGGGTCCATGGCAGGGATTTTTTTACCACTGGCCTGGTTCCTAAGGGGGCAGTATTCACAGGGTGTAAAAAGAACATCGGTTCTGATGCCGTGTGAACAGTGACGTGAGTCAGACGACTTAAACAGAAATAAGTCTGCTTTTGAATATTTAATGGGATTACCTCCAGGAACTGGCAGAGTCCCTGGTCCTAGGTCCGTCCTGGCCCGGACGGGCCCAGACGGGCTTGCCTCTGGCGTGCCTCCGGCGCGCCATCGGCGCACCCGCTGCGCCCGCCCGCTGCGCGGACGGGAAGTCCATCTACTCATATGCATAGAGAGGAGGGTGGGAGGCGTCCAAGATCTGGACCGCTACCCTGCCTTCCCCTAAGATGGCGGCGATAATTCTCTGCAAGAACAGCCAGTCCAGGTGAGTTCCCGGTCAGTCATGGAGACGAAGGCCGCCCCGGTCAGGCCAAAGGTAGAGCGTAGCAGCAGGTCAGGAAAGAGGAACGGGAGGTCAGAGTTGGGCAGGATCAGATGCCTCATAGCATCAAATCCTAAACCATCAAAGAGAAGCAACAGCTGCTGAATGGACCAGTAAACACTGACAGGACCAGAGCTCCTGAAGCTGACCACAGAAAAGGCAGAGTTACCCTTCCCATAGACATCTTCCAGCTGCTCACTGCTGGATTTGGGTGTTGGACCTCTTCTATTAAGGTGAAATATTTTCCCAGTCAGCGTTACTATTTGTAAAAATGACAAATAACGAGGTACTATCACAAAATCCACTGCATTATGATACATAATTTGCCTTTTCTTGCTGCATAATTTAGCCAGCCCTGCTGCATACTGCGGCCTCCTCTGCCGCAGACTGTAACCTCCTCTGCTGCATACTGCGGCCTCCTCTGCCGCACTCCTCTGCGGCCTCCTCTGCCGCATACTGCGGCCTCCTCTGCGACATACTACGGCCTCCTCTGCTGCAGACTGCGGCCTTCTCTGCTGCATACTGCGGCCTCCTCTGCCGCACTCCTCTGCCGCATACTGCGGCCTTCTCTGCCGCAGACTGTGGCATCCTCTGCTGCATACTGCGGCCTCCTCTGCCGCACTCCTCTGCCGCATACTGCGGCCTCCTGAGGTTCGGTAGCGATCCGAACCCGTGAATTCGGTATCATAGTACTGACACGATTTTGGTACCAATGAACCGCAAATGATCCATTGTATACGTGACAGTGTTTTCGCTGCGCAACTAGCACGAATTCACTGGAAACTAGGGCATTCTCTCTAAAAGTCACGGCATCCATTTTAGTTACGGCATCCATCTTGTTTCTTGCCCTCACATAGTCAATGAACGGACGATGACCCCGGCAGAGTCACCTTGTTAAGGACACGTAAGCTCGAGCCCGAGAAAGGCTGACGCTGCATGACTAGGCAGAATCAAGCTGCCTCCCTTGCCTGAGGCCAGTCCTGCTATACTGGTTCTCGTGTCCGTTGTCCTGACTGAAAGGCCGAAGACGATTGCCCTGCCCGTTTATGATCCATAAACACCTCTTATCCTACATTTCAATCCTTTGCACCTGGCACTGCTCCTTTCCTTCTGGGCTTTTACAATGGGGAGGTTATGATTTTTATGATGGGGAGGATCGGGCGAAGAATGAAAAACTGTCGAGAGGACCTGATTGAATACCGAAAACCCACAACTAATCATTGTTTGATATTTATTTATTTGTTTGGGATACCGGGTTGGGCATGAGAAATATTCGTGTAATGTTGCCCCGAGACATTTTTCTTGTATTTAAGAAGCAACCCACTTAATGCAATTTGAACAGTCTCGTAGATTCTGCCTCTGTGTGGTTCCTATGATTTCTGTGTCCCTGCAGTAAATAAACCTTGGTCTTTGACGCCGCCATCGAGAAGCCCGTGTCTCTGTTATTTGTGCACCGAGACAGGAGGAACTCAGGGGTCTTCGGGTGTTGTTTCCCTGACACCTCTGGACTCTTAAAAGTCCAGAACCTCAAATTGGCGCCCAACGTGGGGCGACGTCATCCGGTACCGGTCCAAAGCCTGAAAAGTTCGAGAAGTTTCGTGTGAAGATTCCGAAGGGAGGTACCCCGCTTCATCGATCCCTGCATGTCGTAAAAGTGGCCCGTCGATCTCTTCCACGAGGGTTCCCGTTCCCAGACGGCTACAGAGGACCGCTGCCTTGACTGTCGCCCTGTCTTGGACCCGAGGTGCAGACCTTAGTACGGCGAGACGTAGACGGGTTCTCCTTGGTGACGTCTTCCATATTTCAGTTAAGTATTAAGTGGGTTGTGCTCAGTCTGGTTATTTGGATACGTTTGTTTTGGATTTGTAGATTATCATTGGTTGCTCTTGTTAGGATAATCTTTGTATTTGGTATTGGTTCATTTTTTGGTAGGCCTAAGTTCTCTGCGCATTTTGGTTGGAATTTGTCTTTGTAGTCATGACTAAGGGTAAAAATTGTTTCTTGTCCTTATTACGTTGCAACGGGGATTCCCGGTTGGAGGATTCGTGTTCGGTTCCTCCGATTGGAACTCCTACATATGAGCTCTATTGTAAACATGGTGTGGGTCCTATTACGTATAATGAAGTATGGGTCCGTTATACCAAGAAAGATGGTGTCCTTAGTTGGTCACCGCATGGTAGTTTCGAAACGGAAATTCTAGATAATTTAGAAATGAAGTTGTTCAAGAAGAAAGCCCGGCCGGCAATGTTTGATTCTTTTCGCGTATGGCGCAAAGAAGCCAAACAGAGAGAAATTAGGAAAACGAAGAAAGAACAGAAAGAGAAAGGGTTGACCTTAATGGAGTCTGCTAGGCAGCTGCATGTCAACGAGACCGAAAAAGCAATGGAGATAGAGAATAGAAAACATAATTTGGCGATTGATAAATGCTACCCTGTCTTGCCATCTTGTCCTGCTAAGCCGATAGAGGACCCTGAAAAGGATCCTCTGTTGTCTTATCTGTTGAGTTCACCTCCACCGTATGCACAGGGTATTACAGCACCACAGTTACTACCTGTTGTACAGCCAGCTGCTGGTCAGCATGGAATAGGTGCTCCACTTCCTTTGAATCCAGCTCCTGTCTTTCCCGTGATCAATGATCCTACGGCACCCCCTCTCCCTGGGTCGCCTGTTCCGCCTTTGCCTATCGTTTCGCAAACTACTTTTCCTGCTACTCCTACCCTTACCATATCATCTGCTCCAGCTGCTCTGTTCCCGAACCCTGTAAACATTATGACTCCGCTTTCCGTTCGTCGGAAGATAACCGACTCTGTAACTAATATCTTAACTCCTCTCTACAGGTCTTTAATTGGGACCCCCGTTTCTGACTCTATACAGAGACGTAGCCAGCTTCCTGGTCCCGAGGAACGAGACACGTTAGATTCGACAGCTCTTAGGTGGATGTCGAAAGCTGCGAAGTATGATGCACGAAGAGTGTTAGACACATTTATGCAATGGAATGAACCGACTCAACGTTATGTTTTTGACGTGATGTGTTCTCTTGTGCGTGAAGAATGGGAAGATGATGACCTAGATACAGTCCCCTCTGATTTAATAAATATTCAGCAGAAATTCGCCGCAGGAATGGTGATAGGTTCAGAAGTAGGGAGAGCGATAGAATTGATTTTAGCTTATCGGGATGAGTCCCCTTTTAGGGCAACAAGAGACCATGATGGTACACCGATAACTAGGAAAAGACGAGGTCAGTATCCAATGAGGGAAGTTCCGCCCATATGGCGCGAAGCAGTCGCTGCTGATGGGGCTAATAATATTGTAGCTGCTCCAGCACAATTCCAGAGAGTGTGGATACACATCCCTTGGAAGCGAGCTGAAGTACTAGCAGTAAAACAAGCATTACCAGATCCTCGTAAGAATCCTGCTGGTTATTACAAAGAATTAACGCAGACAGTCCAAGCATGCATCATGAATTTGGCAGACATTGAAATGCTATTTGGTAATGTAGTACCACAGCCTATATGGGCCAAGATTCGGCAAGAGAACCACCCAGTCGCCTTAGGAGGTGATTGGCCAGCTATCGTAGCGGCAGACGCACAGCAGGTTGGCGGAGCTAAACCCGAACCTCTGATTGCTGACTTACCTGGCAGAATAATTAATCTGATGAAAACGCTGATGCCAGCGTTGCGAGTAAATTGGGATAAACTATCAGCATGTAAGCAAAAGAAGGACGAAAGCGTCTCTGACTTCTTCACTAGATTTGAAGAGACTTTCGTAGACCACAGTGGGCAAGATATGAGTACCGAGGGAGGTCAGAGGTTGTTTGTTGACAAGTTTGTGTTTAATTTATTACCTGAGCTTAGTAACAAGTTAAAGGATTCAGAAAGTGCATGGGTGGTGTCGACGACAGCACAGATACTTGCAACTGCACAGTATTACGAGAATAGAGAGAAAGAAGAGAAGGAAAAATCAGAAAAGAAAACGAAAGATTTAAAAACCAAAGTCCTTTTGCAACAGGCATATCCGCCTCGTTCGAATCAGTCAGATTCACAGCAGCGACCCCAGTTTCAACAGCAGCCACAATTCCAGCAAGGGACGACACAAAGATTTAATTATAATTTTCCCCGGCAACAGTTAGCATGGAATCAGTGTGCCTATTGTAAAAAAGAGGGTCATTATAAGAATGAGTGTCCAGTACTACACCCACAAACTAGTGGCATCCCAGCTCAGAGAGGTAATGTTGGGTTTATGCAAGCTCCTAGAGGTAGAGGGCGTGGTATGATGACACCACAGGCTGATCGCCAATCGAATTATTTCGACCAGCGAAATATACAACCTACGCAACCAGGTAGATCTCCACAGTATCATGTTGAAGATTACTATGATCATAATGAGGAGATTCATAGAAGCGAGCAATAGGACAGCCGCAGGCAGAGAGAGGGAGTAGTATCAGTTCCAGTTGATCAGAGTGGACCTTATGTCGCAGTAGCTACCTCAGGCGTGGTCGAACCGTTTCTGTTGGATACAGGTGCGGCAAAAAGTTCAATCATGCATGCGAAACTCCCTGGCGCACCTTTGTCCGGCTTAACGAACACTTCAGTAGGTTTCTCGGGCGCCCCTGTTCACAATCCTGTGTCCAGTCCTTTATCTATCTCTGTTGGGCCATGCGAGCTAGAAGCACCCCTTATCCTAACTACTGGTTGTAATGAGAATCTGCTTGGTTTAGACCTGTTGAAACGCCTGCATGCGACACTGTACTGTTCTCCTTCGGGAGTACAGCTCACATTAGGCAAAAGAGTCATCTCTCCGATGTACATGTCGATGGACAAGCTCCCACCGGAGCTACGTTCTCTCCCTGATACTCTTTGGGCGACTGGTCCAAACGATGTAGGCCTCTTGGAAATTCCCCCTTACGTGGTAAGTCTAAAAGCGAATACTAAATTTCCACGAATCCCACAGTATCGGATTTCAAATGAAGGTGAACAAGCACTTTTGCTGATTGTAAAAGACTTGATACAGAAAGATGTGATTGAGGAAACTAGAGGAAACGTCTGCAATAGTCCTGTCCTGCCGATTTTGAAACGCACTGACCCTTCCAAACCTCCAATCTACAGATTTGTGATTGACCTCAGAGAGGTTAACAAAATTGTGATTCCACAGTTTCCAGTGGTACCAGATATCACTGCATTACTGACGTTGATTCCTGCATCGGCCTCATGGTTTACAGTTATCGACTTGAAAAATGCATTTTTCAGCATTCCCATAGCAGAAGAAAGTAGAGACATTTTTGGTTTCTCCTTAGGAGGACGCAGTTTCAGATTCAAACGCGCTCCACAAGGTTATTGCGAAAGCCCTTCAATTTATAGCCAAGCATTAAAAAGTCAATTAGAAGCTCTTGTACTTCCTCATGGTGTTGCTCTGATCCAATACGTAGACGATCTTTTGCTAGCCGCTGACGACAAGGAAACTTGCAAAGCAGCTACTATTTCTTTATTACGTCATTTGTCCGACTTACATCACAAGGTGTCACCTTCTAAACTGCAATATTGTTGCCAAGAAGTGACCTACTTAGGTCATCTTTTGTCAAAGGAGGGAAGAAGGTTGACCCCAGAGAGAATCAAAGCAATCTCGCAGATGACTGTACCAAGCACACAGAGAGAAGTGCGTGCGTTTTTGGGTATTACGTCATACTGTAGGCAATGGATCCCAAATTTTTCTCTCATGGCGAAACCATTGGTAGCCCTGACTGGAAAAGGTGTTCCAAGCCCTTTGCCATGGTCTGATGAATGTCAACAGAGTTTCTCTGACTTACGTGATGCGCTGTGTTCAGCTCCTGTGTTGGGTACTCCTGACTACAGTAAGCCGTTTACACTATATGTCCATGAAAGAGAAGGTTGTGCATTGAGCGTATTAACGCAACAATTTGGCGACAAACAGCGGCCTTGTGCATATTTTTCATCCACGTTAGATCCGGTAGCCAGAGCATTGCCAAGTTGTTTGAGAGCCACAGCAGCAGCCGCAGTGTCTATTCGACAGTCTGCCGGATTAGTCATGAACAACATGCTAGTAGTCATGGTTCCACATGCTGTGGATACACTCATGAATCGAACGAAAACTCAGCACCTCACCAGTGCTAGATTATCAGGCTACGAGCTGACACTTTTGGCAAGTCACATTCAGATCAAGCGATGCAACATATTGAATCCAGCAACGCTGTTGCCGACTGCTCAGGAGTCGAGTGATTCAGAGCCCCATGATTGTTGTTTCAGAACTGAAGAAGAGACAAAAGGTAGAATTGATTTAAAGGATACTCCGTTATCAGACCCAGACGGCACGTTATATGTCGATGGGTCCTGCTTTAAACTCCAGAATGGTGACGTGACGGCCGCGTATGCCGTTACGACTTTGAGTACGATTGTTGAGGCTGCAAGAGTGAGTCAGAATTCTGCCCAAGCAGCAGAATTAATTGCATTGACAAGAGCGTGTGTTTTAGCTGAGGGAAAGAGAGTGAATGTGTTTACTGACAGCCAGTACGCCTTCGGCGTTGCACATAGTTTTGGACGTCTCTGGAAAGAAAGAGGTTTTCTCACGTCCCATGGAACTAAGATCCAACATGGACAGTTAGTCAGCGATCTATTAGACTCCCTGACCCTACCGAATGAAGTTGCGATTGTGAAGTGCAGTGCACATCGAAAAATCACGGATGATGTTGGCCGAGGGAATGCATTTGCTGATGAGGTCGCCAAAGAGACGGCCAAGAACATGACGAGCCGAATGTACGTTGCAACGTCTGCAAGATGGATTGCTGAATCAGGAATGTGTGAGAATACGATTTACAGTGTGAAAGCAATCCAAAATGAGGCAACTGAAAATGAGAAGAATGAATGGAAGGAGAAAACGGGTAAAATGGATCCAAGTGGATGTTGGATTGATCTGTCTGAGCAGCAACGTTGGATGTTACCTGACGCGTATGTACTTGCGGTAGTCACGATGGCGCATGGAGCGGCGCACATCAGTTCGAAAGGGATCTGTAAAATGTTAGCTCCAGTATGGAAGAATGATGGAATTACTAAGTGTGCGGAGAGAGTGGTGAAAAATTGCATGGTATGCCTGATGCATAATCCTGGCAAGGGAACCCCAACCCCAACTGGTCATTTTGCCCCCCCTTCTTGTCCCTTTGAAGTGATTCAGTTGGATAATATCCACATGGACAGGTGTAACAATCTTAAGTATGTCCTAGTGGTAGTATGTGCCTTTTCAAGATGGATTGAGGCATACCCACTAAAGGATAACACTGCCATGTCCACTGCCAAAATCCTCCTCAAAGAGTACTTCCCCAGGTATGGTATGCCACGGATTGTTTGGTCAGACAACGGAAGTGAGTTTGTAGGGAAAGTTATGAAGAGTGTGTGTGCAGGCCTAGGAATCGTACAAAAATTCCACAGTGCGAATCATCCACAGTCAGCAGGTTTGGTGGAAGGGTACAATGGCACCCTGAAACTGAAACTTGCGAAAATTCAAGCTTCCACTGGTCTCTCTTGGCCAGACGCACTGCCTCTAGCTTTACTGTCCACCAGAGCGACTGTACACTCTCGAGTAGGGCTTAGCCCATATGAGATTGTGTTCGGCCGCCCTGCTAATGTTTGGGGAGTCCCTAGGCCAAAGGAATTCAAACAAATAGAATACCCAATGTTGATTGATTACCTTCATGATCTGACTGCTAAACTGAGCCTTATTCATCAACAGGTATTCGAATCCTTGCCTAAACTGCCGGAGAGTCCAGGTCATACGTTGAAACCCGGCGACCAGGTTGTAGTGCGGAATTTTGAACGCACTCGAAACCTTCAGCCAAGATTCGTGGGCCCGTTTCAGGTCCTCCTCGTAACCAGAACTGCAGTACGGCTAGCTGGAAGGAAGAATTGGGTGCACGCCAGCCACACAAAGCGTGTCCCTCTTCCACTCCCCTATGACAACTGGGTTAGACGAGGAATTGGTGTGTCCGAGACAGAACCTGTTCCTAGGCACATCCCTTTCAGTGATGCAGAGTACCTAACGGACCATCCACGAACCGAAACGCAGAACTTTGACACCTCAGCAGAAACCGCTCCTTTGAATCCTGAACCAAGTATTGCACAAAGTGAACACTTGTCACCTGTGGAGTCGAACATTTCTGCACCTGTAGACCAGCTATTTCAAGACCAAACAAGACCCGGAAAGTACAGATATAGGTGCTGATCACAATCCGGTAAAAAATTCCCCCGTGCGACTCGTATCGGGTCTTTTTACCGTACGAATCGTACAAGTGCCGTACGAACTGGCAATCACGATTCGCATGGTAAAAAGTCCATACGAACCGCACTGGGAATCATTCCCCACACGTCCTCGGGTCGGAAAATGTGTCTGACACGTCCTCGGACGATTTACCTTACAAACGTGAAAAGCCAAGTCCGACCGAGGAATCACGATCCATCCCGTGCGTCCGACCGTACAACCGTATGGAAAAAACACCGTCCGCACCGAACACCCATAGCAACCATGGAGACATGTGCCCGCATACGCGCCCAACACTCCCCCCAGCCCCCGTACGTCCGACACGTACCCCCCGTGTATGTATACCCCCACCCGTCTAGGTACACCCCAGTACGTTCCAGTCGAACCCCCACCCCAGTACGTGTCATACCCCCGTCAATGTACACCCCCCCACCCCTGTACGTGTCGTACCCCCGTGTACCCCCACCCCAGTACGTTCCAGTCGTACCCCCACCCCTGGACGTGTCGTACCCCCCGTGTACCTACACCCAAGTACGTTCCAGTCGTACCCCCACCCCAGGACGTGTCGTACCACCGTCAATGTACACCCCCCCACCCCTGTACGTGTCGTACCACCGTCTATGTACACCCCAGTACATTCCAGTCGTACCCCCA
Source organism: Triturus cristatus (assembly GCF_964204655.1). Lineage (NCBI taxonomy): Eukaryota > Metazoa > Chordata > Amphibia > Caudata > Salamandridae > Triturus > Triturus cristatus. Next base: position 1,235,373,526 of record NC_140582.1, read on the forward strand.
CCCCAGTACGTGTCATACCCCCCGTGTACCTACACCCCAGTACGTTCCAGTCGTACCCCCACCCCAGTACGTGTCGTACCACCGTCAATGTACACCCCCCACCCCTGTACGTGTCGTACCCCCGTGTACCTACACCCCAGTACGTTCCAGTCGTACCCCCACCCCAGTACGTGTCGTACCACCGTCAATGTACACCCCCCCACCCCTGTACGTGTCGTACCCCCGTGTACCCCCACCCCAGTACGTTCCAGTCGTACCCCCACCCCTGGACGTGTCGTACCCCCCGTGTACCTACACCCAAGTACGTTCCAGTCGTACCCCCACCCCAGGACGTGTCGTACCACCGTCAATGTACACCCCCCCACCCCTGTACGTGTCGTACCACCGTCTATGTACACCCCAGTACATTCCAGTCGTACCCCCACCCCAGTACGTGTCATACCCCCCGTGTACCTACACCCCAGTACGTTCCAGTCGTACCCCCACCCCAGTACGTGTCGTACCCCCGTGTACCTACACCCCAGTACGTTCCAGTCGTACCCCCACCCCAGTACGTGTCGTACCACCGTCAATGTACACCCCCCCACCCCTGTACGTGTCGTACCACCGTCTATGTACACCCCAGTACATTCCAGTCGTACCCCCACCCCAGTACGTGTCATACCCCCCGTGTACCTACACCCCAGTACGTTCCAGTCGTACCCCCACCCCAGTACGTGTCGTACCCCCCGTGTACCTACACCCCAGTACGTTCCAGTCGTACCCCCACCCCAGTACGTGTCGTACCACCGTCAATGTACACCCCCCCACCCCAGTACGTGTCGTACCCCCCGTGTACCTACACCCAAGTACGTTCGAGTCGTACCCCCACCCCAGGACGTGTCGTACCCCCCGTGTACCTACACCCAAGTACGTTCCAGTCGTACCCCCACCCCTGGACGTGTCGTACCCCCCGTGTACCTACACCCCAGTACGTTCCAGTCGTACCCCCACCCCAGTACGTGTCGTACCACCGTCAATGTACACCCCCCACCCCTGTACGTGTCGTACCCCCCGTGTACCTACACCCCAGTACGTTCCAGTCGTACCCCCACCCCTGGACGTGTCGTACCCCCCGTGTACCGACACCCCAGTACGTTCCAGTCGTACCCCCACCCCAGTACGTGTCGTACCACCGTCAATGTACACCCCCCACCCCTGTACGTGTCGTACCCCCCGTGTACCTACACCCCAGTACGTTCCAGTCGTACCCCCACCCCAGTACGTGTCGTACCACCGTCAATGTACACCCCCCACCCCTGCACGTGTCGTACCCCCCGTGTACCTACACCCCAGTACGTTCCAGTCGTACCCCCACCCCAGTACGTGTCGTACCACCGTCAATGTACACCCCCCACCCCTGTACGTGTCGTACCCCCCGTGTACCTACACCCCAGTACGTTCCAGTCGTACCCCCACCCCTGGACGTGTCGTACCACCGTCAATGTACACCCCCCCACCCCAGTACGTGTCGTACCCCCCGTGTACCTACACCCAAGTACGTTCGAGTCGTACCCCCACCCCAGGACGTGTCGTACCCCCCCGTGTACCTACACCCAAGTACGTTCCAGTCGTACCCCCACCCCTGGACGTGTCGTACCCCCCGTGTACCTACACCCAAGTACGTTCGAGTCGTACCCCCACCCCAGGACGTGTCGTACCCCCCGTGTACCTACACCCCAGTACGTTCCAGTCGTACCCCCACCCCAGTACGTGTCGTACCACCGTCAATGTACACCCCCCACCCCTGTACGTGTCGTACCCCCCGTGTACCTACACCCCAGTACGTTCCAGTCGTACCCCCACCCCAGTACGTGTCGTACCACCGTCAATGTACACCCCCCACCCCTGTACGTGTCGTACCCCCCGTATACCTACACCCCAGTACGTTCCAGTCGTACCCCCACCCCTGGACGTGTCGTACCCCCCGTGTACCGACACCCCAGTACGTTCCAGTCGTACCCCCACCCCAGTACGTGTCGTACCACCGTCAATGTACACCCCCCACCCCTGTACGTGTCGTACTCCCCGTGTACCTACACCCCAGTACGTTCCAGTCGTACCCCCACCCCAGTACGTGTCGTACCACCGTCAATGTACACCCCCCACCCCTGCACGTGTCGTACCCCCGTGTACCTACACCCCAGTACGTTCCAGTCGTACCCCCACCCCAGTACGTGTCGTACCACCGTCAATGTACACCCCCCACCCCTGTACGTGTCGTACCCCCCGTGTACCTACACCCCAGTACGTTCCAGTCGTACCCCCACCCCAGTACGTTCCTGGCGCACCCCCAACACAACCTCCTAAGTACGGAGCGCACCCCATGCCCCAACATCACAACCGCATGTACGAGTCTTACAAAGCCACACACAAGGACAAAATCGTACAACCAAATGGCCCATGTACACACCGTACACACGCTCAAAACGCACGTACACAACCAGGACAAAATAAAACAACACAAGAATACACCAGTCGAAAGGCACACAGCCACTAAACATGGCCAACAACCACTTAAATAACACAACACTGACCTGCAACTGCCAAAAACAAACAGAGGCCCAATACACCACCACTCCTTATAACACACCCACCCAAAATTCAAAAACTGCCACACCCACCCATGGACCAATAAAAAGGGCCCACACACACAAACCATGAGCCTTTCCAACAGACTCACTGCTGCCAGACACCACAGAACCAGACTACAAGCTACACCACACCTTACACTTGCACACCTTCAAACGACCACCCTCACAAACACCCTCTCATCACATTCACACACACACACACAACCATCCACACCCCCCCCCCAACATCCACACCCCCCCCCACACCCACACCATCCCCACCCACACCCCTCACCATGCCCACTACCAAGAATCCAAAGTTCAGTCACCGAGAGTTGGAGGTCCTTGTTGATCAAATCCTCAGAGTCGAGCCACAGATCTTTGGAACATTGGTCAGAAGCACCAGCCAGGCAGCCAAAACAGCCATGTGGCAGACCATCGTCGATGCTGTGAATGCTGTTGCGGACACCAGGAGGACCAAGCAGGATTGCCAGAACAGGTGGTACGATCTGCGGAGGAGGGTCAGAGCCAAGAGGCAGGAGGAACACGACCAGGCCAACGCCACCGGAGGAGGGCCCTCCCGCAGAGCCGTACAGTACCATCCCTGGGAGGAGAGGGTGATGGCCATACTGCCGGTGGAGGCAGTTGAAGGAGTAGAAGGACTCCGAGACCCGGGTGAGTACACAAACAACGCACCTCACATGGGGGGAACTGCAACCACAACCAAAATCAATAACAGGCACGCAACCACCACAAGCCATCGCATTACTCAACCACACTCCATGAGCAGGCACATGCCACTGCTGCCACCATGCCCCATGCACCCAGCTGGACAATGTCAAGTCACAGGCCACAGAAGACAACAACACATGACACGGTAACCCGGATGGCGGGAGGCTGGGCACCAAGAATCACATAGTGCGACTCCAAAGCAGACAACAATGCCCTCTGCCCATATGGCCTAGGTCACAGCCAGACAAACACTGTGTCCCAACACAGGAATGACTTGCCAGCAAATGGCGGACGCCTTGCATCAACACATGGGGGTGAAGGCACTGTTTTGCACATGCCAGCAGCTAATGAACAGCCAACAGTGTGAAAGAGTGGCAGCACACACCACCACAGCAGCAGCGCACAGACACACAGCAGACAAAATGGGTGCCTGGAGATCAGAAACAAACTCACATCAACAGGCCAAGGGCCACTCAAAGATCTGCTAACAGTGTGTGCCCAGGAAGCTGGGCCAAGGTGACAGAGGGTGACACACGGAGGGAGGGAGAGGGGGACACAGAGGGAGGGAGAGGGGGACAGAGAGGGAGGGAGAGGGGGACTGAGAGGGAGGGAGACGGACAGAGGGAGGAGGCTGACACACGGAGGGAGGGAGAGGGGGACACAGAGGGTGGGAGAGGGGGACAGGGAGGGAGGGAGAGGGGGACTGAGAGGGAGGGAGACGGACAGAGGGAGGAGGCTGACACACGGAGGGAGGGAGAGGGGGACACAGAGGGAGGGAGAGGGGGACAGAGAGGGAGGGAGAGGGGGACTGAGAGGGAGGGAGACGGACAGAGGGAGGAGGCTGACACACGGAGGGAGGGAGAGGGGGACACAGAGGGTGGGAGAGGGGGACAGGGAGGGAGGGAGAGGGGGACTGAGAGGGAGGGAGACGGACAGAGGGAGGAGGCTGACACACGGAGGGAGGGAGAGGGGGACACAGAGGGTGGGAGAGGGGGACAGGGAGGGAGGGAGAGGGGGACTGAGAGGGAGGGAGACGGACAGAGGGAGGAGGCTGACACACGGAGGGAGGGAGAGGGGGACACAGAGGGTGGGAGAGGGGGACAGAGAGGGAGGGAGAGGGGGACTGAGAGGGAGGGAGACGGACAGAGGGAGGAGGCTGACACACGGAGGGAGGGAGAGGGGGACACAGAGGGAGGGAGAGGGGGACAGAGAGGGAGGGAGAGGGGGACAGAGAGGGAGGGAGAGGGGGACAGAGAGGGAGGGAGACGGACAGAGGGAGGAGGCTGACACACGGAGGGAGGGAGAGGGGGACAGAGAGGGAGGGAGAGGGGGACAGAGAAGGAGGGAGACACAGGGAGAGCAAATCAGTCCTTTGGTGTGTGGGAATGTCTGCTCGTCAGCAGGTGGACTGCGTGCATGTAGACAAGGGTGCCCAGTGCCAGAACCCCCCCTCTTCATCATGGCAAAACGCAGGGCCATGTTACAACCTGTACACGAGCACAAGGACAGCCACCTGCATCATATGAGTGTGTGGATCCACTCCATGTGCACATGTACAGTGCTACAAGGAAGGCGCAAACGCATAGCTCGGCACACATGCACACTCCACTGCTGACTGCAGTCACACTTGACGCAGCAAGTGAGACTGTGCCACACATAGTTAAAGGGGCCAAATTGGTGCCCAAGGGACACACACATGCACAAGTGCACTGTGAGTGGAATGCAAGACAGATCCTAATTCCAAGAGGAAATGTGCCAACTTTGTAACGGATGAAACATGGATGTTGCATGGATCAAAATTAACATTGTCTCTCTCACACACAGGTCAACGTCGTGCTGCACCCCCCAACACTGGGGGGGAACACTCACAGGACCCGGATCTGCAGGAGACCGATCCCACCGGCAGCGACCACTCTCACCACTCTGCGGACGACCCCGACCGACCTGGCCCCTCTGGTGTCCAACCACCTGCAGCACCTGCGTCAGGTACAACCGTGCCAACCACCACCCCCACTCCTGCCACATCCCAGGAGACACCCAGGATCCCTGCCCCAACACCACAATGCAGCCAGGCTCGCCAGGAGGGACACGGTGTCCCGGGCACCCAGGAGGAGGCAGGCGACAACGCCAATGCCACCCCTCAGGGGTCCCGGAGACCCCATGTGCCCACAAGTGCAGGCCAGACGCAAGTGGGCAGGGGTGGTGGGAGTGGAGAGCGGCGGAGGCGCGAGCCTGACCAGTTGGCTGGGGATCCGGTATTTTCCCATGTCCGTAACATCCTGGACTCATACCGGCAGGACACCACGGGCATGGCCCAGGTTGTGTCCGTCCTCGAGGGGATCAAGGTCCAGCAGGCCCAGCAACATGCGGAGCTAATAGCCTGTCTACAGCTACACCAACGGAGGATGGAGGACAGACAGGCTCAGCAAGTGACGGCGTCCCAGGGGATTCACGCTGAACTCCGTCGGATGGCCGACACCATGGCCGACCCTCCCTGTGCCAGAAGGCGGAGAACATCACCACCCACAGGGAGGGATCATGAGGAGGAGGAGGAAACATCCGACGGAGCATCCCAGACGTCGTCACGGCCTGCTGCTGAGGTTCCCCGCAGGAAGCCGGGTCGTCCACGGAAAGGACCGTGAGGGTGGCTGCTACATCACCATCTCCCAGGACACCTGGCCTGGCACCTGGCCCACTGGAGCAACAGCATCACAGCATCAAGAGACATTCTCTGCCACATGGCCCTGCTGGTCACTGGCTGACCAATGTTGACAAAGACTGTGGCATGGACTCTGAGGATTTCCAATGGCAAGGACACCAACTCCCCTACTGAACTTTGGATTCCCTAATCCCGGAAAGGCCCTCACTTGGCCCCCCCCCCCCCAATAATAAATCACACTATTAAGAGTAGATGCCTGCTGGTAGCATTATTACCTAACATGTGTCTTGTACAGTCTAAACATGCCTGAGTCATCTGTTCACTTCAACCATCCACACCCTGGGGCCTGAGTCTGGCACAGGACACATGGGTCACAGTTTTCTAGGCAAGACAGACATGGAGCACCATACACACCCGTGATGGTCAGAACCAGCTGAGGGGGTGGCCGAACAACCGTGCTGACAGACACATTGAGTACAGCAACAGTCATGCGCAGAGGTCAGGGATCCTGGCCCGTGTCCTGGGGGGCACCCAGGTACGTGTAGACAGGTGGCAGAACCATGTCCTGCAAGCTTGAGTCCGGTGGATGCAGAGAATGGGGTCATGGACAACGTTGGATGCATGGGGATGGCACATGTCACAATACCCACACAGTCATGGACATCATGCCCATTACACAGTCTCAGCACACACACACAGCTTGCATCTTGCCACTCGACACATTGACACATAGCCACAATCAGGGAATACCATGCCAGACATGCAGGATGCACCGTGCCAACACACCAGCATTGACTGAGAAGAGGCACCTTGGAGGCATAGGGACACCTTTAATAGTCATGTGTTTGGGATTGCAGAGGCAACTTGAAGTACACATGAACACATCATGTGGAGTAACATGTGGCTCCAACACTGGCACCCCCCTTCTGCAGCACAAATGCGTGATAGCCATGGAACTGGCACACAAGTGTCGGATAATAGCTAAATACCCACAGCTGCTCACGGAGAGCCTGCCATACACCATACATCCGCTGATGTGGAAGTCCCACGCCATGTCAAGACAATGTTAACCGTATGTGTCCGAGGGCAGTGTCACACACATTGATGCCTTCATCACAATCCACCATCCCATCACTGATGACTGACAACCAGGCAGCCCATCTATTCAGGTGTACCCAGCTGCATGTCGTGTCCCATGGGGATGCCACATGTCTGCAGAGGACCCAAACCCCGACCGGGGCAGTGTGCACACATCGTGAACAACTGCCACACCCAATACACCCCAGATGCATCCCTTACCCCATGGAGACTTCCAAACGTGTCCGTGCCTGTAACGCTGAGTCAGCCCACGATGCCATGTCCATGAGGAATAGCAGTGCCACAACAATGCAACCAGCAAACGGCATGCGCAGGTACCTGGGGAAGAGAGACACACAAGAAGTCAGCCACAAGAAGCACAGCCACTTGCATGTGCATTTACTCGACACATGTATGTATGACAACATGCTAGGTCACAATTATGCCTGGGGAAATACTACCATCACTGCCACCATCACTCCAGTGACACACCCACACACACCTCTGACCCACGTGCCATACATGCAGGTGGAGACACACATCACAACGCATGCCACACGGGGACCAATGCGTGCACACTCAGACCCTGGTACTCACCACTAAGCAAAGAAGTCGCGTATGAGCCGAGTCCGGATGTCCTCTTGCGGCTCCACATCCTCCACATCACTAGCCCCATTGCCAAGCCCTTCGTCCTCCACGGGTGGATGGTCCTCGTCATCTTGATCCAGGATGAGGGGCACAGCTCTTTCAACTGCCATGTTGTGCAGCATGCAGCAGACCATGAAGATCTTGCAGACCTTCGCCGGGGCATATGGGAGTGCGCCGCCGGTCTTGTGGAGGCACCGGAATCGGCTCTTCAGCATGCCAAACGTCCTCTCTATCACTCGCCTTGTCCGGCCATGGGCGGTGTTGTAGCGGAGCTGGGCCGGCGTGATGGGGTTGCGGAGAGGTGTCAGCAGCCAAGGCATGTTGGGATAGCCAGCGTCCCCTAAATGGAAAGCACATGGATATCGTTAGAACTGGCGAAGCGGTAGTGCTGCTCGGCCAAACAGAATACAGGACAGACAGACTGTACCCACCAACAACACATGCACGTTCGTTGCGCAGCTGCATCATCATATCAGGCATCCCGCTACGCCTCATGATGTAGGCATCGTGTGCTGATCCTGGAAAACGAGCACAGACATGTGAAATCACCATGTTGGACAGACACACCACAAGGGCATTGATGGAGTGGTAGTGCTTCCGATTGCGGTACGCCACCTCCCGTGCGTGTGGTGGTACCAAACCTACATGTGTCCCATCTATGGACCCAATGACATGGGGCATCCCTCCCAGGGCATAGAAACCACGTTTGACCTCAGTCATCTGTTCAGGGGTTGGGAACTTGATGAAGTCATCCAGGTGAATCAACATGGCCTCCAAGAAATCATGCAGCACACCGCTGAACATGCTCTGGGACATGCCACCAACATGAGCTATGGTATATTGGAAGGTACCCGTGGCAAGGAAATGTAGGGCAGCCATTACCTTCAGCTGGGGTGTCAGTGCCGTAGGATACCTGTGCTGCGGTTGCAGGTGTGGTGCCAGTCTCGCCGTCAGCTCCAGAATCAACGGTTGGGTGAAGCGGTAGAGCCGGATCCTGTCATTCTCCTGCATGGTGGCCAAGTCTGGAATTCTTCGGGCAACAGGAGGCGCTCTGCAGTAATTTGGAAGTGACAAGGAAGAGTGAGTGCACTACGAGAACAACTCATGTCTACTGAGCACATGTAAATCTGCCAATACACACATGCCACATAGGGAGTCAGGCATGTGCTACATGCCCAGGACACGTATGGATGCAAGGTGACACTCCTTCCAAGACCCAGCTACACACGGTGATTGAGAACCTCCCCATGCCACGCCATGGGAATAGCTGTGTCCCAGTGCAAGTGCACTGCCCGACGCAAGACAGGAGTGACATACACCCACACATCAGCAGAAGTGTGATGCTGATTGCAGAGACTGGCAGCGGAACACTTGAGCCACAGGTCACATGACATTACACTAGTCCAGCCCACACACCTTGCCATGAAGGTGCACATGTCATGACTCCCCACACATTCCTTGTGAGTTTGCTGACATGGCCTTGTCACGCTACTCCGTGTCCCTTGCATACATGTGCACCTCACATCCGGTAACACATGTGGCATGGTGTTGGGAACAGTGTGCAATGACAATCTACACACAGCCACATGTTGGTTGCTGCAACGGCTGCAGCTTTTGAGGGTGCAACAACATCAACCCGATGTAAATCCCGGACACATATATGGCATAGTCACATTGTGCACTGTGGGTAGTGATGAGTCATGTGTCATGACCCCTGTACCGGGCATCATGGGACACTTCCGTGTGTTGGTGTCCGTGCCATGCCAGTGACGCTCACCCCAAGTGCGCAGTCCCACATGCACACATGTCAAAGGAGTCAAGGGCATGCCTGGCACACATTGCACCCTCACACAGTACACATGTACACATCTCATCATACATCTGGTGCCTTCTCCACTCAGGAGGCATGTTCCACATCACAGCCTGTGACACCTGTGCCCAACACATGTGGTAATGCACAGACGATGCCTTGGTGTCCATTCCTGGACAAGTATGTCCATCCATGGACAAGTATGTCCGCCCTATTCCGACATGTGTGTCGCCTATCACCACAGTGATGTGTAAAATCCGCCGTACTGCTGCTGAGAGGGCCTGTGCATGTTCCCAAATCACTGTGGGAGTGCTGCCGTATGTGTACCCATCGTGATGGCGAGCGTAGATGCGAGTGTACGGTTCGTACCACTACGGGTACGCATACGCGTGCAGACCCATAGTGATAGTGAGCGTAGATGCGAGTGTACGGTCCGTACCACTACGGGTACGCATACGCGTGCAGACCCATAGTGATAGTGAGCGTAGATGCGAGTGTACGGTCCGTACCACTACGGGTACGCATACGCGTGCAGACCCATAGTGATAGTGAGCGTAGATGCGAGTGTACGGTTCGTACCACTACGGGTACGCATACGCGTGCAGACCCATAGTGATAGTGAGCGTAGATGCGAGTGTACGGTCCGTACCACTACGGGTACGCATACGCGTGCAGACCCATAGTGATAGTGAGCGTAGATGCGAGTGTACGGTCCGTACCACTATGGGTCTGCACGCGTATGCGTACCCGTAGTGGTACGGACCGTACACTCGCATCTACGCTCACTATCACTATGGGTCTGCACGCGTATGCGTACCCGTAGTGGTACGGACCGTACACTCGCATCTACGCTCACTATCACTATGGGTCTGCACGCGTATGCGTACCCGTAGTGGTACGGACCGTACACTCGCATCTACGCTCACTATCACTATGGGTCTGCACGCGTATGCGTACCCGTAGTGGTACGAACCGTACACTCGCATCTACGCTCACTATCACTATGGGTCTGCACGCGTATGCGTACCCGTAGTGGTACGGACCGTACACTCGCATCTACGCTCACTATCACTATGGGTCTGCACGCGTATGCGTACCCGTAGTGGTACGGACCGTACACTCGCATCTACGCTCACTATCACTATGGGTCTGCACGCGTATGCGTACCCGTAGTGGTACGGACCGTACACTCGCATCTACGCTCACTATCACTATGGGTCTGCACGCGTATGCGTACCCGTAGTGGTACGAACCGTACACTCGCATCTACGCTCACTATCACTATGGGTCTGCACGCGTATGCGTACCCGTAGTGATAGTGAGCGTAGATGCGAGTGTTCGGTCCGTACCACTACGAGTACGCATACGCGTGCAGACCAAAAGTGATGGAGAGCGTAGGCATGCATGTACGGGCCGTTGCCATGCATTTGGGGTGCCCTAGGGCCCCCACACGCACCGTACCTGTGTGTGATGCTCCAAATTACATGGGGGACAAGTATTAAGGCCTACATGCATGCTGGTTGTCATGGAGACCAAGTTCAAAATTGGAAATTGTTCTGGAAGGTGCACAGCAGAAGTCAGTTGGGATTTGTCTACTTTGTTGCAATGTGTTTGTGGGGCTGACATCATGCAGGAGAATGAAACCGATAGAGAACCCACAGACTGCTAGGTTTGAAGGGATTGGTGGAAACATAGGATGCAAATGTGAGTGACCAATCTCTCTGTACTCCTGTGCATGAGACTGGGCAGAAGGGCACATATAAGGCAGCCAGGTCCCATGAGGGAGCACTTGCCTGCACATCTTTGCATTCGTCGACCCAGCTGCTGCTACTGATTCCCTGGAACCATGTCAAGGGCTGTGGAGAGGACACAGCCATTCACCCTGGAGGAGAACATGGCTCTGCTGGATGTGATCCTCCCACAGTACTCCATGCTGTATGGGCGACCAGGTTATCAGGTGAGTGCATAGGCCACTGCCACAGACTGTCCCTATGTGGTGACTGTGACTTCTGCCATTGCGTCCAGGTGTAACACACATGCCATGTACTGTCGGAGGGGTCCCAGGGGGGGGGGTGCCTGATGTCTCCCAGCAGTGCCCTGAGACAGGAGGGGTGGGGGCCTATCACTCACAGCAGTGCCCTGAGACAGGAGGGGTGTGTGCAGAGTCCTCCCAGCAGTGCCCTGAGACAGGAGGGGTGGGTGCAGAGTCCTCCCAGCAGTGCCCTGAGACAGGAGGGGTGTGTGCAGAGTCCTCACAGCAGTGCCCTGAGACAGGAGGGGTGTGTGCAGAGTCCTCCCAGCAGTGCCCTGAGACAGGAGGGGTGTGTGCAGAGTCCTCACAGCAGTGCCCTGAGACAGGAGGGGTGGGTGTGGAGTCCTCCCAGCAGTGCCCTGAGACAGGAGGGGTGGGTGCAGAGTCCTCCCAGCAGTGCCCTGAGACAGGAGGGGTGTGTGCAGAGTCCTCACAGCAGTGCCCTGAGACAGGAGGGGTGGGTGTGGAGTCCTCACAGCAGTGCCCTGAGACAGGAGGGGTGTGTGCAGAGTCCTCCCAGCAGTGCCCTGAGACAGGAGGGGTGGGTGTGGAGTCCTCACAGCAGTGCCCTGAGACAGGAGGGGTGGGTGTGGAGTCCTCACAGCAGTGCCCTGAGACAGGAGGGGTGGGTGCAGAGTCCTCCCAGCAGTGCCCTGAGACAGGAGGGGTGTGTGCAGAGTCCTCACAGCAGTGCCCTGAGACAGGAGGGGTGGGTGTGGAGTCCTCACAGCAGTGCCCTGAGACAGGAGGGGTGGGGGCCTATCACTCACAGCAGTGCCCTGAGACAGGAGGGGTGGGTGTGGAGTCCTCCCAGCAGTGCCCTGAGACAGGAGGGGTGGGTGCAGAGTCCTCCCAGCAGTGCCCTGAGACAGGAGGGGTGTGTGCAGAGTCCTCACAGCAGTGCCCTGAGACAGGAGGGGTGGGTGTGGAGTCCTCACAGCAGTGCCCTGAGACAGGAGGGGTGGGGGCCTATCACTCACAGCAGTGCCCTGAGACAGGAGGGGTGGGTGTGGAGTCCTCACAGCAGTGCCCTGAGACAGGAGGGGTGGGGGCCTATCACTCACAGCAGTGCCCTGAGACAGGAGGGGTGGGTGTGGAGTCCTCACAGCAGTGCCCTGAGACAGGAGGGGTGGGGGCCTATCACTCACAGCAGTGCCCTGAGACAGGAGGGGTGTGTGCAGAGTCCTCCCAGCAGTGCCCTGAGACAGGAGGGGTGGGTGCAGAGTCCTCCCAGCAGTGCCCTGAGACAGGAGGGGTGGGTGTGGAGTCCTCACAGCAGTGCCCTGAGCCAGGAGGGGTGGGTGTGATGCACAGTGTGAGCCTAGATCATTGATTGTGACATTGCCATCATTCCACCTGTGTACCCACTGTGGCACGTACTGCTTTTTCCCTCACCAGGGGATGATGTCCCTATGACAAAGGTGCAATGCGTTGGCTGCATGACATGCCTTGTTGTTACCAGCTAATTTGTACCCATATGTCTCTCTGTGACATGTGGCTGGTGTATTGATGTGGTGTCACTTGTTCCTCCTCACAGGTAGGCGCCACTGCCAAGGAGCAGATCTGGCTGACCGCCGTCAGTGCCGTGAGGGGTGTGGATGGTCGGAGGCGGCGCCTGGCCCAGGTGAGGAAACGCTGGCAGGATATCCGGTGCTGGACGCGGAGGATTGCACGGCTCCTGCTGGGGGACTCACCTGAGAGCCACAAGAACCGCGGCCGCCGCCGTCTGAGCCACCTCCACAGGCGTGTGCTGCCGGTGGTCTTTCCAGACCTGGAGAGGCGCTTACAGGCGATGCAGCAGCCGGAAGGGGGTAGGTACATGTGTGTTTGTTGTGTGTCACCGGCATTTGTAAGGGCACAGTAGCATGAATCCACTGGCAGGGTTTAAAGGTGCTGTGCAGATCCTGTTTGGCCCAGTATAGCGCTGTGCCCCTGCCACCCTTCCCCTCCTTGCAATGTGTTCCCTGGTCTGTGTGTAGTCACTCCTTCCCAGGGTAATGTCGGCTGGCGCTTTGTCCACGGGAACAATGTCTGTAGCATCATGTGTGGGGGTGGTGTGTAACAGGTTGTGGGACCTTGCCTGTGCACTGTCAAGTTCACTGCATGTGGGTTCCATGTCAGTTGGCACTGATGCTGACTCCAGACATGGGAGTTGGTCTCTCATGTGTCATGCCTTACAGCGCGCATGTCCTATGTAGTGGCCTGTGACATGATGTGCATGACTGTGCGATACACATAGTGCAGGGATGGTGACGTGTGTTGCTGTCATTACCATTCAGTAGCATGTAGTTGCGTGCCCACTACTGTCCCCTGGGGCACCTTTTCCTCAGTGGTGTATGTGTCATCATGAACGTGGCCACTGTCAGTGTCTACAGCGTAAGTTGTGCTCTGTGCCATTGTCCCCTGTCACCATGTATATAGACGTGCTAATTTGTACAGGTGTCCACTGTGCAGCCTGACCTGATTGTCCTTCTTCATACTCACAGTTGCCAGTGCCTGTGTGTCTTGTTATACTCATCTGAGGATGGGCACTGGTACCTCATTATTTGTACAGGCGCACCTTGGCTGTTTGACGTCAAATCTTGCTTTTTGCCTGCCCCTGTGTGTATCACCCAGACCATGAGATGTTGGTGCCACCTGTGTCTCCACAATTTGCCTCGTGTAGGGTCTTGTTGGGGCGGGCAATGCCTATGTGTTAAATCCTGATTACCACTTGCTGGGTCTGGGCAGTGTGTGATGTGCCTGGACACACACGCAATGTGCAGTGACCGAGTCATGTTGTGCATGTTTTCAGCATTACCTATGCAGCATGTGTCTCAAGTTCATGGACATGGTCCCTGGTCATCGGTATTTTCGCAAACGCTGTGTGGTGCAGATGCAGTGCTGGATTGTCCCCAGGACCTGGGTGCTATGTCAGACTCCTTTTCCTGTGTTTAGCTATTGTCTCATGCTCTCCATGGTATTTCAGTGGCATGGTGGCTCAACCAACTGTGTGTTGCATGCCCTACATCGGTACCCTGTTCAGTAGATGTTAGGGATCTTCCTTTTCAGGCCATGCAATGTTACCTATGTAGATTGGACTCATGTGACAGATGTGTACAGGTGTCTGAATAATTTCTGTCTCTCCACCCTGCCCACAGCATCGTCGGGGGACACAGAGGGAGACATGGACACAGACCAGGCGGAGGGACCGAGCACCAGTGCCAGCCGTGACATCGGGGCTGGCACATCGAGTGGGACAGAGGCGGAGGAGAGTGTGGCCGAGGACCTGTCGACTGGCACATCAGACTACGAAGCTGACAGGTCCGGGGACGATGTCTCCGAGTGGGCGGAGGCTGCACCAGCAGCTGACAGCGGAACAACACCTCGCACCGCCCCCTCAGTTTCCACCAGCCGCCTCCCACTTGCTCGTGTCCCTTCCCAGCGTGCCCGGTCACAGCATGTCTCCTTCCTGCCAGGCACCGCGCCCCCTGCCCCTGTCTCCACTGCTGCCGCCAATGCAGAGTCTGTGGACATCCAGCGGCAACTGCAGGTTGGTCAGGCTGCGATCCTTAATGTCCTCCATGCCCACGGCAAAACCCTCACCAACATCGAGGCTTTCTTGGAGGGCATTCATTCATCGCAGGCTGACCAACGCAACTTGCTGAGGTCCATCGACTCCACACTGACTGCAGCAGTGGGTCTCCTGCAGCGCGACCTCCCCCACCTACCCCTGCCCCATCCACACTTCCCACTCCCATGCCTGTCACACGTACACCCAGACGTCGGCATGCACCCACATCAACGGACACGGGCACCACACCAGCAGGGAAGGTCCACCGCACTCCTCCTGACACGCACACACAGGGTGAGGTAGGCACACCCACTGGGTCGGGGGGCAAACGTGTGACACGCAGCCATAGTGGGAGTCCGCATTCCACCCAGTCCACCCCCTCCAAATCCCCTCCCCTCAGCTCTCCTGGCCACATCTCCCCCAAGGACTCCTTCATGGCCGCTCTGTCCCTGAGCCCCACAGTTACACCACCACGCAAGCGGTCACGGAGGTCCCCGGTCAGGGTGGTTGAGTCTCCCCCCCTGTCTCCACCCTCCCCCGGTGGCGCTGCGACCCATCCCTCTGACCCCCCCCCCTCCTTGGGGCCTGAGGTCCCTTCGGGTGCAGGGGACTCCCTGGATGACCTTGCAAAGGTGTGTAGTGCCATCCTGGCCTCCGCCTTTGGCACTGACCCACCCCCTGTGGTGGACTCCTCCATCCCTGCACCCACAACGCCGCCCCTTTGCCCTGATGTCCCTGCGGTGCCTGTTGCTCCCCCCCCCCCTGATGCCCTCACCAGTGTGGAAGACGATGCCATTTGACTGTGCAGGCAAGGTAGGGGACACGCATCCCACTGTGTCCCCCATCCAGCTGAGAATCATTGACTGCCCTATGGGCTTTGTGAAGATTGAACTGCCTGCGATCCACGGACATTGTGCTCCTGCAGAATAAAGCTTAATTTTGTTTTCATTATCACACTACTGCTATGCTGGTATTGGTGTTGGTGGGGCTGCTACATGGTTTTGGGTGGTGTGTAAGGGTTTGGGTGTGTGGGATATGTAGTAGTGTACTGCTCATTGGTGGGACCATGTGATCTGTGTGCCATCACAAGGTGTTGGCTAACTTTCTTTGTTCATGTAGGCAGTTACTGCATGGTGCACTTGTCCAAGGGTGTATTCCTTCCTCTGTGTACCCAGCTTTCTTCCCTGCAGGGTGTTCCCAATGTTTAGCGCAGAGCTGTGTCTACATGAGCTGTGTGTGTGACGGAGCCCTTCTACTTTGGCCATGCATGCAGGGCCATGTCTCCACCTGCGACAATCGTGGCATCCTTGGTGATCACTGTACTTGTGTGTGGAGTCTGTTGACATGAGTTCATGGGGACATGTTCCCTTGTAGCCAGTATGCATGTGGATAATTCTGGCCTCACACACATGTGTTACACCCCTCCAGTCTCAGGGCACTGCTGGGAGGACTCTGCACCCACCCCTCCTGTCTCAGGGCACTGCTGGGAGGACTCCACACCCACCCCTCCTGTCTCTGGGCACTGCTGGGAGTGATGGGCACCCACCCCTCCTGTCTCAGGGCACTGCTGGGAGGACTCTGCACCCACCCCTCCTGTCTCAGGGCACTGCTGGGAGGACTCCACACCCACCCCTCCTGTGTCTGGGCACTGCTGGGAGGACTCTGCACCCACCCCTCCTGTCTCAGGGCACTGCTGGGAGGACTCTGCACACACCCCTCCTGTCTCTGGGCACTGCTGGGAGTGATGGGCACCCACCCCTCCTGTCTCAGGGCACTGCTGGGAGGACTCTGCACCCACCCCTCCTGTCTCAGGGCACTGCTGGGAGGACTCCACACCCACCCCTCCTGTGTCTGGGCACTGCTGGGAGGACTCTGCACCCACCCCTCCTGTCTCAGGGCACTGCTGGGAGGACTCCACACCCACCCCTCCTGTGTCTGGGCACTGCTGGGAGGACTCTGCACCCACCCCTCCTGTCTCAGGGCACTGCTGGGAGGACTCTGCACACACCCCTCCTGTCTCTGGGCACTGCTGGGAGTTATGGGCACCCACCCCTCCTGTCTCAGGGCACTGCTGGGAGGACTCTGCACCCACCCCTCCTGTCTCAGGGCACTGCTGGGAGGACTCTGCACACACACCTCCGATTTCTGGATATGTGCGCTTGGCACATACACGGTGGGGTTACGCACACTGCATTAGAGGTGAGGGTACGAGTCTACTGACACTGGTGTGGTGGGGGTACGCTCCGTACGTCCGCGGGTGTGGGTACGGGTCGTACTTACACTGTTGGGCAGGGGGGTACGCTCCTTGCATTCGTGGGTGGGGGTTCGAGTCGTACTTACACTGTTGGCATGGGGGGTACGCTCCATGCATACGCGGGTGGGGGTACGGGTCGTACTTACACTGTTGGGCAGGGGGGTACGCTCCTTGCATTCGCGGGTGGGGGTACGGGTCGTACTTACTCTGTTGGGCTGGGGGTACGCTCCGTACGTCCGCGGGTGGGGGTACGGGTCGTACTTACACTGTTGGGCTGGGGGTACGCTCCGTACGTCCGCGGGTGGGGGTACGGGTCGTACTTACACTGTTGGGCTGGGGGTACGCTCCGTACGTCCGCGGGTGGGGGTACGGGTCGTACTTACACTGTTGGGCTGGGGGTACGCTCCGTACGTCCGCGGGTGGGGGTACGGGTCGTACTTACACTGTTGGGCTGGGGGTACGCTCCGTACGTCCGCGGGTGGGGGTACGGGTCGTACTTACACTGTTGGGCTGGGGGTACGCTCCGTAAGTCCGCGGGTGTGGGTACGGGTCGTACTTACACTGTTGGGCAGGGGGGTACGCTCCTTGCATTCGCGGGTGGGGGTACGGGTCGTACTTACACTGTTGGGCTGGGGGTACGCTCCGTACGTCCGCGGGTGGGGGTACGGGTCGTACTTACACTGTTGGGCTGGGGGTACGCTCCGTGCGTCCGCGGGTGGGGGTACGGGTCGTACTTACACTGTTGGGCTGGGGGTACGCTCCGTACGTCCGCGGGTGGGGGTACGGGTCGTACTTACACTGTTGGGCAGGGGGGTACGCTCCTTGCATTCGCGGGTGGGGGTACGGGTCGTACTTACACTGTTGGGCAGGGGGGTACGCTCCTTGCATTCGTGGGTGGGGGTACGGGTCGTACTTACACTGTTGGGCAGGGGGGTACGCTCCTTGCATACGGGGTGGGGGTAGGGTCCGTACATATCCGTCCCCACGCTATGTGATGTTTGTGCGGCCCGTACCCAGGCCTTTGCCACGTGGGTGCAATCCGTCCCGCCATTGTTGGGGTGAAGTGTGTGGGCGTGGTCCGACTCGTACCCACGCTCTTCAGGCGTGGGTACGGGACGTACCTGTCTGGTTGTGTTGCCGGTTCGCGTGGTGACGGACTTCCGTTGTGGCGGTCGCTGGATTATCAGGACACGCCCCCACCCCCTCGTGGTGACCAGGGCATGGGAGTCAGGTATGTCCAGGCCATGTGTAGTGTGTCACTCATGTGGTTGTTTTGTGGCCTGCCCTGGTCGTGCCACCCCCACCCCACCCCACTTTCCCCCCTCCCTTAGTTATTCTGACCTTCTGCGGCGTCTGCGTCGTAACCTGTAGAGGAGGTGTACTGCTATGAGGGCAGGGATGACTCGTAGGTTCGGGTCCATGTCTGTCCGTCGCGTACTGGTACTCCTTGCTCGCGTCGTCCTGTCGCGTACGGGTCCTCCTTGATCGCGTCGTCCTGTCGCGTACGGGTCCTCCTTGGTGGCGTCGTCCTGTGTGTCCGTCACGTACTGGTCCTCCTTGTTCGCGTCGTCGTCTGTCCGTCGCGTACTGGTGGTCCTTGTTCGCGTCGTCCTGATTTCCCGGCAGTTTTTGGCTGCCGCAAAATATTCACCGTGCGGGGTGACGTCGGTGCGAATCGTGATTCCTGGGTCGTGAATGGCTGGCTGCGTGCGTCCCGACGTCAGGTCGGCGCTTTCCCGGATCGCATTGGTAGGTGTTTTTTGTTCGGTCGGTCTTTTTTACGATTCGTACGGTAATGGTGTACCCGTGCGAATCGTAATTCCATGTTTGTATATTTTGACGACCGGGTACGCGTCGGACGGAGAATATGCTCCGTCCGACGGTTCGTACCCGGTTTTTACCGGATTGTGATCGGCACCATAATCTACGTTCTCATGTTATGAACTAATGACATTGCATTATTGCCCTTCTGTTTAAAGACTGTAAAACTGTTTTGATCATACTGCATTCCAGTCAATCAGGAAGTTTGCTAGAATTTTTATTTTTTATTTTTTTATGTTTCTTTCACCTTGCCATCTGGGTTACCGTAGGGTCGTAACGTGTGCCTTGTTTTAATTTACAGGGAATCAGACATTAGGTCGGTTTCTTCTGTTTGTCTTGGGAACCCCCAGGATAGACAGAGGTAAGTTTCTAACAGGTACAAACCATCCGTTGCGAACGGTTGTAGAAGATGGAGCTTCCTGAATTACGACGGGTTAAAGTCATAAATGTGCACAAGACAAAATTATATGACATATTGTACAGTAAATGTTTCCTAATGCAATGTGCTCTGACACTTCTGATTGTTTTTATAACTCTAGTAGGCGGAATTATTTTTGGTATTCAATTGATCTTTGCACCTGTTACGTCCACAGTATCTCGCCATATTTCTGTTTCCCCAACTATTGGTACTATTCACTCTTTCCACCCTTTTCCTGCTCACGAGCAAGCTCGACGCTCTGAGTTTATAAATAACACTTTCATTCAGCTCTTGCACCAACATCAACTAGTGGTTAACACAACAAACTGCTGGGTATGTGGCTTGATACCACATACCATGGACAAGGGCATCCCTTATTTGGTTCTGCCTTTCAGTTATAATGGATCGTTCTGGGCATTTCAGACCATGTTCGCCTATGCTCTAGAGACCTACCCTCCACGACCTCCGCGTTCCACCCGGTATAACTCTGCTAATAGAGCCTTGGTAAAAGGAATCACTGACATGGTGAGAGATGTCAATAATACTCCGTACATTCCCAAGGATGAGTTGCGAGTTTACATGGGGTGGAACATTACAGAATATGGCATTACTCTGGGCGAGAACAAACGTAAGAGCTCAACTCCGATCTGGGTCGTACCCCACCAAGGTCAGGTCTGTTTGCAAGGGAATGGGAGGAATCCGAAAGCTCGACTGGGGAAGAGTGACTGTATTGAAACATACGTGTTCCCGTCACAATCTTCCCCTGCATTCTTAGCCGCTAAGGGTACCTATTTTGTTTGTCAAGACAGAGCATATACATGGCTGCCCGCTGACTTCTCAGGCTCATGTTATATCGCTCAACTGTTACCTCCGACATACACTGCTGCACCGGACTATCACAAAACGAGAGTTGTGAGAGGTGTATTCAGTAAAGAGGATACTGCTGGCCAAGAAGCAGGAGACTTTTTCAAAGGTTTCCTCCCGTTCTGGGGGCCTATGGTCAACAGTAGAAACCTGCGTCAACTAACACGAGTAGTTGAATCCACCATTATCGAAACTACAGGTGCCCTTAGTAACCTGACAGCTGAGCTTCAAGCGGATCGCCTCATGACGTTACAGAACCGTATGGTTCTTGACGTGTTACTTGCAGATCGAGGTGGGGTATGCAAAATGATCCAATCAAGTTGCTGCGTTTTTATCCCAGATAATGCGCCAACAGTATACAAGGCCATCTCTAAGCTACACAAAATCTCCGACTCCATTCATGTAGAAGAAGGTGACTGGTCACTTATGGGATGGTTCTGGAATCTGTTATCTGCATGGGGGTGGAAGGTTCTAATGGTCATTGGTGTTACGTTAGTATTTTTATTTTCGTGCTGTCTCATTATTCAGTGTGGCCCTGCCTTATGTAGCGTTTGTGTTTCATCATGCGTAAGAAGACCACCTGTTTTCAGAGATACGCCACGGGATAGAGTAATGCTACAACAACATATCAGTGACCTGATGAACATAGAACTGGACTCTGACATAGAGTGAGTTGTTGCCTATGTAAGGGCAAAAGGACGGTCTGAGGTTCTGTAGCGATCCGAACCCGTGAATTCGGTATCATAGTACTGACACGATTTTGGTACCAATGAACCGCAAATGATCCATTGTATACGTGACAGTGTTTTCGCTGCGCAACTAGCACGAATTCACTGGAAACTAGGGCATTCTCTCTAAAAGTCACGGCATCCATTTTAGTTACGGCATCCATCTTGTTTCTTGCCCTCACATAGTCAATGAACGGACGATGACCCCGGCAGAGTCACCTTGTTAAGGACACGTAAGCTCGAGCCCGAGAAAGGCTGACGCTGCATGACTAGGCAGAATCAAGCTGCCTCCCTTGCCTGAGGCCAGTCCTGCTATACTGGTTCTAGTGTCCGTTGTCCTGACTGAAAGGCCGAAGACGATTGCCCTGCCCGTTTATGATCCATAAACACCTCTTATCCTACATTTCAATCCTTTGCACCTGGCACTGCTCCTTTCCTTCTGGGCTTTTACAATGGGGAGGTTACGATTTTTATGATGGGGAGGATCGGGCGAAGAATGAAAAACTGTCGAGAGGACCTGATTGAATACCGAAAACCCACAACTAATCATTGTTTGATATTTATTTATTTGTTTGGGATACCGGGTTGGGCATGAGAAATATTCGTGTAATGTTGCCCCGAGACATTTTTCTTGTATTTAAGAAGCAACCCACTTAATGCAATTTGAACAGTCTCGTAGATTCTGCCTCTGTGTGGTTCCTATGATTTCTGTGTCCCTGCAGTAAATAAACCTTGGTCTTTGACGCCGCCATCGAGAAGCCCGTGTCTCTGTTATTTGTGCACCGAGACAGGAGGAACTCAGGGGTCTTCGGGTGTTGTTTCCCTGACACCTCTGGACTCTTAAAAGTCCAGAACCTCACTCCTCTGCGACATACTGCGGCCTCCTCTGCTGCAGACTGCGGCCTCCTCTGCCGCATACTGCGGCCTCATCTGCGACATACTGCGGCCTCCTCTGCCGCACTCCTCTGCCGCACACTGCGGCCTCCTCTGCCGCATACTGCGGCCTCCTCTGCGACATACTGCGGCCTCCTCTGCCGCAGACTGCGGCCTCCTCTGCCGCATACTGTGGCCTCCTCTGCGACATACTGCGGCCTCCTCTGCCGCAGACTGCGGCCTCCTCTGCCGCAGACTGTGGCCTCCTCTGCCGCATACTGCGGCCTCCTCTGCCGCATACTGAGGCCTCCTCTGCCGCAGACTGCGGCCTCCTCTGCGACATACTGCGGCCTCCTCTGCCGCATATTGCGGCCTCTGCTGCCGCATACTGCGGCCTCCTCTGCTGCAGACTGCGGCCTCCTCTGCTGCAGACTGCGACCTCCTCTGCCAGATACTGCGGCCTCCTCTGCCGCAGACTGCGGCCTCCTCTGCGACATACTGCGGCCTCCTCTGCCGCATATTGCGGCCTCTGCTGCCGCATACTGCGGCCTCCTCTGCTGCAGACTGCGGCCTCCTCTGCTGCAGACTGCGACCTCCTCTGCCAGATACTGCGGCCTCCTCTGCCGCATACTGCGGCCTCCTCTGCCGCATACGGTGGCCTCCTCTGCTGCAGACGGCGGCCTCCTATGCTGCATACTGCGGCCTCCTCTGCTGCATACTGTGGCCTCCTCTGCTGCAGACTGCGGCCTCCTCTGCCGCACTCCTCTGCTGCATACTGCGGCCTCCTCTGCCGCATACTGCGGCCTCCTCTGCGACATACTGCGGCCTCCTCTGCCGCAGACTGCGGCCTCCTCTGCTGCAGACTGCGGCCTCTTCTGCTGCACACTGCGGCCTCCTCTGCTGCATACTGAGGCCTCCTCTGCCGCAGTATGCGGCCTCCTCTGCCGCATACTGCGGCCTCCTGTGCTGCATACTGTGGCCTCCTCTGCTGCAGACTGCGGCCTCCTCTGCTGCATAGTTCCAGGGGCTTCAGTTGTTGGGACAAGACCATGATAAAAGCTATAGACTTGATTGGTTCACTGGGAAAACATTTTTCTGATCCAAAGGTTTGTTCTGTTTATTATGAAAAGTGATGTCAAAGGCAGTAGAACTGGCTTATTGATTGTGAGTGGCATTTGTGAAAGACAGTAGTTTACTGCTTTTGCAGACTGTAGACTGGTATTTTGCACATTAATTCTCGCAAATTTACTGTAATAGGAAAGACTCTTCCTGTTGGTCATGCCCTCTGACAGACCCGGGGGCCGGTGTGATGTGATGAGATGTGATAATCTTTGTTAGGCCTTTGGAGAAAGAATGTATACTCTGCCATATTTTATCTTGTACGTATTTACAATTTGATATGTTATATTAGTTGCTAGTATAGGTACCCTTCAGTAGACCTGTGCTGGTTACCGTGTTAATCCGATGGCAATGGCTTTTGGTCCTATCGGTTAATTGTGAAAAGTTGTCAGATTCCATCGATTTGATTTGTTTATTATGAAACATTATGCTCTGATACCCGATACCTTTGGCTCAAGTTCGCGCCATATAAAACTCTGTTAAAAAAAATGACAAAGTCAGTAGACCTTACTTACCTGCTGTGAAGAGCGTGTGTTAAAGGCACAGGGCTCTTAAGTGTGGATTGTCATCACACAGCTGCTCGAGTGGAGAGTGACCATAATCCTCAAATCATATCGTTAGCCCTAACACCTAAATGCCAACCAAAGATGACAAAACTCGACCAATTGCCGACCGCCTTTAACCGAAGAAGAATGACAAGGCATGCAAACAACCAACCTGAGATCTTGACCTTTGCGGGAACAAAAATAGAACTGGCTCTTGGAGGCGTCCAATCAGGAAAACCAATGGTGGTAATTTGGCCCTGTCTATGTTCCTCACAAACAGACCTCTTCTCCCCCAAAACAACTGCCAGGTGCAACCCAATTAGGCCAAACCACAACATGTGGCACTCACACAAATTGTACCTCCAAAAGAAGGCCCCCAATAAAGAAACAAGGGCAAAACAGAAATAACCAAATGGTGTTCAAAAAGTCTTAAAATGCAACGACTGGAAAACCTGTGATAAATATACGAGAATGAGATCTGGAAGGCAAAAAGAGCCTACAATGAAGAAATATGGATACAGTGGCCCTACGCCGGTAAAACTAACAACCTAAAAGCTTTTAGGGGAACAATTAATGCGCTAGAGTATGGTGGTAGGCAACAAAGAGCAGGAACAACTCTGAATCAAGTTGGGATTCTTACCTATCCAAAGTGTGTGGGGATCCACCGGCAATAAATAGTGACAATATCGTTCAACAAAATGCCAGACTTTTTCGAGGGCATAAGAAGAACAAAAAACCCCAGGAAAAACCCCATGATGAATACCAACTCCTACTGGATTCTATACAAAAAGAGGAAACCAGAAAGACGATAGGCATCATGAAATCAAAGGGCGCTCCTGGCCCCGATGGGATTCCCAACGCAGTGTTTAAGAACAAACCAGATGTAAGGGAGAGAATTCCTACAGCACTGTTTAAAGAAACCATCCTGTCCAAAGTCATCCCGGACTCCTGGCAGGGGAGCGGTATCCAACCCAACTACAAGAGTGGTCCCCCTGCCAATCCTGCCATCACCGCCTCATATCTCTAACTGTTGCGGAGGGGAAATCTTTGCAACATGTTCACTTAAGGATCGGGAAGAGTGGATCGACTCACTAAAGATAATACTGATTTTCAAAACTGGATTCAGAAGAGGCCAGTCAACTATTACCAACTTAATATCCCTTACGCAGCTAGTGGAAAAAACTAAACAAAAAAACAATCGCTATATATTTGTTTTGTAGATTTGAAAGCTGCCTTCGACTCTGTTCCCCGTATCATACTTTGGAAAAAGCTGGGAGCTTGGGGTATACCCAAAAAAACTACTGGGCATGATTGTTTTCCTATATCCAAATACGTGGGTCCAAGTGAAAATGGGTGATGGCACCTGCACTACTCACCGTATTCAAACTTTTAGCATTTCGAAGCAAGGTTGCATTTTAGCTCCTTGTCTTTTTAATCTTTTTGTCGCAGATTTACCCTTTTATTCACAAAGGGCCAGATGTAAAACCCTTAAAAAGAGTGAAGCAAGTAATGGTAGGGGCATATCAACAAGAGACATAACGCCGCTTTTCCGACACATAGCACCGGAAAAGCGGCGATTATTTTAACTCATTATCATCAAAGCGCCGCTAACATGCATTAGCACATGTTCGCAGCTGTTACATTAACGCCTCGGCCCGCATCGCTAATGAGATGCGAAGTAGGCGTTGCTTCCCAGAAGCAATTCACTAACCAGACATTGCAGTATTTGCAAGCCGGCCCCAGACAAGCGAAGCGATAATAAAAGCCACGCTAACCGTGGTTATCGCTGGTATCTAACGTCTCCTTTTTTTCCGACTTAGCTATCTGTATAATGGGAGGTGGATCGCAAGGTTAAGTCCACATCTCCCTATTATCTACATTTTCATTAGCACAGTTCCCTTATCGTGGAATTTCGCACGCTAATGCTCATTCTCAACGTCTATCACCGGATTTCTCTTTGCCTGTTAGCAAAGCGTTACTAATATGCCGCTAACACGGCAATGTGATCCGGCCATAGACTGCGATAATGACAAACGCGCTAAACAAGTTTAGCGATACTTATCGCATGTTGTTGTTGATATGCCCCGTAGTGTGCTATGATGAGAGTGGCCACGGGCAAGCAGGAAAAGCGCATGTGTTTGCTTGAGAGGAGAGAGAACGTGGAGACAGGGATTGGGGGATGGGACTGGCGCTTTATTGGAGAGGCAGGTGACATAGAGGGCGGAGCGAGTGAGTGGGTGAGGAGAGAGGAGTGTGTGCTGCAGATCGGAGCATATAAATTCTCCCTACTTCCACGGACAGAGTAAATCCACAGTCACACGCGCATACACTCATCATACGCTCGGGCCCATCACACTAACATTCATTCTATTACTCTATCCACCCTGAATATATGAGAGAAGTACTAAACAATCTGCATCTAACGCGAGGTCAATGCAACCTAAAGAAATTGTCTTGAGTCATGATTTTAAACATAGGAAATACATTTGGAACTCAATAAATGACAAGGAAATAACCACCCGACACTGGTATTCAAACAAAGGTTATCTTTTATCTAAATTAGTTCAAGAGAAAGTCAATCATTAGCAAAATCATTATTCTCATAGTTACCTATTCTAGCTAAGTGTCATTTGGGTCAGGACAGGTCTCTCAGTAAAGTCTCCCGAGTCGCCGTCCTCTCACTCAGCGTCGATCCTCACGAGCATAGGTTCGGGAAGAAGTGGCCTTAGACCCTCTCTAGTCTAACAATATTTATAGTGAAACTAACAATTTGAAAGTAACAAACAAACTCTAAACGTCCGTTGAGCTGCTGAGCAGAGCGAGCAGGAAAGGATGTTGACTCGCAACATTTAGAAAAACCTCCGCTCACAAAAATCACATAAATAAAAACACGGAAGAAGGAAGCCCAAACTAAAAAATGACACATCCATGAATGCTCTTCCTCGGAATCATAGTGAAGCCACTGCAAGTTTATCAGAGTTCATTGTGGCTTTATTCTCCTCCAAGGGCAACTGGCAGCATGCCTGGAGCTGCTGTCCTCACGGAAACTTTTCAATACAGTCAGAGGCCGAAGTCAGGTGG
Source organism: Triturus cristatus (assembly GCF_964204655.1). Taxonomy (NCBI): domain Eukaryota; kingdom Metazoa; phylum Chordata; class Amphibia; order Caudata; family Salamandridae; genus Triturus; species Triturus cristatus. The sequence goes on from NC_140582.1 coordinate 1,235,400,352, forward strand.
TTTCAAACCATGTTCAGCAAGGCCTCTCCTCGTATTCCAGCAACTAAAATGCAGGCTGTAAATATCGGCCATCTTGGATTAGGCCAAAACGGACCATCTTAATTAAAAGAAACACAAAACAACGTTAATACATCGTAATGATTATACAGTGTTAATACCCACTAATACCCTTATGTGTATGTGATTATCTAGCCATCTGCGACATAAAAAAAACATTAAAGCACGTTATTTAAAAGCGCAAACACGAAACAAATAGCACTTTTGCGACACTTATTTAATTAATTTGCTCATCAATTTAGTTCACGTATAAATAAAGCAACATAGATGCACTCCCGCGTGTAATTCTCTCATTAGTAATGTTGATTAGTCAGAGACTTTAACAAAATTAATAATTATCAATTAATTATCAGTAATTTTAATCATGACATATAACATAAACTGGAGTTTAAATCTCAATAAAATTTTCAATAGAAAACCCTGCTCCAGCAATCCCCCCTTTGGTGATATACATCACCACAAAAACCAACCCAAAAAAAAAATTAGTCCCTATTTTTAGGAGAAAATGAAATGTCTTTTTTTTTTACGACACTACACACCAGACTCTCTTTCATCATCCCTCTTTGATTCCAAGTAAACACTCTCCCTCAATTCTTCTAATTCTATTTCTTGTGGGTCTCTCTTTGACTTTGACCTCTTTTGTTTCTTTTCAGTATTTCCTCTAATTATTCTCTTTTTCCCTCCCCTGTTTTTACAACACAAACACCCTAATCTAAGTATCAATAAAGCAACAATCACACATGTCAAAGGAAACAATATTTTACCAATAATGGTACTACCTATCTTAGCAATAAAACTCTTAACAGCAAGTAGCTTATTAGCCATTTTAGTCCAGATACTTTCAGCTTCCAGTGGTACTAATTCTTCATGCAAATCAGTAATATTTTTAATATAGACCTTTAGATCTTTGCTTTCGTCAGGAATGTAAGTGCAACAATGTTGAACTTTCAGCATTCCACAGACTCCACCCCCTTTGGCCAATAGAATATCAAGGGCAAGTCGATTTTGCATAGACATGGCTCGTACGGCAATCATCTCCGTATTTACCAAAAGAAACCCTCCAGCGGTACTTGTCGATAAGCGATCCACCACTGTTGACAGCTTCCGAATTCCATATGCATTTAATGAAATTCCCACTGCTGGAATTAAAGCTCCAAAAATATCACCTACAATTTCTGACCAAGTTTCTCTTTTAAAACGTGTTAGTAGATTAATGTGTTCTACATCCTCTATCTTATCTATATGAAAAATCTTTGGAATGACCAGGCCAACATAACACGTGCCATACCAATGGTCAGGCAACCTGTAATAAGCCTTATTCCCACAAATATAATACACTCCTGTGAAAACTGGATCTTCTCCACCTTTAAAACCCCATCCTGTTGCAATAAAGTATGTATCATGACACTCACTAGTCCCAACAAAATAGCTATCATATTGGGATTTACTTCTGGTAATGCATAGTTTACCCTTCTGTGGTGCATCTAAAGCCAAAGTTGGACTGGCCCCATTCCTCAACTCTTTTCCCATCTCAATATCCCATATTGTCTCACTCATTTTATATTTCCCTGCCTTTTCATGCATGCTCACTCTCCTTTCCTCTACCATGTCTAGGAAAGCCTTTTCCTCTTCTTTCAAACTGCAAGTTAAATTGTTTCTAAAAATGTAATCTAATGTTAATTCTTCTGTCTCTATAAAAATCTCACCAAAAATGTTAGCTTCTTTAGCTGGATTCAGCCTTTTATTCATAGGCAATTGCCCAAAAATGTTATCTTTATTAGACATCTCATAATCTATTTTCCCTAACAAATAAAAAACACTACTTAGCACACTACATGAAATCCCATACGTAGCTGGTAAATGGTGATAAGTAACACCCTCTGAAACGGATGCAGGCAATTGCATACAGACGTACCAATCCCTAACTTCCATTGTCTTTACGTATTCGTACAACAATTTTGAAAAAACATTACTAGAAAAATCATTAATCGACCTATCTTTATGTATGTAAATGTTACTAATTCTAGTTGGAACTACTTTCTGTGAATTCTTCCCTATATTAGTCATATTCTCAGTATGTATTCCAAAAGTATCTATTGTAACCCTAAATGTAACAAATAAAGCAAGTACACCCCATAATAGCATTAATAGTCCTGTACAGCAGCAGCACATTCTACACCATCTTCTCAAGAAGGCACATCTACTTTGATTATTTTCTGTGTTAGCCATCTTATTACTTTGGCAGTGTCTTTTGACTTAGCCTCTACTACTCCACTACTGAGTTACTAGAACTCTAGATTATTTCAAACAGCTAATTTTAAATTTTCTACTTTTCACTTCTTCTCCAAATGACTCCTTCAGTTCACTCAATTTGGATTTTCATCACTTTTTACTCCTTCTTCAGCAACATCAAATTGTATCAGATCTTCAACATCCTGAGCATCTGACTCTTCTCCAATGTCAGTCAAGATAACTTTCAGGACTCCAACAGTTTTCTCCTCCTCAACCACTTCTCGTATGGTCCCCTCTGGATTTCCTTGACTTTCTGCCTCTTCACCTTCAGACAGTGCCACGTACGTCCATTCCGGTGACCTATACTTCTGGTTAGGTTTTCTGATTCTCTTGATCTCCTCCGGTTCTTTTGATTCTTCTTGTTTCTCACATTTTGCTTGATTCTGACTCGATACCTCGTTCACCTGTTCAGTTTTCGATGAACTTGAACTTGCACTTGCTCGTGTCAGTCTGTACCTTAGCCTATGTATCCTGTTGGGCCAAAGATCTCCTCTTACAACCCTTTTTGGTCTCAGTTCTTTATTATTTCTTTCTCCGATCCAAGTTCTCTTTCTCAGAACTCGACCCTCTGATTTTCCATTGTCACTCTCATCCGATTCTGTCTCATTTGCCTCTTGTTCATCAACAATTTTCTTTTGCTCCACAGACTTCTTTTTCTCCACCAACTGAGATTTCCCTACTACTGTCCCTCCTCGGGTCTCCGACACGCAATCTTCTTGCTGTCTACTTGTCCCTTTACCTAGCTTATCAGGAATGTTCCCTACACCTCCTCGGGGGTCTTCCGCAATCTGTCCCTCTCTATCTTCTTCTGACCCTACTTCTTCAGAAACAATCTCAGGTGGATCTCCAACCTCTTCATCTGATTCAAGTGTAGTCTCTGTGGAATTGCTCTTTTCTTTCCTTTTTTCTCCTTTATTTTCTCCACTGCTTGTTGGAACAACTTCAGGCACTCGCACAGAATCTGAACTCTCCCCTGAAGCTCTCAATGTTTCTCTTGAAGCTTCTCTTGGTAAGAAAAAAGAATCACCTGACTCTCTTTCTCCTTCCCCCCTTTCAGGATTCTTTTTTCTTCTCACTGGTTCACTCTTCGCATCATCACTGGAATCTGACTCTTCAAAATACTCTTTACCAGTCCCATCCTTTGGATTTGGAACTCTCAGAGTATGACTCGCATTAACCCAGTTTTTCACACCAGCACACTTCACTGCAGTTGTCGTAGTTAGAATGACTTGTCTTGGCCTTCCCCACCTTGGAACCAAGCAATTTCTTCTTCTGTGCACCTTTATCCTCACCCAGTCCCCTGGACTCAGATCCTGGGCTTGCTTCTTTTCAAGTGTAGTGGCGTCTTCTCCAACCTGGTGAAACACAGAATGAACTGCGTCAGCCAGGCCTTTACAGTAATCCAAAATCATGTCATCAGTTATTGTCATCAACTTGTTGACAGGCACGAAAGCATGTCTCATCGCACGTCCCATCAATATTTCATGTGGACTCAACCCTGTGGTTCTATCTGGAGTAGACCTAATAGTCATTAGCACTAGAGGCAAGACATCAGGCCATTTCATTCCAGTGGCTAAACACATCTTACCAATTCGGTTTTTGATTGTGCCATTCATCTGCTCAACAACACCAGAAGCCTCTGGTCTGTATATTTATATTGTTTTAGGGGCGGGATGTTGGGTTATAGGGGATAAGGGTGGGGAGTGTTTTAAAAAAGTTAATTAATTTTTTTAATATATTGTAAAATTTAATTAGTAAATTTTATTTAAAATGTGAAATGTATATTTAATTTTAGGAGCGGGATGTTGGTTTATAGGGGATAAGGGTGGGAAGTGTTTTAAAAATGTATATATATTGTTTAATTTAAAAAAAATATAATTTAGAAATTGTAAATGAAATTTAGAATTTTACAAATAATTTTAGGAGCGGGATGTTGGTTTATAGGGGATAAGGGTGGGAAGTGTTTAAAAAATGTTTATATATTTGTTAATTTTGTATTAAAATTATTTAGAAATTGTAAATTAAATTTCGAATTTTACAAATATTTTTAGGAGCGGGATGTTGGTTTATAGGGGATAAGGGTGGGAAGTGTTTTAAAAATGTTTATATATTGTTTAATTTTTGTAAAAATTTATTTTGAAATTGTAAATTAAATTTCGAATTTTACAAATATTTTTAGGAGCGGGATGTTGGTTTATAGGGGATAAGGGTGGGAAGTGTTTTAAAAATGTTTATATATTGTTTAATTTTTGTAAAAATTTATTTAGAAATTGTAAATTAAATTTCGAAATTTACAAATAATTTTAGGAGCGGGATGTTGGTTGATAGGGGATAAGTGTGGGAAGTGTTTTAAAAATGTTTATATATTTGTTAATTTTTTATAAAAATTATTTAGAAATTGTAAATTAAATTTAGAATTTTACAAATAATTTTAGGAGCGGAATGTTGGGTTATAGGGGATAAGGGTGGGAAGTTAATTTAAAATGTTTATATATTTTTTAATTTAAAAAAATAATTATTTAGAAAATTTAAATATAATGTAGAATTTTACAAATCCCATAATTAAATATAGATTTCAGTCAGAATAGTAAATTAATTAAGTTCAGTGTCCAGCACTTATCTTAATTAAATATAGACTGGAGTGGGAATAGTAAATTAATTCAGTTCAGTGTCCAGCACATACTATAATTAAATATAGGTTGGAGTGAGAATAGGAAATTAATTAAGTTCAGTGTCCAGCACTTATTTTAATTTAATATAGACTGGAGTGGGAATAGTAAATTTATTTAGTTCAGTGTCCAGCACCTACCCTAATTTAATATAGGTTGGAGTGAGAATAGTAAATTAATTAAGTTCAGTGTCCAGCAGTTATCTTAATTAAATATAGACTGGAGTGGGAATAGTAAATTAATTAAGTTCAGTGTCCAGCACCTACTCTAATTTAATATAGGTTGGAGTGAGAATAGTCAATTAATTATGTTCAGTGTCCAGCACTTATCTTAATTAAATATAGACTAGAGTGGGAATAGTAAATTAATTAAGTTCAGTGTCCAGCATCTACCCTAATTAAATATAGATTGGAGTGAGAATAGTAAATTAATTAAGTTCAGTGTCCAGCAGTTATCTTAATTAAATATAGAGTGGAGTGGGAATAGTAAATTAATTAAGTTCAGTGTCCAGCATCTACCCTAATTAAATATAGATTGGAGTGAGAATAGTAAATTAATTAAGTTCAGTGTCCAGCAGTTATCTTAATTAAATATAGAGTGGAGTGGGAATAGTAAATTAATTAAGTTCAGTGTCCAGCACCTACTCTAATTTAATATAGGTTGGAGTGAGAATAGTAAATTAATTATGTTCAGTGTCCAGCACTTATCTTAATTAAATATAGACTAGAGTGGGAATAGTAAATTAATTAAGTTCAGTGTCCAGCATCTACCCTAATTAAATATAGATTGGAGTGAGAATAGTAAATTAATTAAGTTCAGTGTCCAGCACTTATCTTAATTAAATATAGATTGGAGTGGGAATAGTAAATTAATTAAGTTCTGTGTCCAGCACATACTCTAATAAAATATAGGTTGGAGTGAGAATAGTAAATTAATTAAGTTCAGTGTCCAGCACTTATCTTAATTAAATATAGACTGGAGTGGGAATACTTAATTAATTAAGTTCAGTGTCCAGCACCTACTCTAATGTAATATAGGTTGGAGTGAGAATAGTAAATTAATTAAGTTCAGTGTCCAGCACTTATCTTAATTAAATATAGACTGGAGTGGGAATAGTAAATTAATTCAGTGCAGGTGCCAATTACGATCTGGTAAAAAAAATTCCCGTACGACTCGTATCCGGTCTTTTTACCGTAAGAATCGTACAAGTGCCGTACAAACTGGCAATCACAATTCGCATGTTAAAAAGCCCATACGAGTCGCATTGGGAATAATTCCCCACACGTCCTCGGGTCGGAAAAAGTGTCCGACACGTCCTCGGACGATTTACCGTACAAACGTGAAAAGCGAAGTCCGACCGGGATATCACGATCCGTCCCGGGCGTCCGAATGTACAACCGTATGGTTAAAAGACCGTCCGCACCGAACTCCAATAGCAACCATGGAGACGTCCAAACAGATGCCCGGTACGCGCCGTACCCCCCCCCCATCCCCCGCATGTACGCGCCATACCCCCCCCAGCCCCCGCATGTAAGCGCCGTACCCCCCCCAGCCCCCGCATGTACGCGCCGTACCCCCCCCAGCCCCCGCATGTACGCGCCGTACCCCCGTGTATGTACACCCGAGTACGTGTCGAACCCCCCCGTGTATGTACACCCGAGTACGTGTCGAACCCCCCGTGTATGTACACCCGTGTACGTTCGAGTCGTACCCCCACCCGTGTATGTACGGTGCGTACCCCCAGCCGACAGCAGTCCGGACGGCAATATTTTTACGGCACCCAAAAAGTGCCGGAAAAGCGAAGTACGGCGCGAAACGACCAGAGTAGGTGGCCCGGTAAGCGCTGTACCCCCCCCAGCCCCCGCATTTACTCGCCGTACCCCCCCCAGCCCCCGCATGTACACGCCGTACCCCCTGTGTATGTACACCCGAGTACGTGTCGAACCCCCCCGTGTATGTACACCCGAGTACGTGTCGAACCCCCCCGTGTGTAGCGCTGGGGGTACGCACCGTACATACACGGGTGGGGGTACGACTCAAACGTACACGGGTGTACATACACGGGGGGGTTCGACACGTACTCGGGTGTACATACACGGGGGGTTCGACACGTACTCGGGTGTACATACACGGGGGGTTCGACACGTACTCGGGTGTACATACACGGGGGGTACGGCGCGTACATGCGGGGGCTGGGGGGGTACGGCGCGTACATGCGTGGGCTGGGGGGGGTACGGCGCTTACCGGGCCACCTACTCTGGTCGTTTCGCGCCGTACTTCGCTTTTCCGGCACTTTTTGGGTGCCGTAAAAATATTGCCGTCCGGACTGCTGTCGGTTCGAATCGTACTTCCTGGGTCGTGAAACGCGGCCTGAGAGCGTCCCGACGTCACGTCGGCTCTTTCCCCGGATCCCATTTGTATGTATCTTTTCGTCGGTCGGTGTTTTGTACGACTCGTACGGAAATGGTGTTTCCGTGCGAATCGTACTTGTGTGTTTGTAAAGTTTTACGACCGGGTACGAGTCGGACGGAAAAAAGCCTCCGCCCGACGGTTCGTAACCGGTTTTTGCCGGATCGTAATTGGCACCTCAGTGTCCAGCACATACTCTAATTAAATATAGGTTGGAGTGAGAATAGTAAATTTATTAAGTTCAGTGTCCAGCACTTATCTTAATTTAATATAGACTGGAGTGGGAATAGTAAATTAATTTAGTTCAGTGTCCAGCACCTACCCTAATTTAATATAGGTTGGAGTGAGAATAGTAAATTAATTAAGTTCAGTGTCCAGCAGTTATCTTAATTAAATATAGACTGGAGTGGGAATAGTAAATTAATTAAGTTCAGTGTCCAGCACCTACTCTAATTTAATATAGGTTGGAGTGAGAATAGTAAATTAATTATGTTCAGTGTCCAGCACTTATCTTAATTAAATATAGACTAGAGTGGGAATAGTAAATTAATTAAGTTCAGTGTCCAGCATCTACCCTAATTAAATATAGATTGGAGAGAGAATAGTAAATTAATTAAGTTCAGTGTCCAGCACTTATCTTAATTAAATATAGATTGGAGTGGGAATAGTAAATTAATTAAGTTCTGTGTCCAGCACATACTCTAATTAAATATAGGTTGGAGTGAGAATAGTTAATTAATTATGTTCAGTGTCCAGCACTTATCTTAATTAAATATAGACTGGAGTGGGAATAGTAAATTAATTTAGTTCAGTGTCCAGCACCTACTATAATTTAATGTAGGTTGGAGTGAGAATAGTAAATTAATTAAGTTCAGTCTGTAGTGGGAGGAGTATGTTAATTAAGTTTGGTAAATAGCAAATATTAGAATTAAATATAGAGTTGAATAGGAACAGTTAAATTAATTTGTTTTAATTTACAAAAAATCTGTAGATTTTAGTTTTGGTTGGATAAAAGATAGAAGTTATATCAGAATGCAAATTCCAATTTTTTTTATACAATAGTAGAAAGGAAAATAAGATTTGTTTTATAGTTGTTGGAATGTATATTCATTAGAGAGAAAATATTGTTTATTATTACGCATATTGTAATATTTAAATCATTTAAATAAACATGTAATAAAATAATTAATATTTAACATTTGTATTATAGTCATAATTTTTTTATAATGGATATATATTTATTTAATGTATATTTTGGACATGAATATATGAACACACAAAATAATTAAAAATAAAAAAATCTGATTTTTATAGCTGTTTAATATTTATAAATTTATATTGTGTACTCTCAAAATTTTTAGACTGTAGTTGAATTTATAAGAAATTGTATGTTTTGAAATATATGATTAATATATTTTAATTATTAATATTTATATTACATAATTAATATTGAAATAGTTTACATTTTAGAATATGTATTTTTTTTTTTTTGGTATGTTGTAGATACAATATATTAATTATATCATGTTCATCTATTTATTTTGGTAATATATACAGTTTTATTGATATATTAATAAAAATATTTTATTTATTATATTTATTTTAATACGTTAAATAATTTTCACATAGACAAAAAAAGAGGTATTCTTTTTGAGTATTTTATTCTAATGTTTTACTAATTTTTAAAGTAATGTGTAATGTTAAATAAATAGTTAGGGCATTTATTGGTATTTTTTTAGTTGTTATGTTTGTTTGGGTCTTTTATTTTGTAACCGCTCGCTGTTGTTTTGGGTTATTTTGGTCGAATCCAGGTCGCGGTCGGGAGCTGTTTCGCGTTTGAGAAGGTAAGAGTTATTTTCTTTATTATTAAATAGTTTTAAGTGTTTTGTGGAAGTAGTAATGTTGTAATAAGTGTGCATGGATTGATGTTTTAGAAGTTAGGGTGTTAGTAATAGTTTGTATACGGTTTTATAATTTACGTTGTGTTCCGTGTTTGTGGCTTTGTTAGTGTTTTGGTATTTCGGTGTGTTAAAGTTTTATAGTGTTTGAATAACGTTTGTAGTGATGTTGTTAGGTGCCTTATGTGTGTTTGTGTGTGGGTGGGAATGTTTGTTTCTCTTTTGTAGGTTTTACGGAGAAGATATTTTCGTCGGTATCAAACACCTTATTTTTTTTAAAGGAAGTGTGTATTAGTTGTGTTTACTAATCTTTATTTTACACTTCCTTTATTGTTCGGGTTTCCAGGAGCGGTTATTTACCTTTTTAATATTTTTCGGGATTTTTATGGTTAATGGATAGTCGTTTTTTTGCGTAGACGTTGTTTTCGATAAACAGTTGATTTTTACATTTTATTTGGATTTCTTTTTTATACCTATGGATTTTGAACTACCTGGATTTATTTGGAAGGAATGTTATTATCCCATTGGAGCAACTACACAGGTAAGTTCATTTAAATATTTTAATTGTTGGTGGCCAAACCTTATATATTTAATATTGTTGTTGTGTACTTGGTTTGTTTAATTATGTTGTCTAAATATATGTCCATATAATTGATTTATATATTTTAGACCACATAATTAAATATGTGATATAATAAAGTGGTTTATTTATGTTGTGATAGTTGTTTTAGTAGAATTGTGGGTTAATATTTAGGAAAGGGTTTAGAAGAGAGTTTGAGCTATTATATTTAAGTACTCAAGTCCTCTTGTGGATGGGTATAGCTGTACATGTTGTTGTAGGTAATTATACATTTGAGTAGTTTGTCTAGATTGTTTTGGTTTTAATTGTAGGACAGATTGTTGCATTCTTAATTCTTGGAAACTTTGTTCCTTTTGTATGGCAATTAGTAGTTTTTGTAGTGTTGGAGTTGTTCTCCCAGTAGAAGTTAGGAATGCATTATGCGAGCCCTCGACGGCGTTGTTAGGTTTGGCTTGTTGGTTGAGTGTACTTACATATACATTCCACCAAGGTATTTGGAACTTGGGCTGACGTCTATGGCCTGATCTGTGTAGTCTCCCCACCCAGGTATCCGCAAAATAATCTAAGAGGGGAGATGACTTTACTTCATTTTGTTTGTAGAATAGACTTTCTAATAAAAGATTGTAATGTTCTGCAACATCTGTGGTTGGTACATAAGCTAGGGCTGTTAGAAGTTTTATTTGATGTGCAAAACTTATGTTAGTGGCATATTCTACACTTAGTGAAGATTTTTGTAAATGTCTCCATATACATTGGTTTAGATGGAAGTAACATCCTTGGATAGCTGTATGGGGGTACAGTTTTAGAATGCAATTTCTCATGGCTTGCTCAAAGTCTATGATAATTCTTTGAGGGTAAAAATCATTTGATTCTTGTTTTAGTTTTCCTAGCATTTCATTATATGTTGTGTTTTGTTTGTTAGGTAATAGTGCATAAATTAACCCCTTCGCTGCTGCGGACATTCCGCTGCAGCGCTGGGGGGGGCAGGGGGGCAGCGCGGCGGGCCTGTGCTCATGACGGAGCCGCTCCGTCATGAGCCACAGTTGAGCTGTGCTCATGACGGAACGGTTCCGTCATGACTCCGCCCATTTGCGTTGTCGCCCCGCACAGGCGGGGAAACAGCGCCGCGCAGGCGGAGCGGCCGCCGGCAGGATTGTCATGACGGAACCGTTCCGTCATGAGCACACGACAACCGTGGCTCATGACGGAACGGTTCCGTCATGAGCAGGGAAGGGGTTAAAGGTATGGAAGTGTTGTGATATTGACCGTGTATTGTGTAAAGCTGGTAGAATGGTTTTGGGCATATTGTAAAGGTGCCATCCATCATCCATGTTTGGCATTGTTGCAGTTTAGTTATATTGTTTGCAGTAGCAAACATTATGATTCTTTTTTCTGTGCTTTTGTTATCAAAAAAATAAAAGGTTCATTATTGTGGGTGATAGTTAATTCTGGTGGAATGACGATCTCTTGAAAAGTTTTAGGGGATGGTATAGTTGTTGTGGTTGCTTTTTTGGTCCTAGCAATAGTTCTTTTTATAGAAGCAATTGATGGTAATTGGCCTCTTGCTTCTTTGGGCACTCTAGGTAATAGTTCTTTTAGGATTACACTTGTAGCAGTTTGTGAACCAGTGCTTAATTCTTTGATATTTTCAAGGGTTGATCTGACTTCTATTTCAGAGAGATTGGGTGGATGGTTATGCTCTCTTGTATATAGTACAGTTGTTTCTCTTGTTGTTGCTCGTCCGTAGCATTTGTTAGAATAATATTTAGAACACTTCCAGTTCACTTTTCGGTCCGTCTGCTTTTCTTGGGTGTATGTGTAACCCATGTAACACAATAGGAATTTTCCTTTCTGCGAAGTTATAAATTGGGCTTCTTCTGTCATCGTGATGTGTTAGAAATCTGGAAAAAATGTATATGAAAATATATGTAATAGTACTTTATATATTTAAATGAAAATAGCAAAAAAGCATTTTTTTTATATATACTTACCAAGTGTTTTTGCTTGTATTTGAATGAAGATGTTGTTTGTAGACAAAATGCTATTTAGTTGATGTAGTCTCTGAAAGTTAAAGAACATATATTGTTTTGGTTGGTTTCGTTTTTTAAGTGGGGTGGTATTTCTGTTTGGTATAGACTATATTTTTTTTGTTGAAACGTATTTTATTGTTTTACAAATCAACAACTCAAAAAACATTCCCCCGCCTTCACCTGTCCTGGAAGTACCACACATTTATCATCAAGACCAATTATTCAGGAGAAGGAACAACCTTCCCACCCAGTTCTCTACCCCCCCCTCCCCCACCACATGTCAATGTACCCCCGTCCCCTACCCCTCTTACTATGTGCCCCTCCTCCCTAATAAATAAGATGCAGTAGCCCAACCTCTCCCTAAGCAAACAGAGCCTTCCCTCATGCCCAGTGGTATAGACTATAGGTGTTAATTTATACAGGTTTTTTAAAACTTAAAAAAGAGAACATGGATTTGTTTAGGGAGTTAGGATGTTTTAGGGTTGGAGTAGGATTTAATTATTATTTTATAAAGTATTTTGATAGCATACTTACTTTTTAGTGAGTCTTTTCTGGCAATCTTCAATATTTTCTTTAGCTGTTTGGAGTAATATCTGTAGTGGAAACATAAAGAGATGGAATATATAAGTTAGTTATTTATTTGAGTAAAGATAAATTAGTGTTTTAGTTTAATTTGGCAGTTTAGTTAGAAAAGAATATTTACTTACGTTTTTAGAATAGTAGTAGGATGTAGGTTTCTTCTGTTTAGCAGAGTTTCTTCTTCGTTCAATGCTTTGGTTTAAGGCACAGTAGAAGACTTGTTTTAATTGGTTTATATAGTGGTTTTAAATTGTTTCTTGAATGTTATTTGTTGTTTTCTGTATGTGGCCTTTCTATTGGATGGTTTGAATTTTTTTTAGTTAATTGGTTTCCTTTTATGGAAAATGCTAACTAAGAGTATATTTAGTTTTAAAGGAGGAGAGTTTTAAATCATTATATATAAAAAGATTGTTTATAATGTGTAGTAATTTTTTTTAAATGTGTTCGAAATGCCAATGTGATAATTATTTCAGTGTTTTTTTATTATGTTGTTAAATATTGAGATCGCTATAAATGTTATGTTTATGTTTAAGTAGAATCTCATTTCAAAATGTATGTTTTTGGAAAATATTGTCTTTATGTTGTTTAAAGTATTGGTTTTATTCGTATTAGAATTGTCGATATATTTAAAAAAAACGATATTATTGATGTCTATATTCTGGTTATCGATATTTGTGACATGTGTCATATTTATTTACTCATGTCGATATTTAGTATTGCGATATTTATGTGTGCGATTTTCGTGTGATCGATATAATTGTATTACGATATTGTAGTGTCGATATTAGTGTCGTTTTTTAAATAAGTATACAATGTCGATATTTTTGATGTCGATATATTTGATGCGATATTTCTGTAGTTCGATAATGTGTCTGTCGATAATATGTCAGAGATCCGGCAAATCTCTTATGTCTGGTCTGGGTTTTGTGCAGTAGTCAAGCACATCCAAACAATCATGATCAACATCATCTCCCACACTCACATTTTCAGCATCCGGCAAAAGTGTTGCTGGATTCCCATTTACACATCTCTCAAGAGTCACATTTGATGCTCCCAGAATGATTTTCTCATAGTTAGTCAGCCGACTGTGTGACATATATTGAGTTCTGCTTCTTGTCAAAAGAATTGCCACATCATGAGGTACAAATACCCGTACAGGATATCCCATTATTATACCCTCACTCTGTTCCAAGCTTCTGCATGTAGCAGCTACTGCTTTCAGGCAACCTGGCAAACCCACAGCTACGGGGTCAAGTGTCGATGAGAAGTAAGCAATCGGCCTTCTCAGTTGTCCATGTTTCTGAATTAACACTGAAAGTGCACATCCATTTCTCTCACTGCAATACAACTCAAACTCCTTCTCATAGTGTGGTAAATAAAATAAATATTACCGGACTGAATTTCATGCGGAATCTTAAATTAAAGTAAAATAGCTCAAAATAACGAGAGGCAGAATCCGTGGTATAAGAGGTTTCTAATGGGCTTTATTCCATTCAAAATGGCCGACTCGAGTCGCGGCCCTCAGGTTCCGTCACCACGAAGGTTCAGGAAGTGAAGTACAATAATTTATTAACAGACATGTATTTTTATAATAAGTACATTACAATGAAACGAATGTAGAAGGCGTAACATTTGATAAGAAAAATGACGTGACAGTGACATAATCGAAACTAGGCGTAATAAGGAATAAAAGAAACATGATTGGTTAGGATTATCAGACATAGGTGGATCTATAAGATAATACTTGGCATAGATGCGCGCGCAGCAGCATGACGTGTAATTGACGTGTAACTAGGGGGTGAAGGGGACTTGACATTTAGCTCTACATGTGGAGACGAGAAGTCTGGGGTCAAGTCATCCTAATCCCAAATCATATCTAACATCCTATGTTTAAAGAACTATGTTATCCACAAGGAAGAGATTCTCGGACAGAATCTATTCTATACTGACTGTGTGCGTGTACAAGCGTCTAAGTGTCTATATGAGATGCGAGGGGCAGAAAACTTTCCATGGCAACAGGGCTATGAATCACTTGCAGGAGGACGGAAAGGCTGAGTCCTTTGCTTGTGAGCTAAAGGAAATGTTTACCTAAATCACTGGACAGGAATGCATCGGCTGAAGAGCAAAATAGATAATTCGAAGGTGAAATACAACTTCTTGGCAGACAGGCGAAAACTGGCCGAGGCAGGCACCGTTAGCTGCACAGGGAGTAGGACAAAGTTCATGGATACAGATGCGAGCTCAAGCTGAAGCTGTCAGAGGCTGGGAGCAGGGAAAGGCTTTGAGGACAGAATCGGGCCTACTCGCCTGAACTGTAAAAATGGAGTAACTTAGCCATATAAAGTCGGTGGCCTTTCATACCTAGGAATCGAATATCCAGCCCATAGATGGCGGATCTGACAGAGAACATGTTGACGGTAGACACACATATGTTTGCGTCTTAGAAACTGGAACTGGAGGGAACATACATGTACTTGTAACATGCATATAGAACCGTTGGGGTCCAAGATAGGGGACATAACTGATCAGGAAAATCCACATTTCCACATTCCCTCCTTGTCCCCTTCTTGCCCTTCACGAGACATCAATCTTCATCATTCCATTGATTTGCTCATGGAGCATCATTTCTTCTTCTTTCTTCTTCCGGGATCTTGAGCGAAAACCTTGATGTGGAATACACGATGTGGCACACAGACCACAAATCGCTGGTCCACATTGCAGGCATAAACAACAACTGAAGAGCATAAGAAGGCCAATACCTAGGAAGGATAGAACTCTCCATCCCCAGGCTGATATCACACTCCAAAACCACCCGGACCACGTCCAAGTGCCTGAATTCTCGTGTATCTGGCTTACAATCTTATGAAGGCGTGTTATAGCTTTATATACAGATGGCGAATTTTCTGGTATGAATATGCAGCAGCTGGATCCGATGACCCTGCAAGCTCCGCCCCTATCGGCCAGGATGACGTCAAGGACAAGACGATTCTGGAGAACAACAATTCTCATCACTGATTGTTCCTCTGTCAGATTGCCTAGGGCGGCTATAGTCTCGTTTACTACGGCTTCAAGAGTCTTGGTGAGTCTGCGTATCAGCTTACTATTT
This sequence comes from Triturus cristatus, assembly GCF_964204655.1. NCBI lineage: Eukaryota > Metazoa > Chordata > Amphibia > Caudata > Salamandridae > Triturus > Triturus cristatus. Next base: position 1,235,415,972 of record NC_140582.1, read on the forward strand.
GATATAGTACCTATATAGGGAAAGATACCTTTATTGAAATCTACATACTTGTCCCATGCCGTCTCAGTATAATCGACAACTGGGAGATCTCTTCGCTCTCTATTGTGTACTAAATGAACATTTCGATAATAATCAGGGGGAGCTAGGAAAACAGGTGGCAGAAGGAATGCTATGTAACAGGTACCATCCCAATCTAGAGGCAGACGCATATATGCCGTTTGACCACATATAAAGTAAGAATGGCGAGAAGCTCTAAATGAAGATTTGCCTTGATCACTATATTCTACTGTAGTAACGCATTGGCTATGGCCCATATGTATGGAACCAACTTTTCTCACACATAATTCACCCTTAACTGGAAATACTGACATAGTGGGCAAAATTAGTTCAACTTCGGATTTGACATTCAAAATCATAAGATTAGGCGTAAAATTACCTAATTTATACACTTCATTTTCTAAATCAGTTCCTGTTCTACTGGGGTGACCCTCCTTATTAGGGTGACAGACTTTGAATAAAACTAGATTCAGATTTCCCCATATCCAATGTTGTTGATAAACTGCTGTGTCTGGGTCTATGGAATTTAATAAACTAAACCATGCTCCACAGGAGCCATTGTGTGTGAACGGATGTGGAAAGAAAGGCAGAACTCCTTTGTTATACTGATAGGGAGGAAGTCGGCCACACACCCAACAATTGGTCGCATTACTAGTCTGATGGGAATGATGTAACATACTAATGAATGTGTTATTGCGCAGCGCAAGTCTATAAGATAATTCATGTGGCGGTAGGTCACTAAAAGAATGTTCATCAGTTATATTGAGAACACGTTTAGAAACAGGATAATACATATGCAACAATATACTTGCAATAACTATTAAAAAACTCAAGGAAAACAAAATTAATAAAGTCACAATACAGTGGTTACGCAGTAATTTACAATAAGCATGTCGTTTCATTATGATTCTGGACTCTACATCATTCAGACCTAAGGGATACATGTCGGGACAGATTCAACCGCTTCACCTTGGAGAGGACTTAAACAATCAAATCGTCCGACAGTTTAGATCTGGACCTGAGTTTCTGTTTATAGCACTGAGAGTCATTCAGTTCAACAAAAGGAAGTTTTGAATCAGTCTGTGAGGGAGTGCAGGGCACAGTGTCTATATCTGAAGGTAGTCCATGAAATTTTTTTACGTGACTGGAATGAATCCACCCTTTTCGTCCCTCTATCTTCACGGCTGTTCTTGTGGTCAACAGGACCAACTTGGGTGCTTTCCACCTGGGCTCCAATTGACTCTTCCTGTCGAAATTTCTCACAAAGACAAGATTACCCGGAACAACGTCATGGGGTTTCGCCTCAGTGTTGTCGGGAAAGGCTGCAGCTACCTGTGAACGAGAAGATTGTAGTGCAGACATCAAGGAAGCCAGGTAATCTGTCAGCATATTACAGTCAACATCAGTTATTTTACGGGGTATAGGCGTCCCCCACATATTCGGTGGTCTACCAAAGATCACCTCATACGGGGATAGCCCTGTTCTAGAGTGCGCTACCATTCTCATGTAAAAGAGTGCAACTGGTAATGCTACTATCCAGTCGACACCTTTCTCTCTACATATTTTGGACAGTCTGATTTTCAGTGTCTGGTTATGTCTTTCTACGAGACCTGCTGCTTCGGGGTGTCGGACACAGTGGAATTTCCACTGATATCCCAACAAGAGTGAGACATGTTTCATTAATTCGGATGAGAAAGGCTGACCGTTATCTGAATATACAACACGTGGTAAACCGTACCGTGGGAAGAATTCTCGAACTAGCTGCTTGGCAGTAGTCGGGGCAGTGTAATCTGATACGGGATACGCCTCTGTCCAACGGGAGAGAGCGCAGACAACTACGAGGACATATTTGAATCCTCGACAACGTTCCATCTGAATATAATCCATCTGGAGGACTTCAAAAGGATGGTCAGGAGGCTGAAATCCACCCTGCTCTACGGGAACACTCTTTCCTGGATTAAACTGACAACATATCATACAGGTACGAACTTTTTGTTTAGCTGCTGCTCGTAAATGTTTGTTGAACCAAATGTGCTGAATGCTGTCTAGCATAGCCTTCTCTCCTAAATGTGCTGGACTGTGAACTGTAGCTATAATGGCTTGAACCATGGAATCAGGGAGAAACCATACAGATTTCTCCTTCGTCATCCATCCTTGATCTGTCTGGATCCCTCCTAGTTCAGTCCACTTCTTTATTTCTTCTGCTGTGGCATGTGTCTGTATGTCAATTACGTCAAGTGCGGGATCCTTAATTGTCATACACTGTGTTGGTGTCTGAACTATTGGCTTTGTCATGTCTAATGTGCGATTCTGAGCAGTCTGTTTAGCTGTTCTGTCAGCTAAGTCATTGCCTTGAGAAATGGTATCAGTAACCTTCGTGTGTGCTTTACATTTCATAATTGATATAGCAGTGGGTAGATGTATTGCGTCTAACAAGGCATGAATGAGGGGTCCGTGCTGAATGTGGGCACCATGGGACGTTAAATAACCTCTCTCTCGCCATAGTACGCCGAAGTCGTGTACAACTCCGAATGCATAACGTGAGTCAGTGTATACATTAACTTTCTTATTTGTGGCTTGAATACAGGCTTGTGTTAGAGCAATAAGTTCTGCTGCTTGGGCTGACAAAGTATCTATACAATTTGTCTCAATAACTTCAGTGTCTGTTGTGACTGCATACGCGGCCACTAAATCTCCTGTACTTGCTCTCATGCATGATCCGTCTACATACAACGTCAGGTCTGGATCTAACAATGGAACGTCTGTCAAGTCTTGTCTAGGTTTCGTCTTTATTTCAATGATTTCAACACAATCATGAGCTAGTGGGTCTGTTCCAATTACAGGTAATAGTGTAGCAGGATTCAATGTATTACACCGTCGGATCTCTATGTGTGGTTGAAACAATGTCAGTTCATAACCGGTAAGTCTTGCTATGGTCAAGTGTTGTGTTTGTGTTCGGTTCACAAGAATCTCTACTGCATGTGGTACTTGTACTGTCAATGGGTGTCCTAATACTATGGCATCGCTTTGTCTGATTGCTAAAGCTGTCGCTGCCACTGATTTCAGGCATGCAGGCAAAGCCTGAGCTACGGGATCTAATGTACTGGAAAAATAAGCACATGGCTTGCGTGATCCTGCTTGATCCTGAGTGAGTACTGACAAGGCAGTACCTTCGCGTTCTGTAACAAAGAGTGTAAAATGTTTGCTATAACATGGTGTTGCTAAAACAGGTGCTTGACATAAAGCTTCCTTTAGGCTTTCAAAAGCTTGTGTATGTTCCTGAGTCCAAGGGAGAACAGTCGATGTGGCTGCCTCCTGTGTGGTTAACTGAATGAGTGGTTTTGCTAGAAATGCGTACTGAGGGATCCACTGCCTACAATATGAAGTGAGGCCTATGAAAGCCCGCACCTCCTTTTGTGTCTGGGGTATTGACATGTTAGCAATTAACTGGATGCGATCTGGTGTAAGCTGCCTTCCCTCCTTGGACAGCGAGTGACCAAGATAAATAACTCGCTGAACACAGAATTGCAGCTTAGAAGGGGACACCTTGTGCCCCTTGTCGGCTAGGAAATGTAAAACTGTCAGAGAAGCTTTTTCACATTCTGGCTCGCTTCTCGCGGTGATCAGCAGATCATCGACATATTGAAGCAGTGCAGTATTGACTGGCATGTGGATACTGTCAAGTTCTCGTTTCAGTGCTTGGCTGTAGATGCTGGGGCTTTCTGTGAATCCTTGGGGAGCGCGTGAGAATTTAAAGCTGCGCCCATTTAAACTGAATCCGAACAAGTATTGGCTTTCCGGATCTATTGGGACGCTGAAAAAAGCATTCTTGAGATCAATTACAGTAAAAAATGTTGCTTCGGAATCAATTGCTGTCAACAATGATCATATATCAGGGACCACAGGGAATTGTGGTACAATACACTTGTTTAGTTCACGCAAATCAATAACCAATCGGTATACTGGCGGAGCAGTAGGATCAGTTCGTTTAAGAATCGGAATTATCGGTGAATTACATACATTGGAGTCTGTTTCTACAACTACTCCCTGGGCAATTAGTTCATCAATGATTTTCAACAAAGCCACTACAGCATCATGCGGTAACTTGTATTGTCGCATTCGTGGTAGTACCACTCCTGCTTTCAGTGTGACTCGATAGGGTGTAATGTTCATGCAGCCAACATCCGTAGGGCCTTGTGCCCATAGATGTACTGGTAAAATCTGTAGTCGGGGATCCATGTCTCTAGACACATAGTGACCTTTAAAATCACGCAAAAACAACCTTACTCCTTCCGGAGAACAACATATTATGGCTCCTAGTGCTTTCAGAGTTTTAATTCCTAACAAATTTTCTGGGCATGATTTAGTAAGCAATAAATCTGTAGTTCGTGTCAAAGGTCCTATCGTAAGTGGTAGAGGCTGTGATACTTCATTAACAATAGGTTTTCCTGAAAAACCAAGGGAAACATTTTGAGAGCCTGAGAGGGGTGCCCCTGGAACTTCACTACGTTTTATGGTTGTTCGACTTGCCCCTGTATCGAGTAAGAATTTTCTATCTTGACCTAATAATTCACTATGTACATAAGGTCCTTCTTGATCTACCGGAATCTCGATAAGCGGTAAGTCAACTTCCCTCTCTAGGCTGGTTCATGCGTAACGCTGATACTCAGGGTATTCATACTGTGCAGTCTGATACATTTGTTGTGTTGTGGTTTGTGTGGCAGTAGCAGGCAACGGTGGTGCAGCTGGCACAAACTGTATGGGTTGCTGTGAGGCTGGCATAGACTGTTGCTGAACTGGCACGGACTGTCCATGCTGCATAGCTCCTTTTTCATTCTGATCTTGTCTAACTAATCGTGGTCTCTCTTTTGCAATACCTGTAGCTATATTTCGTTTCAGGACTTGACAATCATGTACATAATGGCCTAGTTGTTTACAGTAATTGCAGGTTCCCTTTACAGGAACTGCAGAATCACCAGAATGTGTCACACCCTTTTTGTGACCATCTGCTGGTACTGTCTGAGAAACTAGCATTTTCATTTTTGTATCCTTCATGCGTCTATGCTCGTGTTCTTGTTCATCCCTAATTCTATTGTGATGATACTGTAACATTTGTAGCATTTGCGACGGAGTGTTACTTTGCCAGGTACTCTCGAATTTCAATATTCTATTCTTCACTGGAGGCAATGCATTTTCCACTAATTTTGTCACAAATAAATGTGGATATGAGTCACTACTTACTTTTATACCACTATTTATACCAAAACATTTTTCAAATCGAGCATAATAATCGCTTGTGTCTTCATCTTGCTTTTGTTTACAGGCTGTGATTGCACCCCAATCTTCCTTTTTTGTAGTTAATAAACGTGGCAGTACCTGTACTAGTAAACCTGGTAATAGTTTAACTTTATCCCCGAGCCCTGAACCTGCGGCTCGGCCCCTTTCTTCCTCTGCTAATGCTGTCCAGTCTATCTTTTGGTCTCCCACTTCCCACTCTTTTTCTTTCAGTTTTTCATATATGCCAGCAGGCAAAAGCACCTTTAATATCGTCATAATATCAGGAAAGGTGTACTCTCCCATCAGTAACATGTCTTTAATTTCTCGGTGGAAACCCGCTGGGTCTTTGTCATGACTAGGTACTACTTTTTTCATTTCTAATAATTCCATTTTTGATATGGGTGTGTAAACAAATACACGGTGAAACTCATTGTCTTCGCCTTTTATTGGGTGCACTTCTCGTAGAGGATTTTGTCTATCCATGTAGTACGGTGCTCTTTCTCTGGGGGGCAAGGAGAGAGAATCTGGATTTACAAAAAGGACGTACTGCTTACGTGACACTAATATCTCTTTAATTAGCTTGTTACTAGAACCTCTCCATCTGTACGTAAGTAGTTCCGTTAATATATCAGGTAAAGGACCAGGATCAGCATGTTGGCTCTTATATAATATGAGGAGTTGCTGAATCATATAGATTCCAGCTAAACGTTGTTCATCTGTACTGAGGTTGAGAAACGTGTGTGCTACGGTCTCATCACCATATTTTTCAGGACTAACGATCCAGTGAACGGCTGATCTGGCTAATTCTTGCTCATCCATGGAATCGAGGAGGTGGTAACCCCTTCGTTCTCGTAGTATTTTATCTGCGGCTTGAAACGAATGTTCAGGAGATTTCAGATTTATTACAGGCGTCGGATACGTTCTGCTATTATTTGGACATACAGAATGTATTGGATCAGAAAAACATCTAGTATTTTCACAAGATCTTCCTCTGCCTACATAGGCTATGGTCTCTGACTGTCTTGCAGAGTCCCCTGATTCGGACACTTCATCTTGCTCAAACTCGTCTGTTCCCAATCTCTCTTCATGAATACGCTCTATTTCTTTACGTATTTTTCGGCACATGGCTATTATACAATTTTGCTTATCGTGTCTCCCTTCTGATATATTCTGACTCCATCTTGTAAGAATAAGCATTGCATTCCGGTCTACCCCCGGACGATCTTGATTTCTGATCACACAGTTTATGAGGAAACGTAACAGTTCCCCTTGTATCTCTACTTTCTGGAATTCCATAGCTCTGTTAATACATCCTGGATCTCGTCCTGTTTGAACAAAATGATATATGTTATCTAGATGCGTAGCCATCCCTGGTAACCTTGCTAAATACTCTGCGGCTCGTCTGATACGTAATGATGCCAGGACCATTTCGTCCTATTTACCAACCACCGGGTCATATCTATAATTTACAAGAAGTTCCTTAAGCGTACGTTCATTTACGAACTTAGGTGTACGTGAATGTGCTGACTCTTGAAAAACAAGTTTATTTATTCTAGGTGGTGTAAAAATACTGCTAGCACCTCCCGTGGCCCCATCTGGGGCGTCGGGTGTGAAAGGATTCGTTGAACGTGACACGGCAACTATGGGTGTCGATACCCCTGTAGAGTCGACTGCGGAGACAGATGCGGAAACAGATGTGCTTGCCGATGCTTGTATCGGGACTTGCTGTTGCACGGGGACAGATACCTGATCCTGACGTTGAACCCCTCCGCCAGACGGTCTATGTGGTGTGGCGTTAGCATACTCGGGGGCTGCATCGTCTAGATATGAGGAAAGGAAAACATCTTCTGCGGTTCTGGGATGCCCCTTTGGATGTACCTTAATTGGAAATAACGGGGGTGGCAAGTCTTTTGGCACCTCCGTAACAGCCTTAGGTAGTCCTTCGGCTAGAAGGGGATACATACCATTCATAAGAGCATTTCTTTGTCTATTTACTTGTTCTGATTTCACTCGGATACCTTCCTCAATTAATAGATTTTCTTGAACTTTATTTGAACTTTCTTTACTCCTCTCTTCTTGTCTACGTGCTTTTTCTGTTCGTCTATGAGATTCTTTACGCCATAACTCGACAGCGTCTTTCTGTGACTGTCTGACCTTTCTTTTCCATAACTCTTCCTCCACTTTCATGATGCACTCTGCATCCCAGGTTCCCGTTGCGGGCCACCTTTGACTTTCTGGTAATCCCTTGGTATAATCTACCCATAGATCAAGAAACAATATGGCATCTATGCCATGTTTATGGTACATGAAATGTCCTGGAGTGTCTCTAGGAGGAATAGGAACTGCTTCTTCAAGCACCCCTTTTCTGGTAGTAATCTGTCTTAACTTCGAGAAGAGCGGCATATTAACAACTGATCTGATACTTACTCTTGAACTTACTTAATACGAGAAACACAATAATGAACAGTGAACAATGAACAGTCATTCATACCACAATATGCAAGACATTTTCTGAATACTTTAAACATTAAACATTAAACATTATAACAATGATCGACAATGATGACAGTCTGCCTAACTAATCACCACGCTGAATTCTTGACAATAACTGAATACTTCGGAATACTTGATATACTGCTAAACAGTACATATACACTGCTAAACAGTGCAGACCGGATTTGTGTACCCAAATCCGTCTTGACCGGCACAACCTATGTGCGCGTCAACACGCCTCCCCGGCGATGGTACTCACCGAGTAGCTCCTTGAAACGGAAGGCCTCAGAGAATGGACAGGACTCGATAACTGCGGACATCGGACCCTCTGGACGTCGGAATTTCGGAAAACCTGGTGGGCCTCTGTATACCTCGGATCTTGCTCTCTCAGCTAGGCTCTGGTCGGGATACTTCGCACTTCTCACCGCCTCGTCTGGGTTGATCGCAGCCTCAGTCGCCCCCGCTTGACCGGAGGGAGCTTACAGGAAATCCTGCTGGTACGCGTTTATGGTCCGTCCAGCTGTGGCAGGAGACCGGGCCTGCAACGCACCGCCGGCGCGTGAGATGAGAAAGTGTCCCTGTTCGGGCGCCATTATGTGGTAAATAAAATAAATATTACCGGACTGAATTTCATGCGGAATCTTAAATTAAAGTAAAATAGCTCAAAATAACGAGAGGCAGAATCCGTGGTATAAGAGGTTTCTAATGGGCTTTATTCCATTCAAAATGGCCGACTCGAGTCGCGGCCCTCAGGTTCCGTCACCACGAAGGTTCAGGAAGTGAAGTACAATAATTTATTAACAGACATGTATTTTTATAATAAGTACATTACAATGAAACGAATGTAGAAGGCGTAACATTTGATAAGAAAAATGACGTGACAGTGACATAATCGAAACTAGGCGTAATAAGGAATAAAAGAAACATGATTGGTTAGGATTATCAGACATAGGTGGATCTATAAGATAATACTTGGCATAGATGCGCGCGCAGCAGCATGACGTGTAATTGACGTGTAACTAGGGGGTGAAGGGGACTTGACATTTAGCTCTACATGTGGAGACGAGAAGTCTGGGGTCAAGTCATCCTAATCCCAAATCATATCTAACATCCTATGTTTAAAGAACTATGTTATCCACAAGGAAGAGATTCTCGGACAGAATCTATTCTATACTGACTGTGTGCGTGTACAAGCGTCTAAGTGTCTATATGAGATGCGAGGGGCAGAAAACTTTCCATGGCAACAGGGCTATGAATCACTTGCAGGAGGACGGAAAGGCTGAGTCCTTTGCTTGTGAGCTAAAGGAAATGTTTACCTAAATCACTGGACAGGAATGCATCGGCTGAAGAGCAAAATAGATAATTCGAAGGTGAAATACAACTTCTTGGCAGACAGGCGAAAACTGGCCGAGGCAGGCACCGTTAGCTGCACAGGGAGTAGGACAAAGTTCATGGATACAGATGCGAGCTCAAGCTGAAGCTGTCAGAGGCTGGGAGCAGGGAAAGGCTTTGAGGACAGAATCGGGCCTACTCGCCTGAACTGTAAAAATGGAGTAACTTAGCCATATAAAGTCGGTGGCCTTTCATACCTAGGAATCGAATATCCAGCCCATAGATGGCGGATCTGACAGAGAACATGTTGACGGTAGACACACATATGTTTGCGTCTTAGAAACTGGAACTGGAGGGAACATACATGTACTTGTAACATGCATATAGAACCGTTGGGGTCCAAGATAGGGGACATAACTGATCAGGAAAATCCACATTTCCACAATAGTCTGGCATTCCCAAAGCAGGAGCTTCGCACATTCTGCTCTTTAACTCTTCAAATGCTGCCATTTGTTCTGCATTCAGTTCCAATGTGTCTTTCACTTCACTTTTGGTCAATTTAACCAGTGGCTTTGCTATCAGGGAGAAATTACTTATCCACTGACGACAATAACCCACCATTCCCAGAAACATCCTCACTTCTCTCTGAGTCATTGGGGCTCTCATTCCTCTGATAATTTTGATCCTGTCATCAGTCACCTTTCTCAGACCCTTTTCAATATTGTGTCCAAGATAATGCACCTCTTTCTTGCAAAATTGCAATTTGGCTGGAGATACCTTTAACCCTCCATCTGCCAGATGATTCAGTAAAGCTATGGTATCTACTTCACAAGCTTCACGTGTCTTCGATGCCACAAGTAGGTCATCGATGTACTGCACTAGTACTGAACTTTCAGGCATGATCAAACTCTCCAATGATTTCTTTTTACTCTGCCAATCAACTGTGTGCTCTCGAATCCTTTCACTGATTTCAGGTCTCAAGCCATATACAAATCTGTATACAAAATGACTCAAATCCTTGTCACCCAGGTGTTCATCTCCACTGAACTGTTTAAAAGCCAGTATCAGCCTTTCATAAAAAGCATGAACTGATTCTTTTGCTTCTTGATGTGTTCGATCTATCTTAACCCAGTCTGTCTCTTTCGGGGGTACCTTATTCTTTAGAAACACTATAACCTGGTCATATTTCTTCATGACCTCCGGGTCTGGAGCTCCTGTTTTCGGGTCTCTTGGGTACTCCTTAGCAGGCCAATCTACAACTATCTTACACTCTGCCCACAAGTCTGCTGGAACAATTATATCAAACAGACTATTCAGGTCAATCCACAGCACTTTTGACAATTTCACAAACCTATCTACCTGCCTATACCACTCGACTGGCTTTTCTCTCAATCGAGGGAAATCATTTGTAAAGGACAAAATATCCTGTCTAGTCCATGGGACATGTACATATCCTCCTCCAGGAATCTCTCTCATAGGATAAGCATCCACTGTTTTTTCTTTTTCTCTCATAGGGAAAGCTGAATAAGTCCTGTCCACTGAATCTTCCCTTTGCTTGTACCATCTATCCTTCCATTTTTCCACATCACCCCATTTTCGCAATAAGGCAATCATCTCCTTAATCTGCCCTGTTCTGCCAACACCATTTAGATTTTCAATATCCTTATCAGAAAAATCCATCCTGTAAGACCCCTGCAAAGCTTTTATCTTATCCATATCAACTCCTAGTTCACTCGCTATTGCTCTTAACCTGTCATGTGTACTCTTAGCCCTCCAGGTGATACTCTTGCACATGAATAACAACTCTCCATCATGATGGTTTTTCAATATTTCTGTAGGAATTGTTCCTGCAATAAGCTCATTCAATTCTATACGCAACCTGGCTACATCAATTGCCTGTGAATCTTTATCCTTCTTTTGAAGAACTTTCAACCAATCATTCAAATCCTCAGCTGTTATTTCTGTAGACCTTTTCACTGCACCCACTTGTTCTGCCATCCTCTGTGGTTCCAAAATCGTTCCTCCCAAACAACCAGTATTCAATCCTGAATTAGGCTGTACATATGATCCTCCACTACATGTGTCATGTCTCAACTGTCTCAAGTTATTTTCTCCCGTCCTCATTCCTGATTCCTTCAAAGTACAAAAACCAACCAAACCATTTCCAACATAAGGAACCGTTAAACCATTCTCACCCATTCTTTGTTTATCAAAAATAGGCACAACCGGACCTATGGTTACAGGCACTGTAACAGCTTCTAGATTTTTCGTCAGCTCTCTAATTTTCTCAGTCAGCTCAGATGTTGTTCTGGCTAATTCTCTTGTTTTCTCATCAGCGATTTGATTCTCTCCCTCTCGCTCTCTCTCTCTCTCCCTTTCCGTGAAAGAGCCACCACTTTTCAAATCAGGAGTCACAACTTCAGTCTTAACAATTTGTAAAGTATCTCTTATGGGAGTAGCAACTGGCGTTCTCTCTTCTGGTTCTGGTCTATATGGAGGTGGTCTCTTATAAATCGTGTCATCCAAGACCTCATCCTCATAATCATTAGCCCCATACCGTCTCACTTCTGTACCAGGTACCTTTTCTGCACCTTTTCTCCCTTCCGCTTCTTCAACAGTTCTCATAGGATATAATCCCTCTGACATACTAGCATCTCGCCATCTCCTCATTCGATCATGATGAGTTTCATGATCATATTTCCTCCCAAATATATACCTATAGTTGCCTCCACTCCTCTGCTTTTCTCGCTCATGCACCTCATCTTCCCATTCCACCAACGCCTCAAACTGTGTCGGCCTTGGTCTAGGCTCTAGACACATCATCTTTTCCCGTAAATTTCTCAACACGGCCAGATTAAATGAACCATGTTCCGGGAACGCTAAAACACCATCCTCCTTAGTGTACTTAGCCCAGTTGTCTAACCATATACAGGTATGATACCCATATTTCGCACCCATGAAGGATGCAGGAGTTCTTGTCGGTGGTAACAATTCACCTTCTCTAGTTATTATGTTCTTATCCTTGTCGAACCATCTTTTAATTTTACCGAACAAGGATTTCTTCTTCTTGATAATACATTTTCGCGTCTATTAGAACCCTCTAGTCCTTTCCGCAACTGTACGATCTTTTGTCCAATAACAGCGCGACTCACACCAACGCACCAATCCTGGAGCGTCTACGTCACCCTGTACTCCTTCCAATCCCTGCGCGGCTCACACCAACGCACCAATCCTAGCGCGAGCACTGTTCTAATCCACTGCCCAATCACAGCACGGTTTGTCTGACGTCAGTAGTCGCTGGCTGTAGCTTCTACTCCTGTCTCCTGTCACTCGTCTACCCCTCCTTTACAAAACCTTCTCAGTAGACTTCGTTTCAGATTCTACAAAATCTATTAGTTACAACATATAAACATCTCCATTGTCTGCTTCGCTAACCACAGAATAGTAAAGAAAGTCTTTTTCACAAGAATCCCGCTTCTCTCTTAGAACAGCGCTTACCTCTGCTCTACCACGGAATTATTACTTTCGTTAACACAGTAGCACATCCCTCTACTCTGCCCTTCTAACATGCATCCATTAACTGTTTCCTCTAGGAATGCTCCAAAGAGTCTCACAATCAACTAAATGCTCATACATTCACGCACTTTCCCACCAGAAAATGTAGTACATCCACACAGAATCCTGCCTTTCCCGAGAACAGCAAAGTCTGTCCCACTAAAGAATTATAACACACGTTAACCAAGCAGCGCTTACCTCTGCCCAGTCCCTCAAACAAGCTTAGAGAATACCTATTACTTCTCCAGCAGTAAGCTTTAACGGCAAACCTTACGGATCCCTGGGACTTAAGACCAGAGTTTCACAGATAACCTTCGCTACCATACACACTCCTCTTATACCGAAAATATGTCCCTAATAGTAACACACGACGATGTCACTGATTCCGAACCCAGACAATGTGACGCGCAACTTCAATTGTCACACGTTTTTCACCCATAAGTACAGGGCCAACAATCCCGTTTTTCCCGAGAGCAGCACTCACTTCCCTCTGCCCTACTACGGAACCGTCACCAGCTCCCCACGTTCCAGAAGCCGTACACACTACATAGAACTCAATACGACGACTTCAACATATAATATTAGTACATATACCACCAACATCAATCAATAAATCAATGAATCAAAAAGCCTATGTACAAGCAATTTATCAGATCAAGACAATAATCTAAAACCATCATACTGCTACCAGGAAACTGCTGCAGATCGGAGCATATAAATTCTCCCTACTTCCACGGACAGAGTAAATCCACAGTCACACGCGCATACACTCATCATACGCTAGGGCCCATCACTCTAACATTCATTCTATTACTCTATCCACACTGAATATATGAGAGAAGTACTAAACAATCTGCATCTAATGCGAGGTCAATGCAACCTAAAGAAATTGTCTTGAGTCATGATTTTAAACATAGGAAATACATTTGGAACTCAATAAATGACAAGGAAATAACCACCCGACACTGGTATTCCAACAAAGGTTATCTTTTATCTAAATTAGTTCAAGAGAAAGTCAATCATTAGCAAAATCATTATTCTCATAGTTACCTATTCTAGCTAAGTGTCATTTGGGTCAGGACAGGTCTCTCAGTAAAGTCTCCCGAGTCGCCGTCCTCTCAATCAGCGTCGATCCTCACGAGCATAGGTTCGGGAAGAAGTGGCCTTAGACCCTCTCTAGTCTAACAATATTTATAGTGAAACTAACAATTTGAAAGTAACAAACAAACTCTAAACGTCTGTTGAGCCGCTGAGCAGAGCGAGCAGGAAAGGATGTTGACTCGCAACATTTAGAAAAACCTCCGCTCACAAAAATCACAAAAATAAAAACACGGAAGAAGGAAGCCCAAACTAAAAAATGATACATCCATGAATGCTCTTCCTCGGAATCATAGTGAAGCCACTGCAAGTTTATCAGAGTTCATTGTGGCTTTATTCTCCTCCAAGGGCAACTGGCAGCATGCCTGGAGCTGCTGTCCTCACGGAAACTTTTCAATACAGTCAGAGGCCGAAGTCAGGTGGTTTCAAACCATGTTCAGCAAGGCCTCTCCTCGTATTCCAGCAACTAAAATGCAGGCTGTAAATATCGGCCATCTTGGATTAGGCCAAAACGGACCATCTTAATTAAAAGAAACACAAAACAACGTTAATACATCGTAATGATTATACAGTGTTAATACCCACTAATACCCTTATGTGTATGTGATTATCTAGCCATCTGCGACATAAAAAAAACATTAAAGCACGTTATTTAAAAGCGCAAACACGAAACAAATAGCACTTTTGCGACACTTATTTAATTAATTTGCTCACCAATTTAGTTCACGTATTAATAAAGCAACATAGATGCACTCCCGCGTGTAATTCTCTCATTAGTAATGTTGATTAGTCAGAGACTTTAACAAAATTAATAATTATCAATTAATTATCAGTAATTTTAATCATGACATATAACAAAAACTGGAGTTTAAATCTCAATAAAATTTTCAATAGGAAACCCTGCTCCAGCACGTGCATGTGTTTGCTGGCCTGGGAGTGGTGCTCTTTTTCGAAGCACATACTCGTGCTTGTGGCGTGCCCCTGCTCACTCAAGCAAGGTGTATGCCCACCACAGGCACGAGTATGTGCTTTGAAAAAGAGCTGAAAGATGGCTAAGGGTCACCTAAGCAGCGCATGCGCGCTGCGTAGGCGAGACCTAAAAGGAGTACTTCTACTTGAATGGCAAACAACAGATAAAGTCAGTAATTACCAGGTTCTCAAATAAGTGGCACAATGCCAGATGCTATGTATTTCATGGAATCGTTGGTAAGAGTGGATATTAGATAGGTCGTGGCGATGCGTCCTGTCTCGGCCTCCCTGATAAGGACCTGGTAAATGAACCTGTGCGAAAAGATGGGTTGACAATACGTGTGGCAGAAAAACGCGCGGTATGGCAGCCTGACATATAAAGGCGAATGCTAGACACTATGGTTGGTCAGCAGGGAGTATGCAGAGGGCATGCGAATAAAGCAATGATCAGAAATTGGAGTGTGGAAACTATGTAGTGAAACGTTGGGTGCCCAGGACATTGGTAGTACAAAAGACAGACTGGCCGAGTGAATCGGGCCGCCATGGATACGTGAAAAAAGTGAATGCGCGAGTGTGGCGCAACCAGGGTGCAAAAGGTAAAGGTGAATGAACCCCGGGCAGAGACAAAAAGAGAAAAAGAAAGTAAAACCGTGCAGGCAGACATTTGTCCTCCTTGACACGTGGGTGACAGACAGTAGAAGCGGGGCACCAACAAAGTGTGGAAAGTAAAGAAACAGAAGGGCAAAGGGAGTGGAGACGACAGCTGTAACCTTGCAGGCAGGCAATGGACCTCCTTGACATATGGGTTACAAACCGTATATGCGGGGCGCTCGCCGGGTATGAATAAGTGAATACACAGGAAGCAAAGAAACGTAAAGGAAAGTGTAACCATGCAGGCAGGCAATTCTCCTCCGTGACACATAGGTTACAAACAGTGTATGCGGGGCGCTTAGTGTGGATAAAAACCAACCAAGGGCGTGTGTGCTCGGCATATAAATAACATGCCAGCAGGTAAGACTGATAAAATGTAATAAAAATATATCGTAACCAGGTAATAGGAACCAGAAACAGAGAAGAACTTTTAAAAAGGTGTTCGGCCATAAAGCAATGCAATGCCCGATGTAAATGCAGGATCGTACATGTGGACGGCAAAGGCAATGGGCGCGGTGCCTCTGATAGGACCCGTGCAGGACGTATCGGGATAAATACCTTACGCGAAGTTCGTCCGCGTCTAGGACCTGGATCCAAGGTCAGAACCAGCCAAGTGACCACATCCTATTTGTACTAATATGCGACGCGGAAAGCGAAGTATAGAGACGGAAGAAAGACGGCCCTGGGCGTGCAGTGGCTCGTGGAAACCTGGATGTATCCACTCTCTACTTTTCGTCCTGCGTGGGATCCATATAATAGAGTCTCAGCTAGCGCAGCGCCCCTGTGCAGCAAAAAAAGGGTCATGAATGGGCTAATATGAACAGAAACGGCAGTGAGACATGTGATAAGAAGATGTATGGGACAATAAAAAGTGTCTGGTACCAACATGACCATGTGTCGAAAAAACTCCAACAGTCAATGAAATGAGATGATGTTAAGACAAGCGCTAAACCACAAGCGCGGCCCGGTGTCCGCTAAAGGTAATTGTGAGATAGAGAGGGGGAGCAGGAGGTGAGTCCGCGAGTGGTGTGTGCATGCGCACTCGGCTCTTTTTTGACGCACATACTCGTGCTTGTAGAGCACCCCTGCGTGCTCCCGCAAGGTGTATTGCGCCACAAGCACGAGTATGTGCTTCAAAAAAGAGCTGATCTACGGCTAAAGGTCTCCTATGCAGCACATGTGCGCTGCGTAGGCCAGACCTAAAAAAACTGCTTTATTTCAGAGCAGTCCCAGACATGGTGGTCTGCTGAGCCCAGCAGGCCACCATCCCTGGGAGGGCTGTCATTCCCAAATTGCTCGCAAATTGCGACAGGCTCATTAATATAAATGATGCTCGCAATTTGAGACCCCATTGGGATTCGCAAATAGTGTGATACATGGCATATTGAGCCTCATAAATTGCGACTCGCAAATGAGTCATAATTTGTGAGGCACAATTTTTCTCGTCGTACATCTGCACCAGAATGTTAATGCCCATTCCCCACATCTTTCAGGAGTGAACATAAACTACTTGCAGTATGCCGGTGACACACTATTGCTTAGCCATACCCCAATAGGTCTACAGTGGCTAATAGGTTACTTTAACAATTATATTTTAGCAAATGGCTTACAATTAAATATAAAAAAATAAAAAAATAATGATGGTAGGGTCAACTATACTTGGTAGGCACGTATGGAAAGCAAATGGACTAGCAATTGAAGCAGTAAAAAATTACAAATATTTAGGAATCACATTTGATGAAAGGGTATCCTTTAAGCCTCGTTTTACTAATTTAAAGGCCAAAGCTACATTCCTCGCATTCGCTTTAGTAACCTTGCAAGATAAACTCGCCTGCCCTAGTCACAAGCATTTAGTTACATTTACGAAGGCTGACATGATTTGTTTTTACAGTTTGGGTTAGCATTTAAGGTACTGCACGTAAGTACTTTATTGCTCAGAGGCACTTTATCTATTTCGTATTAAACATAATGGGCATTGGTACATTTTATAAATTTATTTTAACACTGTTCATGGTATGGCGAAAGAAGTACGTAGTCACTTTTTAGATGTGGAGTTAAGAAAGAGGCATAAGGCAATGACTGTGTGCAAACATGGACATATCTTACCAGTAAGGAAATTCCCACGGAAATTATTATAATTACAAAAAAGCTACTTTTAAGTTCGTGTTTATGTGGTATAAATGTTTGAATATATGATGTTACAACACAAACAATTACAAGGCATTTTTAAAAACTACCATTACTACGCATACCATTACAACGCATAATACTTTTAGGGTAACAGTGGGGTAAGTGTTGGATAGTGTAGGGGTAAAAATGACTATTACCACTCCAGTGAGTGCAACAGTAGGGTAAGTGTTGGATAGTGCAGGGGTAAAAATTACTATTCCTACTCCAGAGAGAGCAACATTAGGGAAAGCGTTGGATAGCGTAGGGGTACAAATTACTATTCCCACTCCAGAGAGAGCAACATTAGGGAAAGCGTTGGATAGCGTAGGGGTACAAATTACTATTCCCACTCCAGAGAGTGCAACAGTAGGGAAAGCGTTGGATAGCGTAGGGGTACAAATTACTATTCCCACTCCAGAGAGTGCAACAGTAGGGAAAGCGTTGGATAGCGTAGGGGTACAAATTACTATTCCCACTCCAGAGAGTGCAACAGTAGGGAAAGTGTGGGATAGTGCAAGGGTTAAAATTACTTTTTTCATGTACCCGAAAACCCATACCCAACCTAATATTAAAAAATCTCCATTACTTACCTCATGATGCGTTGTAATGGCATGCGTTGTAATGGCATGCGTTGTAATGGCATGCGTTGTAATGGTAAGCATTGCAATGGCATGCGTTTTAGTGACATATGTTGTAATGAAATGCGATGTAATGGCATGTGATGTAAAGGCAGTTGCGTTGTTATCACTGCGTTGTAAAGGTAGTGCCTTGTAATGATTGTTTCCCCAATGTTCTAGCGCTGCATGTTATCCCTAAATTACTCACAATAGTAGTATCATGGCTGTTGAAAGTCATGAAATTTTAGTGGTCTTTCCTTATTTTATCTATTTATATATTATGTTATGAACTACTGTTATTACAGCTGTCCATGCTCCAAAGATTGTAATGATTTTTTATTAATCAAACAATAAAGACTTATTTACTTGCTCACTTCTGATGGCAGTTAAAGAAATGGCTATTTCCAAGATAACTACATCATCCACGTCTCGGGGATCGAACCCTGAAAGACAATCAAACCTTTACGCTCAGTCTTCAGTGTACAACCCCCAGATAGGAAACAACCCAACCAACAATCTACTTCCTATATGCGGGTCAGCTAAGAAGGGCTGATCCATAGATCACCTAGATATTTTTAGTTATGTCACCTCCTGTATAGTTCTTCTGGCCCACACTAATACTGACACCATAACACTCAGCAGTCGGCAGCAAGCTGCAGCTTACACCTCTTACCCTCACATAAGACATATCTGCTACAGGGATTGCCCATCACCAGTACTTTATCAGCCAATAAACCAGTCATTGCCAAATGAACAGGGGTGGAATAACTGGAAGAGATCGGTCACACACTGCTGGTCAATCGGAGGACTTTCATCTGGTCCATGACTACAGGTACCAAATAACAGCACACTATGACCGTTTCTTAACATCTGACAATGACTCTCAGACATGGGATGGTAGAAACAACGCCCACTCCAGCAGATCTCTCCATCTTTACTCTCCCTCCAACCATGCCAGCTCAGGACCAAAGCTCTAAACAACATTTCATGCTAGACAACCCAGTGCAGTAACCAGCTAAGCAGGCGAAAGTTATAAGAAATACTTTAAAGGGACCGCCATAGCGGTTCAAAGCTACCATCGTACTGAAAAACCATCAACTGAGCGTCCATCTCGCACACTTCATCATCCATCACACTGCAATGCACTGCGTTACAGAACACGATAACCACATCCCGGTGCTCATCATTCACAACTTGGAAACACTTCCCACATAGAATCACACCACAAAGACAAGACCCTTCCAACACACGCCCTACATTGCGTAGCTTGTTGCCCATTTAGGTAAGCGCATCAGTGCCCCACATAGAGGTAGTGAGCGCTATATGGGAAACATCCTTTACCCCGCGTGCATTACTCCGCAGTGCCATTACCCCACAGTTTTTACACCGTAAAATCTTTTACAACACAGGGCTTTACACCGCAAACTATTACAACGCATTCCCCATTACAGCGCCACAGTGGAGTTAGAATAGTAGATTGCGTTGTAATGGGGAATGTGTTGTAATAGTTTGCGGTGTAAAGCTCAGCGTTGTAAAAGATTTTGCGGTGTAAAAACTGCGGGATAATGACACTGCGGAGTAACAAATGCGGGGTAATGACACTGCGGAGTAACATGTCCTATTTGCGCTATACAAATGCTGCAATGCATATAAATACATTACAGTGAAAATGAGAGTCTGCTACTGCGTGCTCAGCAGGAAAGGGGAAGTGATGAGCATAATTATTCAATATCAGGCATACAGTTCTTATCCAGGCTTGGTAAACTTCATAGTGGGACTTGTAGTTTTGCTTTTACAGGAATAAAAGTCCTAGAAGGCACAGAACTTGCCCTGGATGATTTATTGATGCATGATAAAGGACACCCTGAGATGTCAGTGACAGGATGCAGTCAAGACATAAATAAAAGGACTGGCTTAGATGGAGACAAATTACAGGATGAGCAAGCGAGAAGATGTGTTCCATCAACCGTCGTGAATAATACGCTCCGCCTCCCTTTCACTTGCCCAGACTCCCAGCATCTACCGAAGCAGAAGTGGAGGACGCTCCTTCTCCCACATCACAGCAAACATGTGGAACAGCCCATACTCCCCGCATCTACTGAAGCAGAAGTGGAGGATGCTCCTTCTCCCACATCACAGCACAGACTTAGAACAGCCCATACTCCCCGCATCTACTGAAGCAGAAGTGGAGGATGCTCCTTCTCCCACATCACAGCACAGACTTAGAACAGCCCATACTCCCCGCATCTACTGAAGCAGAAGTGGAGGATGCTCCTTCTCCCACATCACAGCACAGACCTGGAACAGCCCATACTCCAGGCATCTACCGAAACAGAACTGGAGGATGCTCCTTCTCCCACATCACAGCACAGACCTGGAACAGCCCATACTCCCCGTATCTACTGAAGCAGAAGTGGAGGACGCTCCTTCTCCCACATCACAGCAAAGACCGGGAACAGCCCATACTCCCCGCATCTACTGAAGCAGAAGTGGAGGATGCTCCTTCTCCCGCATCACAGCAAAGACCTGGAACAGCCCATACTCCCCGCATCTACTGAAGCAGAAGTGGAGGACGCTCCTTCTCCCACATCACAGCAAAGACCGGGAACAGCCCATACTCCCCGCATCTACTGAAGCAGAAGTGGAGGATGCTCCTTCTCCCACATCACAGCAAAGACCTGGAACAGCCCATACTCGCCGCATCTACGGAAGCAGAAGTGGAGGACGCTCCTTCTCCCACATCACAGCAAAGACCGGGAACAGCCCATACTCCCTGCATCTACCGAAGCAGAAGTGGAGGATGCTCCTTCTCACACATCGCAGCAAAGACATGGAGCAGCCCATACTCCCCGCATCTACCGAAGCAGAAGTGGAGGAGGCTCCTTCTCCCACATCACAGCAAAGACCTGGAACAGCCCATACTCCCCGCATCTACTGAAACAGACGTGGAGGACGCTCCTTCTCCCACATCACAGCAAAGACCTGGAACAGCCCATACTCCCTGCATCTACCGAAGCAGAAGTGGAGGAGGCTCCTTCTCCCACATCACAGCAAAGACCTGGAACAGCCCATACTCGCCGCATCTACGGAAGCAGAAGTGGAGGACGCTCCTTCTCCCACATCACAGCAAAGACCGGGAACAGCCCATACTCCCTGCATCTACCGAAGCAGAAGTGGAGGATGCTCCTTCTCACACATCGCAGCAAAGACATGGAGCAGCCCATACTCCCCGCATCTACCGAAGCAGAAGTGGAGGAGGCTCCTTCTCCCACATCACAGCAAAGACCTGGAACAGCCCATACTCCCCGCATCTACTGAAACAGACGTGGAGGACGCTCCTTCTCCCACATCACAGCAAAGACCTGGAACAGCCCATACTCCCTGCATCTACCGAAGCAGAAGTGAAGGAGGCTCCTTCTCCCACATCACAGCAAAGACCTGGAACAGCCCATACTCCCCGCATCTACTGAAGCAGAAGTGGAGGAGGCTCCTTCTCCCACATCGCAGCAAAGACCTGAAACAGCCCATACTCCCCGCATCTACCGAAGCAGAAGTGGAGGATGCTCCTTCTCCCACATCACAGCAAAGACCTGGAACAGCCCATACTCCCCGCATCTACTGAAACAGACGTGGAGGACGCTCCTTCTCCCTCAACGCAGCAAAGACCGGGAACAGCCCATTCTCCCTGCATCTACTGAAGCAGAAGTGGAGTATGCTCCTTCTCCCACATCACAGCAAAGACGTGGAGCAGCCCATACTCCCCGCATCTACCGAAACAGAAGTGGAGGAGGCTCCTTCTCCCACATCACAGCAAAGACGTGGAGCAGCCCATACCCCTCGCATCTACTGAAGCAGAAGTGGAGGACGCTCCTTCTCCCACATCACAGCAAAGACGTGGAGCAGCCTCCCCATGCAGCTACAGACCATCACCTCACTTCCAAATTGGCCTCAAGACCTGGCTGTTTGAATAAGACCTGCAAGCATCTTGATACCCTATCAGGGGATTAGCCGTGCTTTATAAATCCTGATTGATTGATTGATTAAAGTGCCAATAGAGGTGAGCAATCTAACTCGCCACCCATTGCAGCACTTACACACCCACTCACAGGAGTCTCACTATGAGAAAAGAGAGCAGGTCATGTTACCATGCTTGATGCGGAAGTAACGTGACTGCCCTTGTAGTGGTAACACATACTGTTAGGTTGTCACATGAAAACTCATGGCTGGAAACAAGGTACCTGTGAGGATATGAAGAAAGGTGACTTACCTCCAACTAATGGATTTTTATGTCCAACACCTTCCCTACTGTTGCATAGTGGGGAATTGGAATAGTAATTTGTACTATCCCAAAGTGCAGCGCCCCCTAAAGCAAGTTGTTGTAACGACGTGCATGGTAAAGTAACGAGTGGCAACATCGCAGTCGAGTAGCGACTGTGGTGTAAAGGCATGCGGGGTAAATGCATTTGGGGTTCCGTCATACAACGATCCGCCAAGTTCTCAGTTTGAAAGCAAAACATACATGGCTGGCTGCTGCAGTCCAGGTTTTTCCTTTGCATCCAGGAACTTGAAGTTTTGTTTATGATTTTTTTTTTAAACTTGAAGTACATGCCCCAAAATACACAGAAAACCTGCACAGGAACCGCAAGTCATGTATGGGCTTATGACACCGGCCAGGTCTGCTCCATCTGCACACTTACCGCACAGACAACTCCCCACTCCCCAAACTGCGGGTAACACTTCGAAGTGTGGGGGTGGAGTCATCTTCAGAAACCCAGGTAAAAATACTTTTAGGGGCTTTCTTCATTGTTTGGGGTCAAACTGTAGTATGGGACGTCACTCACCTGGCAATATGTGGCGAAGAGTGTATTTCAAAGCACTCTAAGCAACAGCATCGGTCTCAGCAGAAAGGACTCAACCTGCACAGGGAACTAGCAGTTCTCCTACAGAAGCATTACCTCCTCGTCCCTCTTGCTTGCCACAGTAATTACACATGAGCATCATGCTCCCACAGAAACTCCAAGTAAAATTCAGTTATCTTACTAGTCTCCCTATCCCTCCAACATGGCCCCCATCATCCTCCACCAATCATATAAAAGGATACAACCCCATATCCACGACCTATTTTTTTGTTTCTGCACTACTCCGATTGCTGTTTCCTGTTTGAGGTAAGTGGGGGTTGCGGTCCTGCTGTAGCGAATCCTATGTCCCCGGGAGTTCGAGGTGTGCGATGCATGCTGAGGCGACTTCTGCAAATGTACTCCCCGTGTCCTGTTCTAGCAGACTTCAGAGGAGCTCTTTGTTTGCCTTCTGTCGTGTGTCTGGTGCACACTGTGCCAGACGAGTACTGATCTAGCAGTCCCAGCAGTACTGCACATTTGATCGGAGGTGTTTGCCCCGGTCATGTGCTCCCCCCGATTGCGTGGATAGCTGAAATGCACCCCTGCGTGGAAGGGTGAGTGGGTAATCACTGGCGTGTGTCTGTAGGGATTTCGGTCTGGGTGATCCGAAACTTTGAACGGAGGCTTGGGGGGGTTTCTCTACGTGGACGTGGTTTCCCCATTCGCAAGCTGTCCCAGTCAGCATGTTTCTATTACTGGGTAACGTGCACGCTACAGACGAGCCAGTGGCCATCAAGATGCATTGTGGGGGTTGTCAGGGGCAACAAGGATGTTTTTAAGCATCCTGGCATGACGTATTGGTTTTTCCTGGCAGTTCTGCATGGGTGTTGAGCTACGAGCTGCAATGAAAGGGGGAAAAGCCTTGGAAAAGTCCCACAATGTGGAGGTGTCTGAACCTGCAGAGGCTTTACCTTCTTTGGCTGTGATTCAACAGATGATCCAAGCTGCTGTTGCTGCAGCTTTTCAGGACAGGGAGGTTGTTTCACCTTCAAAGAAGCCTAGGTTTGATCCTGGTCCCTCCCATGAATCTGATGGGTAAGAAGATTTTGAACTTAAGGGGCGTTATGTACAGGGGTCAGACCTGAAAGATGTCCTTCAGCATATTCGCTCTAATCTGTTGTTTCCTGAGTCTGGAGTTTCTGAGGAGGACACAGATTGTTTTCTCAATACCAAAAGAAGGAACCTGAGTCATTGCCTCTTCACTCCTCCGTTCAGAAGGTTTTGGAGACAGAGTGGAAGGATGTGGATAAACATGGATTTCCCAGATTTCTGGCGAAGCGGTACCCCTTGCAGGACTTTGCAAATACGTATCCTGCATCTGTGAAGGTTGATCCCTTGATGGCTGGCATGTCATCGCAGGGGACTATTGTTTCGGAGGATGCTTCTCCGGCGGACCCTGTAGATATAAAGGTTGATGCAGCTGTGAAGCCCACTTTTGCTGCTTCCAATTTTTCTATTAGGGCTGCTACCTATTCCTCTTATATGATTCAGTCATTGATAAAAGGCTTCCAGTCGTTGGCGGAGTTGATGGACCAGGGCGAGGACATCTCTCCCACTCTCGCTCTGATGGAGTCAAGCTATCCTGGCTGATGAGGGGTGAAACCCCGAAACCAGTCCTAAGATGCTTTTTTTCAGTCCAGGGAGGACCTGGCCTGGCAGTTCGGGCTGGACTGTTCCCAATGTGCACAGGGTCGAGATTAATTTACATTTGGCTGGGTTCAAACTGGAATGGCATGGTGAGCAAAAAAATGATGGATTTAGGCCCAGATCTCTGTACTGGGGTGAATGTATGACAGTGTTCTGCATTCTGTCCATCAATTTTTCCTTTTTGCAGCAAGTACGCTACGACTGGGTCTTCTATTGCGGCTCGCCCCCAGATGTGGTTACTGTCATGTCCAGGACGTTTGCCAGGTACTGGAAGGACATGGATTTCTGGTGAATCACAGGAAGTCTTGCCTGGTTGCCACTCAGGATCTGATGTACATTGGTGCTCGATTCATGACTCTGTTAGGAGTTGGTTTCTGCCTCAGGCCCGGAAATTGACACTGAGGTCGGAAATTCAGTCCCTGTTGTCCTGGACTTGTCCTCCTGTGAGACTTTGGTTGAGGGTGCAGGGTCTGATGTCCGCCTCCTTGCTGATGGTTCCTTGGGCTTGATTCCACATTTACCCTGTTGTGAACCATATTTTGTCCCACTGGCTCCCGTGTGGTCAGGATTTCAATCAAGAAGTTCCGGTGACAGCCCAGGTCAGGGAGGATCTGGGAGGATCTGGGGTGGTGGTTGGACGGGGAGCATCTCTCCTGGGGTCATCAGTTTCTGGTGGTTCTGTCTCGAGTGGTGACTACACAGATGCCAGTCTGGTGGGCTGGGGTGCTACCCAGAATGATTCCTTGGTTCAGGGCAAGTGGTCCAGGGCTCTGATGTCTTGTTCTTCCAAATACAGGGAACTCAAAGTGGTTCACTTGGGTCTCTTGGCCTTTTAAGAAGGTCAACATGTTCAGGTCAGGACGGACAACCAGGTGGTCATGTCCTACATCAATCATCAGGGGGTTGTAGAGTCCGGTCCCTCAGTTGCCTCAGTTGTGTCATTTGTTCTTGGGCGGAGGAGAAGTTGGCGTCCCTATCTGCCATTTACCTGCCTGGCAGGGAGAATGTAGTGGCGGACTGTCTGAGCAGGGTTTTCCCTCCATGGGGTCGTTGTCTCTGACCCCTGTGATGTTCTGGATGTTGCAGAAGACGTTTGGGTGTCTGATGATGTACTTATTTGTGTCTTTGTACAATTACAAAGTCTGTTGTTGCTGCAAGATTATGCCTTGCCGGGAGGCTTGGAGAGTGGATGCAATGTCCTTCCTGTGGCCTCTGGGTCTGTTGTATGCCTTTCCCCTGATCCCCCTGATTCCAGTGGTTTTGCAGAAGATCAGGAGGGAGGGGACCTTGGTGCATCTGGTGGTCCCGGGTTGGCGTCCCCTCCCGTGGTTCCCTCTGTTGTTGGAGTTGGCGGTTAGTCCGGGTTGGACGTTGCCGTTCCATCCCTATCCTTTGATGGGTCCTCCGGTTCCCCTGCCTGTGCTCCGGTCCATGGGTCTACAGGCTTGGCTCTTGAAAGGAGGCTCTGATCCAGATTGGTTGTTCGCAGGAGGTTGCGGGTCTCATTCAGCAGTCCCGGCGTCCTTCTACTTTGAAGTCTTATGCTAAGCATTGGGACAACTTTTCTGGTTGGTGTTTGCGCCATGGTTGGTCTGTTGATGGGTTAGATCCGGCTCATGTTCTGGATTTTTTGAAAAAGGGTTTTGATCTGGGCTTGGTCCTGTCTCCCCTTAGGACTCAGTGGGCAGCTAGTCGGGCTTTCCATGGTTCCCCTTTTGTTGCTATTGAATCCCTGATGGCTCGACTTTTGAGATCTCTGACTTAAAAACGTCCTCGTCCTGTGTTGTCTCCACCTCTGTGGGATCGTCTGTTGGTGTTGAGGGCTTTGCATGAGGTTCCTTTTGAGCCCCTAGAGTCTGTTGACTTGAAATTTTTTGACCCTGCAGATGGTTTTTCTGGTGGCGATTGCCTCTGCCAGACATGTTGGTGATTTGGGGGCTTTCTTGAGGTCTGCCCCGTTTTTGAGGATTTTGGAGGATAGGGTTTTCTTACGGGTGCACTCTACTTTTGTGCCTAAGGTGGATTTTTTCTTTCATAGGACGGCGGCGGTGGTCCTCCCTGTTTTCTTTCCAGATCCTCATTCTGCGGAGGAGTCTCTGTTGCATCTTTTGGACGTAAAGCGTGCGTTGTTGATTTACTTGCACGCACGGCTTCTTTTTGTAAAGTGAACAATCTGTTTATCACTTTTGGGGTGGCGAGACAGGGCCTGAAGCCCTCCCTTTCTCTTAGCAGGTGGGTTAAGGCGGCCATCTTGGCTACTTATGATGTCCAGTGTGAGGTTCCCTCGCGTCCGATTGAAGATCGATCCACTCGTTCTGTGGCTGTGTCTTGGGACGCTTTTAAGGGTGTTTCCATGGAGGATATTTGCAGTGCGGCCACTTCGTCTTCTTCTCATACTTTCATGTCACATTACCGGCTGGAGGTTGGGGTGGTGATTCCATTGCTTTTGCCTCTTCGGTTCCGGAATCTGTGAATTCTTGAGTTCGATTTCTGTCTCAGGTGTATTTTCAATAAATATTTTGTAAGGCCTTCCATGTGTGGGCTGTGTTTGATTATCCATGAAGCTGATGTTGCTTTGGTATCTGCTTATGTGTAATTACTGTGGTGAGGAAGACAGACGAGGAGGTAATGCCCCGGTCACTTACCGGTATTCTTCATTACTCCGAGACCTAGTCTTCCTCGCCACAGTATAATTTCCCTTCCCTCCCGGCCCTCATTTGTGGCTTCATGTCTGTGGCTTTGTTTACAAGTAGTGGATATGGGGTTGTATCCTTTTATATGACTGGTGGAGGACAATGGGGGCCATGTTGGAGGGACAGGGAGACTAGCAAGCTAATTGAATTTTACTTGGAGTTTCTGTAGAAGCAGAATACTCATGTGTGATTACTGTGGCGAGGAAGGCTAGTTCTCAGAGTAATGAAGATTACCGGTAAGTAACGGGGGCATGAACGGTAAAATGTGTGCAATTTTCACACGTCTAGACCAGGTGCAATGTCTGCAACATAATAGGTCTTAAATTAATAACTTTTTCCCGATTTTAAAATGGTCCGAAGAATACCATGGATCGGTAAATCACGCAAGTCCCTATCTGGGGACTGTGTGGTGTTAAGCTTTGGGTCTCCGGTTTGGTTCAACACATTTTGGACAGGGCAGGAAATCGACAAATCAAGACGGACGATATTAACATTCTCCCCCTGGGATTTTTTTACCAACCGACTGCAGACAACAGGGGCAGAAAACGGGGGGCGGCACAACAAGATTGTGGCAAATATAACTACTCAGTCCCTACACACAATCGGTTTGATATTTTTGCCTCTTTAGATGATATCGATTGACTTGGGTCTGATATTGATCTATCGCTCGCAGGCTTATATGATTTCAGAGGCACTCGTAAGAACGGTTCAGATCCTAATTTTCCGTCCTTAATGGAACTAACTCCAAATAGAAATTTTAAACAGGTAGGGGTAGGACAGGAGGGAGGCATCTACAATTTGGGGGACAAAGGACAAGGTGGGGTGGACATGAGTAGTGTAGTGACGGAGGACCATCTCTCCGCACCTCCCATCGAATGGCTCCTCATGTCCAATAATGGATCTAGACAGGTAGAAACGAATAACGTCATCGCTCCTGACACCCTGGTTATTCCCAACAATCCTTTCCAATGGTCCAATAAACCAAACCTATCACTAGTCTGCTGGAACATTGCCGGTCTTTCCTCTAAAATCTCCTCATTTGAATGGTCTGCATTCATCGTTAATCATGACATTTGGGCATTTCAGGAAACCTGGGCATTAGAACAAATCTATCACCCAGGGTTCCTAAATTTTCACAAACCCGCCATGGGGGGACAGAGAGGTAGACCCATAGGGGGACTTGTTATCTGGGTCAGGCAGCAAGTAGGCTACATAGTGGAGGAAGTCCAGATCGACAGCAGGGATATTTTAGTCATCAGACTCCGGTTTGGAAATGTTCCGGATATACTGGTTATTAATGTCTATGCTAGAGGGACCCCAGGGGGCAGAGGTTCTAGCACAGTTGCGCTTTTAGACGGGTTCTTAGACCAGAACAGGGGACGCAGTTATTTGATAATCATAGGGGATTTTAACTGCACTTTCGAGCCCCTTGACCATGAGGCTGGCAAACTCAGCATTGAGGAGGACGCACAATGGGACATTCCGTCCTTGGACCTCCGACCTATCACAAGATGGACTGAGTCTGCACGACAGCTGAAAGGGTTTTGCCTGGAATGGGGAGTAAGGGCAGTGAACGGGAGTCCCAAGTCAGACAGGCGGGGCTCTCACACTTTTAATAATGGGTTGAGAAGCAGCCGTATTGATTATATCTTCCTTATCATGGAATTCTGGTCCTCTTTACAGGACATGGTAGTACAGAATCGGCTCGAAAGTGACCACAACCCTCTAGTACTCTCACTGCAGGTTCCTGGGCTTCTGATTTATGACTGCCAGGAAACAGTGAAGGCCATTGTAGAAGTTGAGCTTACCAATGACTCCAGGAGAGTCAAATGGGCTAAGGTTCTTGTCAATGAAGGGTACTTAGAACTGATGAAGGTGCTGGATGAGCGTTCGATAGCTACCCTCCAAAACTGTGATACTCAGGAGGATATAAATTTAATAATTCTGCAGGTCCATAATGACCTGTTCTCAAAACTCAAAACCTTTTTTATTAAAAAGTTTTAAAAAATCAAGGAAAGAATTTTTTCCAAAGGTAGCCTCGTGGTACAATAAATCATGTAGAGAGGCCTATACGACATTATCAAGAGCCATCAGATTAAAGAACATGGATGACATTCAAAAGGCAAGGGCTGGGTACAAGCAAACCCTATTACGAGCAAAAAGGTTATGGACGAAAACCATTGACAAGATTTGCTTAGAGCCAGTAAGGAAAATAATATGGCTAACTTTTGGCATCTCGGTAAATTGGGTAGTGGCGCATTAAGTTCAGCCCCTACTAACCATGTTGCACCCGAGCTGTGGACCTCCCATTTTGAGGCCTAGTTTGCCGTCAGTGATGACAGCTTAGATCAACTTAACATGCCCAACCCTGCCACCACCCTGCACTTTTCGAGGCAAGAGGTACAAAATGCCATCAAATTAATTCCGAAAGATGGGGCTCCCGGTCTAGATGGTATACCAGCGGATCTGTTTAGGCATGATGGGGATAACTGGGTGACCTATATCCAGCTACATGCCAATGCCATAGCTAGTGGCACTTCCATGCCGGAAACGTGGTCTGGAGCAGAGATCATCCCGTTCTTAATAAAGGGGGATCGAGCTAAACCTGGCAACTACAGGCCAATAAGTCTTATTGACTGTATTCAAAAAATCATTTCCAGGCCGGTATTATGTAGAATCCAGTCATGGATGGATGAAACAGATATTTTGTCACCATTGCAGGCAGGGTTCCTGCCACATACTGGCACTATAGACCAGGTTTTTACGTTTGTGATTATCTACTGGGGTTGGTTATTATAGGAGGGGGCAAACTATACGCAGCCTTTATCCATCTTAAATCGGCCTTTGATCTGGTGCCTCGCACAAAAATGTAGAGAGCTTTCATGGATATGGGGATGCCACTTGAAATATTGGCTATTTTAATCACCTTACACGATTCCAATTTTGCCCAGGTTCGCTGGGGTATACATGGGGAAGTTACGAACAAGTTCCCCATTTCCAAGGGGGTTTGACAGGGGTGTGTCCTCGCACCGACCTTGCTTTCTCTATTCATTAACAAAGTTGTGCAGTACTACTCTAACTACCCCACAGATGCCCCCAACCTAGCTGGCATGAAGATACCCCTGTTAATGTTCGCGGACGACACTCTGCTAATATCTAAGGCCCAGAAGGGCCGCAGTTAGCCCTTACAAGGTTCGAGGTGTTCTGCTGCTACCATGACCTTGTGGTAGATGTGGAGAAGACCAAGTTTATGGTTCTGCACAACCGTAAAGTCATCAACGGGAGTGTTTTCATGAATAAAGTCTAACTTGAACAGACTGATGTTTTTACGTATCTGGGAATGACTTTAGGAAGGAAACTAAATTGGAAACCCCAGATTGATATGCTGCTAATACTTAAACATGCCCAACTGACAGGAGTCCTTATGAAGGAACAGAGACTTTCCCATACTAAGCCAGTGGCACCTGTTATAAGGATATATAAAACTAAAATTAGTACCTCGGTATTATATGGGGCGGAGCTGTAGGGCTTCGAAGATCTAGCACCCCTGATTGCAGCCCAAAATAAATTTGTGAGAGCCGTGTTAGGTCTCCCACAGTCAACACCATTGATGCCTCTTTATTTAGATTTGGCCTGCAACAAAATCGAGGATATAGCTCACTTTAGATCCGTGGCGTTCTGGAGAAGGCTCTGGGTGACTCCTGAACTGTCCCTGTACCCCCAAGCACTTCTTGAAACCAGGCAGGCTGATAGCTCATGTAAGATCTCCTGGTTAAGAAGGATAAAAGGTACCCTGAGGGATATGGGGATGAGTAGCTTATGGGAGAATCCCGCAGGTAACCCTTTTCCCTCAAAGAAAGAGTTCAAGGTAGCTTACTGGAACATGACTACGATGAAGCGATTTTCATCCCTGACAAGGCCGACCTTGACGAGGGATTTTCTGGAACTTAAACAAGAGTACAAGTATGAATGTTATTGGGATTTTATTACTGCCCCTGATGATAGGAAACTGTGCCACCAGTTTAGAGTGGGTTCTCTCCCAATGAAATCCTTCACATGTAAATGGCGCCCTCCGAAGGGAGACAAATGTTCCGCATGTCCATCACTAAAGGAAACATTAGCACATGTTCCGTTTGTCTGCCCTGCTTCCAAGCCTCCCAGAGACAGATGGCTTAAACCAGTCTGCTCAAATCTTGGCACAAGGTCGGGCGCAGAGGCATTAGATCCTAAAGTCGGACACATGTGAGCCCATAGGGGCCGATTCACAGAACTAACTTAAGACAAAATCCTAACTTAAGTCTGTCTTTAGTCTGTCTTAAGTCTGTCTTAAGACAAACTTAAGACAAAATTCTAACTTTTGTGAATGCCAAAAGTAGTAAGGGGCAGATGTATGTTTGACTTGCGCCTCATTTACGCCGCCGTTGCGTCACTTTTGTGATGCAGTAGCGGCACAAATCCTGCGCCATGGTGCGGGGTATTTACAACGTGACGCATCTGGGAGATGCGTCACGTTGTAAAGCCCTGCGCCACATGTAGGCGTTCCAGGGCAGGTGGGGGCGTTCCGGCGCAGGAACGCCTCCTAAAAGTGGCTGAGTGAAATCTACAAGATTTCACTCAGTCACTTTTGAGCCCATGCTGCGTCAAAACCCTGCGCCTGCTTGAAGCAGGCGTAAGGATTGACGCAGCATTTTGCAGATAGGGCCCCCCAGAGCATTGCTGGAGCTGCGTCGCGCTTGCGACGCAACTCCAGCAATTCGCCACTTTTACGGCACAGATGCGTGACGCATCTGTGCCGTTTTTGCCCCATGGTGCGCCGCATTATAAATGCGGCGCATCCATGGTGGCGGAGCTGGGACGCAAAATAACTGGCGCATCCCTGCTGATATGCAGGGATGCGTCAGTTATTATAAATATGCCCCTAAGTTTAGGATTTTGTCTTAAGTTAGTTCTGTGAATCGGGCCCATAGTGATTGTTGTTGCTAAATTTCTAGGATGGATGTGGGTCATTCGAGCAAAAATGACAAGGATACTATCGCTGTGACAACATTTCTTAACAATTCCGGCATTCATGAGTTTATAATTGCTTCATGGCCTTTGTTTATGTGCATGAATTCCCTCGCCACTGTAAAGCTAGTTTTGTTTCGGCAAATCGTGAAAGCCCCTTGTGTGGTATACCAGTGGTTTAATGTAAATTTATATTATCCTGTTTTTATTATCTTAATGTCAAGTGTTTTATTTCTGCGATCTATTTTTTCTACAAGTTTTATTACATGGTTGTATCAAATGGTTTATATTATGAATTTCTGGATTTGTAAGTATTGGTGCTTGATGTCTTTAAGGATTTGTTAATCGAAATAAAGACCATTTGACTGACTGACAATAACCTTTAGAAGATTTGTGTGCGGCCTCCAAGTGAGGTTTCAGGAAGGAGCTGCAAAGCTGCCGTGTGGGCGCCGCTCTGCATCCGTGGCTCTGTTCATGAAGCAATCGCTCCCCTGGTGATAGTTGCGGGGTTGTCTGTCAGCGCCAGAGACAACCCTCACTGTGAGGGGCAACAATGAACCGATACACAAACGTTTTCTGAAACCATTTCTGAAAACATCTGGCGACAATGCGTGGCGAGTGACTCGGCTCGGCGTCTTTGAGGTTTGCTTCTGCTCTTTCAGAAAGCGTTGCATTCTTGTCGACATGCCGGGATCGTGAAGTAACAGTTTTGGGGGGAACGCTCGTTAGTAGCACAACACGGAGCTAGAGGAACGAATGGTAAATGCACAAACTTCGAACCAGAGGATCAGTGACGTGCCAGCCTGGTTTTACCCCCGAATCACTCGTGAACGCCGGAAGTGATGCCTTTAAGAATCCCAGGTACACATTTCAACCTGTGCAGAAACTGGATGAACGTTTTCGTGTAACGTTTACAGGAAAAGTGTGTCATCTAGCGGTGATGTGGAGTATAACACTTCTGCACGATTTATCTGCAGTGGTCGCGGAGTTCACTTTAATAATGGTATCCATGTGACCAGGGCACAAGTCCTAAACAACACCGCTGTTTCATAGCCTGGGACTGTCATGACGTACCTCGTGAATAATTGTACTTAATTGCTTTTAACTGTGTTTATCTGTGTTTAACCATTGCTGCCTGGGCTGTACTAGGCTGCTGATGTATGTTTAGAACGAACATTATGGGGCTGCTCTTGTGCCAACATAGACATAGAACTTTGGAACTAAAAGATACTTGCTGTCGCTCGGCCTTCCCTTCCCTTCCCTTCTCTTCTCTTTCCCCCTTTTCTTTTCCTTTATTTGTCCCTTTTCTTTTCCTCTTTCCCTTTTTCTCCTTTTACTGATCACTTGGGTTAGACCCATATTACCCATATTACCCATTAAGGCGTATTACCTTCATGTGACAAATGTATATGTATAAACTTTGCCTACATATTTTAGGCGAACCCTGGGGCATATCAACAACAAACGGCGATAATTATCGCAAAGCGCACTTAGCGCTAGGATAATTATCGCCGGCTAGCGTGGATTTTTATCGCTGAGATAGCGTGCTATTAGCAACGCTTATCTCAATAGCGATAAAAATCCTCACGCTAACTGGCTAACGTGAGATTATCGCATGAAACCCGGCGATAATCTCACGTTAGCTAGTTGATAGGGACTCACAAATTTAGCCATGATATCCTCCTTCCATAGGATATCATGGCTAAGTCAGTCCTGAAGCAGGCGTAAGGAAAGTAGCGATAACAGGTGTTATCGCTACTTTTCCTGACGCTATGCTTCATAGCGTGGGGCTTGATGATAGGAGAAATGTCACTTAGCGACATTTCTCCTATCATGTCAGGTCAGGAACGTCCACTTTGCATCTCATTAGAGATGCAAAGCTGGGCGTTAGAAATCCCCACGCTAAAGCAAGGTTTCACGTGTTAGCGTGACCTTGCTAATATAGCGATAAAATTATCGCCGCTTTTCGGCCGAAAACGGCCGCCAAAGCGGCGATAATTTTTTATCGCCTCGTTGTAAATATGCCCCCCTATTACAAGCCTTATGTCTGCCCTTGGAAAATTTTCAATAAAGTACTTTGAAATGAAAAAAAAAAAAACAAGTCCTAAACAAGCATTTGTTATGCATTGCCTTTTATTTATGTTTTAAAAACAAAAATTAAAGGCATTGTTATTTGCAATGTCAGTAGCTCAAACTCGCGTAAATGCGAGACCTGTTGCACTGCAAATGCTTGTTAGATTAGTGGGTAGAAACGCTCCCTTTCGGCCTGCGCGGCAAATTAATTGAATAAACAAGCACGGCCGCTAAAGTGAACGCGGACCGCGCAGAAAATAAAAAAAAAAGTGCTTACCGACTTATGAAGGAGACCGTGTAATGCCACAAGTAAAAGATCCAGTCCTTATGGGAGGTAGCAAATGGCGATAGGGCAGTAACAAGGAGGGACTAACAAGCCTCATTATCTATTGGAAGCCAGCATTTACCAAGGACAATGACACCAGCCAATCAGAAATATGGGCAGAGAGAAGGCGAGGCTTTCACCGCATACTCAACTACTCCATGCCTCGCAGAGCGAGCAGCGAATGCGAGCTGCCGCCAGGCTCGACCCAAGAAAGAAACGGGGGGACTGACCAAGTCAGGCAGTATGCAAGTAACATCATGAGGCGTGCCATCAAAGCACATGACGTCACGATGCGTGACATTCCACGTGGGACCACAGGAAGTGACCTCACTGGAAGTAATGCTCTGATGTGTGTATGTTATAACATTTGCCAACTGAAAATGCAATGAAATATGTCTAAAAAAAAGTTGTCTCCTGCAAAGCATATCATGTAACATGCAGATCACAGATTTTTGTTTTATGTAATTAGGTAAGTGGATTAGTGCTTTAAACACGGAGATCCTTTTGTTACTTGCAGTTAATAAACTGTAATCCTTCTAGTAGACCACAGTAAGCTATGAAGGGTTTTTGACTCCTACACCTCGTAACCCTGACTGTCTCATGTAACACATCTTGTACATTGACTTACACACTTACATGATTTATTTGGAATGGATAATGTGTATGTTATGTAAAGCGCTCTAACACTCTGCGTTGGGATGAGTAGCGCTATAAAAGAAATAAAATAGTGCTATTGAAATTGTTATTTGTGTAAATACTGGGACCGACCAACACACCTGGCATTCCTCCGGTGCACGCATCTCTTACATACAGGGACTGAACAAAGCCCAAAGCTGCCTCTTTTAAGTACCTGTGAAGAGATAAGCTGTGTGCTTATGTTTCCTCACCAGTGCATTTGCGAGGCTCCAGGACGCCTCCAGTCCCACACTAGGTCAAAAGGAGGCCTGATGGCCCCTTAACTCTGTCTCTATCTTTGCCCAGCTGGAGCTTGAGGTGAAACGAAAGCCCCCTGGCTGCCTGCACGCTGCTGCTTGTAATGAAAAGCAGATAATGTGCAGGTGCTGCTGAACGTGTCCGGGTGTCTGAAAATGACACCAGGACAAGTTTAACATATTGACGTGGGACGCAGGGTACACGGCATCCACCCTGTGAAAATATTGAATGGACACCATGTCCCTGGGTGTACCCCCGACGTGTGCCCTGGATGTAACCGGTGCCTTTGGGAGGAACAGAGATGAAGCACTCTGGCAGTGTTGGGCGGAGGAGCATCACCCCACGGCCAGGGAGCAGCTAACGAAAGGAAAAAAGAAAAAGAAAATACGATGATAATAACGTAACGTTATTATCATTTCATTGTTTTCTTCCTGTTGTGGCAGCATGCGTGAGGGGCGGGGCTGCAAGGGAGGAGTGGTGTGCCCACTCCTGTGCTGTGCGCAATGACTGTTTGGTCGGCCCTCTCGGACCGCCCAAAACAGTCATGCGCATTTCTCTGTTCTCCATGCAGGCTGCATTACAGCCTGCATGGAGAACATGCCCACCCCTCCAGCCCCTGGCTGAGCGCCATGTCACAGCACTCAGACCAATACCAATGCTCCATTGGAGTGCTGTGATTGGCTCAGGGGTGGGAGCCTGGCTGCCTGCTTCCTGTTCCGACCTGGAGTCGGACACAGGAGAGCAGGTGAGAAGAAGCAGGACCTGACGGCGGCAGCATCAAGGTAAGTGTTATTTTTTTTCTAACGCAGCCCGCGCCCCCGTGCACCTTCCCCTCACCCACAAGCCGTGCCGCCGCCCCTGCACTCTGGGCATATTTACAAGCCCCTATCGCCATCACAATGTCACTGTTAGTGATGTTCCTGTAGCGATAGGGGCTTACCCTTATTTACAAGGCAACGTTCAGCCACTTAACATGGCCTAATGCCGCCTTGTGAATAAGGCCCCCTTTCACGCTATACTTAGCGTGATAGGGGTGTGCAATGGCTGTTCCGGTGGGTGTTCCACAGCAACACCCATAGATTTTGATGCTGCCCCTTATTTACAAGGGTGGCGTAAATATGGGGCAGCGCCAAGGTTAAGACCAGGGAAAACCTGCTCTTACCCTGGCGCGATGAAGAGAAATGTTTAATTTCTCCTTGTTTTTGCTGTTTCCGTGTGTGCTGCGTTGTGCAGCACACATGGAAACAGCAAAGCGCCAATAATTGTTTATGTGCAGGAAGGTATCACTTCCTGCACATAAACAATCAACACCAAAAAATGAAGTTTTGCAACCTCTATGTGTGCTGCATTAAGCAGCACACATAAAAGTTACAAAACGTCATTTAAAGATTGTTTATGTGCAGGAAGGTCTCCCTTCCTGCACATAAACAATCTTTATGCAGACACCCTTGCACTTTTGGGCAAGGCTGCCTGCATTGGCGCTAGGCTGCTGAGTTTGGCGCCAGTGCAGGGGGAAGCGCAGGGTTTCACCATATAATTGTAAATATGGTGCAGCCCTGTGTTTCTGAAGTGGCGGAGAGAGGCGTTAAGCCAGGAAGGCTAACGCCGCACTCCATCACTGCGCAGTAAATATGCCCCTCTGTGTGTCAAAGGAGAAACAACGCCATAGGCTTCATTCTCATATCAAAGCTTTGCACTAAGATACAACTGTAAACAAAGATTACGTTTAAAAAGTCACCTTGAGACATCATAACATCGGCTTAAGAGACGGACGCAGGTTAACGCCCGTCCTGGTGAATATCCTCTGGAGTCCTGCAGTTACGATCAGAAGCGCTGCTGTCAGTATGTCTGTCAGGGGCTCACAGGAATGTTAGAGGGCAGCCAGTCACCCTGTTCAAGGGCACAGACACTTGGACACTACTAATGGTGTTAATGGTGCAGGTCAATGTGCATGGGAAGCTGGTCACTGTGCCTGAATACTGCTCACTGTACTAGAGCACAGCTCACTTCACCTGAAAACTGCTCACTGTGCCTGAGTACTGTTCACTGTGCCAGAGTACTGCTCACTGTGCATGGGAAGCTGGTCACTGTGCCTAAATACTGCTCACTGTGCCGGACTACTGCTCACTGTGCTAGAGTACTGCTCCCTGTGCCCGAGTACTGTTCACTGTGCCTGAATACTGCTCACTGTGGCTGAGTAATGCCCACTGTACCTGAGTACTCCTCAATGTGCCTGGAGTGCTGTTTAATGTGCCAGAGTGCTGCTCACTGTGCATGAGGACTGCTCACTGTGCCTGAGTACTGCTCGCTGTGCCTGAATACAGCTCAATTCACCTGAAAACCGCTCACTGTGCATGAGTACTGCTCACTGTGCCAGAGTACTGCTCACTGTAACTAGAGTGCTGCTCACAGTGCCTGACTACTGCTCATTGTGCTTGATTAGTGCTCATTGTGCCTGAGTGCTGCTCACTGTGTCTTAGTACAGCTCACTGTGCCTGAGCACTACTCACTGCACCTGAGTACTGCTCATATCCTACGTAGAGTCCTATGTGACTAAGTACTGCTCACTGTGCCTGAATACAGCTCACTATGCCTGAGTACTGCTCACTGTGTCTGTGTACTGATTGTAATGCCTGGAGTGCTGCTCACTGTGCCTGCGTACTGCTCACTGTGCCTGGAGTTCTACTCACTGAGCCTTTATTTCTGTCAGGTCCCGCGTAGGCCTCTCAGGATCGGTTCGTTGCTCAATGGGGGCCCCCCTATTGACAACCCTAATTCCGGATAGCCGTAAAGGCACGGAAGCTTAAGGGGGTCAATCGAGGGGAAGGAAAGGATGGGAACAGCGGGGAGGGAGATCTGTAAAGGAAGCACAGGTTTGGTTAGCCGGATCGCCTGTAGCTGAAATGTCTTTACACCCACTTGACTCACATAAACAATTCAGTCTACCTGTAAAGAAAAATAACCAGTTCTAGCTGTGACAGCAGAAGGGCGATTAAATATCGTCAAGGCCGCTTCAACGCCAGCTAGCTGCAGTGTGCACAGGGACGTCGCTATTCTGTATAGGTACTCACAGGGCACGACTGTAGATACACAAACAACACATAAGAACCCCCCCCTTGTTTTATAACAGCAGCAGAATATACCTTTTTTGCCAATATAGGGTATCACCATATACCCACCAAAGAGGGTGTGCAGGCAGGCCTCACTGAGGAAGGAAGGTCTTTCGCTGTAGCTTAGCTGCCCCTCTACAAACCCCCAGCTAGAAGACAACACAACACACACACAGTTCATCAATACATGTTCAGCGGTGACTTCAGGAAAGGCAAAACATTGTTGTATAAAGAATTTCACAGCGTGGTATTTAGGGTCATACCACCTGGTAAAGGTCAAGCGTTAATGTCGAGCGCTCCACGCACTCACTCAGGTTCTCTTAAATGTCACAAAGTCTCACAAGCTTATTCGTTTTTTGGCAGTCTTTGGTATCACGAAGCACGGAAACACAAACGGAAGCACAAACGTGTGCCCTAAAGGACTCTTGGCGGTGTCACTGACACCCTTACCGCACCCGGGGAACTCCACAATGAGATCTGCAACACGGTCAGGTCAGGCTCCAGGATAATCTGCGAGCAGTTCTCCGCGGTTCCTGACTAAATGGATTCCCGTCTTTTGCGCCGCGTCACTTCCTGTGCGCGCGCGTCTGGCCTAGAGGCTGCTGGGAAGCGTAGTTCCTTGGCAGCTTTGGTAGTCTCCCATAAGCCCCGCATTGCGCGGACATGGTTCGCGGCCCGATTCCAACGGCCCGCTTCTTCCCTGAGGGACGGCGAGAGGGCAGAGGTCAGGTGAGTTTTCATGACAATTGCTGTTCAATGTGCCTGAGTACTTCTCACTGTGCCTGAATTCTGCTCACTGCCTGGAGTGTTGTTAAATGTCCCTGAGTACTTCTCACTGTGCCTACTGTTGAATGTGCCTGAGTACTGCTCACTGTGCCTGGAGTGCTGTTCAATGAGCCTGAGTACTGCTCAATGGGCCAGAGTACTGCTCAGTGTGACAGAGTACTGCTTAATATGCCCGGAGTGCTGTTCAGTGTGCCTAGAGTGGTGTTCAATGTGCCTACTGCTCACTGTGCCTGAGCACTACTCACTGTGCCTGGACTGCAGTTCAATGAGCCTGACTTCTGCTCACTGTGCCTGAGTACTGCTCACTGTAGGAGAGTAGGATCTGCTTCACATGGGTACCCCCACTTTTTGCTGGTGTTTCACTATTGTTCGACCTTAGTCTGGCTGTGGCCCTGCTAATCAGGACCACAGCCTAGCTGCTTCCTCTCTAAAATGGTTTGCATGTACATTAGGTACATATCTAATTGGATTCTGGAGTCCCTTATAAGCCCCTAGTATATGGTATACTATGTACCTAGGGCATGGGTACCTCAGAGGCCTATCAGGGGCTGCAGCATATATTATGCCACCCCTGGGAAGCACCCCAAAATGGCACCGCAGGTCTGCTACTGCAGCCTGGGTAAGGGTGTGCTTGCACCCCTTACTGTGGTATAGGCTACCTATATCACTACCCTATACAGACACATATAAACCTATAAGCCAATCCTATGGCAGGCCTTGACAATCCTGAAGACAGAGTGCTTGGTTTTATGTAAGAGGGTGCCCAAGCATGAGCTGAGCCCCTCTGCAGCTTTCGGAAATACTTCCTTACGGCTGTTCTGTGATACAGCCATACCATATACTCTTAAGTGCATTATAACATTGCGGTAAATGCTAACTTTGGGATGGCTGCATCAAAACATGTTGTGTTTGGTGTCAAACGCTTTGGAATACTACTCCCCCCGCCAGTTCTGGCGGCGGGGGTAGCATTCCACCCTTCTAGAGTGATAGACATGTTCACAATGGCTAAACCCGGTAGGACTTTCCTGAGCCCTGGCATGACAAAATGGATGCCTCTGCCACAGACACGGGTCTGGCCTCCTGCTGCTGACCAAAACTCCGGCAGGGGAGGCCTGGACAATAGGTTTCCTGTCACAGGGAGGTGTAACCACCTCCCCAGACAGGCAGATGTGTACTGGGGCTGGGCGGGGGCACTCTCTGGTGCTTT
Source organism: Triturus cristatus (assembly GCF_964204655.1). Taxonomy (NCBI): domain Eukaryota; kingdom Metazoa; phylum Chordata; class Amphibia; order Caudata; family Salamandridae; genus Triturus; species Triturus cristatus. The sequence goes on from NC_140582.1 coordinate 1,235,456,866, forward strand.
GAAGTCCTGCACTGGGGGCACGTTTGCTGTCCCTGTGCATAGCCCAGTTCAAACCACTTGCAGGGGCTACCTGCCCCTGCTCTGGCGCGAAACTGGACAAAGGAAATGGGTGTACCCACCCCTCTTTCCAGGCTGTTGGACCCGGCCTCGTGGCGTGGTCCTTAACCCCCTGGATTGTGGCCGTTCCCCGCCCCGGCCGTCACGGGCCACCCGCCTGGACTGCACCAAGGCCCTTCACCCGGAGCTGCACGTGGTCGCATACTCCTCGTGGCTCCGCCATCTTGTTGGCATTCACGTCACACCGTGCCCCAGCCGGCGCGACCCCGCTCAACCCGGCCTCGACCCCAGCGAAGCCCCGACATCGAGGCACCACGAACTGGCCAGGGGGTGCCGCAGGAACCATTCAGCGCCCCCGGCGGAGGACAGTATCGATGGGACCCCCAACTGTCCTCCCCTCTCGAGGTCTGATCGCCCTGCAACTCCCATGGGCCTGGCGCCTCTCCTGCTGGGCGTCTGGCCACCTCCACCCGGCCACTCCGCCCCCTCGGGCGCATAGGTCCGGACATCAAAGGGCTCCAGACCTATATCTGGGGCGACCCCACCACAGCTCGGCAGTTGTATCCCGGAGTCGAGAGCCCTGCTGATCGAATCGCGGCTGACCCTACGGAGAAGAACTCTTGCCGGAACCATCACGAGCCCTGCTGACTGCGTCGCGGCTCCCTCTTGTGAACCCTTTCTGAACCACCTGGAACATCGGAGCCCTGCAGACGCTGTCGCGGCCCAACCTCGCTGAAACCTTCCTCGGAGCCCTGCTGACGACGTCGCGGCTCGAGCTGAGCAGAAACCATCTTGAGAGCCCTGCTGATTGAATCGCGGCTCTCCACGAACTGTACGCCAGAGCCCTGCTGACGCCGTCGCGGCTCGACCCCTCCAAGATCGGAGGTCCTCCAGCTTGAGGATAAGAACTGGGCCCCAGGTACCCTCGTACCACATTCCTGCCAAAGACTGTCCCGCTACCCTTACCCTTCCAAAGAGACATTGAGACTTTTGGTGGATCCCTCGATCCCTTCGTGTAAATATTGAACTCATAACCTTTTATTGATGATAAAGAATTGCTTGTCTTGAGACAACCTCCTTGAGTCCGGTGTGGTGGTGTTACTGTGCTAGTACGTGATAGGAGAAGGATCTCTCAGGAGACTTCTCGGTTGCGCTCGGCTACTTCGTGCAGTGAGAGGGCCCCCCCCCCTTGGTGGTCTCACCGACTCCTCGGGGTCCGCCTTCCAACATTTGGTGGCCAGCGACGGGATCCGAGCCGAACGCAGTACGTACCAGCCAGTACCCACTAGCTACCCATCCAAACGAATAGCATCATGAGCAGCCAGGAAAACAACGCGACAATGGAGTTCCAGCCCGAACGGCTGGAAGAATATACGCACAAAGAATTAAAACAGTTCTGCAGAGACAAAGGCATTGCAACCACCAGCCTCGGTACCAAGGAAGAGATGCAGAAAGCTCTGAGGGCATGGTTGGAGGCCGGGGCAGGCCCCTCCCAGGAAGAAGGGCCCTTGCCCCTGACGGAGACCACAGCAACCGCACTGACCCCGGCAACCGGAGGAAGGAAGAGCCTAGAAACCGGCCTCTCCGAAGAAGAAATACGAGAGCGGGAAAAAGTCCGGAGCCACGAACTAGAGCTCGCCCGACTGCGACTGGACGGCGAACTCCAGCTGGCAGAAAAGAAACTGGCCCTCGAGCAGCTACGCCTTCAAGAAGAAATAGAAGAGAAGAGACGACACCGGGAGTTGGAGGAAAAGAAACTAACTCTTGAGCACGAGCGCAGTCTCAAGGAGCTCGAGATCAAGGCCAAGAACGGAGGGACCAACACCCCCAGTACTAGAGACACTCTACCGCCTCCCGAGGCCAAGGTGCATATCCCGAAGGAGGTCGTCAAGGAGTATTACAAGAATGACGATATCCAACAATGGTTCAAGGCCTATGAGGTGGCCATGACCTCCCATCGAGTACCCCGAAAAGACTGGGGCGCAGGCCTGTGGGGGCGATTCCTGAGTGAAGGGCGGGACACGCTGCTCCAGCTACCGGAGGAGGTGATGACCTCCTACGATCACATGAAGGAGGCCCTGCTCAGCCGCTACGGGCTAACAGCGGAGATGTACCGCCAGCGGTTCCGGGACTGCAAGAAAATCCCGGGTACCACATGGGTGGAATATGTGGACTTTTTCAGTCGGGCCCTAGAAGGGTGGATCAAAGGCAGCAAAGTAACCACCTACGGGCAACTGGTCGACCTCATCGTGTGGGAACATCTTTCCAACAATTGCTTCGTGGAACTGAGACAGCACCTCCTCGACAGCAAAATGACCGACCCGCGAAAACTTGCCGTCGAGGCCGATCGATGGGTCAACTCCCGGGTCCCCCGGAGCTCAATGGGGGAGTACCAGAGGAACCCCAACGGACCCCCACGCCAGCGCGGTGGGGGGGAGGGCCGAACAGGAACCGAGACCCTCCTGCTGGGGCCCCCAGGAGCCCCCCTCGAGGGCCACCGCAGCCACATCTCTCCCTGAGCCTAGCGCGGAGGGTGGGCCCGGCCCGACCCGGACCACGGCCACCAGTGACCTGCTATGGCTGCCAACAAACCGGACACTTTGCCAGCGACCCGGCCTGCCCTCTGAACCGAAGAAACGGGGCCGGCGGGCCCCCGCCCCGGCAGCTGACAGCCGCCGCCTTGGGGGGAGGAGAAGAGGAAGAAGAGGCCCTCGACCGAGAAAACACTGAGTGGGAGCCGGCAGCCATGTCCCTGGTCTGCCTGGGTAGCCGAGAGATGGTACCCTGCACCCCCATCCCAACCAACACCCAGAAGTACCGGCAGCAGGTCACGGTCAACGGACAACGGGCCGAAGCCCTTCGCGACACCGGCGCCAGTATCACCGCTGTCCGCTGCCACCTGGTGACCCCTGAACAGATTCTACCGAATGTGCTGTGCCCTGTACGGACGGCCGACAACAGTGAAAGCCTATGCCAGATGGCCCTGGTCCCCTTCGAGTGGGGAGGGGTGACGGGCCTGCTGAAGGTGACAGTGCGCGACGACGCCCCGGTCGACTGCCTCCTGGGGAACGACTATGAGAGTTCCCCCTGGGCTCAAGTAGAACGACGAGAGCACCTCCGAATGTTGGGACTGGCTGATTGGGCCTGCGCCATCACCCGGTCCATGACCGCCCAGGCCCCCCGCTCATCCTCGACCTCCGGGACCGCCCGACCCGAGGGGCTCACACCCCCTCCCGCCAGCAGCGAGGAGGAGGCAGACACCGACCCTGGGCCCAGCGAATCCTCCCCCGAAGAGATGGCTTCTCCGAGCGCCCTACCAGAGCTGACGCAATGGCAACACGAAGGGGGCCCCACCCGAGAGCAGTTCCAGCAAGAGCAACAGTCCTGTCCCTCTCTCGAAGGGGTCCGACAGCAGGCGACCGCGCAAACCAACGGTGACCAGACCGGCACCCACTGGATCTACTGGGCCGAGGGCCTGTTGTACAGTGAACAGAAAGTAGCAGAACTCGGGGCCAGCCGCGTGTTGGTGGTCCCCCTCCGCTTCCGGGAGTTCCTTCTCAACCTGGCCCATGATGTGCCCCTCGCCGGACACTTGGGGCAAGACAAAACGTACAGTCGTCTGGTGACCCACTTCTACTGGCCCCGGATGCGGAGAGATGTGGACAACCACTGCCGGTCCTGCCAGACCTGCCAAGCCAGCGGAAAGACGGGGGGTCGGGTCAAGGCCCCCCTCCAGCCCTTTCCCGCCGTCAGCACCCCATTTGAACGAGTCGGAATCGACATTGTGGGACCCCTGGACCCCCAAACCGCCCTGGCCACCGCTTCATCCTGGTCCTCGTGGACCACGCCACCAGGTACCCGGAGGCGGTCCCGCTCAGAACTATAACGGCCCCTGTGGTAGGCCGGGCCTTGATGGGGATCTTCTCCCGAGTGGGATTCCCCAGCGAAGTGGTGAGCGACCGCGGCACGAACTTTATCTCCAGGTACATGCGGTCCCTGTGGCAACAATGCGGGGTCACATACAAGTTCACGACCCCATATCACCCTCAGGGGAACGGACTGGTTGAGCGGTTCAACCGAACATTGAAAGGGATGATCCAGGGCCTGGAAGAACCCCTCAGGCGGAAATGGGATGTCCTGCTGCCCTGCCTCCTGTTTGCCTATCGGGAGGTCCCGCAGAAGTCCCTGGGGTTCAGCCTGTTTGAACTATTGTATGGACACCCGGTCCGCGGACCGCTCAGCCTGGTCAAGGAGGGCTGGGAGATGAAGCCCCGAGGCGCCCCTCCTGACGTCTACCGATACCTCCTGACCCTCCGAAACCAGACACGCAAGTTCCGAGCCATAGCCGAAGCCAACCTCGAGGCCAGCCAGGAGGACATGAAGCGGTGGTACGATCGCAACACTTCTACTGTAGAATTCGAGCCAGGTCAGAAAGTATGGGTCATGGCCCCGGTCGAACCCGGCGCCCTCCAGGACAAGTGGACCGGGCCCTTCAAGGTGGTGGAGAAGAAAAGTCCCGTCACCTACCTGGTCGATCTGGAGTCCCCCCGGAACCCCCTCCGGGTCCTACATGCTAACAGGCTAAAACCCCACTTCGCCCGGACCGAACTGAGCCTGCTGCTGGCGACCGACGAGGGGGGCGAGGACGACTCCGAGCCCTTGCCCGACCTCTTGCAATCCGACATTCACGATGGATCGATCGAAGGGGTCCAACTCGCCTCGTCCCTGACCCCGGAACAGCGCAACGACTGCCAGCGATTACTGCGGGACTACGCAGCCCTCTTCTCTCTCACCCCGGGGGTGACCCACTGGTGCGTCCACGACGTCGACCCCGGGGAGAACCCCCCCATACGACACAGAGCCTACCGGGTGCCTGACCGAGTACGGGCCTGCATCCAGGCCGAAGTAGCGAAGATGCTGGCCCTGGGGGTCATCGAGCCTTCCGACAGCCCGTGGGCCAGCCCTGTCGTCCTGGTGCCCAAGGCCGCAGCTCCCGGTCACCCCCCGGAGCTGCGATTCTGCGTGGACTACCGAGCCCTGAATGTAGTAACCAAGACGGACGCACACCCGATACCCCGGGCCGACGAACTCATCGACCGCCTAGGGGCCGCTCGCTACTTGAGCACGCTGGACCTCACCGCCGGGTACTGGCAAATCCAGCTCACCCCCGGCGCCCAAGAAAGATTCGCCTTTTCGACTCCGGATGGGCATTACCACTTTCGGGTGATGCCCTTCGGAATGAAGAACGCCCCGGCCACCTTCCAAAGACTGGTGAACAAGGTTTTGGCCGGGCTTGAGGCCTTCAGCGCGGCCTACTTAGATGACATTGCCGTGTACAGCAACCACTGGGCCGAGCACCTCCTCCACCTGAAGGCCGTCCTGGCCGCCCTCCAGCGGGCCGGGCTCACAATCAAGGCCAGCAAATGCCAAATCGGCCACGGATCCGTGACCTACCTGGGCCATCAAGTGGGGAGCGGGCAGGTGGCCCCCCTCCAAGCGAAGATAGATGCCATCCAGACCTGGGAACCCCCCACTACCCAGACCGCTGTCCGGGCCTTCCTGGGCCTCACCGGATACTACCGGCGGTTTATCCGGGACTATGGGAGCATTGTTGGCCCCCTCACAGAGTTAACGTCCAAAAAACAGCCCAAGAAGGTACACTGGACACCCCGCTGCCAAACAGCCTTCGACACCCTCAAAACGGCCATGTGTACTGCTCCGGTGCTGCAGGCCCCGGACTACCAGAAGGAGTTCGTGGTACAGACGGACGCCTCCGAGTATGGGATCGGGGCCGTCCTCTCCCAAACTGACGAAAAGGGGCTCGACCGACCAGTGGCCTTCATCAGCCGGCGACTACTGCCCCGGGAGCAACGCTGGAGCACTATTGAGCGCGAGGCCTTCGCTGTGGTGTGGGCCCTCAAGAAGCTCCGGCCCTACCTCTTTGGCGCCCACTTCCGGGTCCAGACCGACCACCGGCCCTTGCAATGGTTAATGCGAATGCGGGGCGAGAACCCCAAGCTGCTGCGATGGTCCATCTCGCTACAAGGGATGGACTTTGACGTCGAACACCGGCCCGGCAATGACCACGCCAACGCCGACGGCCTGTCCCGCTTCTTCCGCCTTGACGAGGAGAATCCCCAAGGAGATGGGTGACTCTCCATGCCTTCGGCTGGGGGGGACGCCTGTTGGACCCGGCCTCGTGGCGTGGTCCTTAACCCCCTGGATTGTGGCCGTTCCCCGCCCCGGCCGTCACGGGCCACCCGCCTGGACTGCACCAAGGCCCTTCACCCGGAGCTGCACGTGGTCGCATACTCCTCGTGGCTCCGCCATCTTGTTGGCATTCACGTCACACCGTGCCCCAGCCGGCGCGACCCCGCTCAACCCGGCCTCGACCCCAGCGAAGCCCCGACATCGAGGCACCACGAACTGGCCAGGGGGTGCCGCAGGAACCATTCATCGCCCCCGGCGGAGGACAGTATCGATGGGACCCCCAACTGTCCTCCCCTCTCGAGGTGTGATCGCCCTGCAACTCCCATGGGCCTGGCGCCTCTCCTGCTGGGCGTCTGGCCACCTCCACCCGGCCACTCCGCCCCCTCGGGCGCATAGGTCCGGACATCAAAGGGCTCCAGACCTATATCTGGGGCGACCACACCACAGCTCGGCAGTTGTATCCCGGAGTCGAGAGCCCTGCTGATCGAATCGCGGCTGACCCTACGGAGAAGAACTCTTGCCGGAACCATCACGAGCCCTGCTGACTGCGTCGCGGCTCCCTCTTGTGAACCCTTTCTGAACCACCTGGAACATCGGAGCCCTGCAGACGCTGTCGCGGCCCAACCTCGCTGAAACCTTCCTCGGAGCCCTGCTGACGACGTCGCGGCTCGAGCTGAGCAGAAACCATCTTGAGAGCCCTGCTGATTGAATCGCGGCTCTCCACGAACTGTACGCCAGAGCCCTGCTGACGCCGTCGCGGCTCGACCCCTCCGAGATCGGAGGTCCTCCAGCTTGAGGATAAGAACTGGGCCCCAGGTACCCTCGTACCACATTCCTGCCAAAGACTGTCCCGCTACCCTTACCCTTCCAAAGAGACATTGAGACTTTTGGTGGATCCCTCGATCCCTTCGTGTAAATATTGAACTCATAACCTTTTATTGATGATAAAGAATTGCTTGTCTTGAGACAACCTCCTTGAGTCCGGTGTGGTGGTGTTACTGTGCTAGTACGTGATAGGAGAAGGATCTCTCAGGAGACTTCTCGGCAGCGCTCGGCTACTTCGTGCAGTGAGAGGGCCCCCCCCCCCCCTTGGTGGTCTCACCGACTCCTCGGGGTCCGCCTTCCAACACAGGCCCACCCATAGGTTGGGCCTTAGAGTTAGTCCATCCCCTAAACTTACTATAAGTATAGGAATCCAGTCCCTAGGACTTTAGATTACCCTGGACGAAACTCTGCAACGTACATCCTGAACCGTAGATGCTCTATCCTGACTAGAAGACTGAAGAAATCTCCCTTGGGGTCAAGGAGTGACTCCCCTGCTTGGCAGACACCAAAGAAGCAACTGACCGGTCTGCATCGCTGAAGCTCCCGCCGGACGCCAAAGTCTTTGCATCACCATTGGTGGATTTCCAGACTTCCCCGAGGCTACCCTGAGTCCACAGCAAAGCTGAGGCCTGTGGCTATCGTGGGTGATGTGGAACCATGACCCCTGAACACTGTAAACTTTTGCAGCAACACTATCTTCCTGGTCCTCCACAAAGTTGTGCTTTGGGCTCCCAGTAGCCCCAGCCTTGAGCACATTCATCACTGAAGATTGTTGGCCTCCACTCCAAGAGTGACCCGTGGGTCAGCTTCAAGCGCAACTGCTCGAGGCTCCTTCGCGATCACTAGCCCATTGGCTAGCAGGTCCCCACAAAGGCAATTCCTTTTCTGATTGAGCGTTTCTGGTTGCTCCAGATATGCCCTGACTTACATTCGCTGGGTGAGTCCCTCAGACCTTGCTGGTCTGCACCGCAGTCCTTTCTCTAAATTCCAGTGACTTGCCGTTGCCAAGGCTTGTTGGGTTCCTTCTGGTCGCCGACACCGCAGCACTCAACAGACTTTATGGGACAGCTCGAATCCAGCTCATGGACTTTGTCGACACCTCCTGGACCTCATGGCTGAAGAGTCAAGACACCCATCAACTCACCTGAAGCACCCGACATCTGTGGGCATTGGTCCATCCTGCCCTAGGTCACTGGGAAGTGACCCAGACTCTGTCCCCTCTGCTTTCAGAATCCTTACATCCTAGATCCAGGCTTGGATCTCTCCGGACACTTCTCCTCTTCACGGCAGCAGCAGTTCTTTGCAGGCTCCCATTGAAATCGATGACGCGACCCGACCCAACACCAAAAGACACCTATGCACCCGGCTTCCCTGGGTGAGGTAACTCGAGTACTACGGTGCTCTCGTGGGTGCTAGCCCTAGAACTTCTTAAGTCCAAAAGGGTTTTGTTGGAGCCGGCCTCGTGGCGTGGTCCTGTTCCCCCTCGCCAAGCCGCACGAGGTCCCCTGCACCTCGGGGCTCCTCCATTTTGGATTGTACGCGACTCTGCGCACCAGCCTACGTGACCCCGCTCAACCCGGCCTCGGCCCCCAGCAAGCCCCGACATCAAGGCACCAACAACTGGCCAGGGGGTACCACGTGAACACTTCCCCACTCCCGGCGGAGGGCAGTATCGATGGGACCCCCAACCGGAGGTCTCCAAGATGCTCGCCCTCGGAGTCATCGAGCCATCCGACAGCCCGTGGGCCAGCCCTGTGGTCTTGGTGCCGAAGGCCGCCGCCCCCGGCACCCCCCGGAACTCAGATTTTGTGTGGACTACAGGGGCCTAAACGCAGTCACCAAGACCGATGCCCACCCCCTGCCACGGGCAGACGAGTTGATCGACCGCTTAGGGACCGCCCGCTACCTAAGCACTTTTGATCTCACCGCTGGGTACAGGCAGATCAGGCTCACCCCCGGCGCCCAGGAACGATCCGCCTTCTCCACCCCCGATGGGCACTACCACTTTCGGGTGATGCCCTTCGGTATGAAGAACGTGCCAGCGACCTTCCAGAGACTGGTGAACAAGGTCCTGGCCGGACTAGAAGCCTTCAGCGCGGCCTACTTAGACGACATTGCAGTCTTCAGCAACCACTGGGCCGCGCACCTAGGACACCTCAGAGAAGTCCTGGCCGCTCTCCAAAGGGCCGGGCTCACGATTAAGGCCAGCAAGTGCCAGATCGGTCAAGGATCAGTGACCTATCTGGGCCATCAGGTGGGGAGTGGCCAGGTGGCGCCCCTCCAGTTGAAGGTCGATGCCATCCAGGCGTGGGAGCCCCCTGCCACCCAAACAGCTGTCCGGGCCTTCTTAGGCCTCACAGGCTACTACCGGCGATTTATCAAAGACTATGGCAGTATTGTGGGCCCCCTCACGGAGCTCACTTCCAAAAAGCAGCCCAAAACGGTGCACTGGACACCCCGCTGTCAGACCGCGTTTGAAACCCTCAAGGCGGTAATGTGCGCTGCCCCTGTACTACAGGCCCCTGACTACGGCAAGGAATTCGTGGTTCAGACAGATGCCTCGGAGTACGGGGTTGGGGCGGTCCTCTCCCAGATGGACACCGAGGGCCTCGACAGACCTGTGGCCTTCATCAGCCGCCGACTGCTGCCCCGAGAACAGAGGTGGAGCACCATCGAGCGGGAGGCCTTCGCCGTGGTATGGGCTCTCAAAAAGCTCCGGCCCTACCTTTTCGGCACCCACTTCCGAGTCCAGACTGACCACCGGCCCCTGCGGTGGCTAATGCAGATGCGGGGCGAGAACCCCAAATTGTTGCGATGGTCCATCTCGCTGCAAGGGATGGACTTCACCGTAGAGCACCGGCCCGGCAACGACTACGCCAATGCCGACGGCCTATCCAGATTCTTCCGCCTCGGCGAGGAGAACCCCCAAGGAGATGGGTGACTCTCCCTGCCTTCAGCTGGGAGGGACGCTTGTTGGAGCCGGCCTCGTGGCGTGGTCCTGTTCCCCCTCGCCAAGCCGCACGAGGTTCCCTGCACCTCAGGGCTCCTCCATTTTGGATTGTACGCGACTCTGCGCACCAGCCTACGTGACCCCGCTCAACCCGGCCTCAGCCCCCAGCAAGCCCCGACATCAAGGCACCAACAACTGGCCAGGTGGTACCACGTGAACACTTCCCCACTCCCGGCGGAGGGCAGTATCGATGGGACCCCCAACCGTCCTCCCACACCTAGGTGCGATCGCCCCACAGTTCTCCTGGGCCTGGCGCCTCTCCTGCTGAGCGTCTGGCCGCTCCCAACCCGGCCTCTCCGCCCCCCCCGGGCGCAAGGGTCCGGACATCAAAGGGCTCCAGACCTATATCTGGGGCGACCCTGCAACAGGACAGCAGTTGTATCCCTGAGTCAAGAGCCCTGCTGATCGGATCGCGGCTGACCCTACGGAGAAAGACTCATCCTGGAACCACGCTCTGAGCCCTGCTGACTACGTCGCGGCTCCACCGTGCTTAAAGACCTTCACGAACCTTTGGGGCCCTGCTGACGCTGTCGCGGCCCGACCTTGTAGAACTTACCATCAGAGCCCAGCTGACCTCGTCGCGGCTCGACCGAAGCGGACCTACCACCGGAGCCCTGCTGACTGTGTCGCGGCTCGACCCAAGCGGAACTACCACCCGAGCCCTGCAGACACCGTCGCGGCTCTCCACGTCCGAGCTGCTTTGAGACCAGCACCTGCCGCTCCGATCCCCGGAGCCACCTTCGGCCTAACTCAAGGTCTGGCGCAGAGCTTCCCCGTACCAGGCTGGTACTAAGACTGTCCCGCTACCCTGTCCCTACAAAGACATTGAGACTCTTTCTGGATCTCTCGATCCCCCTGTAAATATTTCGAATATACTACTATTGATAAAGTACCTAGATAAGCAACTGATACGGTGTCCTGTGTGGTGGTGTTACTGGGCCTAGTACGATCATAGGAGAAAGACCTCTCCTAGGAGGCTTCTCAGCGGCGCTCGGCTATAACTTTGCGGTAGGAAGGTGCCCCGGAGTGGCCCCCCTGACCCCCCGGTGGTCCTCACTCCAACAGGTTTGGTACCGACTCGATTAGAAGTGTCCCTAATCTTTAAATTTCCAACCGCGACATTGCCCATAGAAGATAACGGGAACCCGCGGTTGTGTTTACACACTGCATACAGTCCCCGTGGGTCCCCTGTGTCACTACCTTGGGTGGTTCCTTGGGGTCCCAGCGATTCTAGAGGCCATAGTCCTGGTGTCTATCCCAGTCGTGGTTCTTATACCATTTTTTTGGTATATGGTTTGGTACGCCCCTAGGGCCTAAACGTGTATTTGTGCTATTACTGATAATTGCTGACATGTAAACTAAGAACTTCGAACTCCAGTCTCATAAAGAGACTAGAGGGGTGTGTTTTATACTAAATACATATATTTTAAATATATACCTGGTGTGGTTGTCTTTTCATTTGATCATTCAAGAGATTATAGACTGGTAAAACAAGCTGCTTTACATTCATTCAAGACTTAGCCTGAAGGCTGCTCTCCATAGCTACCACTAGGATAGCTTTCAATAAAGGTTGTCTTTAACCTATCACCATAAGGGGTTGTTTGGACTGATACAAGGTGCCCACTAGAACTAGTGGACAGCATATATCAGGCCACCTTCTCACACTCACTATGTATTGAATGCTGTTCAGTGTGCCTGAGTACTGCTCACTGTGCCTGGAGTGCTGTTCAATGTGCCTGAGTACAGCTCAATGAGCCAGAGTACGACTCACTGTGCACGAGGGCTGCTCACGGTGCATGAAAACTGTTCACTGCTTCTGAATATTGCTCAATGTGCCCAGAGTGCTGTTCATGTGCAAGAGTACTGCAGACTGTGCCAGAGTACTTCTGACTGTGCCTGAGTATTTCTCATTGTGCCAGAGTACTGCTCCCTGTGCTTGAGTGTTGCTCAATGTGCCAGGAGTGCTGTTCATGTGCAAGAGTACTGCAGACTGTGCCAGAGTACTTCGGATTGTGCCTGAGTATTGCTCATTGTGCCAGAGTACTGCTCCCTGTGCTTGAGTATTGCTCAATGTGCCCAGAGTGCTGTTCATGTGCAAGAGTACTGCAGACTGTGCCAGAGTACTTCTGGCTGTGCCTGAGTACTGCTTACTCTGCCTGAGCACTGCTCAATGTGCCTGAAGTGCTGTTTAAATTACCAGAGTACTGCCGACTGTGCTAGAGTACTGATGACTGTGCCTAAATACTGCTCAATGTGTAGAGTACGCTCACTGTTCCTAAGTACTGCTCCCTGTGCCCAAGTACTGCTCACTGTGCCTAAGTACTGCTTTCTGTGGTTGAGCACTGCCCACTGTGCCTGGGGAGCTGTTCAATGTGCCATAGTACTGCTCACTGTGCAAGAGTACTGCTGACTGTGCCTAAGTACTGCCCAATATGCCTGCAGTGCTATTCAGTGTGACAGAGTACCTGAGTATTGCTAAATGTGCCAGAGTACTGCTCATTGTGACTGAGTACTGCTTACTGTGCAATTTTAATGCTCAGTGTGCCGGGAGTGCTGTTCAATGTGCCAGAATACTGTGCACTATACCTGAGTACTGCTCAGTGTGCCTGGAGTGCTGTTCTGTGTGCTTTGAGTGCTGCTCTATGTGCCCGAGTACAGCTCACTGTGCCTGGAGCGCTGCTCAATGTGCCTGAAGTGCTGTTCTGTGTGCTTTGAGTGCTGTTCTGTGTGCCTGAGTACTGCTCACTGTGCCTGGGTTGCTCTTTAATTTGCCACAATACTGCTCACTGTGCCTGAGAACTGCTCATTGTGCCTGGAGTGCTGTTCAATGTGCTGAAGTACTGCTCACTGTGCCTGGAGTGTAGTTCAATATGCCAGAGTACTGCTTACTGTGCTAGAGTACTACTGACTGTGCCTAAGTACTGCTCAATGTGCCAGAGTATTGCTCGCTGTGCCTCAGTATTGCTTACTGTGCCTGAGTACTGCTCAATGTTCCTGGAGTGCTGTTCATTGTGCCATAGTACAGCCCACTGTGCCTGAGTATTGCTCACTGTCCCAGAGTACTGCTCATTGTGCCTGGAGTGTAATTCAATGTACTGGTGTACTGCTTACTGTGCCTGACTACTGCTCTCTCTACCAGAGTGTTGCTCAGTGTGCCTAGAGTGCTGTTTAACGTGCCAGAGTACTGCTCACTGTGCCTTAGTAGTGCTTAATGTGTCTGGAGTGCTGTTCAATGTGCCAGAGTACTGCTCACTGTCTGTGCCTGAGAACTGCTCACTGTGCCTGAGTACTGCTCAATGTGCTAGAGTACTGCTCCCTGTGCTTGAGTACTGCTCAATGGTCCATAGTGCTGCTCACTATGCCTTAGTAATGCTTAATGTGTCTGGAGTGCTGTTCAATGTGCCAGAGTACTGCTCTCTGTCTGGGTCTGAGAACTGCTCAATGGGCCAGAGTTCTGTTCACTGTGCCTGAGTGTTGCTCAATGTGCCAGGAGTGCTGTTCATGTGCAAGAGTACTGCAGACTGTGCCAGAGTACTTCGGATTGTGCCTGAGTATTGCTCATTGTGCCAGAGTACTGCTCCCTGTGCTTGAGTATTGCTCAATGTGCCCAGAGTGCTGTTCATGTGCAAGAGTACTGCAGACTGTGCCAGAGTACTTCTGGCTGTGCCTGAGTACTGCTTACTCTGCCTGAGCACTGCTCAATGTGCCTGAAGTGCTGTTTAAATTACCAGAGTACTGCCGACTGTGCCAGAGTACTGATGACTGTGCCTAAATACTGCTCAATGTGTAGAGTACGCTCACTGTTCCTAAGTACTGCTCCCTGTGCCCAAGTACTGCTCACTGTGCCTAAGTACTGCTTTCTGTGGTTGAGCACTGCCCACTGTGCCTGGGGAGCTGTTCAATGTGCCATAGTACTGCTCACTGTGCAAGAGTACTGCTGACTGTGCCTAAGTACTGCCCAATATGCCTGCAGTGCTATTCAGTGTGACAGAGTACCTGAGTATTGCTAAATGTGCCAGAGTACTGCTCATTGTGACTGAGTACTGCTTACTGTGCAATTTTAATGCTCAGTGTGCCGGGAGTGCTGTTCAATGTGCCAGAATACTGTGCACTATACCTGAGTACGGCTCAGTGTGCCTGGAGTGCTGTTCTGTGTGCTTTGAGTGCTGCTCTATGTGCCCGAGTACAGCTCACTGTGCCTGGAGCGCTGCTCAATGTGCCTGAAGTGCTGTTCTGTGTGCTTTGAGTGCTGTTCTGTGTGCCTGAGTACTGCTCACTGTGCCTGGGTTGCTCTTTAATTTGCCACAATACTGCTCACTGTGCCTGAGAACTGCTCATTGTGCCTGGAGTGCTGTTCAATGTGCTGAAGTACTGCTCACTGTGCCTGGAGTGTAGTTCAATATGCCAGAGTACTGCTCACTGTGCTAGAGTACTACTGACTGTGCCTAAGTATTGCTCGCTGTGCCTCAGTATTGCTTACTGTGCCTGAGTACTGCTCAATGTTCCTGGAGTGCTGTTCATTGTGCCATAGTACAGCCCACTGTGCCTGAGTATTGCTCACTGTCCCAGAGTACTGCTCATTGTGCCTGGAGTGTAATTCAATGTACTGGTGTACTGCTTACTGTGCCTGACTACTGCTCTCTCTACCAGAGTGTTGCTCAGTGTGCCTAGAGTGCTGTTTAACGTGCCAGAGTACTGCTCACTGTGCCTTAGTAGTGCTTAATGTGTCTGGAGTGCTGTTCAATGTGCCAGAGTACTGCTCACTGTCTGTGCCTGAGAACTGCTCACTGTGCCTGAGTACTGCTCAATGTGCTAGAGTACTGCTCCCTGTGCTTGAGTACTGCTCAATGGTCCATAGTGCTGCTCACTATGCCTTAGTAATGCTTAATGTGTCTGGAGTGCTGTTCAATGTGCCAGAGTACTGCTCTCTGTCTGGGTCTGAGAACTGCTCAATGGGCCAGAGTTCTGTTCACTGTGCCTGAGTGTTGCTCAATGTGCCAGGAGTGCTGTTCATGTGCAAGAGTACTGCAGACTGTGCCAGAGTACTTCGGATTGTGCCTGAGTATTGCTCATTGTGCCAGAGTACTGCTCCCTGTGCTTGAGTATTGCTCAATGTGCCCAGAGTGCTGTTCATGTGCAAGAGTACTGCAGACTGTGCCAGAGTACTTCTGGCTGTGCCTGAGTACTGCTTACTCTGCCTGAGCACTGCTCAATGTGCCTGAAGTGCTGTTTAAATTACCAGAGTACTGCCGACTGTGCCAGAGTACTGATGACTGTGCCTAAATACTGCTCAATGTGTAGAGTACGCTCACTGTTCCTAAGTACTGCTCCCTGTGCCCAAGTACTGCTCACTGTGCCTAAGTACTGCTTTCTGTGGTTGAGCACTGCCCACTGTGCCTGGGGAGCTGTTCAATGTGCCATAGTACTGCTCACTGTGCAAGAGTACTGCTGACTGTGCCTAAGTACTGCCCAATATGCCTGCAGTGCTATTCAGTGTGACAGAGTACCTGAGTATTGCTAAATGTGCCAGAGTACTGCTCATTGTGACTGAGTACTGCTTACTGTGCAATTTTAATGCTCAGTGTGCCGGGCGTGCTGTTCAATGTGCCAGAATACTGTGCACTATACCTGAGTACTGCTCAGTGTGCCTGGAGTGCTGTTCTGTGTGCTTTGAGTGCTGCTCTATGTGCCCGAGTACAGCTCACTGTGCCTGGAGCGCTGCTCAATGTGCCTGAAGTGCTGTTCTGTGTGATTTGAGTGCTGTTCTGTGTGCCTGAGTACTGCTCACTGTGCCTGGGTTGCTCTTTAATTTGCCACAATACTGCTCACTGTGCCTGAGAACTGCTCATTGTGCCTGGAGTGCTGTTCAATGTGCTGAAGTACTGCTCACTGTGCCTGGAGTGTAGTTCAATATGCCAGAGTACTGCTCACTGTGCTAGAGTACTACTGACTGTGCCTAAGTACTGCTCAATGTGCCAGAGTATTGCTCGCTGTGCCTCAGTATTGCTTACTGTGCCTGAGTACTGCTCAATGTTCCTGGAGTGCTGTTCATTGTGCCATAGTACAGCCCACTGTGCCTGAGTATTGCTCACTGTCCCAGAGTACTGCTCATTGTGCCTGGAGTGTAATTCAATGTACTGGTGTACTGCTTACTGTGCCTGACTACTGCTCTCTCTACCAGAGTGTTGCTCAGTGTGCCTAGAGTGCTGTTTAACGTGCCAGAGTACTGCTCACTGTGCCTTAGTAGTGCTTAATGTGTCTGGAGTGCTGTTCAATGTGCCAGAGTACTGCTCACTGTCTGTGCCTGAGAACTGCTCACTGTGCCTGAGTACTGCTCAATGTGCTAGAGTACTGCTCCCTGTGCTTGAGTACTGCTCAATGGTCCATAGTGCTGCTCACTATGCCTTAGTAATGCTTAATGTGTCTGGAGTGCTGTTCAATGTGCCAGAGTACTGCTCTCTGTCTGGGTCTGAGAACTGCTCAATGGGCCAGAGTTCTGTTCACTGTGCCTGAGTGTTGCTCAATGTGCCAGGAGTGCTGTTCATGTGCAAGAGTACTGCAGACTGTGCCAGAGTACTTCGGATTGTGCCTGAGTATTGCTCATTGTGCCAGAGTACTGCTCCCTGTGCTTGAGTATTGCTCAATGTGCCCAGAGTGCTGTTCATGTGCAAGAGTACTGCAGACTGTGCCAGAGTACTTCTGGCTGTGCCTGAGTACTGCTTACTCTGCCTGAGCACTGCTCAATGTGCCTGAAGTGCTGTTTAAATTACCAGAGTACTGCCGACTGTGCCAGAGTACTGATGACTGTGCCTAAATACTGCTCAATGTGTAGAGTACGCTCACTGTTCCTAAGTACTGCTCCCTGTGCCCAAGTACTGCTCACTGTGCCTAAGTACTGCTTTCTGTGGTTGAGCACTGCCCACTGTGCCTGGGGAGCTGTTCAATGTGCCATAGTACTGCTCACTGTGCAAGAGTACTGCTGACTGTGCCTAAGTACTGCCCAATATGCCTGCAGTGCTATTCAGTGTGACAGAGTACCTGAGTATTGCTAAATGTGCCAGAGTACTGCTCATTGTGACTGAGTACTGCTTACTGTGCAATTTTAATGCTCAGTGTGCCGGGAGTGCTGTTCAATGTGCCAGAATACTGTGCACTATACCTGAGTACTGCTCAGTGTGCCTGGAGTGCTGTTCTGTGTGCTTTGAGTGCTGCTCTATGTGCCCGAGTACAGCTCACTGTGCCTGGAGCGCTGCTCAATGTGCCTGAAGTGCTGTTCTGTGTGCTTTGAGTGCTGTTCTGTGTGCCTGAGTACTGCTCACTGTGCCTGGGTTGCTCTTTAATTTGCCACAATACTGCTCACTGTGCCTGAGAACTGCTCATTGTGCCTGGAGTGCTGTTCAATGTGCTGAAGTACTGCTCACTGTGCCTGGAGTGTAGTTCAATATGCCAGAGTACTGCTCACTGTGCTATAGTACTACTGACTGTGCCTAAGTACTGCTCAATGTGCCAGAGTATTGCTCGCTGTGCCTCAGTATTGCTTACTGTGCCTGAGTACTGCTCAATGTTCCTGGAGTGCTGTTCATTGT
Source organism: Triturus cristatus (assembly GCF_964204655.1). NCBI lineage: Eukaryota > Metazoa > Chordata > Amphibia > Caudata > Salamandridae > Triturus > Triturus cristatus. The sequence continues at coordinate 1,235,474,554 of NC_140582.1, forward strand.
GCCATAGTACAGCCCACTGTGCCTGAGTATTGCTCACTGTCCCAGAGTACTGCTCATTGTGCCTGGAGTGTAATTCAATGTACTGGTGTACTGCTTACTGTGCCTGACTACTGCTCTCTCTACCAGAGTGTTGCTCAGTGTGCCTAGAGTGCTGTTTAACGTGCCAGAGTACTGCTCACTGTGCCTTAGTAGTGCTTAATGTGTCTGGAGTGCTGTTCAATGTGCCAGAGTACTGCTCACTGTCTGTGCCTGAGAACTGCTCACTGTGCCTGAGTACTGCTCAATGTGCTAGAGTACTGCTCCCTGTGCTTGAGTACTGCTCAATGGTCCATAGTGCTGCTCACTATGCCTTAGTAATGCTTAATGTGTCTGGAGTGCTGTTCAATGTGCCAGAGTACTGCTCTCTGTCTGGGTCTGAGAACTGCTCAATGGGCCAGAGTTCTGTTCACTGTGCCTGAGTGTTGCTCAATGTGCCAGGAGTGCTGTTCATGTGCAAGAGTACTGCAGACTGTGCCAGAGTACTTCGGATTGTGCCTGAGTATTGCTCATTGTGCCAGAGTACTGCTCCCTGTGCTTGAGTATTGCTCAATGTGCCCAGAGTGCTGTTCATGTGCAAGAGTACTGCAGACTGTGCCAGAGTACTTCTGGCTGTGCCTGAGTACTGCTTACTCTGCCTGAGCACTGCTCAATGTGCCTGAAGTGCTGTTTAAATTACCAGAGTACTGCCGACTGTGCCAGAGTACTGATGACTGTGCCTAAATACTGCTCAATGTGTAGAGTACGCTCACTGTTCCTAAGTACTGCTCCCTGTGCCCAAGTACTGCTCACTGTGCCTAAGTACTGCTTTCTGTGGTTGAGCACTGCCCACTGTGCCTGGGGAGCTGTTCAATGTGCCATAGTACTGCTCACTGTGCAAGAGTACTGCTGACTGTGCCTAAGTACTGCCCAATATGCCTGCAGTGCTATTCAGTGTGACAGAGTACCTGAGTATTGCTAAATGTGCCAGAGTACTGCTCATTGTGACTGAGTACTGCTTACTGTGCAATTTTAATGCTCAGTGTGCCGGGAGTGCTGTTCAATGTGCCAGAATACTGTGCACTATACCTGAGTACTGCTCAGTGTGCCTGGAGTGCTGTTCTGTGTGCTTTGAGTGCTGCTCTATGTGCCCGAGTACAGCTCACTGTGCCTGGAGCGCTGCTCAATGTGCCTGAAGTGCTGTTCTGTGTGCTTTGAGTGCTGTTCTGTGTGCCTGAGTACTGCTCACTGTGCCTGGGTTGCTCTTTAATTTGCCACAATACTGCTCACTGTGCCTGAGAACTGCTCATTGTGCCTGGAGTGCTGTTCAATGTGCTGAAGTACTGCTCACTGTGCCTGGAGTGTAGTTCAATATTCCAGAGTACTGCTCACTGTGCTATAGTACTACTGACTGTGCCTAAGTACTGCTCAATGTGCCAGAGTATTGCTCGCTGTGCCTCAGTATTGCTTACTGTGCCTGAGTACTGCTCAATGTTCCTGGAGTGCTGTTCATTGTGCCATAGTACAGCCCACTGTGCCTGAGTATTGCTCACTGTCCCAGAGTACTGCTCATTGTGCCTGGAGTGTAATTCAATGTACTGGTGTACTGCTTACTGTGCCTGACTACTGCTCTCTCTACCAGAGTGTTGCTCAGTGTTAGAAAGGGTAGACGGACCGGGAGGGTCGGCCGGGGTCAGGAGGAGAGGTCTCCGGGGAGAGCCGTCTCCAGCGATCGTACAGACAAGTAACTTCCCCCCCCACAGACAGATACCACACACGGATAAGGTTCAGTGTTCTTTATAAGCACTTCTTAAGGTACGGTTGAATGGTACAAGGAGGTCTGGACTCAGGGGTCCCCTCGATTCAAGTCTCTCAAAGCAGGGTAAGGGGTAGCGGGACAGTCTGGTTACCAGTCAGGTAATTCGGATGAGATGATGACTAGCTCACAATCCTCGAGCTTGGTGGTTTAGTTGGTACGGGCCGCGGCAGCGCCAGCAGGTCCCGGTTGAGATGGTCGGTACACGGTCCGCGGCAGCGCCAGCAGGTCCCGGAAAGATGGTCGATGTACGGTCCGCGGCAGCGCCAGCAGGTCCCGGTGAGGATGGTCGTTACAACGGGCCGCGGCAGCGCCAGCAGGTCCCGACGAGGATGGTCGTTACAACGGGCCGCGGCAGCGCCAGCAGGTCCCGACGAGGATGGATGTTGCAGAAGGCCGCGGCAGCGCCAGCAGGCAGGACGATGGTTCACAAGAGCGGGCTACGGCAGCGCCAGTAGTCCGTCAAGGCTGAGTTCTCTCGGTGTCTCTCGACTCCAGGATACAACTGCCTTCCTGCTCCGGAGTTGCCCCAGTTATAGGGCAGGCGCCCTTTGATGTCCGGACCCTCGCACTTGGAGGTCGGAGGGCCCGGGATGAAGGTGTCCAGACACCCAGCAGGGGGTGGAGCCAGCGCATGGGGGAGCTGGAGGCGATCGGCACCTGGCGGGGGAAGAGCTCTTGGCACTTCGTTCTCCCATTGACCTGCCAAGTGGTCCGCTCACCTCCTGGGTGGAGGGTGGTGCCGGGATGTCGGGGCCGGCCAGGCCCGGGGTTAGGGTCGGGCCGAGGCCACGCGGCCTCGTGGTGCAGGGCCCAAGATGGCGGCTTGAACCGGCCGGGGGAGCCGGTGGGGCTGGGCCCCGTGATGAGTAGAGGTCCGAGGGCAGAAGATCCGTCGGGAGACGGGGTACAGGTGCTTTTCGTGGGTTATGCCTGGTGGGCCGGAGCTCAGGCCCTGTCGTGCGGGGAGGGAGCAAGCCCTTCGTGTGGCCTGTCCAACATGCGTCCCCCCCAGCTGAAGGCGGGGAGAGTCACCCATCTCCTTGGGGACTCTCTTCGTCGAGGCGGAAAAAGCGGGATAGGCCATCCGCGTTGGCGTGGTCTTGGCCTGGTCGGTGCTCCACAGTGAAGTCCATTCCCTGCAGGGAAATGGACCAGCGCAAGAGTTTTGGGTTCTCCCCCCGCATCTGCATCAGCCACTGCAGGGGTCGATGGTCGGTCTGTACCCGGAAGTGGGTACCGAAGAGATAGGGCCGGAGCTTTTTGAGGGCCCACACCACTGCGAAGGCCTCCCTCTCGATGGTGCTCCAGCGCTGTTCTCGGGCCAGGAGACGTCGACTGATGAAGGCCACCGGCTGGTCATGACCTTCGGGGTTTAACTGAGAAAGGACGGCTCCGATGCCGTGGTCGGAGGCGTCGGTCTGTACCACGAATTCCCGACTGTAATCGGGGGCCTGGAGCACAGGGGCGGTGCACAGGGCGGCCTTCAGCTTCTCGAAGGCCGCTTGACAATCGGGGGTCCAGTTAATCCGCTTCGGCTGGTTCTTGGACGTGAGACCCGTGAGGGGCCCCACGATGCTGCCGTAGTCCTTCACGAACCGCCGGTAGTAGCCGGTGAGCCCCAAGAAGGCTCGGACCTCGGTCTGGGTGACGGGGGGCCGCCAGGACTGGATGGCAGCAATCTTAAGTTGTAGCGGGGCCACCAGCCCGCTTCCCACTTGGTGCCCAAGGTAGGTCACAGACCCTTGGCCAATTTGGCACTTGCCGGCCTTAATTGTGAGGCCGGCCCGCTGGAGGGCCTGTAGGACCTCTTGGAGGTGACGGAGGTGGTCGGGCCAGTGGCGGCTGTATACGGCGATATCGTCCAGGTAGGCAGCGCTGAACTCTTCGAGCCCCGCCAGGACCTGGTTCACGAGGCGTTGAAACGTGGCGGGGGCATTCTTCATGCCGAAGGGCATGACCTTGAATTGGTAGTGGCCATCGGGGGTAGAGAAGGCTGACCGTTCCTGAGCCCTGGGTGTGAGGCCGATCTGCCAGTAGCCCGCTGTTAGGTCGAAGATACTAAGGTAGCGGGCGGCCCCCAGCCGGTCGATCAGCTCGTCTGCTCGGGGAATCGGATGAGCGTCGGTCCGGGTGACAGCGTTCAAGCCCCGGTAGTCGACGCAGAATCTCAGTTCAGGTGCGGTGCCGGGGGCAGCGGCTTTGGGAACCAATACAACCGGACTGGCCCAGGGACTGTCCGAGGGCTCGATGACCCCGATTGTGAGCATCTTGGCCACTTCCTCCTGTATGCAGGCCCGTACCCGATCTGGTACGCGGTAGGCCCGGTGCCGGACAGGGGGACTGTCCCCGGTGTCCACGTCGTGCAAACACCAAGGGGTGACCCCGGGGGTGAGGGAGAACAGGGTAGCGAACTGCAGCAGGAGGTTCCGGCAGCCCTGGCGTTGCTCCGCAGTGAGGGCGTCAGAGAGCCGGACCCCGTCCACGGAGCCGTCATTCTCCTGAGTCTTCAGAAGATCCGGGAGGGGTTCGGAGTCTTCCTCGGCCCCACTGTCCGTAGCCACCAGGAGGCTGAGTTCTGAGCGCACAAAGTGTGGTTTGAGTCGGTTGGTGTGGAGGACCCGAAGGGGGTTCCGGGAGGTCCCCAGGTCGATGAGGTAAGTGACGGGGCTTTTGCGCTCGACCACTTTGAAGGGCCCCGTCCACTTATCTTGCAAGGCACATGGTTCGGTGGGGGACATCACCCATACTTGTTGTCCAGGCTCGAACTCAACGGAGGAGGCATTGTGATCATACCACCTCTTCATGTCCTCCTGGCTGGCCTCGAGGTTCGCCTTGGCCATCTCTCTGAAGCGACGGGTCTGATTGCGTAGGGCCAGGATGTATTTGAAGACGTCTGGAGGGGTCTTTAGGGGGGCCATCTCCCAACCTTCTTTTACTAGGCTGAGGGGCCCTCGCACAGGGTGCCCGTACAGGAGTTCGAAAGGGCTAAAACCGAGGGACTTCTGGGGAACTTCTCGGTAGGCGAAGAGGAGGCACGGGAGTAGTACATCCCACTGGCGACGGAGGGGCTCTTCCAATCCCCCAATCATCCCCTTGAGAGTGCGGTTAAAACGCTCCACTAGTCCGTTCCCTTGGGGGTGATAGGGGGTCGTGAATCTGTAGGTGACCCCGCATTGTTGCCAGAGGGACTTCATGTATTTGGATATAAAGTTCGTGCCTCGGTCGCTGACGACTTCTCGGGGGAAGCCTACCCGGGAGAAGATCCCCATTAGGGCCCGGCCAACCACCGGAGCTGTCACGGTCCGTAGGGGCACCGCCTCGGGGTAGCGGGTGGCATGGTCCACCAGTACTAAGATGAACCTGTGTCCTTGTGCCGTGCGGGGGTCCAGAGGCCCCACAATGTCTATCCCCACCCTCTCGAACGGGGTGGTGACCACAGGGAAGGGTTGCAGAGGGGCTTTCAGCTTCCGACCACTCTTCCCGCTGGCTTGGCATGTGGGGCAAGATCGGCAGTGGTTCAGGACGTCGTTCCTCATTTTCGGCCAGAAAAAGTGGGTCACTAGGCGGCTGTACGTTTTGTCCTGGCCCAGGTGTCCAGCCAGGGGGACATCGTGGGCCAGGTTGAGCAGAAAGTCTCTGAAGCGGAGAGGTACCACCAGTACTCGACCGGCCCCCAGCTCGGCGATTCTTTGCTCGCTGTATAGCAGGTCGTTATCCCAGTAGACCCAGTGAGTTCCGGTGGAGTCCCCTGCGTTCTGGGCGCTGGCTTGTTGGCGGAGTCCCTCGAGGGAGGGACAGGTCTTTTGTTCCTGGCGGAACTGTTCTTGGGTGGGCCCCCCTTCTTGACGCCACTGAGCCAGGTCAGGAAGGTCCTGGGGTTGCGCGTCCCCTTCGGTCGTCGGGTCTGGGAGGCTGGCCTCGTCGTTGTCTTCTACTGGGGCGACCGGGGGCGGAGGTGCTGGCCATTCCGGTTCTTCTGATCGGGGGACGGCACGGGCGGCCATGGACCGGGTGGTTAGGCAGGCCCAGTCCGGGAGGCCCAGCATCCCCAGGTGCTCTCTTCTCTCAACGGTGGCCCACGGGGAACTCTCGAGGTCATTCCCCAGGAGGCAGTCCACGGGGGCATCGTCCCGGACCGTCACCTTCAACAGGCCGGAGACCCCTCCCCATTCGAATGGGACGCAGGCCATTTGACACATACTCTCAGAGTTGTCTGCCGAGCGGACGGGGCAGAGAATGTTCGGCAGGATCTGCTCGGGCTTCACCAGGTGACAGCGGACGGCCGTCACACTGGCGCCTGTGTCACGCAAGGCCTCGGCTCGCTGTCCATTAATGGTCACCCACTGACCGTATTTCCTGGTGTTAGCGGGTAGGGGAGCCCGCGGGACCATGTCTCTTCCCCCTAAGCACGCCAGGACCATGGCGGCCGGTTCCCACTCTTGCTGGGCCGGCTCATACTCTTCTGGTTCCTCCGATAATCGCTCTTCCCCCAGGGCGGCGGCAGCTACCTGGCGGGGCTTGGGTGTTTGGTTCTGCGGGCAGCTCGGGTCATTGGCGTAGTGGCCGACTCGCTGGCATCGGTGGCACGTGACGTTGGCTCGGACCCCAGGACGCCACGGGGGGTTGCCCCGGCCGGCCGGAGGCGGGGTGCTGGCCACGGGTGTTGCTGGCAAGGCGTCTCTCCCTCGCCCCTGGCCCCCTCCTCCTCCCCGAGGACGGTGCTGGCCTTGGTTGCTTCTGTTCTGTTCGTGTGGCCCCCTCCGGCCCACTCGGGTGCTTTCCCATCGGTCAGCTTCGGCGGCGAGCTGCCGGGGGTCAGTCAGCTTACTGTCGAGGAGGTGCTGCCTGAGCTCGACGAAACAGTTGTTCGACAGGTGCTCCCATACCATAAGGTTAAAGAGTTGTTCGTAGGTGGTGACATGGCTCCCCTTGATCCAACCCTCGAAGGCACGGCTGAAATAGTTCACGTATTCTACCCAAGTTGTACCTGGGATCCGGGTGCAATCTCTGAACCTCTGGCGGTACATCTCGGGTGTGAGGCCGTAGCGGGTGAGGAGGGCAGCCTTCATGTGGTCGTAGGACGACATTTGGTGATCTGGGAGCTGCAATAGGGCATCGCGGCCTTCGTTGACGAACCTCCCCCATAGTCCGGCTCCCCAATCACTCCGGTCGATCCGGTGGGAGGTCATGGCGATCTCGTAGGCTTTAAACCACTGTTGTATGTCGTCTTCTCGGACATACTCGCGGACAACATCCTTGGGGATGTGGACTTTTTTCTCGATTGGCCCCGGGGTGTGTGGTCGCTCAGGCACCCCCAGTTCTTTATTCTGTTTCCGAAGTTCTATCTCCACTAGTTGGCGCTCGTGCTCGAGCGTTATTTTTTTCTCCTCCAGCTCTCTCTGTCTCTGCTTCTCTTCTCGTTCTTCTCGGAGCCGCATATGCTCGAGGTTGAGTTTCTGTTCAGCTAACTTGAGTTCCCCATCCATCTTGAGTCGTGCCATTTCCAACTCGTGCAATCGGGTTCTTTCTCTTTCTCGATTCTCCTCCTGCGAGAGGCCTGTTCCCCGCTCCTCGGGAGCCGTGGCGTTCCCCTCTGGTGTGATGCTGCTTTGGTCGGAGGGTCCGGCGACCCTAGTTTCTGTCCACGACTCTAGGGCGTGCTTTAGATCATCCTTGGTACTCAGGCCGGTGGTAGCAATGCCAAGTTCTATGCAGAATTGTCTCAGTTCGCGGTGGTTGTATTCTTCTAATTTATCCATTTGGAATTTCTCGGTGGAGCTGCTATCTTTGGCTGACATCGTGTTTTTGTCGTGGGGTGAGCTACTCTCTGTACGATTACGCGTTGATTCGGATCGCGCCGCTGGCCACCAATGTTAGAAAGGGTAGACGGACCGGGAGGGTCGGCCGGGGTCAGGAGGAGAGGTCTCCGGGGAGAGCCGTCTCCAGCGATCGTACAGACAAGTAACTTCCCCCCCACAGACAGATACCACACACGGATAAGGTTCAGTGTTCTTTATAAGCACTTCTTAAGGTACGGTTGAATGGTACAAGGAGGTCTGGACTCAGGGGTCCCCTCGATTCAAGTCTCTCAAAGCAGGGTAAGGGGTAGCGGGACAGTCTGGTTACCAGTCAGGTAATTCGGATGAGATGATGACTAGCTCACAATCCTCGAGCTTGGTGGTTTAGTTGGTACGGGCCGCGGCAGCGCCAGCAGGTCCCGGTTGAGATGGTCGGTACACGGTCCGCGGCAGCGCCAGCAGGTCCCGGAAAGATGGTCGATGTACGGTCCGCGGCAGCGCCAGCAGGTCCCGGTGAGGATGGTCGTTACAACGGGCCGCGGCAGCGCCAGCAGGTCCCGACGAGGATGGTCGTTACAACGGGCCGCGGCAGCGCCAGCAGGTCCCGACGAGGATGGATGTTGCAGAAGGCCGCGGCAGCGCCAGCAGGCAGGACGATGGTTCACAAGAGCGGGCTACGGCAGCGCCAGTAGTCCGTCAAGGCTGAGTTCTCTCGGTGTCTCTCGACTCCAGGATACAACTGCCTTCCTGCTCCGGAGTTGCCCCAGTTATAGGGCAGGCGCCCTTTGATGTCCGGACCCTCGCACTTGGAGGTCGGAGGGCCCGGGATGAAGGTGTCCAGACACCCAGCAGGGGGTGGAGCCAGCGCATGGGGGAGCTGGAGGCGATCGGCACCTGGCGGGGGAAGAGCTCTTGGCACTTCGTTCTCCCATTGACCTGCCAAGTGGTCCGCTCACCTCCTGGGTGGAGGGTGGTGCCGGGATGTCGGGGCCGGCCAGGCCCGGGGTTAGGGTCGGGCCGAGGCCACGCGGCCTCGTGGTGCAGGGCCCAAGATGGCGGCTTGAACCGGCCGGGGGAGCCGGTGGGGCTGGGCCCCGTGATGAGTAGAGGTCCGAGGGCAGAAGATCCGTCGGGAGACGGGGTACAGGTGCTTTTCGTGGGTTATGCCTGGTGGGCCGGAGCTCAGGCCCTGTCGTGCGGGGAGGGAGCAAGCCCTTCGTGTGGCCTGTCCAACACTCAGTGTGCCTAGAGTGCTGTTTAACGTGCCAGAGTACTGCTCACTGTGCTTTAGTAGTGCTTAATGTGTCTGGAGTGCTGTTCAATGTGCCAGAGTACTGCTCACTGTCTGTGCCTGAGAACTGCTCACTGTGCCTGAGTACTGCTCAATGTGCTAGAGTACTGCTCCCTGTGCTTGAGTACTGCTCAATGGTCCATAGTGCTGCTCACTATGCCTTAGTAATGCTTAATGTGTCTGGAGTGCTGTTCAATGTGCCAGAGTACTGCTCTCTGTCTGGGTCTGAGAACTGCTCAATGGGCCAGAGTTCTGTTCACTGTGCCTGAGTTTTGCTCAATGTGCCGTGAGTGCTGTGCCAGAGTACTGCTCCCTGTGCTTGAGTACTGCTCAATGGTCCATAGTGCTGCTCACTAGCCTTAGTAGTGCTTAATGTGTCTGGAGTGCTGTTCAATGTGCCAGAGTACTGCTCACTGTCTGTGCCTGAGAACTGCTCCCTGTGCCTGAGTACTGCTCAATTTGCTAGAGTACTGCTCCCTGTGCTTGAGTACTGCTCAATGGTCCATAGTGCTGCTCACTATGCCTTAGTAGTGCTTAATGTGTCTGGAGTGTTGTTCAATGTGCCAGAGTACTGCTCACTGTCTGGGCCTGAGTTCTGCTCAATGTGCCGTGAGTGCTGTGCCAGAGAACTGCTCACTGTGCCTGAAGTGTTATTCATTGAGACCGAGTGCTGCTCACTCTGCCTGAGTACTGCACAATGTGCCTGAGTACTGCTCAATGCACCTGGAGTGCTGCTGAATGTGCCAGAGTACAGCTCACTGTGTCTGAGCACTGATCAATGTCGCTGAGTACTACTCAATGTACCTCGAGTGCTGCTCAATGTGCCAGAGTACTCCTCACTGTGCCTGAATACTGCTCAATGTGCCTGAGTACTGTTCCTTATACCAGAGTGCTCCTCACTGTGACTGGGTGCCACTCAATGGTCCGGAGTACTGTTCATTATGCCAGCGTACTCCTCACTGTGCCTGGGTGCCACTCAATGTGCCAGAGTACTGTTCATTATACCAGAGTACTCCACACTGTGCCTAGGTGCCACTCAATGTGCCAGAGTACTGTTCATTATGCCACAGTACTGCTCACTGTGCCTGGATGCCACTCAATGTGCCTGAGTACTGTTCATTATACGAGAGTACTCCTCACTGTGCCTGGGTATCACTCAATGTGCTTGAGTACTGTTCATTATGCCACAGTCATCTTCACTGTGCCTGGGTGCCACTCAATGTGCCGGAGTACTGTTCATTATGCCACAGTACTCCTCCTTGTGTCCGGTTGCCATTCAATGTGCGAGAGTACTGTTCATTATGCCAGAGTACTCCTCACTATACCTGGAGTGCTGTTAAATGTGCCAGAGTACTGCTTACTGTGCCTTAGCAGCGATTAATGTGTCTGGCATGCTGTTAAATGTGCCAGAGTATGCTTCACTTTGCCTGGGTGCCGCTCAATGTGCCTGAGAACTGCTCATTATGTCACAGTACTCCTCCCTGTGTCTGGGTGCCGCTCAATGTGCCTGAGTATACTGCAAACTACGCCTAAGTATTCCTCACTGTGCCAAGGCGTGCTGTTGAATGTGCCAGAATACTGCTCACTGTACCTGAGTACTGCTCAATATGCCAGAGTACTGCTGACTGTAACTGAGTACCTCTCAATGTGCCATGAGTGTTGTGCCTGAGTACTGCTCAATGTGCCTGCAGTACTGCTCCATGTGCCTGGAGTGCTGTTCAATGTGCCGCAGTACTGCACGCTGTGCCTGAGTACTGTTAAATGTGCCTGAGTACTGCTGACACTGCCTAAGTACTGCTCAATGTGCCTGCAGTACTGCTTAATGTGTCAGAGTACCACTTACTGAGCGTGAGTACCGCACAATGTGCCTGGATTGCTGTTCAATGTACTAGAGTACTGTCCACTGTACCTGGAATGCTGTTCAATGTGCCTGTGTACTGCTCACTGCCTGGGGTGCTGTTCAATGTGTTAGAGTACTGCTGACTGTGCCTAAGCACTGCTGAATGCACCTGCAGTGCTATTTAATGTATCAGAGTACTGCTCACTGTGCCTGAGTCCGGCTAAATGTGCCTGGAGGGCTGCTCAATGTGCCTAATCAGTGTTCACTGTGACTAGAGTGCTGTTTAATATGCCAGACCACTGCTCACTATGCCTGAGTACTGCTCAATGCACCTAAGAACTACTCACGGTGCCTGAGTATTGATTAAAATGCCAGAGTACTGCTTACTATTCCTGAGCTCACTATACCTGGAGTGCTGTTCAATGTGCCAGAGTACTTCTGACTGTGTCAGAGTACTGCTCAATGTGCCTGTGTATTTCTCAATGTGCCTCAATACTGCTACACCATACCTAAGTACTGCTCACTGTCCCTGGAGTGCTGTTCAATGTGCATGAGTACTGCTCACTGTGCCTGGAAAGTTATTCATTGAGACAGAGTACTGCTCACTGTGCCTTAGTAGTGCTTAATGTATCTGGAGTGCTGTTCAATGTGCCAGAGTACTGCACGCTGTCTGTGCCTGAGAACTGCTCAATGGGCTAGAGTACTGCTCACTGTGCCGGAGTACTGCTCAATGTCCCATGAGTGCTGTGCCAGAATACTGCTCACTGTGCCTGGAGTGTTATTCATTGAGACAGAGTACTGTTCACTGTGCCTGAGTACTGCACAATGTGCCTGAGTACTGCTCAGTGTAACTGGAGTGGTGTTCAATGTGCCACAGTACTGCTCGCTGTGCCTGACTACTGTTCATTATACCAGAGTACTCCTCGCTTTGCCTGGGTGCCACTCAATGTGCCAGAGTACTGTTCATTATGCCAGAGTACTCCTCACTGTGCCTGGGTGCCACTCAATGTGCCAGAGTACTGTTCATTGTGCCAAAGTACGCCTGAGCAGCTGATTCTGGCGCGAGGGCCCACGGGCTCGATCATGGCAGCAGTGCAGCTCAGCATCATGTGACTCTAGGCAATAGCTCACTTAACCTCCCCAACGGCCCCCAGCGCCTTGAAACCGTAAGGGGTGATATGTTTGCGCTTTACAAATATGGATTATTATTATTATAAAGCTGCCAACTCTTAATTCCATCCACCTTGGGCCTCTTTCATCCACCAGCAGACACTCCCTGCCCCTTTGCCTCACCCCTGCACGTTCTTTCAACCTCTTTCATCCACCAGCAGACACTCCCTGCCCCTCTGCCTCACCCCTGCAGGTTCTTTCAACCTCTTTCATCCACCAGCAGACACTCCCTGCCCCTTTGCCTCACCCCCGCAGGTTTTTTCAATCTCTTTCATCCACCAGCAGACACTCCCTGCCCCTCTGCCTCACCCCTGCAGGTTCTGTCAATCTCTTTCATCCACCAGCAGACACTCCCTGCCCCTTTACCTCACCCCTGCAGGTTCTTTCAACCTCTTTCATCCACCAGCAGACACTCCCTGCCCCTTTGCCTCACCCCTGCAGGTTCTTTCAATCTCTTTCATCCACCAGCAGACACTCCCTGCCCCTCTGCCTCACCTCTGCAGGTTCTTTCATTCTCTTTCATCCACCAGCAGACACTCCCTGCCTCTTTGCCTCACCCCTGCAGATTCATTCATTCTCTTTCATCCACCAGCAGACACTCCCTGCCCCTTTGCCTCACCCCTGCAGGATCTTTCAATCTCTTTCATCCACCAGCAGACACTCCCTGCCCCTCTACCTCACCCCTGCAGGTTCTTTCAACCTCTTTCATCCACCAGCAGACACTCCCTGCCCCTTTGCCTCACCCCTGCAGGTTCTTTCAATCTCTTTCATCCACCAGCAGACACTCCCTGCCCCTCTGCCTCACCCCTGCAGGTTCTTTCAACCTCTTTCATCCACCAGCAGACACTCCCTGCCCCTTTGCCTCACCCCTGCAGGTTCTTTCAATCTCTTTCATCCACCAGCAGTCACACCCTGCCCCTCTACCTTACCCCTGCAGGTTCTTTCAATCTCTTTCATCCACCAGCAGACACTCCCTGCCCCTCTGCCTCACCCCTGCAGGTTCTTTCAATCTCTTTCATCCACCAGCAGACACTCCCTGCCCCTTTGCCTCACCCCTGCAGGTTCTTTCAATCTCTTTCATCCACCAGCAGACACTCCCTGCCCCTTTGCCTCGCCCCTGCAGGTTCTTTCAACCTCTTTCATCCACCAGCAGACACTCCCTGCCCCTTTGCCTCACCCCTGCAGGTTCTTTCATTCTCTTTCATCCACCAGTAGACACTCCCTGCCCCTCTGCCTCACCCCTGCAGGTTCTTTCAACCTCTTTCATCCACCAGCAGACACTCCCTGCCCCTTTACCTCACCCCTGCAGGTTCTTTCATTCTCTTTCATCCACCAGCAGACACTCCCTGCCTCTTTGCCTCACCCCTGCAGGTTCTTTCAATCTCTTTCATCCACCAGCTGACACTCCCTGCCCCTTTGCCTCACCCCTGCAGCTTCTTTCATTCTCTTTCATCCACCAGCAGACACTCCCTGCCCCTCTGCCTCACCCCTGCAGGTTCTTTCAATCTCTTTCATCCACCAGCAGACACTCCCTGCCCATTTGCCTCACCCCTGCAGGTTCTTTCAACCTCTTTCATCCACCAGCAGACACTCCCTGCCCCTCTACCTCACCCCTGCAGATTCTTTCATTCTCTTTCATCCACCAGCAGACACTCCCTGCCCCTTTGCCTCACCCCTGCAGGTTCTTTCAACCTCTTTCATCCACGAGCAGACACTCCCTGCCCCTCTACCTCACCCCTGCAGGTTCTTTCATTCTCTTTCATCCACCAGCTGACACTCTCTGCCCCTTTGCCTCACCCCTGCAGGTTCTTCCATTCTCTTTAATCCACCAGCAGACACTCCCTGCCCCTTTGCCTCACCCCTGCTGGTTCTTTCATTCTCTTTCATCCACCAGCAGACACTCCCTGCCCCTTTGCCTCACGCCTGCAGGTTCTTTCAATCTCTTTCATCCACCAGCAGACACTCCCTGCCCCTCTGCCTCACCCCTGCAGGTTCTTTCAACCTCTTTCATCCACCAGCAGACACTCCCTGCCCCTTTACCTCACCCCTGCAGGTTCTTTCATTCTCTTTCATCCACCAGCAGACACTCCCTGCCTCTTTGCCTCACCCCTGAAGGTTCTTTCAATCTCTTTCATCCACCAGCAGACACTCCCTGCCCCTTTGCCTCACCCCTGCAGCTTCTTTCATTCTCTTTCATCCACCAGCAGACACTCCCAGCCCCTTTGCCTCACCCCTGCAGGTTATTTCATTCTCTTTCATCCACCAGCAGACACTCCCTGCCCCTCTGCCTCACCCCTGCAGGTTCTTTCAACCTCTTTCATCCACCAGCAGACACTCCCTGCCCCTTTGCCTCACCCCTGCAGGTTCTTTCAACCTCTTTCATCCACCAGCAGACACTCCCTGCCCCTCTACCTCACCCCTGCAGGTTCTTTCATTCTCTTTCATCCACCAGCAGACACTCCCTGCCCCTCTGCCTCACCCCTGCCGGTTCTTTCAACCTCTTTCATCCACCAGCAGACACTCCCTGCCCCTTTGCCTCACCCCTGCAGGTTTTTTCAACCTCTTTCATCCACCAGCAGACACTCCCTGCCCCTCTGCCTCATCCCTGCAGGTTCTTTCAACCTCTTTCATCCACCAGCAGACACTCCCTGCCCCTTTGCCTCACCCCTGCAGGTTCTTTCAACCTCTTTCATCCACTAGCAGACACTCCCTGCCCCTCTGCCTCACCCCTGCAGGTTCTTTCAACCTCTTTCATCCACCAGCAGACACTCCCTGCCCCTCTGCCTCACCCCTGCAGGTTCTTTCAACCTCTTTCATCCACCAGCAGACACTCCCTGCCCCTCTACCTCACGCCTGCAGGTTCTTTCAACCTCTTTCATCCACCAGCAGACACTCCCCGCCCCTCTGCCTCACCCCTGCAGGTTCTTTCAACCTCTTTCATCCACCAGCAGACACTCCCTGCCCCTCTACCTCACCCCTGCAGGTTCTTTCAACCTCTTTCATCCACCAGCAGACACTCCCTGCCCCTCTGCCTCACCCCTGCAGGTTCTTTCAATCTCTTTCATCCACCAGCTGACACTCCCTGCCCCTCTGCCTCACCCTGCAGGTTCTTTCAATCTCTTTCATCCCCCAGCAGACACTCCCTGCCCCTTTGCCTCACCCCTGAAGGTTCTTTCAATCTCTTTCATCCACCAGCAGACACTCCCTGCCCCTCTGCCTCACCCCTGCAGGTTCTTTCAATCTCTTTCATCCACCAGCAGACACTCCCTGCCCCTTTGCCTCACGCCTGCAGGTTCTTTCAACCTCTTTCATCCACCAGCAGACACTCCCTGCCCCTTTGCCTCACCCCTGCAGGTTCTTTCAACCTCTTTCATCCACCAGCAGACACTCCCTGCCCCTCTACCTCACCCCTGCAGGTTCTTTCATTCTCTTTCATCCACCAGCAGACACTCCCTGCCCCTCTGCCTCACCCCTGCCGGTTCTTTCAACCTCTTTCATCCACCAGCAGACACTCCCTGCCCCTTTGCCTCACCCCTGCAGGTTTTTTCAACCTCTTTCATCCACCAGCAGACACTCCCTGCCCCTCTGCCTCATCCCTGCAGGTTCTTTCAACCTCTTTCATCCACCAGCAGACACTCCCTGCCCCTTTGCCTCACCCCTGCAGGTTCTTTCAACCTCTTTCATCCACTAGCAGACACTCCCTGCCCCTCTGCCTCACCCCTGCAGGTTCTTTCAACCTCTTTCATCCACCAGCAGACACTCCCTGCCCCTCTGCCTCACCCCTGCAGGTTCTTTCAACCTCTTTCATCCACCAGCAGACACTCCCTGCCCCTCTACCTCACGCCTGCAGGTTCTTTCAACCTCTTTCATCCACCAGCAGACACTCCCCGCCCCTCTGCCTCACCCCTGCAGGTTCTTTCAACCTCTTTCATCCACCAGCAGACACTCCCTGCCCCTCTACCTCACCCCTGCAGGTTCTTTCAACCTCTTTCATCCACCAGCAGACACTCCCTGCCCCTCTGCCTCACCCCTGCAGGTTCTTTCAATCTCTTTCATCCACCAGCTGACACTCCCTGCCCCTCTGCCTCACCCTGCAGGTTCTTTCAATCTCTTTCATCCCCCAGCAGACACTGCCTGCCCCTTTGCCTCACCCCTGAAGGTTCTTTCAATCTCTTTCATCCACCAGCAGACACTCCCTGCCCCTCTGCCTCACCCCTGCAGGTTCTTTCAATCTCTTTCATCCACCAGCAGACACTCCCTGCCCCTTTGCCTCACCCCTGCAGGTTCTTTCATTCTCTTTCATCCACCAGCAGACACTCCCTGCCCCTTTGCCTCACCCCTGCAGGTTCTTTCATTCTCTTTCATCCACCAGCAGACACTCCCTGCCCCTTTGCCTCACCCCTGCAGGTTCTTTCAATCTCTTTCATCCACCAGCAGACACTCCCTGCCCCTTTGCCTCACCCCTGCAGGTTATTTCAATCTCTTTCATCCACCAGCAGACACTCCCTGCCCCTTTGCCTCACCCCTGCAGGTTCTTTCATTCTCTTTCATCCACCAGCAGACACTCCCTGCCCCTCTGCCTCACCCCTGCAGGTTCTTTCATTCTCTTTCATCCACCAGCAGATACTCCCTGCCCCTTTGCCTCACCCCTGCAGGTTCTTTCAACCTCTTTCATCCACCAGCAGACACTCCCTGCCCCTCTACCTCACCCCTGCAGATTCTTTCAACCTCTTTCATCCACCAGCAGACACTCCCTTCCTCTTTGCCTCACCCCTGCAGGTTCTTTCATTCTCTTTCATCCACCAGCAGACACTCCCTGCCCCTCTGCCTCACCCCTGCAGGTTCTTTCATTCTCTTTCATCCACCAGCAGACACTCCCTGCCCCTTTGCCTCACCCCTGAAGGTTCTTTCAATCTCTTTCATCCACCAGCAGACACTCCCTGCCCCTCTGCCTCACCCCTGCAGGTTCTTTCAACCTCTTTCATCCACCAGCAGACACTCCCTGCCCCTTTGCCTCACCCCTGCAGGTTCTTTCAATCTCTTTCATCCACCAGCAGACACTCCCTGCCCCTCTGCCTCACCCCTGCAGGTTCTTTCAACCTCTTTCATCCACCAGCAGACACTCCCTGCCCCTTTGCCTCACCCCTGCAGGTTCTTTCAACCTCTTTCATCCACCAGCAGTCACTCCCTGCCCCTTTGCCTCACCCCTGCAGGTTCTTTCAATCTCTTTCATCCACCAGCAGACACTCCCTGCCCCTTTGCCTCACCCCTTCAGGTTCTTTCAATCTCTTTCATCCACCAGCAGACACTCCCTGCCCCTCTACCTCACCCCTGCAGGTTCTTTCAACCTCTTTCATCCACCAGCAGACACTCCCTGCCTCTTTGCCTCACCCCTGCAGGTTCTTTCAATCTCTTTCATCCACCAGCAGACACTCCCTGCCCCTTTGCCTCACCCCTGCAGGTTCTTTCATTCTCTTTCATCCACCAGCAGACACTCCCTGCCCCTCTGCCTCACCCCTGCAGGTTCTTTCAATCTCCTTCATCCACCAGCAGACACTCCCTGCCCCTCTGCCTCACCCCTGCAGGTTCTTTCAACCTCTTTCATCCACCAGCAGACACTCCCTGCCCCTCTGCCTCACCCCTGCAGGTTCTTTCAACCTCTTTCATCCACCAGCAGACACTCCCTGCCCCTTTACCTCACCCCTGCAGGTTCTTTCAACCTCTTTCATCCACCAGCAGACACTCCCTGCCTCTTTGCCTCACCCCTGCAGGTTCTTTCAATCTCTTTCATCCACCAGCAGACACTCCCTGCCCCTCTGCCTCACCCCTGCAGGTTCTTTCAACCTCTTTCATCCACCAGCAGACACTCCCTGCCCCTTTGCCTCACCCCTGCAGGTTCTTTCAATCTCTTTCATCCACCAGCAGACACTCCCTGCCCCTTTGCCTCACCCCTGCAGGTTCTTTCAACCTCTTTCATCCACCAGCAGACACTCCCTGCCCCTTTGCCTCACCCCTGCAGGTTCTTTCAACCTCTTTCATCCACCAGCAGTCACTCCCTGCCCCTTTGCCTCACCCCTGCAGGTTCTTTCAATCTCTTTCATCCACCAGCAGACACTCCCTGCCCCTTTGCCTCACCCCTGCAGGTTCTTTCAACCTCTTTCATCCACCAGCAGACACTCCCTGCCCCTTTGCCTCACCCCTGCAGGTTCTTTCAACCTCTTTCATCCACCAGCAGTCACTCCCTGCCCCTTTGCCTCACCCCTGCAGGTTCTTTCAATCTCTTTCATCCACCAGCAGACACTCCCTGCCCCTTTGCCTCACCCCTTCAGGTTCTTTCAATCTCTTTCATCCACCAGCAGACACTCCCTGCCCCTCTACCTCACCCCTGCAGGTTCTTTCAACCTCTTTCATCCACCAGCAGACACTCCCTGCCCCTTTACCTCACCCCTGCAGGTTCTTTCATTCTCTTTCATCCACCAGCAGACACTCCCTGCCTCTTTGCCTCACCCCTGCAGGTTCTTTCAATCTCTTTCATCCACCAGCAGACACTCCCTGCCCCTTTGCCTCACCCCTGCAGGTTCTTTCATTCTCTTTCATCCACCAGCAGACACTCCCTGCCCCTCTGCCTCACCCCTGCAGGTTCTTTCAACCTCTTTCATCCACCAGCAGACACTCCCTGCCCCTCTGCCTCACCCCTGCAGGTTCTTTCAACCTCTTTCATCCACCAGCAAACACTCCCTGCCCCTCTGCCTCACCCCTGCAGGTTCTTTCAACCTCTTTCATCCACCAGCAGACACTCCCTGCCCCTCTGCCTCACCCCTGCAGGTTCTTTCAATCTCTTTCATCCACCAGCAGACACTCCCTGCCCCTCTGCCTCACCCCTGCAGGTTCTTTCATTCTCTTTCATCCACCAGCAGACACTCCCTGCCCCTTTGCCTCACCCCTGCAGGTTCTTTCATTCTCTTTCATCCACCAGCAGACACTCCCTGCCCCTTTGCCTCACCCCTGCAGGTTCTTTCAATCTCTTTCATCCACCAGCAGACACTCCCTGCCCCTTTGCCTCACCCCTGCAGGTTATTTCAATCTCTTTCATCCACCAGCAGACACTCCCTGCCCCTTTGCCTCACCCCTGCAGGTTCTTTCATTCTCTTTCATCCACCAGCAGACACTCCCTGCCCCTCTGCCTCACCCCTGCAGGTTCTTTCATTCTCTTTCATCCACCAGCAGATACTCCCTGCCCCTTTGCCTCACCCCTGCAGGTTCTTTCAACCTCTTTCATCCACCAGCAGACACTCCCTGCCCCTCTACCTCACCCCTGCAGATTCTTTCAACCTCTTTCATCCACCAGCAGACACTCCCTTCCTCTTTGCCTCACCCCTGCAGGTTCTTTCATTCTCTTTCATACACCAGCAGACACTCCCTGCCCCTCTGCCTCACACCTGCAGGTTCTTTCATTCTCTTTCATCCACCAGCAGACACTCCCTGCCCCTCTGCCTCACCCCTGCAGGTTCTTTCAATCTCCTTCATCCACCAGCAGACACTCCCTGCCCCTCTGCCTCACCCCTGCAGGTTCTTTCAACCTCTTTCATCCACCAGCAGACACTCCCTGCCCCTCTGCCTCACCCCTGCAGGTTCTTTCAACCTCTTTCATCCACCAGCAAACACTCCCTGCCCCTCTGCCTCACCCCTGCAGGTTCTTTCAACCTCTTTCATCCACCAGCAGACACTCCCTGCCCCTCTGCCTCACCCCTGCAGGTTCTTTCAATCTCTTTCATCCACCAGCAGACACTCCCTGCCCCTCTACCTCACCCCTGCAGGTTCTTTCATTCTCTTTCATCCACCAGCAGACACTCCCTGCCCCTTTGCCTCACCCCTGCAGGTTCTTTCATTCTCTTTCATCCACCCACAGACACTCCCTGCCCCTTTGCCTCACCCCTGCAGGTTCTTTCAATCTCTTTCATCCACCAGCAGACACTCCCTGCCCCTTTGCCTCACCCCTTCAGGTTCTTTTAATATCTTTCATCCACCAGCAGACACTCCCTGCCCCTTTGCCTCACCCCTGCAGGTTCTTTCAACCTCTTTCATCCACCAGCAGACACTCCCTGCCCCTCTGCCTCACCCCTGCAGGTTCTTTCATTCTCTTTCATCCACCAGCAGATACTCCCTGCCCCTTTGCCTCACCCCTGCAGGTTCTTTCAACCTCTTTCATCCACCAGCAGACACTCCCTGCCCCTCTGCCTCACCCCTGCAGGTTCTTTCAATCTCTTTCATCCACCAGCAGACACTCCCTGCCCCTCTGCCTCACCCCTGCAGGTTCTTTCAATCTCTTTCATCCACCAGCAGACACTCCCTGCCCCTTTGCCTCACCCCTGCAGGTTCTTTCAACCTCTTTCATCCACCAGCAGACACTCCCTGCCCCTCTGCCTCACCCCTGCAGATTCTTTCATTCTCTTTCATCCACCAGCAGACACTCCCTGTCCCTTTGCCTCTCCCCTGCAGGTTCTTTCATTCTCTTTCATCCACCAGCAGACACTCCCTGCCCCTTTGCCTCACCCCTGCAGGTTCTTTCATTCTCTTTCATCCACCAGCAGACACTCCCTGCCCCTTTGCCTCACGCCTGCAGGTTCTTTCAATCTCTTTCATCCACCAGCAGACACTCCCTGCCCCTCTGCCTCACCCCTGCAGGTTCTTTCAACCTCTTTCATCCACCAGCAGACACTCCCTTCCCCTTTACCTCACCCCTGCAGGTTCTTTCATTCTCTTTCATCCACCAGCAGACACTCCCTGCCTCTTTGCCTCACCCCTGCAGGTTCTTTCAATCTCTTTCATCCACCAGCAGACACTCCCTGCCCCTTTGCCTCACCCCTGCAGGTTCTTTCATTCTCTTTCATCCACCAGCAGACACTCCCAGCCCCTTTTCCTCACCCCTGCAGGTTATTTCATTCTCTTTCATCCACCAGCAGACACTCCCTGCCCCTCTGCCTCACCCCTGCAGGTTCATTCAACCTCTTTCATCCACCAGCAGACACTCCCTGCCCCTTTGCCTCACCCCTGCAGGTTCTTTCAACCTCTTTCATCCACCAGCAGGCACTCCCTGCCCCTCTAACTCACCCCTGCAGGTTCTTTCATTCTCTTTCATCCACCAGCAGACACTCCCTGCCCCTCTGCCTCACCCCTGCAGGTTCTTTCAACCTCTTTCATCCACCAGCAGACACTCCCTGCCCCTTTGCCTCACCCCTGCAGGTTTTTTCAACCTCTTTCATCCACCAGCAGACACTCCCTGCCCCTCTGCCTCATCCCTGCAGGTTCTTTCAACCTCTTTCATCCACCAGCAGACACTCCCTGCCCCTTTGCCTCACCCCTGCAGGTTCTTTCAACCTCTTTCATCCACCAGCAAACACTCCCTGCCCCTCTGCCTCACCCCTGCAGGTTCTTTCAACCTCTTTCATCCACCAGCAGACACTCCCTGCCCCTCTGCCTCACCCTGCAGGTTCTTTCAACCTCTTTCATCCACCAGCAGACACTCCCTGCCCCTCTACCTCACCCCTGCAGGTTCTTTCAACCTCTTTCATCCACCAGCAGACACTCCCCGCCCCTCTGCCTCACCCCTGCAGGTTCTTTCAACCTCTTTCATCCACCAGCAGACACTCCCTGCCCCTCTACCTCACCCCTGCAGGTTCTTTCAACCTCTTTCATCCACCAGCAGACACTCCCTGCCCCTCTGCCTCACCCCTGCAGGTTCTTTCAATCTCTTTCATCCACCAGCAGACACTCCCTGCCCCTCTGCCTCGCCCCTGCAGGTTCTTTCAATCTCTTTCATCCACCAGCAGACACTCCCTGCCCCTTTGCCTCACCCCTGCAGGTTCTTTCAATCTCTTTCATCCACCAGCAGACACTCCCTGCCCCTCTGCCTCACCCCTGCAGGTTCTTTCAATCTCTTTCATCCACCAGCAGACACTCCCTGCCCCTCTGCCTCACCCCTGCAGGTTCTTTCAATCTCTTTCATCCACCAGCAGACACTCCCTGCCCCTTTGCCTCACCCCTGCAGGTTCTTTCAATCTCTTTCATCCATCAGCAGACACTCCCTGCCCCTCTGCCTCACCCCTGCAGGTTCTTTCAACTTCTTTCATCAACCAGCAGACACTCCCTGCCCCTCTGCCTCACCCCTGCAGGTTCTTTCATTCTCTTTCATCCACCAGCAGACACTCCCTGCCCCTTTGCCTCACCCCTGCAGGTTCATTCAACCTCTTTCCTCCACCAGCAGACACTCCCTGCCCCTTTGCCTCACCCCTGCAGGTTCATTCAACCTCTTTCATCCACCAGCAGACACTCCCTGCCCCTCTGCCTCACCCCTGCAGGTTCTTTCAATCTCTTTCATCCACCAGCAGACACTCCCTGCCCCTCTGCCTCATCCCTGCAGGTTCTTTCAACCTCTTTCATCCACCAGCAGACACTCCCTGCCCCTTTGCCTCACCCCTGCAGGTTCTTTCAACCTCTTTCATCCACTAGCAGACACTCCCTGCCCCTCTGCCTCACCCCTGCAGGTTCTTTCAACCTCTTTCATCCACCAGCAGACACTCCCTGCCCCTCTGCCTCACCCCTGCAGGTTCTTTCAACCTCTTTCATCCACCAGCAGACACTCCCTGCCCCTCTACCTCACGCCTGCAGGTTCTTTCAACCTCTTTCATCCACCAGCAGACACTCCCCGCCCCTCTGCCTCACCCCTGCAGGTTCTTTCAACCTCTTTCATCCACCAGCAGACACTCCCTGCCCCTCTACCTCACCCCTGCAGGTTCTTTCAACCTCTTTCATCCACCAGCAGACACTCCCTGCCCCTCTGCCTCACCCCTGCAGGTTCTTTCAATCTCTTTCATCCACCAGCAGACACTCCCTGCCCCTCTGCCTCACCCCTGCAGGTTCTTTCAATCTCTTTCATCCACCAGCAGACACTCCCTGCCCCTTTGCCTCACCCCTGAAGGTTCTTTCAATCTCTTTCATCCACCAGCAGACACTCCCTGCCCCTCTGCCTCACCCCTGCAGGTTCTTTCAATCTCTTTCATCCACCAGCAGACACTCCCTGCCCCTTTGCCTCACCCCTGCAGGTTCTTTCATTCTCTTTCATCCACCAGCAGACACTCCCTGCCCCTTTGCCTCACCCCTGCAGGTTCTTTCATTCTCTTTCATCCACCAGCAGACACTCCCTGCCCCTTTGCCTCACCCCTGCAGGTTCTTTCAATCTCTTTCATCCACCAGCAGACACTCCCTGCCCCTTTGCCTCACCCCTGCAGGTTATTTCAATCTCTTTCATCCACCAGCAGACACTCCCTGCCCCTTTGCCTCACCCCTGCAGGTTCTTTCATTCTCTTTCATCCACCAGCAGACACTCCCTGCCCCTCTGCCTCACCCCTGCAGGTTCTTTCATTCTCTTTCATCCACCAGCAGATACTCCCTGCCCCTTTGCCTCACCCCTGCAGGTTCTTTCAACCTCTTTCATCCACCAGCAGACACTCCCTGCCCCTCTACCTCACCCCTGCAGATTCTTTCAACCTCTTTCATCCACCAGCAGACACTCCCTTCCTCTTTGCCTCACCCCTGCAGGTTCTTTCATTCTCTTTCATCCACCAGCAGACACTCCCTGCCCCTCTGCCTCACCCCTGCAGGTTCTTTCATTCTCTTTCATCCACCAGCAGACACTCCCTGCCCCTTTGCCTCACCCCTGAAGGTTCTTTCAATCTCTTTCATCCACCAGCAGACACTCCCTGCCCCTCTGCCTCACCCCTGCAGGTTCTTTCAACCTCTTTCATCCACCAGCAGACACTCCCTGCCCCTTTGCCTCACCCCTGCAGGTTCTTTCAATCTCTTTCATCCACCAGCAGACACTCCCTGCCCCTCTGCCTCACCCCTGCAGGTTCTTTCAACCTCTTTCATCCACCAGCAGACACTCCCTGCCCCTTTGCCTCACCCCTGCAGGTTCTTTCAACCTCTTTCATCCACCAGCAGTCACTCCCTGCCCCTTTGCCTCACCCCTGCAGGTTCTTTCAATCTCTTTCATCCACCAGCAGACACTCCCTGCCCCTTTGCCTCACCCCTTCAGGTTCTTTCAATCTCTTTCATCCACCAGCAGACACTCCCTGCCCCTCTACCTCACCCCTGCAGGTTCTTTCAACCTCTTTCATCCACCAGCAGACACTCCCTGCCTCTTTGCCTCACCCCTGCAGGTTCTTTCAATCTCTTTCATCCACCAGCAGACACTCCCTGCCCCTTTGCCTCACCCCTGCAGGTTCTTTCATTCTCTTTCATCCACCAGCAGACACTCCCTGCCCCTCTGCCTCACCCCTGCAGGTTCTTTCAATCTCCTTCATCCACCAGCAGACACTCCCTGCCCCTCTGCCTCACCCCTGCAGGTTCTTTCAACCTCTTTCATCCACCAGCAGACACTCCCTGCCCCTCTGCCTCACCCCTGCAGGTTCTTTCAACCTCTTTCATCCACCAGCAGACACTCCCTGCCCCTTTACCTCACCCCTGCAGGTTCTTTCAACCTCTTTCATCCACCAGCAGACACTCCCTGCCTCTTTGCCTCACCCCTGCAGGTTCTTTCAATCTCTTTCATCCACCAGCAGACACTCCCTGCCCCTCTGCCTCACCCCTGCAGGTTCTTTCAACCTCTTTCATCCACCAGCAGACACTCCCTGCCCCTTTGCCTCACCCCTGCAGGTTCCTTCAATCTCTTTCATCCACCAGCAGACACTCCCTGCCCCTTTGCCTCACCCCTGCAGGTTCTTTCAACCTCTTTCATCCACCAGCAGACACTCCCTGCCCCTTTGCCTCACCCCTGCAGGTTCTTTCAACCTCTTTCATCCACCAGCAGTCACTCCCTGCCCCTTTGCCTCACCCCTGCAGGTTCTTTCAATCTCTTTCATCCACCAGCAGACACTCCCTGCCCCTTTGCCTCACCCCTGCAGGTTCTTTCAACCTCTTTCATCCACCAGCAGACACTCCCTGCCCCTTTGCCTCACCCCTGCAGGTTCTTTCAACCTCTTTCATCCACCAGCAGTCACTCCCTGCCCCTTTGCCTCACCCCTGCAGGTTCTTTCAATCTCTTTCATCCACCAGCAGACACTCCCTGCCCCTTTGCCTCACCCCTTCAGGTTCTTTCAATCTCTTTCATCCACCAGCAGACACTCCCTGCCCCTCTACCTCACCCCTGCAGGTTCTTTCAACCTCTTTCATCCACCAGCAGACACTCCCTGCCCCTTTACCTCACCCCTGCAGGTTCTTTCATTCTCTTTCATCCACCAGCAGACACTCCCTGCCTCTTTGCCTCACCCCTGCAGGTTCTTTCAATCTCTTTCATCCACCAGCAGACACTCCCTGCCCCTTTGCCTCACCCCTGCAGGTTCTTTCATTCTCTTTCATCCACCAGCAGACACTCCCTGCCCCTCTGCCTCACCCCTGCAGGTTCTTTCAACCTCTTTCATCCACCAGCAGACACTCCCTGCCCCTCTGCCTCACCCCTGCAGGTTCTTTCAACCTCTTTCATCCACCAGCAAACACTCCCTGCCCCTCTGCCTCACCCCTGCAGGTTCTTTCAACCTCTTTCATCCACCAGCAGACACTCCCTGCCCCTCTGCCTCACCCCTGCAGGTTCTTTCAATCTCTTTCATCCACCAGCAGACACTCCCTGCCCCTCTGCCTCACCCCTGCAGGTTCTTTCATTCTCTTTCATCCACCAGCAGACACTCCCTGCCCCTTTGCCTCACCCCTGCAGGTTCTTTCATTCTCTTTCATCCACCAGCAGACACTCCCTGCCCCTTTGCCTCACCCCTGCAGGTTCTTTCAATCTCTTTCATCCACCAGCAGACACTCCCTGCCCCTTTGCCTCACCCCTGCAGGTTATTTCAATCTCTTTCATCCACCAGCAGACACTCCCTGCCCCTTTGCCTCACCCCTGCAGGTTCTTTCATTCTCTTTCATCCACCAGCAGACACTCCCTGCCCCTCTGCCTCACCCCTGCAGGTTCTTTCATTCTCTTTCATCCACCAGCAGATACTCCCTGCCCCTTTGCCTCACCCCTGCAGGTTCTTTCAACCTCTTTCATCCACCAGCAGACACTCCCTGCCCCTCTACCTCACCCCTGCAGATTCTTTCAACCTCTTTCATCCACCAGCAGACACTCCCTTCCTCTTTGCCTCACCCCTGCAGGTTCTTTCATTCTCTTTCATCCACCAGCAGACACTCCCTGCCCCTCTGCCTCACACCTGCAGGTTCTTTCATTCTCTTTCATCCACCAGCAGACACTCCCTGCCCCTCTGCCTCACCCCTGCAGGTTCTTTCAATCTCCTTCATCCACCAGCAGACACTCCCTGCCCCTCTGCCTCACCCCTGCAGGTTCTTTCAACCTCTTTCATCCACCAGCAGACACTCCCTGCCCCTCTGCCTCACCCCTGCAGGTTCTTTCAACCTCTTTCATCCACCAGCAAACACTCCCTGCCCCTCTGCCTCACCCCTGCAGGTTCTTTCAACCTCTTTCATCCACCAGCAGACACTCCCTGCCCCTCTGCCTCACCCCTGCAGGTTCTTTCAATCTCTTTCATCCACCAGCAGACACTCCCTGCCCCTCTACCTCACCCCTGCAGGTTCTTTCATTCTCTTTCATCCACCAGCAGACACTCCCTGCCCCTTTGCCTCACCCCTGCAGGTTCTTTCATTCTCTTTCATCCACCCACAGACACTCCCTGCCCCTTTGCCTCACCCCTGCAGGTTCTTTCAATCTCTTTCATCCACCAGCAGACACTCCCTGCCCCTTTGCCTCACCCCTTCAGGTTCTTTTAATATCTTTCATCCACCAGCAGACACTCCCTGCCCCTTTGCCTCACCCCTGCAGGTTCTTTCAACCTCTTTCATCCACCAGCAGACACTCCCTGCCCCTCTGCCTCACCCCTGCAGGTTCTTTCATTCTCTTTCATCCACCAGCAGATACTCCCTGCCCCTTTGCCTCACCCCTGCAGGTTCTTTCAACCTCTTTCATCCACCAGCAGACACTCCCTGCCCCTCTGCCTCACCCCTGCAGGTTCTTTCAATCTCTTTCATCCACCAGCAGACACTCCCTGCCCCTCTGCCTCACCCCTGCAGGTTCTTTCAATCTCTTTCATCCACCAGCAGACACTCCCTGCCCCTTTGCCTCACCCCTGCAGGTTCTTTCAACCTCTTTCATCCACCAGCAGACACTCCCTGCCCCTCTGCCTCACCCCTGCAGATTCTTTCATTCTCTTTCATCCACCAGCAGACACTCCCTGTCCCTTTGCCTCTCCCCTGCAGGTTCTTTCATTCTCTTTCATCCACCAGCAGACACTCCCTGCCCCTTTGCCTCACCCCTGCAGGTTCTTTCATTCTCTTTCATCCACCAGCAGACACTCCCTGCCCCTTTGCCTCACGCCTGCAGGTTCTTTCAATCTCTTTCATCCACCAGCAGACACTCCCTGCCCCTCTGCCTCACCCCTGCAGGTTCTTTCAACCTCTTTCATCCACCAGCAGACACTCCCTTCCCCTTTACCTCACCCCTGCAGGTTCTTTCATTCTCTTTCATCCACCAGCAGACACTCCCTGCCTCTTTGCCTCACCCCTGCAGGTTCTTTCAATCTCTTTCATCCACCAGCAGACACTCCCTGCCCCTTTGCCTCACCCCTGCAGGTTCTTTCATTCTCTTTCATCCACCAGCAGACACTCCCAGCCCCTTTTCCTCACCCCTGCAGGTTATTTCATTCTCTTTCATCCACCAGCAGACACTCCCTGCCCCTCTGCCTCACCCCTGCAGGTTCATTCAACCTCTTTCATCCACCAGCAGACACTCCCTGCCCCTTTGCCTCACCCCTGCAGGTTCTTTCAACCTCTTTCATCCACCAGCAGGCACTCCCTGCCCCTCTAACTCACCCCTGCAGGTTCTTTCATTCTCTTTCATCCACCAGCAGACACTCCCTGCCCCTCTGCCTCACCCCTGCAGGTTCTTTCAACCTCTTTCATCCACCAGCAGACACTCCCTGCCCCTTTGCCTCACCCCTGCAGGTTTTTTCAACCTCTTTCATCCACCAGCAGACACTCCCTGCCCCTCTGCCTCATCCCTGCAGGTTCTTTCAACCTCTTTCATCCACCAGCAGACACTCCCTGCCCCTTTGCCTCACCCCTGCAGGTTCTTTCAACCTCTTTCATCCACCAGCAAACACTCCCTGCCCCTCTGCCTCACCCCTGCAGGTTCTTTCAACCTCTTTCATCCACCAGCAGACACTCCCTGCCCCTCTGCCTCACCCTGCAGGTTCTTTCAACCTCTTTCATCCACCAGCAGACACTCCCTGCCCCTCTACCTCACCCCTGCAGGTTCTTTCAACCTCTTTCATCCACCAGCAGACACTCCCCGCCCCTCTGCCTCACCCCTGCAGGTTCTTTCAACCTCTTTCATCCACCAGCAGACACTCCCTGCCCCTCTACCTCACCCCTGCAGGTTCTTTCAACCTCTTTCATCCACCAGCAGACACTCCCTGCCCCTCTGCCTCACCCCTGCAGGTTCTTTCAATCTCTTTCATCCACCAGCAGACACTCCCTGCCCCTCTGCCTCGCCCCTGCAGGTTCTTTCAATCTCTTTCATCCACCAGCAGACACTCCCTGCCCCTTTGCCTCACCCCTGCAGGTTCTTTCAATCTCTTTCATCCACCAGCAGACACTCCCTGCCCCTCTGCCTCACCCCTGCAGGTTCTTTCAATCTCTTTCATCCACCAGCAGACACTCCCTGCCCCTCTGCCTCACCCCTGCAGGTTCTTTCAATCTCTTTCATCCACCAGCAGACACTCCCTGCCCCTTTGCCTCACCCCTGCAGGTTCTTTCAATCTCTTTCATCCATCAGCAGACACTCCCTGCCCCTCTGCCTCACCCCTGCAGGTTCTTTCAACTTCTTTCATCAACCAGCAGACACTCCCTGCCCCTCTGCCTCACCCCTGCAGGTTCTTTCATTCTCTTTCATCCACCAGCAGACACTCCCTGCCCCTTTGCCTCACCCCTGCAGGTTCATTCAACCTCTTTCCTCCACCAGCAGACACTCCCTGCCCCTTTGCCTCACCCCTGCAGGTTCATTCAACCTCTTTCATCCACCAGCAGACACTCCCTGCCCCTTTGCCTCACCCCTGCAGGTTCTTTCAACCTCTTTCATCCACCAGCAGACACTCCCTGCCCCTCTGCCTCACCCCTGCAGGTTCTTTCAATCTCTTTCATCCACCAGCAGACACTCCCTGCCCCTTTGCCTCACCCCTGCAGGTTCTTTCAATCTCTTTCATCCACCAGCAGACACTCCCTGTCCCTTTGCCTCTCCCCTGCAGGTTCTTTCATTCTCTTTCATCCACCAGCAGACACTCCCTGCCCCTTTGCCTCACCCCTGCAGGTTCTTTCATTCTCTTTCATCCACCAGCAGACACTCCCTGCCCCTTTGCCTCACGCCTGCAGGTTCTTTCAATCTCTTTCATCCACCAGCAGACACTCCCTGCCCCTCTGCCTCACCCCTGCAGGTTCTTTCAACCTCTTTCATCCACCAGCAGACACTCCATGCCCCTCTGCCTCACCCCTGCAGGTTCTTTCAATCTCTTTCATCCACCAGCAGACACTCCCTGCCCCTCTGCCTCACCCCTGCAGGTTCTTTCAATCTCTTTCATCCACCAGCAGACACTCCCTGCCCCTTTGCCTCACCCCTGCAGGTTCTTTCAACCTCTTTCATCCACCAGCAGACACTCCCTGCCCCTCTGCCTCACCCCTGCAGATTCTTTCATTCTCTTTCATCCACCAGCAGACACTCCCTGTCCCTTTGCCTCTCCCCTGCAGGTTCTTTCATTCTCTTTCATCCACCAGCAGACACTCCCTGCCCCTTTGCCTCACCCCTGCAGGTTCTTTCATTCTCTTTCATCCACCAGCAGACACTCCCTGCCCCTTTGCCTCACGCCTGCAGGTTCTTTCAATCTCTTTCATCCACCAGCAGACACTCCCTGCCCCTCTGCCTCACCCCTGCAGGTTCTTTCAACCTCTTTCATCCACCAGCAGACACTCCCTTCCCCTTTACCTCACCCCTGCAGGTTCTTTCATTCTCTTTCATCCACCAGCAGACACTCCCTGCCTCTTTGCCTCACCCCTGCAGGTTCTTTCAATCTCTTTCATCCACCAGCAGACACTCCCTGCCCCTTTGCCTCACCCCTGCAGGTTCTTTCATTCTCTTTCATCCACCAGCAGACACTCCCAGCCCCTTTTCCTCACCCCTGCAGGTTATTTCATTCTCTTTCATCCACCAGCAGACACTCCCTGCCCCTCTGCCTCACCCCTGCAGGTTCATTCAACCTCTTTCATCCACCAGCAGACACTCCCTGCCCCTTTGCCTCACCCCTGCAGGTTCTTTCAACCTCTTTCATCCACCAGCAGGCACTCCCTGCCCCTCTAACTCACCCCTGCAGGTTCTTTCATTCTCTTTCATCCACCAGCAGACACTCCCTGCCCCTCTGCCTCACCCCTGCAGGTTCTTTCAACCTCTTTCATCCACCAGCAGACACTCCCTGCCCCTTTGCCTCACCCCTGCAGGTTTTTTCAACCTCTTTCATCCACCAGCAGACACTCCCTGCCCCTCTGCCTCATCCCTGCAGGTTCTTTCAACCTCTTTCATCCACCAGCAGACACTCCCTGCCCCTTTGCCTCACCCCTGCAGGTTCTTTCAACCTCTTTCATCCACCAGCAAACACTCCCTGCCCCTCTGCCTCACCCCTGCAGGTTCTTTCAACCTCTTTCATCCACCAGCAGACACTCCCTGCCCCTCTGCCTCACCCCTGCAGGTTCTTTCAACCTCTTTCATCCACCAGCAGACACTCCCTGCCCCTCTACCTCACCCCTGCAGGTTCTTTCAACCTCTTTCATCCACCAGCAGACACTCCCCGCCCCTCTGCCTCACCCCTGCAGGTTCTTTCAACCTCTTTCATCCACCAGCAGACACTCCCTGCCCCTCTACCTCACCCCTGCAGGTTCTTTCAACCTCTTTCATCCACCAGCAGACACTCCCTGCCCCTCTGCCTCACCCCTGCAGGTTCTTTCAATCTCTTTCATCCACCAGCAGACACTCCCTGCCCCTCTGCCTCGCCCCTGCAGGTTCTTTCAATCTCTTTCATCCACCAGCAGACACTCCCTGCCCCTCTGCCTCACCCCTGCAGGTTCTTTCAATCTCTTTCATCCACCAGCAGACACTCCCTGCCCCTTTGCCTCACCCCTGCAGGTTCTTTCAATCTCTTTCATCCATCAGCAGACACTCCCTGCCCCTCTGCCTCACCCCTGCAGGTTCTTTCAACTTCTTTCATCAACCAGCAGACACTCCCTGCCCCTCTGCCTCACCCCTGCAGGTTCTTTCATTCTCTTTCATCCACCAGCAGACACTCCCTGCCCCTTTGCCTCACCCCTGCAGGTTCATTCAACCTCTTTCCTCCACCAGCAGACACTCCCTGCCCCTTTGCCTCACCCCTGCAGGTTCATTCAACCTCTTTCATCCACCAGCAGACACTCCCTGCCCCTTTGCCTCACCCCTGCAGGTTCTTTCAACCTCTTTCATCCACCAGCAGACACTCCCTGCCCCTTTGCCTCACCCCTGCAGGTTCATTCAACCTCTTTCCTCCACCAGCAGACACTCCCTGCACTTTGCCTCACCCCTGCAGGTTCTTTCAATCTCCTTCATCCACCAGCAGACACTCCCTGCCCCTCTGCCTCACCCCTGCAGGTTCTTTCAACCTCTTTCATCCACCAGCAGACACTCCCTGCCCCTCTGCCTCACCCCTGCAGGTTCTTTCAACCTCTTTCATCCACCAGCAAACACTCCCTGCCCCTCTGCCTCGCCCCTGCAGGTTCTTTCAACCTCTTTCATCCACCAGCAAACACTCCCTGCCCCTCTGCCTCGCCCCTGCAGGTTCTTTCAACCTCTTTCATCCACCAGCAGATACTCCCTGCCCCTTTGCCTCACCCCTGCAGGTTCTTTCAATCTCTTTCATCCACCAGCAGACACTCCCTGCCCCTCTGCCTCACCCCTGCAGGTTCTTTCAATCTCTTTCATCCACCAGCAGACACTCCCTGCCCCTCTGCCTCACCCCTGCAGGTTCTTTCAATCTCTTTCATCCACCAGCAGACACTCCCTGCCCCTTTGCCTCACCCCTGCAGGTTCTTTCAATCTCTTTCATCCACCAGCAGACACTCCCTGCCCCTTTGCCTCACCCCTGCAGGTTCTTTCAACCTCTTTCATCCACCAGCAGACACTCCCTGTCCCTTTGCCTCACCCCTGCAGGTTCTTTCAACTTCTTTCATCAACCAGCAGACACTCCCTGCCCCTCTGCCTCACCCCTGCAGGTTCTTTCATTCTCTTTCATCCACCAGCAGACACTCCCTGCCCCTCTGCCTCACCCCTGCAGGTTCTTTCAATCTCTTTCATCCACCAGCAGACACTCCCTGCCCCTCTGCCTCACCCCTGCAGGTTCTTTCATTCTCTTTCATCCACCAGCAGACACTCCCTGCCCCTTTGCCTCACCCCTGCAGGTTCTTTCAATCTCTGCTTTCGCCCTTTGTCTCTGTTTTTCCATCTTTCTTGCACTGCGTCAAAGTCTGATGAGGAAAAAGAAGGGTCAGCTCCCAAAGATGGAACGCTGGACGTCAGGATGAAGAGCCGGAATGACGCACGTATGACGTATGCATCCTTTTGATGTGAAGAGTTTGTGGTTTGCAACAAAGTTTGTCCTACGCTCATCACACACATTTAGATAAAGAAAATAAAATTAAATAAATAAATACACACATTGCACAATAGTTGGGGCGCGGGGGTCACTCGCCGGGCCCGCTGCTGCTTGTCGGTGGCCAGCCTTCTGTGTATTTACTTCAGGGTGAACCTCAGGGTGCCCCTAGGTGGGGCCCCGCCCCAGCATGCCCCTGGGGAGGCCCACCCCACCCTCCCTGAAGTGCACATATCTAAAAATACATGTGCTATGAGATGTGGGCACTGCCCCAAAGAATGCCCGGCCCCCTCTGCCTGCTGGCATGTGGCAGCAGTGCCCCCCTGCCTGTCCCAAGCTGAACCCCCGCCACAAAGGCTCCCTTCAGAGAAGCCCCTTTTGTTGGGGCCATTCCTGAGCTCGACCCCAAGGCAAGCCACAGAGCGGAATAACGAGAGGGGGACTGTGGGAGCGCAGGGGGCACCCCCACCCCCCAGAGCCCCCCACCTCTCGCCGCGGTGGGAACTTGGCGTCGAGTGCTTCCCGCCAAACACACCGTTTTTAATCCAGGGCATTCCTCCACGTGAAAAATAAGGCAACACTCCTTCCCAATGACACTCAAAGAGGAAAATCACAGCTGATAAAGTGTGATGTTGAGGTCACAGGTTCAACACCAGCCAAGGCTAACTCAGCCTTTCATCATTCCAGTGTAAGTCAATTAGGTAAATTTCAATTTCTAATAGTAACGGGCATATTATCAAGACAGGCGATATCATTATCGCCGCTTTAGCGGCAGAAAACTGCTGCTAAAACGGCGATAATGGGCTTGATAATATGCTCTATGGAATTCCAATTGAAGCTCAGGTTAGACGCCCTTCACCTCTAACCTGGGCTTCAATTGGAATTCCATAGCGCATATTATCAAGCCCATTATCGCCGGTTTAGCGGCAGTTTTCTGCCGATTAAGCGGCGATAATTGTATCGCCTGTCTTGATAATATGCCCCAAACTGTGGTAGAAAGCGCAGTATGCAAAGTATTTTAGGATTAGAGCATCATGGCTGACTCTGCCCCAGCCTGTGTGCCCTTCCAAGGCAGCTTCTTCTCCGGATATGAGCCCGCACGCACCTGAAAAACAATTACATTAAAATAGGCGTAATAATGTCTGAGGCAGAGCCTCAAGGCACATGCGTGCCTTTATAGTATTTTTGTGGTAATATTGGGGCGACAGAAAGACACACAAAAACAATGTCTGTGTGTATGTGCATGTATATGTGTGTCTATGTCTCTAAGTCTTATGTGTGTGTGTCTTTCAGTATGAGTGTCTGTGTGTGTTTGTCAGTCTGTCTGTGCGTGTGTGTATTTCGGTATGTTTGTATGTGTGTATTTGTGTATGGGATTATGTGTGTGACAATACTTGTGTCTCTTTGAGTATGTGTCTGGTTGTGTTAATAAGTGTTTGTGTCTGTGTGTCTACTAGTGTGTAGGTGTGTCTGTGCCTGTAATTGTGTATGTTCCTGTGTCTAGCAGTGTGTAGGACTCACTGTGCCAGTGCACACATGTGTTTTTGTGTGCCTATCAATGTGTACATTTGTCATTGTCCTTGTGTGTATTTTTCCCTATGTGGGCGTATCAGTGCTTGTGTGTCTGCACCCATGTCTGTGTATGGCAGTATCTATATGTGCCTCTGTGGCCTAGCTGTGTTAGCATCTGTGTGTGTGGCAGTTTGTATGCATTTCTGTGTCTTCGCTTCTGTGTACCTGTAGGTATCAATCAGTATTTTTGTATAGATCTGTTCCTGTGTTTTTGTGATTTGATAATATGCTTCCGCGTGTCCCTGGCAGTGTGTAGGCATGTTGTTGTGCCTCTAGGTGTCTAGCACTGTGCGCTTACCTATAAGTTATTAAAATGTTATAACTATACTACTTTGTTGGAGTGTTGTACATATTTGCAGTCTGGTAACGAGCACAAGGATGTTACTGCGTAATCGGAAAAATAACATAGCCCAATTGTGCGCGATCTAGCCCAGTTCGGTGACGTCGATGGTGGGTATCAGCAGGCTTCCGTTGGTGCAGGATTTTGTCGCGTTTACTAGGCGGGGTGGGCAGTAAGGCAGACATGTTTAGGCAGCGAGAGTGATGGAGCTGAGCTACCTCGTGGCCATCTTGACTGTGAGCTTGGCTCCTTCCCCTAGTTTCATATTTTTCGCAAAGGGCTATTTCCTAGTGTTTCTTAAAAGAAAAAGGGTCCCATCAGTGGTCTACTGGTTTTCAGAGTCCTTCTTTGTATATTTATGCCATAGTTTGCTATAAGCTATAGCGACTAGTCTATATTTAGTGAACATGTCCTTATTAGGGGTGCCTTCCAGTGGAGCCGGATGGTTCACCTCTAATAAGCGGTCCGGGCAGAACCAACTACCAATCAGTGGGGAGAAGATAGGCATAACGGGTTACAACGGGGACAAAAGTCAGCACTACCTATCTTTTCACTGCTTGCAAAGACTAGATAGAATATCTCTATTCCACGTTATTTGTAAGCAGAGAATACCTCCAAAGAACCAATATCGAACAACTAGTGTTCGGACAATCAATCAATCAATGGTGAGAAAGAGATAGGCACGACGGGTTACAATGGGGACAAAAGTCTGCGTTACCTACCCTTCACTATTTGCAAAGACTAGACAGAATATTTCTATTCTACGTTATTTGCAAACAGAGAATATCTCAAAGAGCACTATCCTTCAAAACAATCAATATTCGGACAATCAATCAGTGGGGAGATAAAAATAGGCACGACTGGTTACAATGGGGACAAAAGTCTGCGTTACCTACCCT
This sequence comes from Triturus cristatus, assembly GCF_964204655.1. Lineage (NCBI taxonomy): Eukaryota > Metazoa > Chordata > Amphibia > Caudata > Salamandridae > Triturus > Triturus cristatus. The sequence continues at coordinate 1,235,510,075 of NC_140582.1, forward strand.
TCACTATTTGCAAAGGGAGAGAGAGAGTATTTCTACTCCTCCCCGTTTGCAGACAGCGAATATCTCAAAGAGAACAATCAATAAGCAATACTAGTATTTTCAATCAATCAATCAATCGTTTCGCAATTTGTCGTGTTTCACGACCTTACCCGGACCGCGTGGACAGTTTCTCGTCTTCCGCCTCCAGCGCCCGATCGTCCTCTACTCTCCGTATTTGCCGCGGCACTCCTGATGGTTCCCAGTCAGGACCGTAGATCACTCGAGAGAGGTTTGCTCGGAACCAGTGAAGTTCGGATGATCGGCTGCCAGACGAGGGTCTATCGGGCAGGAGCTCTCCCGATCGTTGCAGTCGTTCACTCTGTTGTCGGGACCTCTCCCACTGGATCCACGTGTCGCTGATGGGCCCCACGCTTGGGACGCCAATTGTTAAATGGTAGGGCAGTCGTAGTCGATAACCTTTCAAGTATTGCCCGGCGATAATCGTCTCTTATACCATTCGATGCTAAACCAACAAAGAGGCAGGTGCCGGAGACTGGAAGGCAGGAAACAAGGTTTTATTCTCTCCGGAGGAGAACACATCAGGTCAGACAGCAAGGTATCGTCACGAGGTGCTCTAACTGCATCTCTGAGGCCTGGCCTCTTATACACAGGTTTATGACTTTATTGCAGGTTTATCATACATGGCACATTTTTTAGATCGCTTTGATACATGAAAGAACATCCTCAGAATCCCCACTTCAAGCTCATTCCCACACATATCTACAGTGGAAGCCCCCACCCCACCCACAGTGGGAGATGGCTATCACACAGCTGGACATTCCGCCAATTCCCGGGGGTGTGTGCGACCGGTCGGGTCTCTGGGGGTGGGGGGGGGCCTTGATCTGCTGTAATCCCTTTGATGTGGGGGGTTTCCTTTACAGTAGGGGCAATAAACTGTATCCGCAGGGCTAGGTGATGGCCTGGGATCGGTTCGGACAATGGGGCGCAGAGGAAGGGGGGTTATCAAAGAGATGCATGACCATGTATGGGATGTCGGTCAGGCGTGGGATGTGGTTCCATGGCAGGGTCGCGCAGAAGGAGAGGGTTTATGGCCCGTGTATGAGAGAGCGGGGGTGGCCGGTGCGCGGGGGAATGCTTGCAGCGCCTGAGGGGCGCGCTGGTGATCGGTAATGAGCGGGGAGAGACCAGGGTGCCTAAAATGGCTGTCGTACGTTTCCGGTGCGTGGCGCTGGGGAGAGGCAAGATGGCGCAGATAATGTTCAGTTGTAAACTAAATTTCCACAGTCCTCCCTTTTAACATATCTCGCCAGCTTGCCTGGCCGACATTCACCTTCGTTAACCTTTTAGCCATAATATCGTAAATGTTTTTCATGTATTCCTTAAAAGTACAGAGTCTTTAGGACAGGCAGGAGCAATCTGACACAATTGTCCATAGTTACATGTAGTTGACGTGACAGTTGATGGCGTAGCGTATACAGAATTTCATTAGAACACAAACTCGATACTTGAAAAAGGTTCGGTAAAACAAGGGATAATTACGCCCATTTACTTAAGGTCTAGACTTCGCGTGGATCAAGCTAAACAGCATAGTCATGTGTACGGTTGATGTTATACAAATGTCATTATACAAAGTTAGAGTTTCTTAACTTATCAGTGTACAGTTGGAAGTGACTGATGCAATATCACGAAAACTCGATTGGAAGATAGTCAATATAAAAGCGGTTGGGAGAGGAATTCAACTTAACATGAGTTACAGTCAGGGAAGGGAGTTCTTCTTTCCAGTGTCCTATTACAGCGAGCCATCACTGGTAAGCTCTTATTGTTCTTCTTCTTTTGTTGGCGCTGTTGAGCACCGGTGGTGGAGCTAAGGTCCAGCTCAAATCCAAGTTTTCACGTAGCAGGATGTGACCATTCGTGGTTCTCGAATCACAGTCCTGTTCCCTAACTCATTTTATCATAGGTACCTTGGGACGGGGTACCCGCATTTTGTTCTTCTGTTGTTAAGTCAAATTCAAAATCCATATAAAAGAGAGAGAGAGAGAAGGGGTGTGGCGTACTTTGGGATGCCGAGGGAAGAGGGGGTGGAGTGGGATCGGATCAAAAAGCAGACCAAGGAGAGCAGGATCTTTCAGCACTGGGCCCATCAATCGGGCCCGACGGGTTGGGACTTCAGGCACGCTGGTCAGCGAGCAGGGGGCCTCGAGATAGCCCTTCGTTCTATCGTTTATCATGCTGATAATGGTGCCTCGTCTCACGCCCTTTTTGCTTCGTTGTTCCCCCCCTTGGTCGATGCCATAGATGTTCCATGGTCCGCAGCCAGGCTGTGCGTCACGTCCGACCCCTCTCTTCCGATGGCCGCAGGTTATCTTTGAATGAGTACAAGAAACAAAATCTTAGAGAGTTGGCAGGGGAGACATTTACACACTTCATCCTCTCTCCCAACCACCGAGTAGTTGGGGAAATGCTTTTATCGGTCGCTGTATGATGGATGTCTATTAACTCTTATGTCGGTGCATGTTACTAGTTTATTAATCATTGCTGTGGTGCAGGTTCCTGTGGGTGTTCCTGCAAATTTTCATCGTCTGGCCTGCTAGGTGTCGATTCTTGTGCCCTATAATCGTTGCAGGAAGCCTGACATCTGTCAACTTTCTGGTCTATCAAAAATTCGAACCGGCTTCTCCGGTAGAGACTCGTTCATCTTAACACAAGTTCTGTTAATACACATTTTCCTCAGAGGACTGCTTAAAAGAGTGCGAGGTGCTACTGTCATGGTTTCACAGACATCTATTTCGGGGAGGGACACAAGCTAAACATTTTTTCTTGCTGGAGACAATAGGTAACCCTCATCAGCTTAGGCGATGTACCTTTAGAGAACAAAGTCATCAGCTGTTTTGCTCGAAATACTCTGGGACGGCTAGTACAGAGCTGGGGTGATTCTGGGAGGACGGGGTGCTTAGACATTCTAGTTCGGAACAATTGGGCGGGGGCAATTCTGGGCGGTGGAGATGGTGTCGTTAGAGCTCTAAAAACGAAAACCACTGACAAATAGTCCCCGTGATGAGGGCCAGATTGGGAGACATTAGTCGTCTTACCTGTCCTTTCTTTCTCAGCCAATTAAGTTCAACATTTGCAGAAAGGAGAGGTAGTAACGTGGTAAAGTACGGTCGTTTTTGTTTCTGTCAATTTGTGCGAACACCACCGTGTTTTATGCCAATTATACACATACTGAGGAGGTATAGTGTCGTTAATTTATTCAAAAAGAAAGAGGGCAAGAGAGCCTTCAGCGAGGGAGGGAGAGAGAGTAAGAGAGAGAGAGAGAGAGTGAGTGAGTGAGTGAGTGAGTGAGAGTGAGTGAGAGTGAGTGAGAGTGAGTGAGTGAGTGAGTGAGTGAGTGAGTGAGTGAGTGAGTGAGTGAGAGAGAGAGAGAGAGAGAGAGAGAGAGAGAGAGAGAGAGAGAGACGTGCGCATCAAGTAGGCTATTTGGCATACGTACGACACAAAACGAGAGAGAGAGAGAGACATGTGCACGATAATAGGCTACTTGGTGCACACACAACATGGAGTAGCACGGGTCAGTTCTATGTAAGAAAACACAAGCGGGGGAAAGACACAAATCCGGTGATCACGTACACACAAATACCGGATAGGGCGTGACAGTACATACATCAAGCGCAGAAACTTAAGACGGAGATACAGGGCTACGTTGAGTATGGGGACTTCTCCTTTCCTGTCCTCTTTCCTATGCACGCTGCGTATTTTCAGTACTTTTGTAATTTATTTTGGGGGGGGTGTCGGACCTTTTACTCCCCTCCCTTTGATCGATAGACAAGCATTTTAATCATACGATGACGCTCTCTTCATGCAACCCAGGCATATGAAATGCATACACATTTATACCATGTAATCGTAGCACACACGCACAGTCATACCATACAGTTTTTCACGTTCCCAATGGTGGTCGGCACTTCGCGCACTATCCCACAATGTTTGTCTATGTTTTTCCCTATATTGAGCACGGTCCATGTCCACTCCATTCTTCAGTCGGAACTTCGTTGTGACCTATAGAGAGGGAAAAGAGGGTGGGGGGGGTGTGCAGTATTCAAAGTACATTAGCGCGCGTAGACACGAAAAAGTTCTACTTACCACGTACCAGGCTAGCCACAGGAGTGGGTAATACCACAGACCTATTATTCTTTTTTTCCGATATACAAAGATGCTCTATTTCATTCATCTCCTAAATTCGGGTTCCTTGGTCGTACATGTATTTCTCGATCGGTCGTATATTATGGTGCAAGATACCATACCTTGCATTCGGTATATACCTTATAGTCGACCATTTTCTGACAACTCTTGGAAAAAGACAGGGGTGACGGGTACAAATTCCGTTAATCAAAAAGATTCGGGCAAATGGGGTCTGCATTATCTGCTTTCTATTGCTTGGGAGTAACAATCATTTATTCAAAAACCTTTACCAACCTAGATGATTTGTCATGACACTGATTCCGTAATTCCTTTAAGAAGCCCTTTATTTAAAACAATGTCAGTATACAAATACGGGCCTACAACCGTTCAGGCCGGCCACGGTGTGCGAGGCGTTGGGTATCATGGGCAATTCTACCTTAACATGAAAAAAATTAAAATGACAATAAAAATGGAAATGCCAGCATTAATAAGGTTGTCTGTATGCTCGATCAGTACCCTCCCCGTCCCTTCGCCCATCATGTGTGAAAACATCGTGTTCATATCCTGTTAACATGAATGTCAAATAACTGAAACGCTATAGGGAGTTGTAGGCCCTTCCTACATCGGCGCCATTTTGGGGCGAGGTCGGACAGGTCTAGCGTACAGTCTAAGTCCTTCCGCTAACTAGCTGCCAGACCAGAATCCCTTTCGGTAGTTCGAGAACTTTCGTTAGAGCCAATGGAAAGAATAGACAGCATGAATCGTGATTCGGGGGTGGGGAAGCACAGTTTTTGGTCCTACCGGGTCATGTTGAGGTTCCACCGGAACTGATCCGAGCGGCTGGGCTACAGTGTCTCTTGATAATTCAAACAGAAGCTTGCGTCAGCATGGCGTCACCGCGGTCTTGTAGCGATCCCGTGGTCCGTCCTTGGGGCGGGACAGCAGGCGGGTTCTTCCGCTATCGCCCTGAATCAGTCTTTCTTTTACGGCACCAAACGGAGGCAAGATGGCTGCCGCCCGGGGCAAGGACAAGTTAATGTGGAATAATCAAGCAAATAGCGGCGATTGCCCCCACCGGAGGTCCACGGGAGTCGAATGTCAATGACTCCCGCAGAATCTGCAAAGCTGAGAGGGTGTTTTTTTCAAGGGTGGGGCCCACGCCCGAGCTGACAAGCTTCCGAGTCCAGGGCCGTCTTTCGGTGGGCCAGGCCTGGATCTGAAGAACCGACCGCCAGAGTCCAGAGGCAGCAGCAGCAGCAGCTCTTCGGTACAGCCACCGGGGTGGGTCCCCCGATCACTCGGCTGCGGGGACCCACTTCTCGAGTGAAACGCTAATGGCAATCTTAGTGGATCTGCGCCTGAGTGGTTACCCGGCAGGCAAGACTTGAATGGCTGTCCTGCTGCAGCTGGTCGGTGAGTGCAGGGGCGCCCACTCATCTGGACGGCGAGCGAAACGGCTGGGTGCAACTCAGCTGGCCGGCGAGTGAAATGGCAGGGTGCAACTCAGCTGGCCGGCGAAAGAAACGGCAGGGTGCAACTCAGCTGGCCAGCGAAAGAAACGGCAGGGGTGCCCTCTCTGCTGGCGAGCCTCCACCTGGGGAGGCGGGGGAGGCCCGTCCGCGTCGCTTCCCCCCTGCCAGGGCACCCTTCGCTGCCGGTCGAAGCGGAGAATGGGAAGGCCAGTACAACGTGGTGGACTCCACCTTGGCGCTGCCAGAGCCTCGGCGCTTCGTGTAGCCTCCGGCCTATTCGCACAATCGCCCGCCACTGATGTCGATGGATTTTTGCATGGCTTTTATAGCCCAAAGCCGACTAAAAGGACCGCCCAAAGCAGGTCAATGTTACTATTTCGAAGAAGGAGGGGCGAGGACTGTCATGTAAATAGTTGTTTAAAAACGTGTTTTAATGTGTTTACCCTGTTGGCGTGTTTGTTATACCTATAAGTTATTAAAATGTTATAACTATACTACTTTGTTGGAGTGTTGTACATATTTGCAGTCTGGTAACGAGCACAAGGATGTTACTGCGTAATCGGAAAAATAACATAGCCCAATTGTGCGCAATCTAGCCCAGCTCGGGGACGTCGATAGTGGGTACCAGCAGGCTTCCGTTGGTGCAGGATTTTGTCGCGTTTACTAGGCGGGGTGGGCAGTAAGGCAGACATGTTTAGGCAGCGAGAGTGATGGAGCTGAGCTACCTCGTGGCCATCTTGACTGTGAGCTTGGCTCCTTCCCCTAGTTTCATATTTTTCGCAAAGGGCTATTTCCTAGTGTTTCTTAAAAGAAAAAGGGTCCCATCAGTGGTCTACTGGTTTTCAGAGTCCTTCTTTGTATATTTTTGCCATAGTTTGCTATAAGCTATAGCGACTAGTCTATATTTAGTGAACATGTCCTTATTAGGGGTGCCTTCCAGTGGAGCCGGATGGTTCACCTCTAATAAGCGGTCCGGGCAGAACCAACTACCAATCAGTGGGGAGAAGATAGGCATGACGGGTTACAACGGGGACAAAAGTCAGCACTACCTATCTTTTCACTGCTTGCAAAGACTAGATAGAATATCTCTATTCCACGTTATTTGTAAGCAGAGAATACCTCCAAAGAACCAATATCGAACAACTAGTGTTCGGACAATCAATCAATCAATGGTGAGAAAGAGATAGGCACGACGGGTTACAATGGGGACAAAAGTCTGCGTTACCTACCCTTCACTATTTGCAAAGACTAGACAGAATATTTCTATTCTACGTTATTTGCAAACAGAGAATATCTCAAAGAGCACTATCCTTCAAAACAATCAATATTCGGACAATCAATCAGTGGGGAGATAAAAATAGGCACGACTGGTTGCAATGGGGACAAAAGTCTGCGTTACCTACCCTTCACTATTTGCAAAGGGAGAGAGAGAGTATTTCTACTCCTCCCCGTTTGCAGACAGCGAATATCTCAAAGAGAACAATCAATAAGCAATACTAGTATTTTCAATCAATCAATCAATCGTTTCGCAATTTGTCGTGTTTCACGACCTTACCCGGACCGCGTGGACAGTTTCTCGTCTTCCGCCTCCAGCGCCCGATCGTCCTCTACTCTCCGTATTTGCCGCGGCACTCCTGATGGTTCCCAGTCAGGACCGTAGATCACTCGAGAGAGGTCTGCTCGGAACCAGTGAAGTTCGGATGATCGGCTGCCAGACGAGGGTCTATCGGGCAGGAGCTCTCCCGATCGTTGCAGTCGTTCACTCTGTCGTCGGGACCTCTCCCACTGGATCCACGTGTCGCTGATGGGCCCCACGCTTGGGACGCCAATTGTTAAATGGTAGGGCAGTCGTAGTCGATAACCTTTCAAGTATTGCCCGGCGATAATCGCCTCTTATACCATTCGATGCTAAACCAACAAAGAGGCAGGCGCCGGAGACTGGAAGGCAGGAAACAAGGTTTTATTCTCTCCGGAGGAGAACACATCAGGTCAGACAGCAAGGTATCGTCATGAGGTGCTCTAACCACATCTCTGAGGCCTGGCCTCTTATACACAGGTTTATGACTTTATTGCAGGTTTATCATACATGGCACATTTTTGAGATCGCTTTGATACATGAAAGAACATCCTCAGAATCCCCACTTCAAGCTTGTTCCCACACATATCTACAGTGGAAGTCCCCACCCCACCCACAGTAGGAGATGGCTATCACACAGCTGGACATTCCGCCAATTCCCGGGGGTGTGTGCGACCGGTCGGGTCTCTGGGGGTGGGGGGGGCCTTGATCTGCTGTAATCCCTTTGATGTGGGGTGTTTCCTTTACAGTAGGGGCAATAAACTGCATCCGCAGGGCTAGGTGATGGCCTGGGATCGGTTCGGACAATGGGGCGCAGAGGAAGGGGGGTTATCAAAGAGATGCATGACCATGTATGGGATGTCGGTCAGGCGTGGGATGTGGTTCCATGGCAGGGTCGCGCAGAAGGAGAGGGTTTATGGCCCGTGTATGAGAGAGCGGGGGAGGCCGGCGCGCGGGGGAATGCTTGCAGCGCCTGAGGGGCGCGCTGGTGATCGGTAATGAGCGGGGAGAGACCAGGGTGCCTAAAATGGCTGTCGTACGTTTCCGGTGCGTGGCGCTGTGGAGAGGCAAGATGGCGCAGATAATGTTCAGTTGTAAACTAAATTTCCACATGTGCTTAAGAGTTTATAGCAGTTTGTTTGTGCTTGTTTAGCTGTGTAACCATGTGTGTCTAGCGATGTGTATGTGTCACGTGCTTGAGTGTGCCTAGCAGTGTGTATGTGTGTGATTAGCAGTGTGCATGTCATGTGTGTGTCTAGCAGTGTGTTTGTGCCTCTATGTGTAGTATGGGTGCCTGTGTGGATCTAGCAGTTTGTCTCTGTCTATGCCTGTGTGTCCAGCAGTGTATTTCTATGTGTGTGTTTGTGTCTAGCAGTGTGTGTCTATCAGTGAGCCCGTGCCTGTGTATGTGTCTAGATGTATATGTGTGCCTGTGTGTCCAGCGGTGTATTTCTATGTGTGTGTTTGTGTCTAGCAGTGTGTGTCTATCAGTGAGCCCGTGCCTGTGTATGTGTCTAGATGTATATGTGTGCCTGCGTGTCTAGCAGTGTATGTCTATGTGTGTGTTTGTATCTAGCAGTGTGTGTCTATCAGTGAGCCCGTGCCTGTGTATGTGTCTAGATGTATATGTGTGCCTGCGTGTCTAGCAGTGTATGTCTATGTGTGTTTGTGTCTAGCAGTGTGTGTCTATAAGTGAGCCCGTGCCTGTGTATGTGTCTAGATGTATATGTGTGCCTGCTTGTCCAGCAGTGTATTTCTATGTGTGTGTTTGTGTATAGCAGTGTGTGTCTCTCAGTGAGCCCGTGCCTGTGTATGTGTCTAGATGCATATGTGTGCCTGCGTGTCCAGCAGTGTATGTCTATGTGTGTGTTTGTGTCTAGCAGTGTGTGTCTATCAGTGAGCCCGTGCCTGTGTATGTTTCTAGATGTATATGTGTGCCTGCGTGTCTTGCAGTGTATGTCTATGTGTGTGTTTGTGTCTAGCAGTGTGTGTCTATCAGTGAGCCCGTGCCTGTGTCTAGATGTATATGTGTGCCTGTGTGTCTAGCTGTGTACGTGGTTGCAATGAATTGCTTAACATTTCAATGCTTAGAGAGTAAGATTTCAGGTTCAGTTAAATTAAGGATAACTTGGGCTTCTCCTCCATTTTCCCTGTGACGTTGCATTCTAGCACGTGACGCGAGTTGCTGATCTATGTAGGCTTCACTAGACGAGAGAGCGATAACTGAACGGTGTACTTTTTAAAGGGCAGAGCAACTGTCTCAGACTGAACAATTTACAACGTAACATTTCATGTGCTGCGAACAGACGTTGTGAACACCTGATGATGAACACCTGATCGTGAACACGTGTGAACACCTGATCGTGAACACGTGTGAACACCTGATCGTGAACACCTGATCGTGAACACTTGTGAACACCTGATGGTGAACACTGAAGAACCAGGCTGAATTAGGCCTGGCGGCGCAGGGTACGCCTGAAATCTTCTGAGTTCCCCTTCTAAATGTACAGAGACACGGAACACTCTGTCTGGCATAGGAACTTCAATTTATTAGCTGCAGCTAGGTACAGTTGTCCTAGAAGTTCATCAGTGGTAGGTTCTCAGGAGACTGCCACTTCAATCCGTGGCTCACAGTCTTTTATAGCGCTTGAATCCCCTAAAGCAACAGCCCCCTCAATGTGCAATAAAAACAAACAAATCATCCACTAGCAAACATTCTTTGTACAAGATACAGAATAATAGGTAATAGAAATTCCTTCCCTAGGGTCGTGTTCTCTACCTGACCCTATAGGCCAGGTGGCATGAACATTCCTAGGTTAAATTAATTTACAACAGGACGTGTTTGCGTGTTGCAGGTGGTGATTCGTAAAACAATTGGAGAGGCAGAGAAGGATCACCAAGGGTCAATAGATGGTTATCACGGGAATTAGTTGCTTCGAGCCAGGTCTCAGAATGTACTTTGCTCAGAGAGTCAGGAAAAGGTCGTTTAACATGTTACAGTACAGAGTATGAAAGAAACACTATGAAGGTCGTCGGTGCCTGAGTGAGGGCAACATCACAATGGTGTCAATACGCAAGATGGAGCCTGTTGGAGCCGGCCTCGTGGCGTGGTCCTGTTCCCCCTCGCTCAGCTGCACGAGGTCCCATGCACCTCGGGGCTCCTCCATCTTGGATTACACGTCACTCCACGTGACCACCTCTGTGACCCTGCTCTACCCGGCCTCGGTCCCAGCGAGGCCCGACATCGTGGCGCCCACCCCTGGCCCGGGGGATACCACGTGAGCCCTTCCCACTCCCGGCGGAGGGCAGTATCGATGGGACCCCCAACCGTCCTTCCACACCTAGGTGCGACCGCCCCACAGCTCTTTGGGGCCTGGCGCCTCTCCTGCTGGGCGTCTGGCCGCGCCCTACCCGGCCTCTCCGCCCTCCTGGGCGCAAGGGTCCGGACATCAAAGGGCTCAAGACCTATATCTGGGGTGACCCGACAACAAGATGACAGTTGTATCCTGGAGTCAAGAGCCCTGCTGATCGGATCCCGGCTGACCCTACGGAGAAAGACTCTTCCTGAAACTACCTGCTGAGCCCTGCTGACGACGTCGCGGCTTCATCGTGCTTACAAGACCTTCACGAACCTTTAGGGCCCTGCTGACGCCGTCGCGGCCCGACCTTGTTGCAACCGACCATCAGAGCCCAGCTGACCTCGTCGCGGCTCGACCGAAGCGGACCTACCACCGGAGCCCTGCTGACTGTGTCGCGGCTCGACCCAAGCGGAACTACCACCCGAGCCCTGCTGACGCCGTCGCGGCTCTCCACGTCCGAGCCGCTCTGAGACAGCATCCAAGGTCTGGCGCAGAGCCCCCCCGTACCTGGTTGGTACTAAGACTGTCCCGCTACCCTATTCCTTCCAAGACATTGAGACTCTTACCGGATCTCTCGATCCCACTGTACATATTGAACGTGCTCCTTTGTTTTATATAAAAGAACCAAGATAAGCAACTGATACGGAGTCCTGTGTGGTGGTGTTACTGGGCCTAGTACGATTATAGGAGAAGGACCTCTCCTAGGAGGCTTCTCAGCGGCGCTCGGCTATAACTTAGCGGTAGGAAGGTGCCCGGAGTAGTCCCTCCGACTCCCCGGTGGTCCTCCCTCCAACATTTGGTGGCCAGCGACGGGATCCGAGCCAGACGCAATCGTACAAGCAAGTAACGCACCCACTACCTAACCAGACGGAAAAAGAAAAAGGGAACCATGGACGGCCAAGAAGCAACCGTGGCTGCAACCTTCCAGCTGGAAAAACTGGAAGAATACACCCACAAAGAACTAAAACAATTCTGCAAAGACAAAGGGATCTCAACCACAGGATTGGGCACCAAGGAAGAAATGCAGAAAGCCCTGAAAGCCTGGGCCGAAGCCGAGGCCACTCCACCCCGCACCGAAGGGACCTCGGCCCGGGACGAAAACCTGCCGACCACAACCCCGACAGATGGGGGGCAAGGCCTCCCCGAAGCCCGCCTATCCCACGAAGAAATACGAGAACGGGAGAGGGTCTGGGCACACGAAATGGACCTCGCACGACTGCGGCTGGACAGCGAGCTCCAGCTACCGGAGAAGAAAATAACCCTGGAGCAACTACGGCTGCAAGAGGAAATCGAGGAGAAGAAACGGCATCGGGAGCTCGAAGAGAGACGGCTAACCCTCGAGCACGAGAGGAGCCTCAAAGAACTCGAACTGAAATCCAAAACGGGGGAGACCAGCACCCCCGGGGCCCGGGACGCCCTGCCACTGACCGAGCCAAAGGTTCATATCCCCAAGGATGTCGTCAAAGAGTACTACAAGAACGACGACATCCAGCAGTGGTTCCGAGCCTACGAGGTAGCCATGACCTCCCATCGGGTACCCCGGAAGGATTGGGGTGCCGGCCTATGGGGGAGGTTCCTCAGCGAGGGCCGTGATACCCTGCTGCAACTCCCCGACGCAGTGATGACCTCCTACGATCACATGAAGAAAGCCCTACTCACCCGCTATGGACTATCGGCCGAGATGTACCGGCAGCGCTTCCGGGACTGCAAGAAGCTCCCCGGTACCACCTGGGTCGAGTACGTGGACTTCTTCAGCCGGGCTTTTGAAGGCTGGATAAAAGGGAGCAAGGTCACCTCGTACAATGAACTGTTCGACCTCATTGTCTGGGAGCACCTCGCCAACAACTGCTTTGTAGAACTAAGGCAACACCTCCTGGACAGTAAGTTGACCGAGCCCCGGAAGCTCGCCGCCGAAGCATACCGATGGGTCAACACAAGGGTCCCCCGGAACCCCGTGGGGGACTACCAACGGAGTACCACGGGACCCCCTCGCCAGCGGGGCGGAGGAGGGGGGTCCCACCGCAGCCGAGACTTCCCGGCCGGACCGCCCAGGAGCCCGCCACGAGGCCAAGCCGCCAACCACATGTCCCCGACCCTGGGCCGAAGGGGGACCCCCATCGCCCGACCAGGACCCCGACCACCAGTGACCTGCTTCGGCTGCCAACAGACCGGCCACTATGCGAGCGACCCGGCCTGCCCCGTGAACCGACGAAACGGGACCGCTGGGCCCCCTCCCCGACAAATAGCCGCCGCTGCCCTGGGGGAAGGAGAAGAAGAGGAGGAAAACCACGAGGACGGGTCCCCCGAGTGGGAACCCGCTGCCATGTCGCTCGTCTGCCTGGGCTCCCGAGAAATGGTGCCCCGAGCGGCCATCCCAAGCAACACCCAGAAGTACCAGCAGTGGGTCACCATCAACGGACGACGGGCCGAAGCCCTCCGGGACACTGGGGCTAGCGTGACCGCTGTCCGCTGCCACCTAGTGACCCCCGAACAAATCCTGCCACATGTCCTATGCCCGGTCCGGACCGCGGACAACACCGAAAGCCTGTATCGGATGGCCAGGATCCCCTTCGAGTGGGGAGGAGTGTCCGGCACCCTAAAAGTGACTGTCCGCGACGACGCACCCGTGGACTGCCTCCTGGGGAATGACCTAGAGAGCTCCCCCTGGGCCCAGGTGGAGCGCCGAGAGCATCTGGGGATGCTAGGGCTGCCTGAGTGGGCCTGCGCCACCACCCGGTCCATGACCGCCCAACCCGCCGCTGCCGCGGCCACCGACCAGCCTACGGGCCCAGAACTATCACCCTCCTCCGGCACGGAGGAACCCGACGATGAGGCCGGGCCGTCCGAACTGTCTACCGACGAGGCCGCCTCCCTCAGCGAGATCCCCGAGCTGGCTCAGTGGCGCCACGATGGGGGCCCCACCCGCGAACAGTTCCAGCAGGAACAGAAGGCCTGCCCGTCCCTCGAGGGGGCCCGACAGCAAGCGGCCGCCCAGGCCTCGGGGGACCCCACGGGAACCCACTGGGTCTATTGGGACAATGACTTACTATACAGCGAGCAGAAAGTCGCCGAGCTGGGAGCCGGCCGGGTGTTGGTGGTTTCCCTCCGATTCCGGGAGTTCCTCCTGAACCTGGCGCATGACGTGCCCCTCGCCGGACACCTCGGGCGGGACAAGACTTACAGCCGTCTAGTGACCCATTTCTATTGGCCCCGAATGCGGAGAGACGTGGACCACCACTGCCGGTCCTGCCAGACCTGCCAGACTAGCGGAAAAACTGGGGGTCGAGTTAAAGCCCCCATCCAACCATTTCCAGCCGTCCACACCCCGTTCGAACGAGTGGGGATCGACATCGTGGGTCCCTCGACCCCCGAACCGCCCTAGGACACCGCTTCATCCTGGTACTGGTCGACCACGCCACCCGATATCCGGAGGCCATCCCACTCCGCACTGTGACAGCTCCAGTGGTGGGCCGGGCCCTGATGGGCATCTTCTCCAGGGTGGGGTTCCCCCGAGAAGTGGTGAGCGACAGGGGTACGAACTTTATTTCAAAGTACATGAAATTCCTCTGGCAACAAGGTGGGGTCACCTACAGATTCACTACCCCTTACCACCCCCAGGGGAACGGACTGGTCGAGCGGTTCAACAGGACCCTAAAAGGGATGATCCAGGGTCTGGAAGAGCCCCTGCGGAGGAGGTGGGATGTCCTGCTGCCCTGCCTCCTGTTCGCCTATCGAGAGGTACCGCAGAAATCCCTGGGCTTCAGCCCCTTCGAACTATTGTATGGGCACCCCGTCCGAGGGCCCCTCAGCCTGGTCAAGGAGGGCTGGGAGGCGAACGTCCCAGATGCCCCCCCCCGACGTCTACCGGTACCTCCTGACCCTGCGGAACCAGACTCGGAAGTTCCGGGCCCTGGCAGAAGCCAACCTCGAAGCCAGCCAAGAAGACATGAAGCGCTGGTATGACGCAAACGCCTCGACCATCAAGTTCGAGCCAGGCCAGCAAGTCTGGGCATGTCACCCGTGGACCCCTGCGCCCTGCAGGACAAGTGGACCGGGCCCTTCAAGGTGGTTGAGAGGAAGAGCCCCGTCACCTACCTAGTCGACATGGAGTCCCCGAGGAACCCCCTCCGGGTCCTGCACGCCAACCGGCTCAAGCCCCACTTTGCCCGAACTGAACTAAGCCTGCTGCTGGCTACTGATGATGGGGGCGAAAGCGACTCCGAGCCCCTGCCCGACCTCCTGGGGTCCTCGGGCCAAGACGGTTCCTTAGAGGGAGTCCACCTCTCCGACACGCTGACCCCAGAACAGCGCCATGACTGCCGGAGGCTGCTGCAACCCTTCGCTGCACTCTTCTCTCTCACGCCCGGGGTGACCCCTGGTGCGTACACGACGTGGATACCGGGGACAGCCCCCCTGTGCGACATCGCGCCTACAGAGTACCTGACCGAGTCCGGGCCTGCATACAGACCGAGGTCGCCAAGATGCTCGCCCTCGGAGTCATTGAGCCCTCCGACAGCCCGTGGGCCAGCCCGGTGGTCCTGGTGCCGAAGGCCGCCGCTCCCGGTACTTCTGCGGAACTCCGATTTTGTGTAGACTACCGGGGCCTGAACGCAGTCACCAAGACCGACGCCCACCCCCTGCCCCGGGCAGACGAGCTGATCGATCGCTTAGGGGCCGCCCGCACCTTTGATCTCACCGCTGGGTACTGGCAGATCAAGCTTACTCCCGGTGCCCAGGAACGATCCGCCTTCTCCACCCCCGATGGGCACTACCACTTTCGGGTGATGCCCTTCGGTATGAAGAACGCCCCAGCGACCTTTCAGAGGCTGGTAAACAAGGTCCTGGCCGGGCTAGAAACCTTCAGCGCGGCCTACCTCGACGACGTTGCAGTCTTCAGCGACCATTGGGACGCGCACTTGGGACACCTCGGCAAAGTCCTGGCCGCTCTCCAAAGGGCCGGGCTCACAATTAAGGCCAGCAAATGCCAGATCGGTCAAGGATCTGTGACCTATCTGGGCCACCAGGTGGGGAGTGGCCAGGTAGCGCCCCTCCAGTTGAAGGTCGATGCCATCCAGGCGTGGGAGCCCCCCGCAACCCAGACCGCTGTCCGGGCCTTCTTAGGCCTCACAGGCTACTACCGGCGATTCATTAAGGATTATGGCAGCATTGTGGGCCCCCTTACGGAGCTCACTTCCAAGAAACAGCCCAAGGTGGTGCACTGGACGCCCCGCTGCCAGACCGCTTTTGAAGCCCTCAAGGCGGCCATGTGTGCTGCCCCGGTGCTACAGGCCCCTGACTACAGCAAGGAATTTGTGGTGCAGACCGACGCATCCGAGTACGGGGTCGGGCGGTCCTCTCCCAGATGGACGCCGAGGGCCTCGACCGACCTGTGGCCTTTATCAGCCGCCGACTGCTGCCACGAGAACAGAGGTGGAGCACCATCGAGCGGGAAGCCTTCGCCGTGGTATGGGCTCTCAAGAAGCTCCGGCCCTACCTTTTCGGCACCCACTTCAGGGTCCAGACTGACCACCGGCCCTTGCGGTGGCTCATGCAAATGCGGGGCGAGAACCCCAAACTGTTGCGATGGTCCATCTCGTTGCAAGGGATGGACTTCACCGTGGAGCACCGGCCCGGCAACGACCACGCCAATGCTGACGGCCTGTCCCGATTCTTCCGCCTCGGCGAGGAGAACCCCCAAGGAGATGGGTGACTCTCCCTGCCTTCAGCTGGGGGGACGCGTGTTGGAGCCGGCCTCGTGGCGTGGTCCTGTTCCCCCTCGCTCAGCTGCACGAGGTCCCATGCACCTCGGGGCTCCTCCATCTTGGATTACACGTCACTCCACGTGACCACCTCTGTGACCCTGCTCTACCCGGCCTCGGTGCCAGCGAGGCCCGACATCGTGGCGCCCACCCCTGGCCCGGGGGATACCACGTGAGCCCTTCCCACTCCCGGCGGAGGGCAGTATCGATGGGACCCCCAACCGTCCTTCCACACCTAGGTGCGACCGCCCAACAGCTCTCTGGGGCCTGGCGCCTCTCCTGCTGGGCGTCTGGCCGCGCCCTACCCGGCCTCTCCGCCCTCCTGGGCGCAAGGGTCCGGACATCAAAGGGCTCAAGACCTATATCTGGGGTGACCCGACAACAAGATGACAGTTGTATCCTGGAGTCAAGAGCCCTGCTGATCGGATCGCGGCTGACCCTACGGAGAAAGACTCTTCCTGAAACTACCGGCTGAGCCCTGCTGACGACGTCGCGGCTTCATCGTGCTTTCAAGACCTTCACGAACCTTTGGGGCCCTGCTGACGCCGTCGCGGCCCGACCTTGTTGCAACCGACCATCAGAGCCCAGCTGACCTCGTCGCGGCTCGACCGAAGCGGACCTACCACCGGAGCCCTGCTGACTGTGTCGCGGCTCGACCCAAGCGGAACTACCACCCGAGCCCTGCTGACGCCGTCGCGGCTCTCCACGTCCGAGCCGCTCTGAGACAGCATCCAAGGTCTGGCGCAGAGCCCCCCCGTACCTGGTTGGTACTAAGACTGTCCCGCTACCCTATTCCTTCCAAGACATTGAGACTCTTACCGGATCTCTCGATCCCACTGTACATATTGAACGTGCTCCTTTGTTTTATATAAAAGAACCAAGATAAGCAACTGATACGGAGTCCTGTGTGGTGGTGTTACTGGGCCTAGTACGATTATAGGAGAAGGACCTCTCCTAGGAGGCTTCTCAGCGGCGCTCGGCTATAACTTAGCGGTAGGAAGGTGCCCGGAGTAGTCCCTCCGACTCCCCGGTGGTCCTCCCTCCAACAGAGCCGTAATCAAATTTCCTCAGACCCTCCTTTTGCCATTACTCAGGCAAAAACACAGAGGCTGTTGTTAATCAGAATCGACTTCAATAGCCATGAAATCTACAAGCTGTTGTTGCAGCATTATCTTCGTGTTCTCTGCTTTCTGGGATACAGGATTTGGAACACACAGGGTGGCGCAGAGCCCGCATATAGCGGGACCACATTGTAGGCAAAGGCAACATGAGAAGAGAATAGCCAAAGTCGCTCCGACAAAGGTAAGAATCTTCCATCCCCATGTAGACAGTAGTCCCCCAAACCATCCCATCAGAGACCAATTCCCTTCATCCTGGTGAACGGATTCAGCGATCTTATGTAGTTTAGAGATGGCTTGGTATACTGTAGGGGCGTTGTCTGGAATATAAATGCAACAGCTAGATCCGATCAATCTGCATACGCCCCCACGGTCAGCAAGAATAATATCTAATACCATCCTGTTCTGAAGCGTGACAAGGCGGTCAGCAACGAGTTCTGCAGTGAGATTACTCAAAGCTCCAGCTGTTTAATTGACAGTGGCTTCTATAACTCGAATTAGTTGTCTTATGTCTCTACTGTTGGCTATTGGACCCCAGAATGGAAGAAGTCCTTTCAAGACATCCCCGACTTCTTGTCCTGACGTACCCTGGTCTGATGCCACCCTTCTTTTCTGTAAATGATGCTTGGCATCTGCTATATATGTAGGGGGCAACAACCAAGCGATATAACAAGTGCCTCTCCAATTACCAGGTAGAGAAGTGTAAGCCTTATTTCCACACACGAAGTATGTATTACGTGAGGGAACCATGCGAGGCCAATCTGTCCCATTCAATGTCACAATATGTTGGCAATTGCTTGTACCTTTATATTCTAACCCTCCCTTCCTAATACAGAATGGTGCTTGTCCAGGTACCACTAGAAAAGTTTGTCCTTTTCGAGAGGTTTTATTAGAGGGCAGGAAATACAAATCCGTAGATCTGGTTTGGCGATCAGCATATTCTGACTTCTCACTATTCGTCCCATACATCCTTTTTCTGTCCCGCCAACATAAATGGTATAGATGTACTCCCAAGCTCCTTACGTCTCGGGTATCACCATCTCCAGAAAATACCCAACTGGCACTCAATTCCCACCATGCACATCACGAACCATTAAATGAAAAAGGAAGGGTAATGTATGGTATTCCAGTATTCACTGAACTTGGCAGAAGACCACAAACCCAACAGTTCGTCGCATTAGTAGCCAATTGATGTTGGTGTAGCATAGAAACAAATGTGTTGTTACGGAATTCACTCCTTCTTGACTCAACATGAGGGGGTAGAGCGCCATGTGTATGCATTTCAAAGGTAACTTTGGGAATAGGCTGCGTAAAAATTACATGTAGTCCCCATCCTATGCAAGACAATATAATACACATTAAAATCAATATTATTAAAGCCACTACAAAACGATTATGCAATAATTTACAATGCTTCGTGCTCATTACTTGTATTTTGTCCATTCCCTTTTGAACAGTCATTTCCATCTCTAAATGTTGCCCGTGACGGGAGGTTGCTTCACTCAGCTGTGATTGTCTGTAGTTCTTTTTATTTTCCTACAAGTCCCACAGGCCTAGGGCCACACCTTGGGTCACAATTCTGAGACTACGATCACGGCCCTGCAACATGTGGAAATCGGAATAAAGACAAAGTCAATGAGGCACTATTGAGGTATTTTTGTTCAGTCTGGGCCTCAAATCGTACCTCTGGGAACCAGGTACAGTTTGTTCTTGGAAAAGGAGATGTGGTTTAGTAGTGTCCAATTTCAATGCCGGTGGTATAGCTGTTTGGAGTACCTCGTCGTCGTCTTTCTCTGATCTGGCAAAGTCTAGGTGTGCATCGCTAAACAGTCCAAATCTTGGTATTCTTTCGCTTTCAGAATCGCTAATTGGGTTACGAACCCACTGATCATAAGGCAAAGGGAGGGGCACTTTCTTGCAATGTACCCCATGTACCCAGTTCTTTTTGCCGACCACCTTCACTGCAGTACGCCTCGTTAACAGTACTTGACGAGGTTCTCTCCAGCGAGGTTCCAAGTTCTTCGACCTCTGGAAGTTTTTAATGCAGACCCAATCTCCGGGTCGTATGGTATGACCAGGATCAGTTGAAGCCTGAGGCAAAGTATCTTGTACCTGTTGGTGAAGGACACGTAATTTAGTGGTGAGATCATGCAAATAGTCAATTAACAATGGATTCTCTATCTCGGAGTATTTCTTTGGCCTTGGGACTCCCCAAACATTTGCAGGGCGTCCAAACACAACCTCATAAGGACTAAGCCCCATACGGGAATGGGTGGTTGTTCTGGTGGATAAGAGAGCCAAGGGCAAGGCATCAGGCCAAGCAAGACCCGTGCTGGCTTGTATTTTCGCGAGTTTAAGCTTAAGAGTGCCATTATAGCATTCCACCAAACCTGCTGACTGAGGATGGTTTGCTGCGTGGAACTTTTGTTTAATGCCAAGGCCTGTACATACTTTCTGCATGATCTGACCCACAAATTCACTTCTGTTGTCACTCCAAATAATTCTGGGTAACCCAAATCTCGGCAGAAACTCATTCAAAAGGACTAGATAGAGCAGTATTATCTTTCAGGGGATAGGCCTCTATCCATCGGAAGAAGGCACATACCACAAAAAGAACATACTTCAGATTGTTACATCGTTCCATGTGAATGTAATCTATTTGCAAAACCTCAAAAGGGTACGTTGGGGGAGCAAAGTGGCCTGCCGGTGTTGGTGTTCCCTTCCCCGGGTTATGCATCAAGCATATAATACAATGCTTAACCAGATTGTCTGCACATTTAGGGATCCCCACATTCTGCCATACCAGAGCCAGAAGTTTGCATATACCTTTAGCGCTAATGTGGGCTGGACCATGTGCCATGGTAACTACTGGGAGTACATAAGCATCTGGTAACAACCAGCGTTGATGTTCCGACAAGTCTGTCCAGCACCCTGTCACATCCAACCTTCCTATACTCTCTTTCCACGTACTCAATTCTTACTCTGTGGCCTCTGCCTGGATCATTTTCACACTGTCCACAGTATTCTCACACATCCCTCCTTGTGCAACCCATCTAGCAGAGCCCGCAACATACATGCGGCTTGTAGTGTCTCTAGCTGTCTCTTTCGCTATCTGGTCTGCGAAAGCATTTCCTTGACCTACATCATCAGTGATCTTCTTATGTGCACTACACTTCAAAATTGCTATCTGAGTGAGCAAGGTAAGTGATTCAAGAAGGTCATTTACCAATTGGCCATGCTGTATCTTAGTGCCATGGGATGTGAGAAACCCTCTTTCCTTCCACAGGCGGCCAAAACTATGGGCCACTCCAAACGCATACTGACTATCAGTATACACATTCACCCTTTTTCCTTCAGCCAACACACAAGCTCTAGTAAGTGCTATCAATTCAGCTGCCTGGGCTGAATTATGTATAATACGCGCTGTTTCCACAACAGTGTACAAGGTAGTGACTGCATAGGCTGAGGTCGTTTCACCATTGGGAAGCTTAAAACAAGAACCGTCCACCCATAGGATCCCATCCGGGTCCGGGAGTGGAGTATCCTTTAAATCAACTCTGCCTCTTGTCTCTTTCCTCCGTGCGGAGGAAGCAATCATGCTGCTCCTGAGTACCATTTTCTACTGGAATTGGCAGCAATGTTGCCGGGTTCAGGGCATTACATCACTTAATGTGTATGTGGCTAGCCAAGAGCGTCAATTCGTACCCCGAAAGGCGGGCACTCGTGAGGTGTTGAGTCTTTGTTCTATTTAGGAGGGTGTCTACTGCATGCGGCACCATGACAATGAGGGTATTATCTAATACCAATCCAGCAGACTGGCGAATGGAAACTGCCGCTGCTGCTGTAGCCCTCAAACAGCTAGGTAATGCCTTGGCCACTGGATCTAATGTGGCCGAAAAATAGGCACAGGAACGTTGCTTGTCCCCAAATCGTTGCGTTAAAACTGATAATGCGCAACCTTCTTTCTCATGAACAGAGTGTGAAAGGCTTACTGTAATCAGGAGTTCCTAACACAGGAGCAGAGCACAAGGCAGTACGTAAATCAGTGAAACTTTTCTGACATTCCGCAGTCCATGGGAGAGGGTGCGGTGTATCTTTAAGAGTAAGTGCCAACAAGGGTTTCGCCAGAAGGGAAAAATTGGGGATCCATTGTCTACAATAAGAGGTAATACCTAAAAAGGCACGCACCTCTTTTTGCGTACATGGAATAGGCTTTTGGGCAATTGCTTGGATACGTTCTGGGGTCAATCGCCGTCCCTTCTTTGACAAGAGATGACCTAGGTAGGTAACCTCTTGGCAGCAATATTGCAATCTTGATGGTGAAACCTTGTGGTGGTGGTCGGATAAGTGGTGTAACAGTGAAATGGTAGCCTTTTTACAAGTGTCCTCAGAATCTGCTGCAACCAACAGGTCATCCACATATTGAATGAGAGTGGCCCCTGGTGGTAAAGACATAGTATCGAGCTGTGATTTTAATGCTTGACTATAAATGGAGGGGCTCTCGCAATAACCTTGAGGAGCCCGCTTGAACCGGAAGCTTCGGCCTGCTAAGGAGAAGCCAAAAATAGCCCTACTTTCCTCAGCAATGGGAATGCTGAAGAAAGCATTTTTGAGGTCAATGACAGAAAACCAGGAAGCTGAAGCGGGTATCATTGTCAACAGGGCATTAATATCCGGGACAACAGGGAATTGAGGTACTACAATCTTGTTGACCTCTCTGAGATCAATCACAAAATGATAGACAGGTGGCTGAGAGGGGTCGGTTCGTTTAAAAACAGGCAGAACAGGGCTATTGCATACATTTCCCCTAGTCTCTTCAACCACACCATTTTGTACCAAATCATGAACTATAGTCAAAAGAGCTTTTTCGCCGTCACTGGTAATTTTATACTGTGGAATGCGAGGAAATTTAACATTAGGCTTGAGGGTAACAATGTAGGGCGGGATCCGCAGGAGGCCCACATCATTGGGGCCGGTGGCCCAGAGGGTGGCGGGAAGAGATTGTAATTCAGGGGGAAGCTGGTCTTTAGACAAGTACATCGGTGAGGTCAATTTCTTACCTAAGGTAAGACGTACACCAGAAGGGGAACAGTGTAATGTCGCATACAATCTCTTCAATAAATCCAAGCCCAACAAATTTTCACCACAACCAGTTGTTAAAAGGAGCGGGGCCTCCAATTTGTAAGGACCTATTGAAATGGGCAAAGGGCGTGAAACTTGGTTTTGAACTGGGGCGCCAGAAAAACCTACAGAAACATTCGTACAGCCAGACAAAGGTGCCCCAGGGAGTTTAGAGTGAATCATAGAGCTCTTCGTCGCACCAGTGTCTAATAGGAATGGCTCTGTAACACCTAGTGCTACCACATCAACATAAGGCCCGCTTTGGTCCACTGGAACTGATACTACTCCCTTACTTTGTCCATGGCTGTCCTAGCTAGATTGGGAATTCTGGCTCTCATCCTCGGTATAAAAATCATCATTGTAATAGTTGGTAGACTGAACATTTTGCTGATCAAAATAATTCGTGGAGTTTCCAGGGGGCATGGAACGTTGGTTATTAGGCGGCGTACCCCGTCCTCTACCTCTGGGTGCTGACTGATAACCACCCCGGCCTCGTGACCCGGGAATGCCTTTCGTACGCTGTAACAAAACCGGTCAATTATACTTTAAATGGCCTTCTTCTTTACAGTAGGCGCATTGATTCTGGCCCAGTGTGGGTCGGGGAACAAAAGGCCCAGGCCTCTGCAACTGTCTCTGAAATTGTGGGGCGGGTGATATTCACGTTGGACAGGGCGAGGAGGATAAGCTTGTTGCAAAATAACTTTTGTTTTCAGCTCTTTAGTCTTTTTATCAAGTTTCTCTCTTTCCTCTTTATCCCTATTTTCATAATACTGAGCAGTAGCCAATATCTGGGCCGAAGAGGAGACCGCCCACGCACTTTCGGAATTCTTCAATTTATTAGATATTTCCGGAACCAAATCGTTGGCCACCTTCCGTGCTCATATCCTGACCACTATGATCAATAAACATCTCCTCAAAATGAGTGAAGAAATCAGAGACGTTTTCATCCGCTTTCTGCTTACAAGCTGCTAACTTATCCCAATTAACTCGCAGAGGGGGCATCATAGTTTTCAGTAAGGCAATGATCCTAGCTGGGAGTTCTGTAATTAAAGCCTCAGGTTTGGCACCACCCACTTGGAGTCTGTCCGCAGCAAGTATGGCAGCCCAATCAACCCCCAATTCCCCGGGATGGTCCTCCTTTCGAATCCTAGCCCATAATGGTTGTGGGACCACATTACCCATTAGCATGTCTATATCGGCCAAATTCATAATACATGCATCGATAGTTTGGGACAACTCTTTGTAGTACCCAGCAGGATTTTTACGGGGGTCCGGTAAGGACTGTTTAAGGGCCAATACCTCAGATCGTTTCCAAGGAACGTGTACCCACACACGTTGAAAGTGAGCAGGTATGAGAGGATTACCACCCTGAGCTGCAACCTCCTCTCTCCACACTGGGGGAACCTCTCTCATAGGATAGTGTTTTAATTTTCGTCTAACAGAGGAATCGCGTTTTGGCAAAGACCGGCAAGCAAACATCATTCTAAATGTGACAAGCGTCCTTACCGCATCCTCAACCTCTGCGCCCACAATCAGCCCTTTATCAAACTCGGCCTGAACATCTAGCAGGCCCTGAGGGGCTGGTCCCAATCTCATATCCTCCCACTCTTGACCTAAAATGTTACACATAGTATCAAAAATATATCTTTGCGTTGCTGCCTCCCACTGTTGAAAGGTGACCATAATGTCTTGCACACTATACTGGGGGCCATTCGTGATCCACCTTCGGGCAAGGAGATCTAG
Source organism: Triturus cristatus (assembly GCF_964204655.1). Taxonomy (NCBI): domain Eukaryota; kingdom Metazoa; phylum Chordata; class Amphibia; order Caudata; family Salamandridae; genus Triturus; species Triturus cristatus. The sequence continues at coordinate 1,235,534,405 of NC_140582.1, forward strand.
CACTTCCCGTTCATCTGGACCTGGGAGCTGACTACGAGTTTGTCTACGAGGAGGAACAGGGCTCATTTGAAGTGTCCCAAAGAGAGGGGACAAAAGGCCAGAAACGGTATCAACCATTCGCCTCCGAGCGGAGGGAGAATTCGTCATTAGGACAGGAGACAGAATATTAGGCGGGGCAGAAGAGGGAGTAATAGGTACAAAGGGAGACGAAGGTAGGGGAGAGCTCGGTAATAACGGAAGAAGCTGTGATGGGGGTGCAGGAACCGATTGAGGAGCGACAGGTGGAAACACAGGTGGAACAGGTGGGGCAGGTGCTAATAATAAAGGTGCATTCGCTCCCGGGGCAGGCGGTAGTGCAAAAGGTACATTAGCCCCCTGAGCATAGGGCGGAGGTAATCTCAACAGATGGGACATTAAAGGATATTTCTCAGGGTCCACATTTTTCTCTGTAGGGGAAGTTGGCAACACTGGATAACATTTATCTACCGCCATACGATGTTGCCTATCTGAAACCTCAATCGCATGATCGGTCTCATTATTTTTAAACTGTTGGGCAGCTTGTAAAATAGACATATCCCTCCTATCTCTTTTAGCTTGTTTTATTTCTTTCTGTTTGGCCTCCTTAAGCCATAAGCGAAAAGAGTCAAACATAGCCGGCCGGGCTTTTCATTTAAACAAAGTGTCTTCCAAATGATCTAAGATATTGAGCTCAAAACTGCCATTCTGCGGCCACCGTAAAACACCATCTTTCCTAGTATAGCGAACCCACGCCTCATTAAAGGCTATGGGGCCAATACCATGTTTAGAATATACTTCGTAAGTGGGAGTCCCGGCCGGAGGAATTGGACAAGAGTCCTCCAGTCGGGAATCCCTATCGCAACAACAACAAAACCATCTTCCAAACTTACTGAAACCAGGCATCGCTATCACACTAGTTTCTTTACAAACTTCAAGGGGTTAATTAGTCACTTTTTAGTACAAAAACTGCACTCACCCCTCGGCTTTGGCTTTTGCAAAAGTCGAACAAAGACAAAACAAAGACAAAGGAGTGGCCACTATACTTAACTTAACCAGATGTTTTCTTACGCCAACAGAGGTCCGTCTAATGTCTCGCAATACCAATCACCAAGGGAGCCAAAGCGTGGCGGCAGTCAGGGCAGCAGGTCTTCGCAGCCGTTGGAATGGAGAAGCCACACGGTAAAAACCTTCGGTCCACTTACGACATGCAGGGGTCGATCACGTGGTGTGCGTCCTCCGGAATTTCCTTGCAGGGCTCCTCACGATCCTCGGGCTGGATCCACGACCTCTGAAGCCGCCTCACAGAGGGCACCATTTGAAGAACCAGGCTGAATTAGGCCTGGTGGCGCAGGGTACGCCTGAAATCTTCTGAGTTCCCCTTCTAAATGTACAGAGACACTGTTGGACCCGGCCTCGTGGCGTGGTCCTGACTTCCCTGGGATTGGGCCCGTTCCCCGCCCTGGCCTCCACGGGCCACCCGTTCGAGCCGCACGAGGTCACCTACACCTCGGGGCTCCACCATTTTGTTGCCTGCCATGTGACCCTGCACACCAGCCCACATGACCCCGCTCAACCCGGCCTCGGCCCCAGCAAGGCCCAGACATTGAGGCACCAGGAACTGGCCAGGGGGTATCACGTGAACACTTCCTCGCCCCTGGCGGAGGGCGGGATCGATGGGACCCCCAACCGTCCCCACACACCGAGGTGCGATCGGCCTCCATCTCTCCTGGGCCGGGCGCCTCTCCTGCTGGGCGTCTGCCCGCTCCCAACCCGGCCTCTCCGCCCCCGGGCGCAAGGGTCCGGACATCCAAGGACCCCAGGCCTATATCTGGGGCGACCTCGCAACAGACCGGCAGTTGTATCCCGGAGTCGAGAGCCCTGCTGATCAAATCGCGGCCGACACTACGGAGAAGAACTCTTGCTTGAAACCACCACGAGCCCTGCAGACTGCGTCGCGGCTCCTTCTTGCTGAAACCTTGAAGCCACCCGGAACATCGGGGCCCTGCTGACGTTGTCGCGGCCCAACCTCGCTGAAACCTCCCTCGGAGCCCTGCTGACGACGTCGCGGCTCGAGCTGAACAGAAACCATCTTGAGAGCCCCGCTGACCTGGTCGCGGCCCTCCACGAACTGAACGCCAGAGCCCTACGGACGCCGTCGCGGCTCGACCCCTCCGAGATCCGGAGGTCCTCCAGCTTGAGGATAAGAACTGGGCCCCAGGTACCCTCGTCCCAGGCTCCTGCCAAAGACTGTCCCGCTACCCCTTCCCTTCTAAAGAGACACTGAGACTTTTGTGGATCCCTTGATCCCTTCCGTGTAAATATTGATCCCGTACCCTTTAAGTGCTGATAAAGAATTGCTCGTCTTGAGACAACCTCCTTGAGTCCTGTGTGGTGGTGTTACTGTGCTAGTACATGATAGGAGAAGGATCTCCCCGGAGGCTTCTCAGCAGCGCTCGGCTACTTCGTGCAGTGTGAGGGCCCCTCTGGGTGGTCTCTCCGACTCCCCGAGGTCCGCCTTCCAACATTTGGTGGCCAGCGACGGGATCCGAGCCGAACGCAGTACGTACAAGCCAGTAACCCACTAGCTACCCATCCAGACAAACGGAAGTCATGAGCAACCAAGAAAACAACGCGACCACGGAGTTCCAGCCCGAACGGTTGGAGGAATACACGCACAAAGAATTGAAACAGTTCTGCAAGGACAAGGGCATTGCGACCACCGGCCTAGGTACCAAAGAAGAGATGCAGAAAGCCCTGAGGACCTGGCTAGAGGCCGAGGCAGGCCCCTCCCAGGACGAAGGTCCCCTGCTCCTGACGGTGGCCACATCAACCGCACCGACTCCGGCAACCGGAGGAAGAAACAGCCTAGAAACCGGCCTCTCCGAAGAGGAGATACGAGAACGGGAGAAGGTCCGGAACCACGAACTAGAGCTCGCACGACTGCGGCTGGACGGCGAACTCCAGCTGGCGGAAAAGAAACTGGCCCTAGAGCAGCTACGGCTACAAGAGGAGATAGAAGAGAAGAGACGGCATCGAGAGTTGGAAGAAAAGAGACTGACCCTTGAACACGAGCGAAGTCTCAAAGAGCTCGAGCTCAAGGCAAAGAAAGGGGGGACCGACACCCCCAGTAATAGAGACATCCTACCGCCTGCCGAAGCCAAGGTACATATCCCTAAAGATGTCGTCAAGGAGTACTATAAAAATGACGACATCCAACAATGGTTCAAGGCATACGAGGTGGCCATGACCTCCCATCGGGTGCCCCGAAAGGACTGGGGTGCCGGCCTGTGGGGTCGGTTCCTTAGTGAAGGTCGAGACACACTGCTCCAGCTGCCAGAAGAGGTGATGACCTCCTACGACCACATGAAGGAGGCCCTGCTCACCCGCTACGGGCTAACCGCGGAAATGTACCGCCAGCGGTTCAGAGACTGCAGGAAGATCCCTGGTACCACCTGGGTGGAATATGTGGACTTTTTCAGCCGGGCCCTAGAGGGGTGGATCAAGGGTAGCAAGGTCACCACCTACGGGCAGCTGGTCGACCTCATTGTTTGGGAACATCTCTCCAACAACTGTTTCGTGGAATTAAGGCAACACCTCCTCGACAGCAAGATGACCGACCCACGAAAACTCGCCGTCGAGGCCGATCGATGGGTCAACACCCGAGTCCCCCGGAACTCGATGGGGGAGTACCAGAGGAACCCCACCGGACCTCCCCGCCAACGCGGTGGAGGGGGAGGGCCGAACCGGAACCGGGACCCCCCCGCCGGGGCCCCCCGGAGCCCACCTCGAGGGCCGCCTCAGCAACACCTCTCCCCGAGCCTAGCCCGAAGAGGAGCGACCCCAGCCAGAACCGGACCCCGGCCCCCAATAACCTGCTACGGCTGTCAACAAACCGGGCACTATGCCAGCGATCCGGTCTGCCCCTGAACCGAAGAAGCGGGGCCGGCGGGCCCCCGCCCCGACAGCTGGCGGCCGCCGCCCTGGGGGAAGGAGAGGAGGAGGAAGAACCCCTCGACCGAGGAACCACCGAGTGGGAGCCGGCGGCCATGTCCCTGGTCTGCCTGGGCAGCCGAGAAATGGTGCCCCGCACACCCATCCCAAGCAACACCCAGAAATACCAGCAGCAGGTCTCCGTCAATGGACGACGTGCCGAAGCCCTTCGCGACACCGGCGCCAGTATCACCGCTGTCCGCTGCCACCTGGTGACCCCCGAACAAATCCTACCCAATGTGCTGTGTCCCGTCCGGACGGCCGATAACAGCGAAAGCCTGTGCCAGATGGCCCTGGTCCCCTTCGAGTGGGGAGGGGTGACAGGCCTACTAAAAGTGACTGTCCGCGACGACGCACCAGTGGACTGCCTCCTGGGGAACGACCTAGAGAGTTCCCCCTGGGCTCAAGTGGAGCGACGAGAGCACCTCCGAATGCTGGGACTATCCGAATGGGCCTGCGCCATCACCCGGTCCATGGCCGCCCAGGCCCCCCGCTCGTCCCTGGCCTCCAGTTCCGCCAAGCCCGCGGGGCTCGCACCCCCCCCCCCGCCTGCAGCGAGGGGGAGGCGGACACCGACACTGGACCTACTGAACCCTCCCCCGAAGAGATCGCTTCCCTCGGCGCCCTACCAGAACTTGCACAATGGCGCCACGAAGGGGGCCCTACCCGAGAGCAGTTCCAGCAAGAACAGCAGTCCTGTCCCTCTCTCGAAGGGGTCCGACAACAGGCGTCCGCACAAGCCAACGGTGACCAGACCGGCACCCACTGGGTCTACTGGGCCGAGGGCCTATTGTACAGTGAACAGAAAGTGGCAGAACTCGGGGCCAGCCGCGTGTTGGTGGTCCCCCTCCGCTTCCGGGAGTTCCTTCTCAACCTGGCACACGACGTGCCCCTCGCCGGACACCTAGGGCAAGACAAAACTTACAGCCGTCTGGTGACCCACTTCTACTGGCCCCGGATGCGGAGAGACGTGGACAACCACTGCCGGTCTTGCCAGACCTGCTAAGCCAGCGGGAAGACGGGGGGTCGGGTCAAGGCCCCCCTCCAGCCCTTTCCAGCCGTCAGCACCCCGTTCGAACGGGTCGGGATCGACATCGTGGGGCCCCTGGACCCCCGGACCGCCCTGGGCCACCGCTTCATCCTGGTCCTCGTGGACCACGCCACCCGGTACCCGGAGGCTGTCCCGCTGAGAACTGTAACGGCCCCCGTGGTGGGCCGGGCCTTAATGGGAATCTTCTCAAGAGTGGGATTTCCCCGCAAAGTGGTGAGCGACCGGGGCACAAACTTCATCTCCAAGTACATGCGGTCCCTGTGGCAACAGTGCGGGGTCACGTACAAATTCACCACCCCCTATCACCCTCAGGGGAACGGACTGGTCGAGCGCTTTAACAGAACCCTAAAGGGGATGATTTAGGGCCTGGAAGAGCCCCTCCGGCGGAGATGGGATGTCCTACTGCCATGCCTCCTGTTCGCTTATCGGGAGGTCCCGCAGAAGTCCCTGGGGTTCAGCCCGTTTGAACTGTTGTATGGGCATCCGGTCCGCGGACCCCTCAGCCTGGTCAAGGAGGGCTGGGAGACGAAGCTCCAAGGCGCCCCTCCTGACGTCTACCGATACCTCCTGACCCTACGAAACCAGACCCGCAAGTTCCGAGCCATGGCCGAGGCCAACCTCGAGGCCAGCCAGGAGGACATGAAGCGGTGGTACGATCAAAACACCTCTACAATCGAGTTTGAGCCAGGCCAGCGAGTCTGGGTCATGGCCCCTGTTGAGCCCTGCGCCCTCCAGGACAAGTGGACCGGGCCCTTCAAGGTGGTGGAGAAGAAGAGCCCCGTCACCTACCTCGTCGACCTGGAGTCTCCCCGGAACCCCCTCCGGGTTCTACACGCTAACCGGCTCAAACCCCACTTTGCCCGGACCGAACTGAGCCTGCTACTGGCGACCGACGAGGGGGGCGAGGACGACTCCGAGCCCCTACCCGACCTCTTGCAGAACGACGTCCACGACGGATCCATCAAGGGTGTCCAACTCGCCTCCTCCCTGACCCCGGAACAGCGTAACGACTGTCAACAACTGCTGCAGGACTACGCAGCCCTCTTCTCCCTCACCCCGGGGGTGACCCACTGGTGCGTCCACGACGTCGACACCGGGGACAGTCCCCCCGTGCGACACCGAGCCTACAGGGTACCCGACCGAGTACGGGCATGCATCCAGGCCGAAGTAGCGAAGATGTTGGCCCTCGGGGTCATCGAGCCCTCCGACAGCCCGTGGGCCAGCCCTGTCGTCCTGGTACCGAAGGCCGCCGCACCAGGCCATCCCCCGGAGTTACGATTTTGTGTAGACTACCGAGCCCTGAATGCTGTGACCAAGACGGACGCTCATCCTATACCCCGGGCCGACGAACTCATCGACCGCTTGGGGTCCGCCCACTACCTGAGCACGCTGGACCTCACCGCCGGGTACTGGCAGATCCAGCTCACCCCCGGCGCCCAAGAAAGATCCGCCTTTTCCACCCCTGATGAGCATTACCACTTTCGGGTGATGCCCTTCGGCATGAAGAACGCCCCGGCCACCTTTCAAAGACTCGTAAACAAGGTTTTGGCCGGGCTCGAGGCCTTCAGCGCGGCCTATTTGGATGACATTGCCGTGTACAGCAACCACTGGGCTGAGCACCTGGGTCACCTCAAAGCAGTCCTGGCCGCCCTCCAGAGGGCCGGGCTCATGATCAAGGCCAGCAAATGCCAAATCGGCCAGGGATCGGTGACCTACCTGGGCCATCAGGTGGGAAGCGGTCGGGTGGCCCCCCTCCAGCCAAAAGTCGATGCCATCCAGGCATGGGAACCCCCCACTACCCAGACCGCTGTATGGGCCTTCCTGGGCCTCACCGGATACTACCGGCGGTTCATCCGGGACTATGGGAGCATTGTTGGGCCGCTCACCGAGCTCACCTCGAAGAAACAGCCCAAGAAAGTGCACTGGACTCCCCGCTGCCAATCAGCTTTCGAGACTCTCAAAGCAGCGATGTGCACTGCCCCTGTGCTCCAGGCCCCTGACTACAGTAAAGAGTTTATCGTGCAGACAGACGCCTCCGAATATGGGATCGGGGCCGTCCTGTCTCAGGTTGATGAGAAGGGACTCGACCGACCAGTGGCCTTCATCAGCCGACGGCTGCTGCCCCGGGAGCAACGATGGAGCACCATCGAGCGCGAGGCCTTCGCAGTAGTGTGGGCACTTAAAAAGCTCCGGCCCTATCTCTTCGGTACCCACTTTCGGGTCCAGACCGACCACCGGCCCTTGCGGTGGTTAATGCAAATGAGAGGCGAGAATCCCAAGCTGCTGCGGTGGTCCATTGCCCTGCAAGGGATGGACTTCTCTGTTGAGCACCGGCCCGGCAATGACCACGCCAACGCTGACGGCCTATCCCGCTTCTTCCGCCTTGACGAGGAGAATCCCCAAGGAGATGGGTGACTCTCCCTGCCTTCGGCTGGGGGGGACGCCTGTTGGACCCGGCCTCGTGGCGTGGTCCTGACTTCCCTGGGATTGGGCCCGTTCCCCGCCCTGGCCTCCACGGGCCACCCGTTTGAGCCGCACGAGGTCACCTACACCTCGGGGCTCCACCATTTTGTTGCCTGCCACGTGACCCTGCACACCAGCCCACATGACCCCGCTCAACCCGGCCTCGGCCCCAGCAAGGCCCAGACATTGAGGCACCAGGAACTGGCCAGGGAGTATCACGTGAACACTTCCTCGCCCCTGGCGGAGGGCGGGATCGATGGGACCCCCAACCGTCCCCACACACCGAGGTGCGATCGGCCTCCATCTCTCCTGGGCCGGGCGCCTCTCCTGCTGGGCGTCTGCCCGCTCCCAACCCGGACTCTCCGCCCCCTGGGCGCAAGGGTCCGGACATCAAAGGACCCCAGGCCTATATCTGGGGCGACCTCGCAACAGACCGGCAGTTGTATCCCGGAGTCGAGAGCCCTGCTGATCGAATCGCGGCCGACCCTACGGAGAAGAACTCTTGCTTGAAACCACCACGAGCCCTGCAGACTGCGTCGCGGCTCCTTCTTGCTGAAACCTTGAAGCCACCCGAAACATCGGGGCCCTGCTGACGTTGTCGCGGCCCAACCTCGCTGAAACCTCCCTCGGAGCCCTGCTGACGACGTCGCGGCTCGAGCTGAACAGAAACCATCTTGAGAGCCCCGCTGACCTGGTCGCGGCCCTCCACGAACTGAACGCCAGAGCCCTACGGACGCCGTCGCGGCTCGACCCCTCCGAGATCCGGAGGTCCTCCAGCTTGAGGATAATAACTGGGCCCCAGGTACCCTCGTCCCAGGCTCCTGCCAAAGACTGTCCCGCTACCCCTTCCCTTCTAAAGAGACACTGAGACTTTTGTGGATCCCTTGATCCCTTCCGTGTAAATATTGATCCCGTACCCTTTAAGTGCTGATAAAGAATTGCTCGTCTTGAGACAACCTCCTTGAGTCCTGTGTGGTGGTGTTACTGTGCTAGTACATGATAGGAGAAGGATCTCCCCGGAGGCTTCTCAGCAGCGCTCGGCTACTTCGTGCAGTGTGAGGGCCCCTCTGGGTGGTCTCTCCGACTCCCCGAGGTCCGCCTTCCAACAGACACGGAACACTCTGTCTGGCATAGGAACTTCAATTTATTAGCTGCAGCTAGGTACAGTTGTCCTAGAAGTTCATCAGTGGTAGGTTCTCAGGAGACTGCCACTTCAATCCGTGGCTCACAGTCTTTTATAGCGCTTGAATCCCCTAAAGCAACAGCCCCCTCAATGTGCAATAAAAACAAACAAATCATCCACTAGCAAACATTCCTTGTACAAGATACAGGATAATAGGTAATAGAAATTCCTTCCCTAGGGTCGTGTTCTCTACCTGACCCTATAGGCCAGGTGGCATGAGCATTCCTAAGTTAAATTAATTTACAACAGGACGTGTTTGCGTGTTGCAGGTGGTGATTCGTAAAACAATTGGAGAGGCAGAGAAGGATCACCAAGGGTCAATAGATGGTTATCACGGGAATTAGTTGCTTCGAGCCGGGTCTCAGAATGTACTTTGCTCAGAGAGTCAGGAAAAGGTCGTTTAACATGTTACAGTGCAGAGTATGAAAGAAACGCTACGAAGGTCGTCGGTGCCTGAGTGAGGGCAACATCACAATGGTGTCAATACGCAAGATGGAGCCGTAATCAAATTTCCTCAACACCTGATGGTGAACACGTGTGAACACCTGATGGGGGACACCTGATCGTGAACACCTGTGAACACCTGATGGTGAACACCTGATGGTGAACACCTGTGAACACCTGATCATGAACACGTGTGAACACCTGATGGTGAACAACTGATGGTGAACACCTGATCGTGAACACGTGTGAACACCTGTGAACATCTGATCGTAAACACGTGTGAACGGAACATCTGTTGCTGAACACCTGATGGTGAACACCTGATGGTGAACACCTGATCATGAACACATGTGAACACCTGTGAACACCTGATCATGAACACGTGTGAACATCTGATGGTGAACACCTGATGGCGAACACCTGACAGTGAACACCTGATCATGAACACGTGTGAACACCTGATGGTAAACACGTGTGAACGGAACATCTGATGGTGAACACCTGATGGTGAACACCTGATCATGAACACATGTGAAAACCTGTGAACACCTGATCATGAACACGTGTGAACACCTGTGAACACCTGATCATGAACACGTGTGAACACCTGATGGTGAACACCTGATGGTGAACACCTGACAGTGAACACCTGATCATGAACACGTGTGAACACCTGATGGTGAACACCTGACGGTGAACACCTGATCGTGAACACGTGTGAACACCTGATGGTGAACACCTGATGGTGAACACCTGACAGTGAACACCTGATCATGAACACGTGTGAACACCTGATGGTGAACACCTGACGGTGAACACCTGATCATGAACACGTGTGAACACCTGATGGTGAACAACTGATGGTGAACACCTGATCGTGAACACGTGTGAACACCTGTGAACACCTGATCGTAAACACGTGTGAACGGAACATCTGATGGTGAACACCTGATGGTGAACACCTTATGGTGAACACCTGATCATGAACACATGTGAACACCTGATGGTGAACACCTGATGGTGAACACCTGACAGTGAACACCTGATCATGAACACGTGTGAACACCTGATGGTGAACACCTGACGGTGAACACCTGATCGTGAACACGTGTGAACACCTGATGGTGAACACCTGATCGTGAACACTTGTGAACACCTGATGGTGAACACCAGAGCTTCATGTAGGAGAATAGTGAGAACATCTTCAAATGCATTCTGTTGCAACTATTGCTCCTTTGCCTGATTTCTATTGGCTGAGAGCACTTGAACTATGTACTGAGGTAGTAAATGTGTGACTCTTTTGTCTAAAGCACTCTAAAAGAGCGCGATCTCGCCATGTTAGGAAGAGACCCTCCCCCCTCCCTTGAAGGTGAATCTATGCTGGACGTTACTGCTGTATTCTCTATTGATTTATCAGCACAGTACGCTTATTTACTATATCATTTTCTGGCCCAGCTTATGCATTTCAGTACTTGAAATAATTGAGTAACTCTTTAAAGCGAGAGTTTTGCCGTTCTTAACAGAAACGCTTTAGTCTTGCCTTCAGTACCTCCACTTTTAGCTCAAAGACAGATGGGCCCCGCGGGAGGCAAAGTCCGGTGGGGGCCACACGGCTCCCAATGCAGTGCCAGCTCGTGAGAAGAGCAAATGTTGACAGTGTCTCAGGCAGTGTGTGTGCGTCTGTGTGCCGAGCAGTGGATATGTGTGTGTTTGTATGTGTGTGTCGAGCAGTGTGTGTCTGTGCCTGTGTGTCGAGCAGTGTGTATCTGTGTGTTGAGCAGTGGATGTGTGTGTGTCAAGCAGTGTGTGTGTGCATGCGTCTGTGCCTGCGTGTCGAGCAGTGTGTATGCGTGTGTCGAGCAGTGTGTGTCTGTGCCTGTGTGTCGAGCAGTGTGTATGTGTGTGTCGAGCAGTGGATGTGTGTGTGCATGTGTCGGCGTCTGTGGGCCGAGTAGTGTGTATGCGTGTGTCGAGCAGTGGATGTGTTTGTGCATGTGTCGGCGCCTGTGTGTCGAGCAGTGTGTATGCGTGTGTCGAGCAGTGGATGTGTGTGTGCATGTGTCGGCGCGTGTGTGTCATGCAGCGTGTATGCGTGTGTCGAGCAGTGTGTGTGTGTGCACCTGTGTGTCGAGCAGTATGTATGCGTGTGTCGAGCAGTGGATGTGTGTGTGCATGTGTCGGCGCCTGTATGTCGAGCAGTGTGTATGCGTGTGTCGAGCAGTGGATGTGTGTGTGTTTGTGTGTGTGTGTGGAGCAGTGTGTGTCTGTGCCTGTGTGTGGAGCAGTGTGTATCTGTGTGTTGAGCAGCGGATGTGTGTCAAGCGGTGTGTGTGTGCATGTGTCTGTCCCTGCGTGTTGAGCAGTGTGTATGCGTGTGTCGAGCAGTGTGTGTCTGTGCCTGAGTGTCGAGCAGTGTGTATGTGTGTTTTGAGCAGTGTGTGTCTGTGCGTGTGTGTCGATTAGTGTGTATGTGTGTGTCGAGCAGTGGATGTGTGTGTGTCGAGCAGTGGCTTCCCATCCTGGCTTGGCGACAGGGTTATGATGAACAGGGTAAATTTCTTGCTCTTGTCCGCTGGTGAGGCAATCTGTGTTTTATTTTTAACTGGAAGTCCAAGTTCCCCTAAGTCCTCAGTGATGTGTCAAGCAGTGTGTATGTGTGTGTTGAGCAGTGGATGTGTGTGTGTCGAGCAGTGTGTATGTGTGTGTGCATGTGTCTGTGCCTGTGTGTCTAGCAGTGTGTATGTGTGTGTGCATGTGTCTGTGCCTGTGTTTCGAGCAGTGTGTATGCGTGTGGCGAGCAGTGTGTGTCTGTGCCTGAGTGTCGAGCAGTGTGTATGCGTGTGGCGAGCAGTGTGTGTCTGTGCGTGTGTGTCGAGTAGTGTGTATGTGTGTGTCGAGCAGTGTGTATGTGTGTGTGCATGTGTCTGTGCCTGTGTGTCTAGCAGTGTGTATGTGTGTGTGCATGTGTCTGTGCGTGTGTGTCGAGTAGTGTGTATGTGTGTGTCGAGCAGTGGATGTGTGTGTGTCGAGCAGTGGCTTCCCATCCTGGATTGGCGTCAGGGTTATGATGAACAGCGTAAATTTCTTGCTCTTGTCCGCTGGTGAGGCAATCTGTGTTATATTTTTAACTGGAAGTTCAAGTTCCCCTAAGTCCTCAGTGATGTGTCCAAGGGATGCGTTTACTGGGAGTCCCCGTATTACGAGGCGCTGGGCTTCTGCAGTGGTCAATGAGAAGGTGTGGTATTCCATTTTCTGTTCCGTGAGCATGCTGGTCACAGTCCTGTAGTCCTCTGGTGTGGTGGGCATGATCTTGGCGTGGTTCTGCCGGGGCTTGATTGTGAACGTGGAGGTGCAGTCTTCCTTCAGTAGCTCCACAAGGTCCTTTTGGGTTGCTAAGTTTTTCAGGATGATGGGAGGGATCCACAGTCGCTTTGTAGGACCTAAAGAGTTCTCATCTTCAGCAGTCTCGTGTTCCTGAGGTCGGGCATCAAAGTCCTGGGCAGTTTGAAGAACCTGGAAGCAGTTTGAGGTTGCAATTGCTGTGCTTCTTGGAGGTGCGCGGGCAAGCTTTGGTGCCTTCTCCGGTGAATTCTGGCACGATTTGCGTCGTCTCTTTGACTGTGTGTGCCATTTCATGCTGCCTTCAGTGTTGCTGGGTTGGGCCATAGCGTCAGCTTCCATTGTTGATGATGCCTGGTGGGGGCGCAGTGGAGCACCTTGGGTACATATTTTAGCTCAGGTGCTTTATCAGATATTTCAACTCAGATGCTGCTGCTACGGTCGCTGTCCCTTCAGCCTGTCTGGTGGTCCTATAGCTGGCTGTAGCGTCTTTGGAAGCCCTTCTCCTTAGGTTCCTGACCCCTCAGCGCAGCCTTGCTCCGGGCAAGCCAGAGGACGAAGGCCCAGCCTTGGGGTTCAGTCACATAGGGTATAGACGATCAGTCCTTCTCCACTGTGGTGCGCAGCCTGGCCCCGGTCAAGCCAGGGAGACGCAGGCCCAGCACCCAGATGGATCTGGGGAGAGTCTGTTGAAAAATCAGCTTTTCCCTTCCTTGGTGCGCATCCTGGCCCTGGTCAAGCCAGGGAGATGCAGGCCCAGCACCCAAGAGGAGCCAGCTGGATAATGGGTAAAGCCCGTCTCAAGACCTTCTCCTTCCCCTCCTAGGCACACAGCCAGGCCCCGGTCAAGCCAGGGAAACGCAGGCCCAGCACCCTAGAGGAGCAGGGAGAGAGAGCAGAGCCTTGCGATGCCTTATATACAGTCTCGTACCAAGGCGCCCTCAGATGATGTCATGAGCACCGCCCCTCTTCATGGCAAAACATATGAAAGACTCTTTGTCTTGGCTCCTGCCTGTGGAGCGACTAAGGGCGCCCCACTTCTATTGGCCGGGGGCGCTTGGTCAGTTAGTCCGTTTTTTATCTTAGTTGAAAGGACAACTACTCCCTCTCAAAATGTAGGAAAACGTGGGAAAACGTGGCAGCGTAGTGGGGGCCCTGCGTGTTTCAGAAGAGCATTATTGGGCTAAAGCTATTGGATTATCACCATCCTTCAAATCAACAAAATGTTCTCGAAATTATGCAAAAATCAGGAAAAATCAAGTAGTTCCTCATGTGTGGATTAGAATCTGAATATATGTCATCTTGCAATGGTGACGTTACGACCCGCTTGTGCTACCCCACAATGGTCACTATCTTAGTTAGCATGCTTGCGGGTCCGATTACCAGAGGCTTTATCTATATCAGGGCTTCAGATTATAGTCTGCTGATCGGTGAACGCCTTCAAGTCGAAGCTTGTTATAGATCAGATATATATCGGGGAATCAGATTATTGTCTGCTGATCAGTGAACGCCTTCAAGTCGAGGCTTGTTATAGATCAGATATATATCGGGGCATCAGGTTATCGTCTGCTGATCAGTGAACGCCTTCAAGCCGAGGCTTGTTATAGATCAGATATATATCGGGGCATCAGATTATCGTCTGCTGATCAGTGAACTCCTTCAAGTCGAGGCTTGTTATAGATCAGATATATATCGGGGCATCAGATTATCGTCTGCGGATCAGTGAACGCCTTCAAGCCGAGGCTTGTTATAGATCAGCTATATATCGGGCATCAGATTATCGTCTGCTGATCAGTGAACGCCTTCAAGTCGAGGCTTGTTATAGATCAGATATATATCGGGGCTTCAGATTATAGACTGCTGATCCGTGAATGCCTTCAAGTCGAGGCTTGTTATAGATCAGATATATATCGGGGCATCAGATTATAGTCTGCTGATCAGTGAACGCCTCAAGCCGAGGCTTGTTATAGATCAGATATATATCGGGGCTTCAGATTATAGTCTGCCGATCAGTGAACGCCTTCAAGTCGAGGCTTGTTATAGATCAGATATATATCGGGGCTTCAGATTATAGACTGCTGATCAATGAACGCCTTCAAATCGAGGCTTGTTATAGATCAGATATATATCGGGGCTTCAGATTATAGACTGCTGATCAGTGAACGCCTTCAAGTCGAGACTTGTTATAGATCAGATATATATCGGGGCATCAGATTATAGTCTGCTGATCAGTGAACGCCTTTAAATCGAGTCTTGCTATAGATCAGATATATATCGGGGCTTCAGATTATAGTCTGCTGATCAGTGAACACCTTCAGGTTAAGGCTTGTTATAGATCAGATATATATCGGGGCATCAGATTATAGTCTGCTGATCAGTGAACGCCTTTAAATCGAGGCTTGTTGTAGATCAGATATATATTGGGGCATCAGATTATGGTCTGCTGATCAGGAATGTATTTGAATCGATGAAGAAGGCTGGCTAGGCGACAGGCATGGTTAGAAATGTCTCCAGCCCTTGTCCCGAATAAGGCAAACACAACCCTGCAGACAGTAAAGGTAGGGAGCAAGTAACTTTGGCAATGAATAATATTTTGTGGAGACAGCCTCTCAAGAATAGTTGTGGTGGATGAGGTAGGGAGGTGCAGTCTACAGGCTTTACCGCAGGTGCGGGATACAGGATGCAACATGCATTACACTGTCATAGTGGGGCTGTGAATCTTGCCTCTGTCAAGTTGCAAGGTTTACTTGTCTTTTCAAACACAGCGAGGAGTGTACTCTGCATAGCCGGAGCATGTGTCCATCTGCTCCAGACTCATGTAATAATACTGGTCTTTCTCTTCTCAAGGGGTAGACTGCAAAGATGGAGACATCGGCAGTCGCATTTTCTTAGGGGCTGTTTCTGAGGTCCTCCGGCGGTGGCTGGTGGGAGGGCGAGATCGCCAGTGACCTCTTCGCCCTGTGGCGGAATTTCTTGCAGCAGAAAAAGGGAGCTGCCCAAAATTTGGACTGACTTACTGAACTTACACCTTGGAGGGGTGTTGTTTTGTGTGGGCACTGGACAGGCAGGAGGGGGAACTGACCTGCTGGTTGTCCTGGACCCTCTTGCCCTACCCCGGGGATGCCTGGAGTTGAATGTTTTGGGAGATTTTACCTGGTGACAGGTACTCCGGCAGGGTCGGCGCGTCTATGCGGTGCCCTGGTGTATGTGGCACTGTGGGTATTGCCCACCCCTGTAAGTGATGGAGGGGAAGTTGCCACTAAGTTATGCCCCAGATGCCCTTGGTTGAGAATGTGGGCGTTGGATATGGAAAAGGGGCCTGCTGGCACTTTTTGCATTCTGAAGTGTTGTGATGTAATGGGTGGAGACAACTGTTGTATTGCTTGCACAATCTTTGAGTTGGTTGCTGATCTTACAACCTGTATTTTCATAACAATAATGTCTTCAGCTGATCTTCGGCTTGTGGACTCATAACAATAATGTCTGTGGCTGATCTTCGGCTTGTGGACTCATAACAATAATGTCTGTGGCTGATCTTCGGCTTGTGGACTCATAACAATAATGTCTGTGGCTGATCTTCGGCTTGTGGACTCATAACAATAATGTATGTTTAACCAGGGTTATCATGCCTCACTGATGGATGAGACTGTGTGAATAAAAGGCCACGCCCTTGGTTAAACCACAATAATTGCATTTGTCTATCTCTTTGAGAATCTTTTCGGTGGGGGGGGGGGTAGTGAGTTGCACGTGTGAGCGCACTGTAGCCCGATGAGAAAACTCTCCATTCTAGCGGTTAGATTCTGGGCGGATCTATTATCCACAACACTTGTCCCCTATTGAAAGAACTGGAACAGGTTAAATACCTAAAGCAACCCACGCACCGACACTTCCAAGTCAGCAAACGAGGGTAGGTCGTCCAGAATGTCGCTCCTAACCCAAATGTAAGTATGGCATAACCGACTGCATATAATAGACGGAGAACCATTTCAAAACAAACAATGGCCAAATTCACCAGCCTCATTGATTATTCAGCCCGCAAATAGTTTGCTGATGTGCACAACTTGAGGAGTCATGAATATTACCCAACTAGGGTAAGTTATTCAATGTGATGGACTTTTAAGATTGTATAATATGTTCTTCATTTGGTGTGTGGTAAAATAACTTTTTTGAATGTAAGGGACACAATTTGATCAAACACAGAGCAGGCTATTGGTGTCAATAACAAAGCATGCAATTGGTGTTAAAAATATGCGTGTTATTTTCAATTCAGTTTTCGTCAACACTAGTGCCACAAACAAATGCCAAAACTAAGGTATGTGTGATTAGGAGCGGATCCATGAACCTATATATTGAAACTCCAATCACAAAGTGGATTAGGCAAACATCGGTCCTGAAGACTAGATACCAGATCTTTCTTATGACTAAAGTAAAGCTTGAAACATGTTGACCTACAGCCATCTAAGATAACTCGTTTCTAACAGAGAGCACCGCGTATTTTATGGATGTATCGATTTTTATTATTTTAAAAAAGGAGTCTGGATCATTCGCCTACATCCAATGGCCGACGAAGGGAGGTGAAGGGGGGGAAAAACGTTTAACTAGGAAGACAAAGAAACATTAAACATTACAATTCATGCCCTTTTGGTATGTGGTGATTTCTGTGTTGTCTCGTCCCCCCCATGCTACAGTTTCAGGATCAGGTTGTGTGCCAGCGGCAAGGCGTAGAATTCGTAAGTATATTGGGCAGGAGAGTTCACTGAAAGTGTTGGAGAAGTATTCTAAGCAGGGGCACCACACCTTCTCAAACTTAGGGAGCTAATGGTTTACTACTGCTGTTAGCTTTTCCATGCCTCACAAATCCCAGAGTTTGTGTATCCACTCTGAGTGAGCGGGGGTGACATCAGTTCCCCATCTTGAGAGCAACACTTGTTTCACTGCGCATAAGGCCACAGTAATGGCCCTCCCTCTGGGGGATCGGAGTGGGTATGTGAAAATGTTGGGAAGCCCTAGTAAGATCAAAAGCAGAACAATAACATGAGCAGTGAAATAAAGCAAGGCTATGGAATTAGACATGAAAGTAAAAGATAACAAACGATCGAGGCTATATAACAAAAAGCAGTACTGAATAAATATGCAGTAAAATGAAAACATAAGAAATGCAAAGGAACAGAAAGGTCAATCAGGGAGGTTTAGAAACTTCTTGCTGGGAGGGAGGCAAATGAAACGAAGGAGACGAGCGTTTAGCACAATCATCAAGGTATAATGTTACAGGAAGCCAAAGATCATGTCGCTTTTTGGCCAGATTAAGGGGGTGAATAAAGACAGTATCTAGCCTATGATTATGACATACATTGTACCACCATGCTCTGAAAGATACATTAGCAAAAATTTTCCAATTAACTGTAATTTGCTGAAATGCAACAGCTAGCAATAAATCAACAATTTGCACATTAACGTCAACAGCAACCCAACAAGGGGAGAGACTTCCTAAAAAAATATTGACAAGGGAGAAAGGAAATACAGTGTGAAATATGGCATTGATTTGGGACCAGACTTGTTTCCAAAAAGTGAGCGTAGCAGTACAGGAAAAAAGCATGTGAAAAAGAGTAGCCTTAGAGGTCGAGCAGGACCAGCAAAGGTCGGGAATTAGAGGAAATCTCTTATTTAACAAGTGAGGTGAGAAAAGGAGTCTGTTATAGATAAAAAAGAGGGTTTGTGTGAGGGAAGCAGCTCTGGACGACTTGTGGAGCTTGGTCCACAGTTTATCCCACAGAGAAGTGGGCCAAGAGATACCAAAATCAGATTCCCATTGTTCCTCTACTTTAGATTTTGACCGGGGTGCAAGAGTCGTACAAAATGATTGATAGATTGAGGAGGCTGTGGGCTGGGTTCGGAGCATAGAGTGAAGGTGCGAGGAAGGACTAGGAAGGCCAGGATGGGTGGGGGAGGTAGACAACTGGGTGTATGTGGACATAATTGCGGTCTTAAGTATATGATACTTACTGGTGAAGGAGTGAGGGAGATCAAACTTTTGGCTAAGGACGGAGAAAGGTAGGAAATCAGAACGAGAAAAGAGATGGGACACCCAAATCAAACCCTTTTGTCTCCAAGATTTCCAATAAAAGGGTTTGTGATTAATGAGGATACTATTATTATTCCAGATGGTGGTTTTGAGAAAATCAGCTACAGAAGAAGGGGGACTAGGGTAAGTGGAAAGGAGAAGCTTGGTGGTGAACTTGTGTATGGGAGTGGACATAACCTGGGGCTTACGAGAAAACGAAAGATATTCAGCGAAGGTAAAGGGGGACAAAGAAAGACGTTCAAGAACAAGCCATAAGGGGGAAGATTCGGCAGGATCTCGTAACCAAAGGGAGGCTTGTTGCAAAAGGAATGCTTTGTGATAAGTGGAAAAATCTGGAAAATTGACTCCACCCTCAGATTTAGGAAGACGTAATCTGCATAAGGACATACGCGCTGTCTTGCCGGACCAGAGGAAAGAAGAAAAAATAGTATTGATTTTCTTGAAAAACTTAACTGGGATGGGTACTGGGATATTAGATATGGTGTATAGAACTATTGGGGAGAGCATCATTTTAATCGTGTCAAGGCGACCCCACCAGGAAAGGTAAAGTGGGTGCCACCGGGAAGTAAGATCGGATAATTTCTGGGTACATTTAGTAAGGCACAACGAAATAGTATCGGGGAAAGAAGGGGCAATGTATACACCAAGGTATTTAATATGGGAGGGACTCCAAGTAAAATTGGACGCCTCAAAATCATGTTTAAAGGTAAATTTAGTAAGGGGTAAGATTTCACATTTGTCATTATTAAACTTATATCCAGAGATTTGGGAGTATTCACGAACTTCATTGAGAAATGTGGGAACCGAAATGGCAGGGTTGGACATGAAAAGCAAGATATCATCTGCATAAGCAGCAAGTTTAATGTTTGTATGGGAGAATCGAAAACCATGCAGATTAGGATTTTGGCGAAGCTTTGAAAGAAAGGGTTCTAAAGCCAGATTAAAAAGGAAGGGGGAGAGGGGACAACCCTGACGAACTCCTCTATCCAAATTGAAAAAAGAAGAGACTAGACCATTGGCACAAACCGCCGCTCTGGGGCTGGAATAGAGAAAAGAGACAAAAGAAATAAAATTGGGACCAACCCCAAACCATCGGAGGGCGGACAAGAGGAAAGTCCACTCTACTCTGTCAAACGCTTTCTCTGCGTCCAGAGCAATTGCCGCTAGCGAATTCTGGAACCTTGAGGACCTGGATAAGACATTGAACAAAAGTCTAGTATTGTCTGTAACAAATCCAGATTGTTCTGGGTCCAACAATTCAGGGAGAAAAGGATCAAGTCTTAAAGCAAGAGATTTAGCGTATAATTTATAATCGATGTTAACCAAGGAGATGTAGTGTTGAGTGTCTTTCCCTTCTTTAGGAATGATACAAATATGGGCATCTGAGAAAGTGCCAGAGGAAGTGCCACTAAGTATAAAAGAATCAATAAGAGAGTGCAATCTAGGGAATAGTAATTGGGAGAAGTGCAAATAAAATTCAACTGTGAATCCGTCCGGACCTGGAGCTTTATCCTTCTTTATCCTTCTTAAGTGACTGAAGTGCAGTGTGTAATTCAGAGTTAGAGATGGGCAATTCAAGAATGGATAAATCAACAGGGAAATTAGGAGGTGGTTTAATACTGGAAAAAAAGGTAGCGAGGGATTGGGCAGATGGGTGAGTTTCAGAGGAGTAGAGCGTGGATATCAACATCCGTATGTTTTAAAACCAAATTAACATCAAAAACAGATTCTATGTTCAATTTGTGTTGCTTAACTTTTAAATAATTGGCTAAAACCTTACCCGCTTTGTTCTTTCCCCCATAAAATTTGGAGCTAGATTTCAATAAATAAAGTGAGGCATCATCAGTGGATTGTTTGTTGAATTGCATCTTAGCTTCAATAAGAGTTGTCAAACTTTCCTGCGAGTGAGAAGTATAAAAGGAATGCTCCAAATTCTTAATCTTAAGGAGGAGATCATTCGCAGTTTTGCGAGCGATCTTACGCTTTTTGGACACAAAATCAATGATAAAACCTCTGGCTGCAGCCTTATAGGTGTCCCAAATAGCGTGTTTTGGTAAAGTGGGCGCATCGTTAATGGAAAAAAATTCTGCGGTGAATTCAACAAAAGAAGTGGTGAACTTGGGATCCAAAAGTAGGGAGTTATTAAAGCGCCATCTTTTTGGCCCAGTGGACTTAGGTAGGACATCTACGGTAACCAGCACAGTGGCATGATCAGAAAACAAGATGGGACCAATATCAGCGTAAGTGAGGGATTGAGAGATATGATGGGAGAGGAAAATGTAATCAATACGTGACTGTGATTGGTGGGCTGGGGAGTAGAAAGTAAACTCTTTAGTAGTGGGGTTACAAAGACGCCAGGCATCAATGAGTTTATGCTGGGAAATTGCTTGAACAAACAGTTTGTGAGACTTATTAGGAACATAAGATGCTTTAGAATGCCTGTCTAAAAAGGGGTCCAGGGGCAAGTTGCAATCCCCCGCCATAATAAAATTATCATCTACGTATTCAGAAATACGAGGAGCCATTGTGCGCCTAAAGGTGAGGTCACCACCAGTAGGTGCGTATATGTTGAGAAGGGAAATAGGGACACCCTTCGAGGAAAGTTTGACATACAACCATCTACCTTCAGGGTCTGATTCAGAGATCAAGAGCGAATGAGAGAAAGATTTGCGGATTAACACAACCACACCATTTCTTTTACCATCTCCAGGAGCAGAAAACACAACGCCTACCCAGCCCCTTTTAAGCTTAGCAGCTTCAATGTCAGACAAATGAGTTTCTTGCAAAAAGGCAATATCGACATTTAACTTGGCTAAATGTGAGAGAATTTTTTGTCTCTTAATAGGAGAATGCAGACCCTTAACGTTCCATGAAACAATACGTACTGCCATTAAGAAATATTAAAGAAGTAATACAAAGAAAAATCATAACATCGAGAAAAAGCCTCATGAAAAATAGTAGGATAAGGAAAAGAAGAAAAGAAATAGGAATAGAGAAGAGCTGAATTAAATAGAAGAAAGAAGAAGAAAGGAGGATTGAGATAAGTCGTGAAGAAAGAGAAAAACCAAGGTGATGCTGAGATCAATAAAAAGATAAAGTGAAGTCCCGAGAACTCTGTAAATAAGGTCAAGTGAAAAAGAGAAACGAAATAGCAGAGCAAGATCAATGAACCAACAAAATAAGAGAGAAAAAGATCAAAAGAAGAAGAGCATATATATGGATCAGAGGAGGTATGAAATAGCAAGGTGAGATGATATTGAAAGCGAAGAGAGTGTGACCAGAGAAACCAAAAAGCAATAGGGAGAAAGAAAAAGAGAAAGAGGAAAGAAGAGAAAGGGCGTGAAAAAGGTACCAACACCAATGAACCTAAGAGTATGAAGGAAGGAGACAAAATAAGGAAAAACAAAACAGGAACGAACATATCAGAAAAAGAATGAAAAATACTCACAAGGGGTAATGCAGGAAAAATACGATCAGGAACAAGAACAAACAAGGACGTACGTGGAAGCAGGGGGAGGGAGGTAGGGCCAACTGGAGAAGGCAGGACACTCGGGGTCAGGGGAACGTCCAACCAGAGAAACAGGACGGAGACGCAAAACAGTGATCTGTGGAGGAGGAAAGATAACAAAATTAGATATCAACAAGTGACAAGGGCAAAAGGCATAGAATGAATAGAACAAACCAAGAATTCATAATGTCAATAGTAAATACTACAAGGGAGAACATGCACTCAACAAGAGAACAAACCTATTTAAAAACAATGAAATTAGAGAGGGAAACAACAACTATAAAAAGCTGGAGCATCAATGTAAAACTTCAGCAAAGAGTCATGTTGGAGGAGAAGAAGAAGGACCAGAAAGCTCCATGTCCGCTTGACCGCAGGAATTCAGGAAACTCCGAAGTCGCGTGGGCTCCTCATATGTCGCAGTCTTATTATTATAGGTGACTTTAAATAAGCAAGGATGGAAAAGACCATATCTAGCACCAATAGAACGTAGTTCAGGTCTCATATCTAAGAAGGCCTTACGACGATTTGCAGTGGCTCTGGCGTAATCCTGCGCAAAGAACAAAGTGGAGCCTGACCAAGTGATACGAGGAGAGGCTTTAGCCGCAAAAAGAACTTTCAATAAATCTGTGTACTCCAAAAAGTACATTATTACACCTCTGGGCCTCACTGATGTGGAAGGGGAGGAGGGAGCCCTCCCAAGCCTGTGGGCTCGCTGGATATTGAGAGGGGTATCCTCAGGTAAGTGCAAAAGCTTAGGAAGGAAAGACTTGAAAAAAGTAATGGGATCCTTCCCCTCGCAGCCCTCCACCAGGCCATAAAGACGAAGATTATTACGTCTATTTCGATTTTCCAAGTCCTCCACTTGTTTCTGAAGAGAAGAGATCTGCGCATGCATATGGTTGACTTTGGCTGCAGAATCCTGAAGAGAAGAGACGTCACGCTCCACCGACGACATTCTTTCATCCATCAAGGACCAATTGTCAGTGAGAACCTGCAACTTAGCTTTGGTTTCCTCCATGAAAGGGCGCAAGGCCCGAATCTCTTCAAGAAGTAACTCCATCGAAATGGTCGAAGAAGACTTGGGAGGCGAAGGTGGGTCCTTTTTTAAGCGCTTAGGCGTCATTTTTGCTGAAGACTGCGAGGAGGGTTCCATGGTCGGCGACGTCTCGGTGGTCAGAGGAGACTGAGAAGCTTCTAAATTAGCCAATTCCGTGAAGAGTTTAGAGTTTTTAATGTAGTTGCGCTTTTTAAATTTGGTGGAACTTTCAGCCATAGATGCGCCTGCAGAGTGTGGTTACACACTGCCAAACCAGAGACAGAGTCAAGTATTTTACAGGATCCGAGGCACATAAAAAATAAAAAGGAGCACGCAGGAAAATTTGATGAGGAAAAATGCAATCCAGATAAGCAGTAATATCAAAAAATCAGAAGACTCAAATTGAAAACTCAAAATGGCCGCCAGATATGAAGAGAGCAAAACATTTAATTCAAGAAACAGCTTTGCCAAATAGTCAAATAAAATAGTCACCCATCAGTAGACAGCCACGACAGCAGAGTTGATAAAGGAGCAGGAGGCATTGCAGACTTAGTTCAGCAACCAGGGATGCAACACGCGGTAATCGCGCTTCTGAGGGGACGACGAGCACCACAAACAAACAAAATGGCGGTCGCGGCCGATGCAGAGCCGCGACCGGGAGTAAAACGGAGCTGAACACGAAGCAAATCTGCCTTGTCGCTGAAGAAGGACTCAGGGCATTCCAGAGACCTTCCGATGTAAGGGGCTATCTTTCATTGTCCGCATAGTGGGCGCAAACCACCTGAAATCTCCGACGCAGACGGAGCCCTCACGCCGGTGCCGCCATTCTCTCGGGCGTCTAGCCACGCCCCAAGCTAGGCAGCTCTGTCTCGAACATTTGGTCTATATCCACAAGGACCTCTGCCCAGCACCGATGCAGATTGGGGCAGTGCCACAGCAGATGAGATAATGTGCCGTAGTGACCGCAGTGTCGCCAACATTTGCCATTGCATCCCTGCTTCCACCTAGACAGCCGTGAAGGTGTGTAGTACCAGTAGTGTGCTAGCTTAAGGAGTGTCTCCCTTCGGGCTGCGCTACCTGCCGACGTGCGGGCCCAATGCAAGATGTCCGTCCATTCCTTGTCCGTGAACGTGTTCACATTCCGACTCCCATCTTGTCCTGACTGGCGAGAGTAGGGGAGTAGCAGGGGTGTTTATAAAAGTATAGTTATCTGACAGCAGGCACCAATCGACGCTCCGTGTCAGGAGCCAGCGCTCAAATGACGTAAGAGGCCTGCTTGCGTTGGGTCGTATCTCCAGTTGAGTCACTCGGTGGCGGACTGTTGCATATCGCCACCACTCTGAGCCTGAGCGTCCGAACTCTTGTTGGATCCGTGAGAAGTCCCGCAGTCCCCGCTCATCAAAAAGGTCCCCCATGCGCGTGCCACCGACCTCTTGCCACCATGAAAATGTTGAGCCAAGCACGGCCGGTGGAAAATCCGCATTCCCTATGATCGGGGTGAGGGGAGAGGCCCTTAAGAACAAATATACCCAAAGGGGTTGAGGCAATCAGGTACCCCACTTAACAACAGAGATGATGGGAACAGTTAAGTAAATGTCTTCGTGGTGCATCGAACCTTAAGTACAAGCCCTCTCTACTTCAAATTAAAAGCAACTTCCAAAATAACATTAGTTATTGATGGTTCAGCACTCATAATACTAGTGACAACTAATCTGTTAAATATAAGTTCAACATTTCATTCCAGGCCCTTAAAAGCACAGTTTGTCCCAGGCCCCAAGGGTGGCCCTGACTATTGGGGAGATGTACACTCCCGGAGGACGGTTCTTACGCGGGAGCCGGGGTCTCTTCCAGATATAGACACCGGCTCCAGCCTGGTCCAGGAAGCAGAAGTGCTTCTCCGTGAGTGCGCTTTGCCACTCCACGAGGAATCTCAAATGTGCAGCCTGGTGGTAGCGCATCAGGTGCGGTATCCCCAGGTCTCCTTTGACCACTAGGAGGTATGCACGCTTCCTAGCCTTCCCGACTTCCTTACCACCCCAGATAAAGGACTCCAGCGTGAGATGCAGTTTCATCAATGCGGGGGGAGGCCTGTATTAAATATAGAATCTTGGGCAAGAGAGACAGCTTTACGGCTGATTTTCATCCCGACCAAGACTGACTGAGGGAGCGCACTGTGGCCAGTAGGGTGGTAGTTATGCGACAGGGACTTATCTATGGTCGGGAATATGTGAATGCTTAGGTATAGAATATCCTATGTAGCCCATGTAATAGGAAATGTTTTTGCTAGGTATGCCTGTTCCTCCCATGGGATGGTGAGATTAAGGGCTTGAGATTTGGTGGCATTCATCTTGAACCCAGATGCTTTCCCGAATGCCACCAGTTCCTCAAGTAGTGGGGGCAGCGACTGACGTGGTTGGGTAAGAGAGAGCAACACGTCATCGGCATATAATGCTATCTTGTGTACTTGTCCACCCATCCACACTCCCTCAATGAGCGGGTGCCCCCCAGACAAGTTCCGCCAGCGGCTCCATGTAGAGTGTGAACAGGAAGGGGGAGAGGGGGCACCCCTGCCATGTTCCCCTCGAGATTAGAAATACAGAGGGATAATTATTTATTTACTCACACTAGAGCCTTTGGGTCTGCATAGCTAGCCATGATCCATAACTCACACTAGAGCCTTTGGGTCTGCATAGCTAGCCCAGATCCATTGACAGAAACGAGGGCCTAAACCTATAGCCTCCAATACCCCCTTCAGAATGGGCCAGTGCACCCTCACAAACGCTTTTTGATAGGAGTAATGTGGGTGTCCGCGAGCGCTTAGTTTTGTCAATTAGATGAAATATCCGCTTCGTGTTGTCTCCGCATGTTCGCCCCGGAATGAATCTCGATTGGTCTGGGTCTACCCGTCCGGGCATGCACCATCCCAAACTGTTGGCAAGGATCCCCGTAAACAGTTTAGCATCTGCGTTAGGCAGGGATATGGGGCAATAGCAGGCAGTGCTGCCGGTCTTTTCAGGGTTTAGGTAACACTGTAATGACGGCTCTTCTCATAGTCTCCGTGAGCCTCCCCATGGCACTAAAGGAGTTATATAATCTAGCCAGTATGGGGGACAGGTGCTCCGGAAATGTTTTATAGAAGGCATCTATGAATCCATCTTGTCCGGGGGCTTTATCTACTTGAAGCCTACCTATCACCTCAAGAACCTCCTGTGTAGTGATAGCTAATTCTAAGGGAGTAGCTACAGCTTCCGACAGTTTTGTGGGGGAGGCCCGCTCCATTAGAGGTGCGGTGCGTAGGCCGCAGGGGCTCCTCCTTAGTTGGGCATAGTACCGGCCAGATGCACCTGCAATCTCAGTATCTCTCGTCAAGGGGCGTTGATGTTGATCCAATAAAGCTTGAACACAACGGGCTTGTGTCTTGGTGCGGAGCCTCTGTGCGAACAGTCTGCCAGCCTTGTTACCCCCGGTGAAGTATTTCTGTTTTGTGCGAAGCAAAGAGTGTTCCGCGACATCCATATCTACGGCCTTTAGTTGTTTCTTGGCTATGGGCAAATGCCACCGCACCTTGTGGGACCCCGTATGCCTGTGTCACTCCTCCATGTCCCTCACCTCCGCGCACCTGGCTATGCGTTCTTTAATATGTCTCGCTGCTATAGCTATGTGGGCTCCCTGCACCCCCGCTTTAAGTGCCTCCCGCAGCGTAGAGATAGGTATGTGTGGAGCGTGGTTGGTGGCGAGGTAGTCTGTCTTGAATTACTCCCCAGACTTCTTTAACGGCAAAGTCATATAAGAGCAATTTAGGATTGAGGCGCCCCATCTTGGAAATCTGACTATCATTGGGAAGACGCAATGCGAGCGAGATGGGGAATGAAATGAGAGGCCACCCCAATGTCAGTTTGCGCCACCCTCGGAAGCAGGGAGGCAGAGACCAGAAAAAAGTTGATTCTGGCATATGACTGGTGTGCAGCAGAAAAATGTGTGCATGTTCTTGTAGAGGAGTGCACGGTCCTCCCGACGTCATCCAACCCTGCATCTGTGAGTCACTGGAGTCCCAGTAGTGAGAGCGCCTCTGCATGGGCCTTCCCTCTGAGGGGTCCGGTCTAGGGCTGCGTCCCGCACAATGTTGAAGTCCCCCCTATTAGGATATTGGCATGCGGTGTAGTGAGGATTGACCTAATCGCGTGGCGAATGAAGGGTTCCTGGCGATCGTTGGGTACGTAAAGACATGCAAGTGTGAAGCTTTGTTGATAAAAGGAAATCCGCACGGATATCATGCGGCCTGTAATCTCTGAGCGTATCGGAAGGACTTGACCTTGAAAATGTGTGGCTAAATGGATGGCCACCTCCGGCCTCTTGCTAGGCCCAGCTGACCAGAACTGGAGGTCGACCTACTTCAATCTCATGCGACTCCAGTCCTTTTTTACAAGGTGAGTCTCCTGTAGAAGGCAGATGTCACATTGCGGAGCCTTCATTTGGGACAGTAGTGCTGTTCTCTTTGCTGGTGAGTTGAGACCCTTCACATTGAGACTAATGGCCCTCACCATGACAACCTAGAGTTACCGAGCGCAATGTTAGCTCTGGAGTGCGACACAACGCCCCCCCCCCCCTGCCTCCCTGATGTAATGGGTTGGGACATTTGTAAGAGTGGACGGGGCATGACATATACAAGTTCATTAACTGGTAATTAACAGGTAATGACGTAGTAGGGGTCCGCGTTGTCGGCTAGCCGCACAGGCCGTCTGGAATGATGGTCTGTGGAGCTGCACGGCTGCCCTTTTAATGCTTGATCCAGAGTCTGGTGTAGGTCCCAGGGCCGAGCTCATAGCTCATGTGTGTCCGTGCCCGCCCGGGGCTCAATGGCCCTCAACCAACATCAAACTACATCAGGGGTGTAGGGTGTGCAGCCGGTTCCTGTCTCCAGGGCCTTCATTCATCTCGTTGCTCAGGTGAGTGGTCTCGCTTGGTGAGGGGGTGCAGCACGGCTGATCTTTTCCTAATGCTTTCGTCTGTGGTCGGTTTGTTCATAGTTTTGGTTTTGGGGGGCTGGGACTTGAAGCTCCTCTGATGACTCGTCCCGAACGAGGAGGACGGGGAGCACTGATTTTCAGTTCGGATACTTTGACCCAGATCCAGGCCAGTGTCACCGCTGTCTCTGAGGGGTGCGAGTCGACCGACTCTCGCCTTCCAATGAAAGCGGAAAGGATGACCCCATCTGTAACGCACTCCTTGGTTTCTCCCAAAACCCGTGATCGGCTTCACCTGGCGGCGGCAGTGCAGAGTAAAGGGGAAAGGCCTTTGAGCAGGCGACCTTGATCCCCTTCAACAGGAGGTGGATTGTTTTTCTTACATTTTATTTACTAAGGTTTTGTGCAGACATATGTATGCTACAGATGCAATATCAAACCATACAGTTTCCTTACAGAGCTTGGAGCCTAACAGTAGTTAACGGTAGACCAAACTAGAACCAGATTGTGCTATATCCTTTTATCTAAAACGCTCCTATGCCGTGCTTGTTGTGTTG
Organism: Triturus cristatus; assembly: GCF_964204655.1. Classification (NCBI taxonomy): domain Eukaryota; kingdom Metazoa; phylum Chordata; class Amphibia; order Caudata; family Salamandridae; genus Triturus; species Triturus cristatus. Next base: position 1,235,563,040 of record NC_140582.1, read on the forward strand.
TCTAAGAAACCAAGTATACAGGACATTTTGACTAGAGGTTTACCTATAGGTCCCGAGATACTGACGGGCATTTCTTTGAATACAAGCAGAAACCGTGACAATAACTTACGACATAAAAAAATAAAGAGTGTACGGAGTGCACTTATAATCATGTGGGGGAGCAGTACACACAGGGTGACCTGACCAGTTCGACAATTGGGGTAAGGTTGGTAATTAAGTACCTGTGGCTTGTGCGGCATTATCTGGGATTGTCTCATCTTTTTTTAAGCCAGGTCATGAAGGGTTCCCAAATATCTTTCAGGCATGATGCCATGGGCATTAGGTCCCAGAATGCAGCTAGTTGGTCTTGACAATAAGCGATATCCTGTACCCAGGTATCTATACGGGGAGTTCTAGTGGCACACCAGTGTATGGCCAGTCTACGCTTTGCAAGGAATAGCATCATACCTATGAGTCGGCGTTTCTCAGGCGGGACTCCCTCAACATAACCCAAGAAGGCCACCAGCGGTGTGCATTCCAGTGATATCTCTGTGACCTCCTGTATGGTTACATACACCGCCTTCCAGAATCTGGCTATGGATGGGCAGTCCCACGCTACATGCATAAAGGTTGCGTTTTCCTGCTTTCACTTCCAACGCCTTGAATCCTGGTATAGCCCTAATTTGTGTTTTGCAAGGGATTGCGGTACCCGATGCATGAATTTGAAATGAATAAGTCTCAGTTTATAGTTTGGGGATAGGTGTCTTCGCCTGGAGCAACAGAATGACCATTGTTCATCTGTGGGCAGTTCAATCAGATCTTCCCTCGACTGAATCACAGCCTCCGGGGCAACAAATGGGGCGTTTGACTGCGTAAGATTGTATAGTCTGGTGATCAGTTTGCGGGGAGATGGGGTGACTAGTAGGAGTTCTAACGGCATCATAGTCGCAGGAGATGTGGGGAACGAGGAGTGAGGTGTTTCACAGGCTGCTCTGAGCTGGTAATATAGTAATAATTCCAGGATGGGAATTGGATTGCTGTCTTGGATTTGCGGCGTCTCCAAGAATGTATCCTTTGGATATAAGTCGCTCAGCGTGGAGAGGCCCATGTTACGGGCGCGTGTTATGGTGCCCTCATCATGAAGGATAGGGAACCGAGGATGGTATGCAAGAGGGGTGGATAGTGCGTATAGCAATGGGGTACTGACCCATTTCCTAAGACCCTCCCAGGCCCATCGCAGAGTCTCGACCGTGTTCACTTCGCCGGTCGTTCTATGATACGGCTTGTATATAGTGGCATGCAAAGGAGTGGGGCTGTCACATCCTTCTCGATGGCTACATGCAGCTGAAATGGGATGTATCCAGAAATGGAGAAATTGAGCTTGTGCACACAATGCATAGAGTTCGAAGTCAGGGGCACCCACCCCTCCCTGTGAAAGCGGTCGTGTCAACAGTTCCCAGCTCACTCGCGGCTGCTGCCCAGACCAGGGCTATTAAGATGGATCAAAGTGATTTTAAAAAGGCCTGAGTTAGGGGGATGGGAATATTAGCAAATAAATAAAGAAATTTGGGGAGGACTATCATTTTCGTTATGGAGATTCTACCAGCCAAGGACAGTGGCAGAGCCGACCAAAATTTAGACTTGCACTCCAGCCAGTCCAGCAGTTTGCCAAAGTTCATGCGCCAGATTTCCTGCAAGTCTCTGCTGAGCCACACGCCTAGGTATTTTACAGCGCCATCAGCCCATGTAAGCGGGAATTCCAGTTTAGTTTCTAATGGGGCTTCAGCTAGTGGTAGGATTGATGATTTAGACCAATTGATCTTTATGCATGACATACCGCCAAATTGAAGATTTCACGTAACACTGTATTCAGATTTTCATCTGGTTTATGAATGTATAATGTAATATCGTCGGCGTATATTGAAATGATCAGACTTCTATCTGTGAATCCCAGCCCGCGAGTGGAATGGTGTTGTCATATTCTGACAGCTAATGGTTCCATCGCCACTGCGAATAGCAGCGGCGATAGTGAGCAGTCCTGTCTTGTGCCGTGTGTTATAGAGAATGGTCCTGATAAAAGTCCATTAGCTGTTAGGCGAGCTGTAGGTTTAGTATAGGCTACTCAGTTTGATGAAGTTGGGACTAAATTCCATCCTAGGCAATATTGTAAATAGGAAAGGCCACTCAAGCGAGTCGAATACCTTGGTGACATCAAGAAATGCCGCAATGGCTGGTAGTTGGTGGTCGATCCGGTGAGCAGTAGCGAAAAAGGTGCGCTGATTGTGGGCTGTTAATCTGCCTGGAATGAAACCAGATTGATCTAGTCTGGCTATTAGCGGTAGGAACAGTTGCAACCTATTGATGGAGCAAGGACTCGTTTAGGTGAGACTTGCTCGAATTCAATTCACTCGTATTAATTTATTAACATGAATTATTAATTGTGTTTGTGATTAATCCTTGCATATTACATTTACATAAATAAGACAGAGAAGCTTGCCCATGTGTTTTCTAACTAATAAATACGGATAGCGGACTAAAAGCGCGGCTCTAACCGGGAAAACTTTACTGCGCATGCGTCGATTGCATCTACGTAATGTGACGTTTAACAGCTTTGTAGGGAACTTCTTGCGCATGAGCAGAATTTTTATTTATTTATTTTTATTTGAAATGTTTTATATAGCCCTGGCTAGACCCGGAGGTATCAGAGCGTTTTACATGAGGAAGAAACATTGTTTCAGAACATAGTTACAAAGTTACATCAGTTACTGCAGCGCAGTTACAGGAATTACAGGAGTACAAAAGCATAGCATAAACATGAGGAAAAAGAATAGGCAAGGGGAGAGAAGATTAGGGGAGAGAGAGAAGGAATAGGGGAGGTAGACGGAGAATAATGGAGGGAGGAGGAGGGGGAGGGTGTAGGAGCCACTATGGGGAGACGAGGGAAAACAGTGTCCCACATCCAGCTGGGTAGGTGACGGTCGAGGGGCAAACCAGAGCCAAACTCCTCTATAGCTGCGTGGGACAGCTCCACCGGTCGTCGGCCAAAGGTTGCTCGTGCACCGCAGTACACACAGAAAGGTTTTAGTTTCAGCAGAATGCACTAACATGGCGTCTTCAAGACTCACATGCATGGCACCTGCTTTGCTGTTTAGAAAACGCTTTATTTACTAAGAGCTAATTCACTCGTGGCGGGACCTCTGCAATGGGTAATTACAGTAAGGAGGTCCCACTACCATTCTGGAGGCCCTATGTGAATCTGCCCCTCTGCGTTTGAACACCTAGGAAGATATTTATGAAATGCTGGTCGCAACAAACTGGCTGCAATTTGCAACCAGTATTTCAGCTACTAGTAAAGAATTTCATGAACCGACCTATCTACTAATATCTCTCTACTAAATATGGGTTTGTATATTTCTGGTTCAGAGTTGGTGGTAATCTGACCTACCTAATGAATACTAGTAGGTACAAATGGTGCCTCACTTCGACTGGTAGACATCACTGGGATGGTGGTGTGCCTCACTTCGACTGGTAGACATCACTGGGATGGTGGTCTGCTAAGGTCTGACAACCACTATGTCTGTGATAGCTTACTTTATTGAATGGAGTTTTCTTACAAGAGCAGTTGACTTTTTAAGTTGTTGAGAGTTGTCAATGGTAACCCGGTCCTTTGCTTACTCCCCAACAAACTTGTAACTTTATTAACATTGCAAATAGCTTAATCCACAAGTCGGGATTTGATAATTTTTCAATATTTCGTGACTGGATTTCAATTGAAAAACAATGTTGAATGTCATATCAATTCAGTATTGGGGAGGAATACCTACACCACACCCCTTACACATACCAGATCAGTATGGGGTCACAATTCCATTTTATGAGTCAGTAAAAGTTTACCTACTCCTAAAACGGGATTAGGAAATTACAAAAAGTATTTTTGGAGTTGCACACTCAACGTTCAAGGGTTTGCAACCATGAATGTATTTCCACCAATTCTGTTGCCATTTATATTCTGGAGAGAGTAAAAAGTGATAGGTTGACTCTCAGCCACTGGTAATTTCCATTTTCAAGCTTTATTTCGGTCATTATAGACCATAAAAGCAGAAAGTATAATACATACATCACTGGATTTGAGCGATAAAAACATCAATAAACATTAAAAAATATAACCAGAATGCAGATGAATTGATCAGGTTACATAACAGGAAAAAAGAAGTAAAAACAGCGATTTTATGAATTAATTGTGTTAAAACAGTAGAAAATACAAAAAGGGCGTTTAACATATGCGGGGGGAGTTTAACAACTTACGGCGCCTAAGCCAAATGGAATTGAGGAAACGGGACACAGCAAAAACAATCGGAGGATGGGTGTCAGTTCTCAAAACTCTAAAGGCCACTGGTAATTACTTGGGCCCCATTTCTGTTCATGTTCTTTTAGCTCACTGTGTCATCTCAGACAGGAACCAACCACATGCAAACCAGCCTTAGCCCTTCTCCAATACGGACAATCTAGCCCAACGTAGACCAGTGTTGGCCTAGTGGGACCTCCTCAGTGAACTATACCCTGAGTCCTGTGACACAGATATTTTGATGTAAAATAGCTATTAAGAGAACTGCAAAGAGGGTTATATGGTCACACTTTATTTAAAACTGGTGTTATTTGCCCAGGCAAGAGATATTAAATGGGCAAGTAACTCCAATTTGCCAAATTGTGTGGAAATGACAGCACTCATGGTCCTGAGAGACAAATACTTTCCTACTGTGCATTAAATGTTTAATATTCACACACATTTCTATAGGCACATTTGTTTAAGGCTAGAGAGAAATATCTGACCTCATCTAAAATCCCTTTTGTGAATGCTAATCCTGGGATTCGCAGTATCATGGGGTTTGCGACCACAAAAGGGCTTGTCTTGCTGTACATCCACCACTTTACAAGACAGAAACATTTTTCAGACTCGTGAAAGGACTTTGAATCCATTTCATATCACAGATAGGTTGTGGTGTGAAAGGGACACCCACTCCTATTTTAAAATCAAAATTGATTGATAAGTTGTTTGTGTAGACCCGCAATTGTGGTTTCAAACCATTGATGAGTTATCGACTCCCAAGTTGGGGTGGTAGCTGATTTGCAATGCTTGGCGTGACCTCTAACGATACAGGTATCACAGTCACTCGGCATTGAGGAGCAGTCACCCGTGTTTCCATGCCAACTGCCTCGCCCACTACACAACACATCACAACACCATCACCTTCCTCCAGCACCCTCATGGACAATTTAAAGCGTAGGTTTCAAGGGCTAAAGAAAGAATGTCTTGTAACTTCCAGTGCTTCTGAAATGTCTTTTCCTTCTCAAAGTGGATGACTCGCAGCTGGCGATGATCCGCGATTTCAAAGCCTCCTCACTGTAGGGTTTGTCAAGTTCACAGTCTTTGCCAGAGCCTTGAGTCATGTAACAAATTAATCACTGAGTTCTCCTTGGTGCTCATGGATAGAAAGAAGCAAATATCCCTCATAAAAAGGACATGTTTGAGGGTGAAAAATGATCAACCTTGAGATGGGGTTTGCCCGTTAATAATCACTGTGCGTGGGGCTACAAATTATCACAGCACAAAAGTTCCCCAATCGACCAGGAATTAAAAAATGAATTCATAAACAACCCATTATGAGACAGATCTGTTTCTTATGACTGCAACATTTATTTTTTACACTAAATTACATACTATTAACTAAATCAATACAATTTGCTGTAATCAGAGTGATAAAATATACAATGATAGTCATTGTCGGCACCATAAATTAATAAAATACATCAACACAGACCATCGTTCATTTTTCAAAAGTGATTACCATCACCCCAATCTGTAAAAATTAAACACATTAACTTTGTTTCACTTTTTCTTTCATTCTCTTATAATAGGATCATGTGCGTAATATGTTCCACATCTCTAAAAGTCCCACTATGTAAATTATATTCACTCATCTGGATAGATGGTAATGAACTCTTATTTTTAGTTCATATAGCATCTCATTAATTTCTTTCATTGGAGTCTCTTATTTCTCTATTACATTTCTCAGTGCCTCTCCCAGAAAGTCTACGCGTTTCGACCTCATGCAGTGGAACAAACAAGTTTGTTAAGGTCTTCTTCCTTTCGTCTGAGATCTTCACTCTTACCACTGATTGCCAGGGTGTTCCATCAGGAGTGAAATTCTGCATTTATTGGCAAGGTGCACACCCTTCTGTAACATTCCTCAAATAATCCACCATGACATGAAGGTTCCTTTATTCATAAAGAAGATCCCATCCATCCATCCATCCACCCGCTCCCTAGAGTAACTGACACTGGTCTCTCAACCCTCAACACATTTCACCTGGCAGGAGACATCATGGTGTTCCAGCATTACACATAGCTTATGACATCCACAGAGCTCGTCCATTGGACAGCTACCCAGCTACCACACACCTCCTTCCCTTGCTAAATAAAACAAAGTTTAATACATATATATACATCCTAAAATTATAAGTGACAAACCTAAGTTATAACAACCATACAAATACATAAAGTGATTGAATATTTTTTATCCTTAACAGGTTTCTTGGCTATAACAAACCTTACAGGCACATTAAAAGATTAAACCTAGTCTTTCAAATCACCAGGTTTCCTCACAGCCCTACAAGATCTCTTTATCTCCACCCTCTTATCATTATCCTCTGCCACTCCTACCACCTCGTTATTGTTCGAAGGAATCAACTTTCCTTTGTACAAGACAACTTTGATAAGATTCCCTATCCAATGGTCCTGGATTTTGACAGCATTGTTGAAAGTCTTTATAACCTGTCTTGGTTTTGAGGAGTTAGGCCATTCACCCCCTTTTCTGAGGCGTTTGATTACAAAAAAATCACCTACCACAACCTCTATTTTCCTCAACACTTTTCTCTCAGCAAAACACTTTTTCTCTGCTTCTCTCTCACACCAATAAAATCAAATTGAATTGTCTTTATTCGATCTTCCAAATGCAGATTATAAAAGATACACATGATAAAAACAAAATATATAGTAAACACTCATGTTAAAAAATAACGACCACCTGGCACATGCATCAAGCATAATTGCACTGGCAAAAATAGCGAAAATGCAAAATAGGCCGTTAGCGACCGCAAAACGAAACTTTCCAATGCATCAACTGTAATACCGAAAAAACAAGAGAATTGCAAAAAAAAGCTCTTGCAAATTTAGCGATTAGCAAAATAGTGAAACCATAATAGCGAAACATACAACTGCTACCGCAAATAGCGATTAGCAAATCAAGAATCGCAAAGCAATGCATCAAAAAATCGCAATTAGCGAAATCTCTGAAATTCGCAATTTAGCAAGAGCAGAATAAGGGGAATCTCAACCAGGAGGTAAAGTTAAAAAAACTAAGAATTTTTTTTTAACACGTGCAAACTATTAGAAACCCTTTAAAAATGCCTCAGGAGACCCCGCAAGCCTTTCACAATGGCAGCCCTCTACGTGCTGGCAAGGAGGAGGAGGATCAATGCAGCAGCCCAGCGCAGGCGGAGGATACAGGAGAGGGTATTCCGAGTGCGCATAACATTGCTGGGCCAATATGAAGACGAAATAAATGATAAGTACCGGCTGAACCGTGCTATGATAATGCGCCTCATAGCAGATTTGGAACCCCTGCTGCAGCATCAGACCCGTAGGACCAAAGCCATCCCTGCACACGTACAGGTTCTATGCAGCCTGCACCTACTAGCGTCAGGCAGTTTCCAGGGGGTAGTAGCCAGAGCTGGTGGTGTATCCCAAAGCGCACTCTCACGCTTCTTCCGGAAATTCCTTGACGCCATGTTGACAATAATTCACATCAACATCACCTTCCCCACAACCCCACAGGAGTTGAACCAGACAAAACTGGAGTTCTACCAGGTGGCACATTTTCCACATGTCATCGGATGCATTGACTGCACGCATGTTCCCATCTGTCCACCAGCAGCCAACGAGTACATCTTCCGGAACAGGAAGTCGTACCACTCCATCAATTGTATTTGCTGACATGCGGATCAGGCTCTGGTGATGCCTTCTCCTCTTAGTGCGTTGTCCTGCAAGCACTGCATGGCTGAGCTCCTGTAGGCTCAAATTTGTCTGCTGATTCCCCTCAGCAACCACTGATGTTAGTTCGTGCACATTATCTGCCATTGTGCTTATGTTTTTGGCCAGCTTTTTGATCTGCATATTGATTGCGCCCAAGTGTCTCCCCTGCAGGCACTGCACACGTAGCATCTGAGACTCCACGCCGCCATATACATTTGGAACCTGCTCATCATGTGCCGCAATACGGGCCCTGGACCAGTGCCGTCGTCCTGTTTGCACCTGTGCCTGTATTGGAGTTGGTGGAGGGACACGTGGCTGGCTGGAGGATGTAGTGGCTGCTGGAGTCTGATCGGATTCCATTTCTAGCAGTGAGGGTACATGAGCCCTACGTTTTGGTGGAGGGGCTGGTGTGTTTTCTGGGACCACAGGAGTCTCTGCATCCGTCTCTGCAGGTGTTTCTGAGATGACGAGCTGGTCACTATCCTCGGAGTCTGCCTCCGCTGCATCTGTGATGTGAAACAGTGCAGTGTTAGTCTTGTATGATCCTAATTCTGTTTATCATTTGGCATACTTATTTCAAAATAAATCACTGATTTAAACACACTGGCTGGCATGCGGTATTGGTATGTTTAATTAACCATTTTAGCTTTTGAATGACCACTTGTTTGACATGACTACAACACCCATGATGCATTTTTGTATGAGGTGAAACGTGGCATGGGGTTTTACCTGTACACTGTGATTTGCCTGGGGGAATGTGCTTGATTTTACAGTACGCAGAGGATTAGCGCTTGCATGCATCTTACCTTGTGGTGTTCCTGCTGCGCCGGATGTGTCCAATTGTGTCACTTCGACGACTGCCTCAGGCTCGATTGTCCCCTCAACAAGGCCCTCGAGGGCTGTGTTCGCGGGTGCATTCGATGGACCCCCTCCTGTGCCAGCTGCTTCCTTCACCCTTTCTCCTATGCGCTCCTTGGCGCGTTTCCTCAGGTCATACCATCTTTTCTTCAATTCATCAATGCTGCGGTGTGTGACTCCCACAGCATTCACTTTTTCTTTTATGCGCAGCCATATTTTGCGCTTTACAGCCTCTGGCACCTTCAGGGACAATTTTCCAAAAAGTTTATCAGAGAACTTCAGCTTCCTCTTCCTAGGCGTGGCACTCTTCCCTGCATCATTTTTGTCCATCCTGGGTCTGGGAACAGTAGCTGGATACAGAGTGTGAGGTTTCTCAGCTCAGCTTCAGTTCTCTGCCTCCTCCTCTGAGCTCTTCAGGGCACTGAATGAAGCATGGACTGGATGACTTCCAGGTTGCGATGTCATCAGTCGGCTTCCAGTGCGACCCGTTTTTTGCTATTTCGCTAATAGCGATTTCGCTAATACCAAAATTGCTATTACCGAAATCGCTTTTTGCAATTTCCTGTGTTAGCGAGTCGCAATTGTGTACTCGGTCTCGATTTAGCGATTTATAGAGAATCGCAATTTTTTAGCGATTCTCTTGATGCATTCCGGTTAGAGATTTTTTATTTGCGATTCCTTATTTATCGCAAATAAGGAATCGCTTTTTCTTGTTTTGATGCATGTGCACCTACATGTTTAAAAATGAAACAGTTCCTTGTACCAGTACAGATATTAGGATAGCAGTCCAAAAAACAAGTTTTCTCTGCTTCTCTCTCACACCAATCATCCTCACCTTCATCATTTCCTAATCCAAACTCGTAATTGTTAATCCAAGAAGGCTCTACAGAGGTATTGGGAAGCCTTCCTTGGAAGAGTTCAAAAGGCATTTTCCCTGTTGTACCATGAGGTGTAAACTAGGGGTGGGCGAAGAATTCCGCTCCTCCGACAGAGTTCGCAGAGTTTTGCCCACTCCACGCCCAGTGCGGAGTTCCCAAACTACGTGAATGATGCAGAGCGGAGGTTTTTTTCCTCAAGCGGCTCGCCAACGGTAAGTTGCTGAGCACTTGCAAGAAAAAAATAATGCGCAAGAGCTCTTCCTGGCGAGATTTCTCCTCACAGGCATTTGAAGCATGTCGAGAAATCTGCCACTCGCGTTGAGGAAGTTGCCGCTCGAGTAGAATGTCCACTTGAGCAGCAGAAAGCAGCCGCTCCCTCTGGGGCAACGCATAGTGCAGTTCAGGCTGATTTTACAGCGAGGGACAAACTCTTTGAGCTAAAAATCAGTGTGAGCAGTGCAACTTAACAGACTCCGCCACTGGCAGAACTCCACGGAGAGCGGCAGAGTTTTTCTGGCACTTCGCAGAGTTCCGTGGAACAAAACTCTGTGAACTCCACCCTCCACTCGGAAGGATTTGCGAGTTCCGTGTGTTCAGTCGGGGAATGTGAAATGAAGGGAAAATCCGTCTCGCCACGGATTTTCCTGTGCTCGATTCATTCGTCTGCTAATCAGTACCCATTGACTGGGTTCCGAGCCGCCCTTCGGTTTCACATTCCCCGACTGAACACACTGAACTCGCAAATCCTTCCGAGGCCGTGTCTATCTGGTTTTTACCCCTCACTCCTGTGGCAACAACACTGCCTTAAAATTGTATGTAACCAGTCCTGAAGATGGCCTAGATTTCTACAGGCCGAATTGCCGTTGACTCCAACAGCGTTAATTTTGGCGCCCTTTTGTTATGGGCATCCTATTTATTGTTCTCCATAATCTTTCACCATTGATTGTTTGGATGCCCTAATTTTACAAGACTCATTGTATTGCTTTATTCCCTGTTGCGCCCTGTTTCACCGCTGTATATATCACTTCATGTGTCACTTGCGCCGTCACAACTTTCACGAGCACTTGTGCACAGTATTTTATCGGTTACATTTCCAGTAATGTAACGCAGTGCTTCCTATCCATGTGACTTGTACATATGATGCTTAATATGTCCAACATGCTTTAAGTATTTCAAAATACAAAAACTTCAACTGATTTTTGTCTCCCTGTGTCTCTCCCAGACACAGATTTACTTCTTAACAAACTTTATTTTTGTTTACTATATTTGTTCCTTACAATGAAACCCACATTGAGACATTGTTGTTTGATATAACAGGCCTACTAGTAGCATTTAATTTAGTCACTAGGCACATATAGTACCAATTAGGGACTTATAAGTAAATTGAGGGGCATATTTTATATACTTTCATGCAGTGCAATGCAGCAAGCCACCTTGCCCGTGGTAAGGGCAGGAACTGCCATATTGAAATCATACGGCACTTTCCTGTCCTTTCCTTGCCCTGGCACTCTTTTGACTGCCTAGTGCCAACGCAGCCACCCTCACACCATGGTACCTGCACTGTAAGCAGGATTGTTTTTGTGAAGGAAGGGACACCTGTGTCAAATTCGAGAGAACCTCGAACCAGTTCAAGGTGTACACAAAACAAAAACTTTGTTTATAGTTTAATAAAATAATTAAGAGACTCCACATGGAATAAAGATACTAACATCACTTGGTCCATTTACAGTCATGTCGTTAGAGCACGTGAATAAATGAATAATTACTTTATTGATTTAGTTTAAATCATAAAAGAGCGGCATAACTGCTAAAACACTTAAAATTCATATACAAGATACAGATTAATTGATAAGTTCTCATATAATATGTGATAAAAACTTTTTTTTAAACGGAGTGCATTGGTGCCTTCGATCTTATGATTTTAAGTCAAGCTGTTAAATGCATTGTTTTATAAGTAGACTGCAAAATAATTGGCTACACATTATCACCTTGCTTGCTTTGCTGGTGCAGATTCTCTATCGCTCTTTTCAAGTTCATTTGCAGCTATGCTCAAAAACGTTATTGCTTTGCATGCCAGTTGTGTTGTCGAGCCTCCTGAGCATTTTATTACGGCGAATCTGCAAGTCCTTATTTGTTTGTTAGACAACGTGGTTGAGTTTGTAAGGTTCATATTTCATATAAATAGGACCAAATTTATCAAGGTGATCCTATAAGGCATTGCTTCGTTAAGGCTCAGAAACTCATTTTGTACAGAACATCAATTCATGATTCATTCACCGAATTAGTAAATTTTCAGCTTCTGATTTCTGAGGCATTTCGCTGTAAATATTGCTAGCGCCTAAATACCTCATGACAGCGTCCTGCTTGACTGTCGTCGTTACACATCCTATAGTGCCTTCATTTTATGACAAGACTGGAAGCTCATTTTATGCTCTCTTTCTAGCATTTTAATTGAATAGCTGCTGGAAAGAAAACAAAGTTGAACAATAGGTGCACTAAAACACAATAAACTATAATACCCAGCATCCCCTGGTGTTGGACTACAGCAACGAGTAATACAAGTGGCATCATAAGGACAGAGTAAATAGACCCCTTCAAGACGGATAAATCCTCCTTCTTGCTGCTATATCCAAAAGATGTTGTAACATCTTTTGGATGTTAGCTACTACTGTTTAAATGCCGATATATGCTTAATTCATTTAATTTTATTTACTCTGAGTGGCTTTCCTCCACAAGCGGATCATGAAGATATAATGTTTTCCAGATGAGGCTGTCTTATCGATGATAGCGTTTATTTGCTTGACCTCGCATGGTGTCCTCAGAGCCGTGTGACGTATCTAACTGGACTCTCACACTTGTGATTCATACTGTCCTGTCCTTTTACCTTTCCCTGTCAGCGGAAATTTCTACCAAAGATATTCATTAATTAGTGTGTCCCCCCGCTTTCCTCCCCAGGAGGGAGCAGGCAGCGCTGTGGTCAGGGACGCCCAGATTTTAAGGCAGGGCCTAATTAGACTGCCAACACAGGAACACACCTCCTGGCTTGCCTCCTCCAATCCTGAATAACAAGGTCTATTTTACAGCAATATCAGAACTAAACTGCAGTATCTTAGAATATTTTAGTCTTTATTTATCTATTTCAGGGCAATTTACATTTTAAGTCTCTGTTTGTTCAATCTTTTATCTATCAATCTTTTATATATCAATGCCAGACTATTCTCTAAATGTGGGAGTGGATGAGAGCAAAGAAACATCTAAACCAATTGTCAAATGTTTTATTAATATTTGAATTGAACGGCTGTCGGTGTCTCTATCGAACCTAATGTTCATGACATTGGAAAAAACGTGGAATAAATAATTAACGCTGCCTTAACCTTACCTGCTAGAGGGAGCAGGCCTATTTCACAAATATCAGGCAAGTCCTCTAAAAAATCATATTCTACTGTTATTGGCTCAAGAAATAGAGGGCCACAAGAAGTAGCAGCTAATGCTCACAGGAGGTCTGACATTGTCAGTGACGTAAATGGGGTAGACCACTCTGCCAACAATGCTGGCGATCCCCCAAACCAAAGACACTCCAAAGGCAAGGTGGATGGATGGCCTAGACGCCGCCATTTCCCAGGTCCCCTATCTAACCAAACAGGTGATTGAGGTGTAATACCTCAATCTAAGACTTTAGACTCTGATAATCAAGATAATTCAATTTTAAATTGGTTTGGCTCCAATAAGAATAAAATTAAAAGACTAAGAAAATTTCAAAAAGGGAAAGATAAATTAGTCACACTAGAAATGTATGATGGCACAGGTGAATCTTTGTTTAAACCTTCCTTGCTCCATCACCCTTTGTTCTCTGATTGGTCCGCCATTCCTCATGCAGAGAGTTACATTCACAAAAACAAACAGAAGTCCTTTAGACAAAGTTGTGAGAAACAAACTAAGCTCTGAGTGCCCCAGACCAACAATAGCTGATCACATTTTTTCCACTCCATTCATACACCCCAAGTTATTAACCTTTTTTTCTGATTACGGGGACCATCCTAACAAAGGGATTGATAAAGAATAGTAGCCTGGTTGGGTTGCTTTGAAATATTGCTGGGTGCTATGGGCCCTGTCACAAAAATATTTGAGATGGCTGAGAAGTCAAAGGAGGGCTCCATCATAACTGACCCAATCAAGTTTTCTAATTGGAACCAGTGTGTTATCTCTCTAAATGGCAACACCAATACTGCTATCTCCACAGAGCGACTCAAAGATTTCCTTCTCAAGCTAAACTCACTTACAGAATTGTCTACCATGGAAGATGACCCAGATGCCACTGGCTAATTATTTGGAAACAATTTTATAAAAACAAATAGCCAAATATGCGACTACTTTGAACAGTTTGGACAAGGTGCAACCTTTTCTTAAAAGAGTGTTTGGCCAATGTATTTTTCACTGGACCGGCAGAAAAAGGGGCCTTTCTGCTGGTCTAGTCTGTTTCGAAAATTGGCTCCAATTTTACAACTCGACAGGCCCTTTCTGAGCCAGAATGCACCCACCTTCTACCACCAGAGGAAACGAGGTGGTAGAAAGCAGTTTAGAGGCCAAACAAGACCTAGTATCTCCAACAGTATGTGTAAAGCTAGTACCTCTAAACCTGTGGCATGGGAAGAGGGCAATTACGATGTTTTACCAAACATTGTTTTGAATATCCACAGGTTCTGCAAACAGTTATGGGGTGTCAAATAGAGTTTTACAACAGCTTGGTGCAAACTGTCTTTCCTCACTTTACATATTTTTCACAAACAGATTTTGAAGGCCATATACAGGGACCAAGCTAGTCCCACTAAAAAAGCTAACTTCTCAAAGTTCGACACGAAGAGTCCAGTTCGCTGTGGAGGAGGCCCCGAGGACAGCATTGTGATAGTCATTGTTGTAGCGCAAAGAGCAGGCCAGGTGTCATGGTAAGTCATCGCTGTAGCGTTAAGATCCTGTCGGGCATCACGGACAGGCATTGCTGGAGCTTCTTGTTAGCTGTCACTGCGGGGTCTTTCCTGTAGTGAAAAGGGTAGATATTCAGTTGCCAGTCGTTGCTGGTGGTCGCTATAGCACGAAGAGTAGAGTCCATTAGAGCTTCACATTTGCCGTCGCAGCAGGCAGCAAGATCTTGGTGCAAACTGGCGTGTTTGTGGTCGCGAATAGAGTCCAAAACTTCAAGATTTCTCCTTTGCCTTCAGAGTAGTGCACTCGATGCTAGCCAAGGGTTCAGGACTTGGGGAGGCACCTCTTGGGGATCAGATACTCTAGCAGAGGCCAGTAGGACTCAGGCAGCTTCCGTTGCAGGTCCAGGCACGTCCAGTCAGCAGGTCAGCTGGGTAGCTGCATGGAGGCCCTTGGAGCTTGTTGTATCCCTGTAGCTCAGAACAGGAGGCTAGCCACCTGACCCTTTTAGTCACCCTGCCTGGATGGAAGGGAGCAGGTCCAGTCTTCCTTCTCAGAGAGCAGGGCAGTTGTCTGGCAGCAGAGCAGTCCTTATCTAGCATCCACAGGTCCAGCAGTTTACTGAAGAGTTGGGCTGTGTGTCCATAGTTATACCTGATGCCAGTTTTGTAGTGGGAGAAATTTCTAGACGTTCCCCAACATCTTGTTCTGAAATTTCCTTACTTCTACCTGCCCAGGCTCCACAGGGCCTGGGGTGACAATATGCTGGTGTAACTTTTTTTGTGAGTGTGCTGAAGCAGCCCCTTTGAAATGTGATTCGGAGCAGGGAAACGTTCTGCCCCTTCCATCCAGACAGGGTGGCCCATCCTGCCAACACCCAGTCCCTGTTTGTGTCACTGTCTGGAAGGAATACACATCGACCAACTGCGCTGCTAATCACAGATATGTGACCCAGACAAAGACTGCAGGCACCAAATGGTTAGGATAAGAAAATGCCAACTTGCAGCATTTTCAAAATTGTGGCTTAAAATTGTATTTAAACAAAAAACATTATTTCAATTTTTTAGAGACCAAACATGACATTCCAACTTATTCCCAAATAGGAGTTATCACTTAATGTAATAAGGTAGTCCAATGTTATCCTATGGTAGAGGTAGGCATTGCAGTAGTGAAAAATTAATTTAGGAGTTTTTCACATCCAGGACATGTAAAACTTAAAAGTACATGTCCAACTTTTTAAATATACTGCATCCTGCCCACTGGGCTGATTAAGGCCTACCTTAGGGGCGGCTTTATATATATTTAAAATGAAGTGTTAGGCCTGGCAAAGGTTTTCTTTTGCCAGGCCAAAAAGGCAGTTTAAAACTGCACATACACTGCAATAGCAGGCCTGAGATAGGTCTTAAAGGGCTACTTAAGTGGGGGTCACAATAAGTGCTGCAGGCCCATTAGTAGCATTTCATTTATAGGCCCTCGATATATGAAGTACCACTTTACTAGGGACTTATAAGTAGACTAAATGTACCGATTGGGTGTATGCCAATTTTATCATGTATTGAGGAGGGAGCACAAGCACTTTAGTACTGTTTAGCAGTAGTAAAGTACACAGAGACATAAAAGGCAACAAAAACAGGTTCAGAAAACAGGAGGGGTGAAGGCAAAAAGCTTGGGAGTGACCCTGCACAGAGGGCCAAGTCCAACAACGGGGAATCAGACATAAGTCAAAAACAAATAAATGGAAGTGAATTAACATACAGTTAATCACTAAAGCAAGTAACAACCAGAACCAAAGTTAAGCAAGAGTTTCGACAGTCTGTCTCCGAGACTGCCAAAAAGAATACGTATAAATCAAATGACAGACTGACATTGAGTCTGCACAGTTAGGAAAGGAAGAAAAGTAAGCCAGAAGACTAGGCCATTTCCCAAAAACAGCATATTTTATGGGGTTTTAGGCAGAAAAGTCAAACAGCCAGTATGGTGTGACATGAGCTAATAGGACTGGATTAACAAATATACATTTATTAGAACCAATCATTTTTCAAATACACAAGATACATCAAATATGATGACTCTGGTAGACACCTACTTTGCTATATTTTAATAAAGAGGAGTGATGAGAAAATGAAGGAGATAACAGCACATTTATGTAACTTAGCAAAACAATAACACGTTTAGTGAATGGAAGGCCCACTTCATTCAAGCCTAGGAAAAGGCCTTAAAATTGTGACATACAGGAACATCCTGGACATGGCTTCCTTGGCAGAACAAAAATGAATACATTTTATTAATAGAGAGACGACACTTTAAGCCTCTTTTTCGCAGACTTTCAGACATTGAAATGCACACAGAACACATCAATGTGCAGAAGGCATGTTAATATTTTTCTGCAACAAGAACAGATGTCAGGGGAAGGTGTTTGAGGCACAGTGAAGCTAACTGAACTATAAATTAAATATCAATTCAAATTAATAAAAATGTTCTCACGGTTACTCTTGGTTCTTTCCAAGAGTGTCAGGTCTTTTGGATTTATCAGGCAGGCAATGTACTAGTTCTGGTATTCATTTTAACATTACAAGAAGAACTAAGACTCTCAAAACATGCGACGTGTACCCTGCTTTACCGGCGAATCCAAAAAAGGGAAGATACCTAAAGTATAGGAAACTCGTACTGCTGACCTCTGAATGTCTCCAGGTGAATTTCTAATTTCTTTTGTAAAAACCCATTCTCCTGCTTCTCCGGCTACCTTAGTGAGATGTGTAATGTGGACCATGTCCAAAGCGCGAGCGGATGTTTCTAGTCTGGTTTCTAGTTTGAGTCAATTCCCCTGAAAGAGCCATGGCTTCTAAAGACTCTGGGGCAGCCAGACTACCAAACATCCTAAGAACTGACAAGTCATCAAGTTTTACTTGCAAAACTGTAAACATGTGTGCCACACTGCTCTTAGTTGTTAATTCACTTTGAAATAGCACAATATGAGGCTTTGGTCTTGTCATCAGTTATGGATTGTTCAAAAGCCTTTGCTGCACGGTCCCAATTTTATTTAAGTCATGAAGACTAGTATTATCTTACTTCTCTGTTTGTCATATGACTTTGCAATATTACCAAACCAACCCTTTGTATTTCACCTATTTCTTATCAATTTTCCTTTTTCCAGTGCAAGAGTCAGCAGTCGTCCAACAGTCGCAGTGAAATAAAAGACTTCAAGGAGTTAATAGTGTTATTTCTTTTGATGACCATCTACATTTTCTTTGTTAGGCTTCCGCATTTGGACAAAATGTACTTATTTTTTGGAATGAAGAAAGGGGTCTTCAAAGTTTTGGAGGCATCTATTTATTGTCAATACCTGGAACATACATAGCAACTCTCCCAATTTAAGCGGGCGACTACCGATTTCAAGGCTAGTCTCCCTCCTCCCGATCCCTGCATGCAGAAACCTGATTTGGATTGAATCATGATCTGCTGGAAACAAGGAAGCTTGAGCGTGGAAATTATCTCTCTGCCCCCGGTAGCAGTTGTCAATATACCCTGAGCTCACCCTAAAGCTATTGCTTTACATGTGGGCTTGGGGGTGCTCAGGGGCAAGGACTTTGGAAAGGAATTAATTTGCCTGGCCATAGGCTGCATAGAAGTATTCCTCTGCAGACTTCAACCGACAGGGACTGGTCTTGTGTGACTCGGAGTATATGCACTGCCAGGGAATGACCTACTCCTTCAGGCCAGAGCATTTTTGTTTTGCTCTCTCTGCCTGTCATAGCGCTTTCTCTGTGTTCCTGACAGGTAAGGAAAAACAAACACCCCGTAAAACCCAGCAACAGCCCCTGGGAGAAAAAATGTGTTTCCAAGAGATTTCCAAACTGTTTTTGTTTGAGTTTTGTAAAACTGCCAAAAATAAAGTGCTGATGCCTGTCACGCATGCTCTAATCTGCCTCTCCAAGAATTAACTCTAACATCCAAGGTTAACGCTTTGTCCTTAATTCTTGGTTGGAGAGATCAGAGCATGTGACAGGCAACAATATTTTATTTTTGCGAGTTTTACGTGGTGCAAACAAAAACAGTGCTTAGGACTCTGTTTGAACAATGTTTTTATTTGCTAAGTTATTAGATTGCCAAAAATGAAATGCCGATTGCCCGTCACGCACACATTAATATCCCCCACTACAAGAATTAAGGTCAAAGCACAGAGGCGGGCAAGCAAGTGAAAGCTCGAGTCATGCTCGAGCCTGAAGCATGGCTCTGGCTCAGCTGCAGATCCTGTTGGAACATTGAGAACATAAAGAAATAAACTTTCATGTGGCTTCTGCCTGCCACGTTCCCTCAACTTAGGATGTGGCGTTAGGTTTGAGTCCTGCTGTTGGCTCAACATCCTGTGATTATGTTATGTTAATAGGAACTTTTATAGCGCTCGTTCACCAACAGGTTTCTTGGCGCTGGAGGAGTTACTTTCCAAAAAGAGTTACTGGTACGGATGGTCCAGGTCTAGCTGTAAGCTTGGGTGAAGAGCCGGGTCTTCAACATCTTCCTAACATGAAAGAGGTCTGACTTGAGTCTCAATGGGGGCGGAAGAGCGTTCCAGAGTTTGGGTCCTAATATTGAGAAGCGAGAGCCTCCTGTTTTTTGTGTCTAAAAACTGGGACCTCTAAGTAGTTCATGTGCATAGATCTTAAAGTACGGTGGGGGATGTACTTATGGATTTTTGATTAAATGTACTTAGGGCCAGTCCCATGCAAGGCTTTAAAAAGAATACAGCCGGCTTTAAACTTGGAGTGTTGCTCCACTGGGAGCCAGTGCCACTCTTTCAGCCGCGGCTTGATGTGACAAATGTGGCAAATCACTTAATCTCCCCATGCCTATAAGCAATGAATGTGACCCTGTGTGCTGTAACTGGTGCGCATGTAAAGCGCTCCAATACCTTCAACCGAGTCCGCGCTGTATAAAAACTGCAGAAAAATTAACACAGATGTCAAAACAAAGCTTTAACATAAGGAATGACAAATAAATACCCATTTTGTGGCTGATTTGGAAATCATACCTTTCTCACTTAAATTGTGTGATCTTCTGAAAATATTTTATTTGACCAAAACTCCTTTTTATGCATGATCTCCTATGAAATCACTTTCAGATATGTGAGTTCAGGATACCAGTTGCTCTATAACAGGGATACGCAAAGTATGGCCCTTTGTCAACAGCAGCACTGGGCTGCTGTTTATTCGACTCATTACTAACATTAAAATACACTATATAAACAGGGAAGCATTTATTTAAATGTCAATTACAGTTAAAAAAAGGAGGTAATTAGGATGTTGTGCACTGCTTAAATTTAGGAACACATTGATTTTTTTTATTATTATTATTTTTATTGGCATTTAATCTTATATACAGTATACATTATGCCACTTGCAATCGGTTCACAGTACTCCTTCTTGTTTCAGTTACATCATAGTCAATTTGGGCTGTTTACATCCATTTGTACACCCTTTCGCATATTATAAAAACAGTGGGTTAACACCTCTAATTGTTGTCGCGCTCCCCAATTTTTGTTGCCAATAATTCGTAGATCCTCAAAAACTTGAACAGTAACCCCCCCCTTTCCGTCCCATCCCTCGGATCACTAGGTTTCCTGACTTTGTGATCACCTACAATGTGTTTCATTTCGACTGCTAGAACATTCGTGTCTCCTGCACTGGGCTAGTACGTATCCCGCCCCTCTGGGTAATGCTCCTATACTATGTCTGCTGGGAATTCTGCTCTTGGTCCCCCTGGAGATCTGTTATCATAGAGGTCCATGCCATTCTATCTTCTTCTGTTTTTTCATCTTTTCTCACAATTTTCATCCTAACTAACTCCGCCATTGCCCATTCTTTTATGTCTCTTAGCCAATCTGCGTGTTTCGGCAACTGGTGTTGCATCTACATTATAACTATTCGCCTTTAAGCTGATACCAATCCCAGATTAACACATTTTCTACTTAGTGCCTTGTTTTTTGGCTTAGATAGGAGGCCCAGTAACACCTGCTTGACCTCCCGTGATATGGTCTAGCCCGTGGCCCGCCCCCAGACATGTCAAAACACTTTCCCACTAGGGCTGGATCCTGGGGCATTACCAGATCATATTGAAAAAGTCAGCTCCCTGAGCAGTACATCTAGGGCAGTTATCCGTACGGTGTGGGTAAATTGCATGTAGGGTGTGCGGAGTTAGGTACACCTGGTGTATGATATTGTAGTGAAGTAGTTTAAATCTTGCATTAGCACTTACTTTAGGGACCCCTTTGTGTACCTTCCTCCATTCCGCCACAGTTAGAGGCCTATTCATTATTGTGTCCCATTTGTGTTGCAGTCCTAACGGCTTCTGCGGTATACCATCTCGTAGTGTTCGGAAGAGGTGAGAGACGAGACGCCTCCCCTGTGCCATATTTAACATTGTCGCCGGTATATTAGTGATGGGGGGCTCAGTAGGGAAGTTTGGCCACAGCTCCTGGGCAGCATTTGATAGTTTCACATATTATAGGAACTGCCCTGTCCCCTGCTGAAACTCAGTTTGTACATCTTCTTGCGGTATGAATTGCCCTTCCCTATAAAGATCTCCAAGAAGTTGGCATCCTCGTTCCTTCCAGCGTCGCACCGACATGGTGTCCGCCATTGCAGAGAATGGTTGGATCTCCCATAAGGGCATGTCTGTGCGTATGTAGCGTGTCGGACCACCCGTCGAACTGCATTCTCCCATACTTTTGCTACATGGCGTATTATATACGGTTGTTTTTCTGGGACCACACCTCCCAACATCAATAGCCCTACAAGTGTATTCCTTCCATGTGTCCAAGCCAGAAGGGACTTTCCCCGATTTTCCTCATCATCGAACCATTGAAGCGCAAACTGAAGCTGGGAGGCCATTTAATAAAGCTCCAGTCTCTGAAACTCAAGTCCCCCCATCCCCCAAGTTCTGTGCAATGTGCAATGTCAGCAAACTCACTTGTCTCCGTTTCCTACCCCATAGAATGTCCCCTATCAAGACGTCTAGTGTATTGAAATAGGATTGTGGTATCATGTACAATTAATGCTGCAGTGTATATAGGCAACGCGGTAATATAATCATTCTAATGATCGCTATTCGCCCCATTAGTGATAGTGGCAAGTCAGCTCAAAAGCGAACTGAGTCTCTCAGTCCCTCTACCACCCGACCGATATTAAGCCTATGATAAGTGTCGGCGGAGCCCGCTAGATAGATTCCCAAGTATCGCGCCCCCTCTTCCATCCACAGTGTAGCCAAGACTGGGCTTGATTACGGGGGGACCGCTGCTATCCTACCCATTGGTAACATTCTAGATTTTGTAGGGTTGATGTGTAATCCCGAGATATTACCAAACATATACATTTCCTCTACAAGTACCAGGACCGAATGTTCCAGTTGTCTCAGATAAACCAATGTGTCAACAGCATATAGCGATACCACATGGTTAGAATTCCCCAACCGAATACCCCAATGATCCATAACTGTTCTCAGCCGTATGGCCATGGATTCCATAGAGATGTCAAACAGTAGAGGTGATAGTGGGCATCCCTGCCGGGTGCCTCACTTAAATGCTATAGATCTCAACACTGTTTTACCCACCCACACTCTAGCCATGGGGGCCGCGTAGAGCAATTGACTCTACTGAAGGTATTGAGCACCCACTCCTATCCATCTTGGAACTTGCCACATACATGGTCATTCCACTGAATCGAACGTTTGTTTGATATCTAATGACGCAATCACAGTGTCAGTTTCCAGCAGGTCAGGAGCATGCCATACATGCGCCAACCATCTTAAAGCATATGTCGCGTTCCGCCCAGGTATAAACCCAAGCTGATTGGGATGGACCAATCGTTTCATCAGCGGCAGAAGACGCTCAACCAGAATACCACTCGATATTTTTACGTCAATGTTCAGCAGTGATATCGGTCTATAAGAACTTGGTATGTCTGGGTCTTTATCCTTTTTAAGGATCATGGGGACAAGTGCTTCGCTCATGGTAGGTGGAAGCCTGCCCCTGTCCAATGCCTCATTATAGACTTCCAGCAGTCTATCCAACAAGAGCGTTCTGAAGCACTTGTAGAACTCCGCGGGAAGTCTATCGGAGCCTCCGTGATTGCTTGCTGTGTGTATACTAGGTTACCGGTCTCATCCCTCATCTGTACTATTTGAGTAGCAGTCGTTTCTTGCTTTACCAACCGTGCCAGGAGCGTCCCAGTTCTATCACCTTCCCTTTACAGTTGTTGCCTATATGTTGTATGAACATATTTTTCTAACCTGCGGAGGTGCGTCATAAGTGCTTCCTTGGCCTCGGTGCACTCTTTCAACTTTTGTGGGGCTGTAATAATCTCGGCCTGCAGTTTTCCCAGATTAGACTCATGTTTAGGTACATTCCTTTCCAGCTGTGTTCGTACTCCGAATGTGGTTTTTATACATATGTCTTGAATCACTACTTTCATGACCTCCCACTCCACAGCACGGCTCAAGGCCGATCCCCAATTGTCCTGGAAGTAGTTACCCAGCTGTGTGGAGATTGTGGCAACAAATGGCGGATCTGTGAATGCGTCGTTGAGCCGCCACAGAGGTATCTCGGATCTCTCTCTTCTGGTCCCTGTCAAGAATTCCTGTCATACAAGGGAAACACGCCCTTATGTAAACAGGAGAGCTGTTACATAACTCAAGGAAAACACGCCCTTATGTAAACAGGAGAGCTGTTACATAACTCAAGGGAAACACGCCCTTATGTAAACAGGAGAGCTGTTACATAACTCAAGGGAAACACGCCCTTATGTAAACAGGAGAGCTGTTACATAACTCAAGGAAACACGCCCTTATGTAAACAGGAGAGCTGTTACATAACTCAAGGAAAACACGCCCTATAAAGGGAGGAACCGGGAGGTACAACGCTGTCGGATATTGTGTTCACACCGACGTACCTGCTTCGTGAAGAGCAGTGTTCCGGAGTGGTGCTCCAGTAAGGCAAGAACGGAGGTAGGTCGAGTCGTTACTCCCTGGGCCGTGTCTTGCCCCATCGTCACCTGTGAAGGACCCGGAAGCTCTACCGGTCAACCATTGAGCTTCGCTTTTTGACTCGGCTGAGTCCAAGCGCAGTGGCGCTTTTGCTGGTTGGAGTCGTAACTCCCAGCCCGACCAGAGACACAGGGACTGCCAGCTGTAACGCACACCAGGAGGTGTTTGCCGCGTTACAGACTCGGAAGTCCACAGGATCGATCGAGCGGCTGCTCTCGGTTCAGTCTTCTTGCTTGTGATTGGGGTATCGGTGACGCATCACCAGGAGGTGACTCCGCGTCCCGGTGCAGTCTGAGGAAGAGGTTGAGCGGCTGCTCCCTTCAGGTAGAGACCCCGGCTGGGTGTTTCCCTGACTCCTCGATTCTCCCCAACACTCTTCGTGCCCCTCACAGCCTACCGATTGGCATTGTCGGCCATTTCATTTCTGCCCTCTGTTGGCATACGCCGGGACCGGCGTATATGCAGAGGACGGTTAGGACCATCCGTGCTGTGGGCTGGTAACGTACTTAGCCTGGAGGATTCCAGTGACTATAACTTGTTTATTCTTTGTATTATATTTGCCTTCATTAAAACAACTAACCCTTCACTAGTGGTTGCGTCCTCATTGTCGTGTCTGTTAAACGATCCTGA
Source organism: Triturus cristatus (assembly GCF_964204655.1). NCBI lineage: Eukaryota > Metazoa > Chordata > Amphibia > Caudata > Salamandridae > Triturus > Triturus cristatus. The sequence goes on from NC_140582.1 coordinate 1,235,587,433, forward strand.
GACGTTCAGGGCGTTACAAAATATCCGACCTTAATAACACTAACTGTCTCCCGGTCGATAACAGACATGGCAACACTTGATGATGTGCTGGCTGCTTTAGCGGCCATGCAAGTTGAAGTGGCTGCCTCTAGGCAAGAAACAGCCGATGTAAAAGCCAGACTGGATGCTATCCAATTGGACCCGCTCACGCCCAGCACCTCCCTCACGAATCAGACCCCTGCGGTAGTAGTGGAAATGCCGGTAGCCATCCCCTTGGCGACACCAGAGAGGTACAGTGGGGATCCTAACACAGTGCAGGTATTCCTCACACAAGTGGCGCTACATTTATCGTGCAAACCAAAGGCGTTCCCCACGAGTCAGGCTCGTGTGGCTTTCCTTATATCCTATTTGGCTGGAAACGCGGCACAATGGGCCGTACCTCTGGTGAGCAGGGACGACCCCCTCTTATGTGATTGGGGTGCTTTTCGCGAGGAATTCCTGAAGGTATTCGACAGAAGGGCTGACTCGTACACGGCGGACCGTGAAATGCTTGAGTTGAGACAGGGATCCAACGACCTGGTGCAGTATCTCAACGCGTTCCGAAGGCTGGTTGCGGAAACCAAGTGGCCTGTTGCTAAACAGACGGCGCTCTTCCATCAAGGGCTGTGCGATGAGCTCAAGGACGCCGTGGCTCATATTGACCCTCAACCCAAGACATGTGAGGGCCTTATCAACCTGGTATTACGGCTGGAACATAGGCTAAGTGAAAGAAAGGGGGATCATGGGAGAAAAGGAAAATCCCTTCCATCCTATGTGACGGTGGGAAGTCCTGAAACTTCCACCGCATCCAAGGGAGAACCCATGGACATCGGCGCAATACGAGCGAGCCTCACAGCCACGGAGAAAGAGTCACGCCGTAAACAAGGATTGTGCCTATATTGTGGCAAAAAAGGCCACTACGTACGTGAATGCCCTGCCAAACCGAAGACGTCACGTTATCGGGCCAACCGGTCGGTAACAGCCGTGGTGGACATACCGGCGGAAAACTAGAGGACTCCAAGACCAGAGAAGGGACATCTCGGAGTCACTCATCCATCCCTTCACTTTCCAACTCGGTCACTAAGGGACAACGACACCTGTTTATCACGGTGCACGTGGGAGTGCATGACCAGTGGATACCCGTTGTGGCCATGGTGGATTCAGGGGCCACTGGCATGTTTATGGACCACAACGAGGCATGCAGGCTAGGGCTAGTGCTTCTTCCCAAAGCTGTACCCGAAGACGTCTATGCTGTAGACGGAAGGCGATTGGTGACGGGGCCCATCGGGCAGCACACGGGGGTCCTTCCGATGAGATATGGGGGGAACCATTTGGAACAAATCGATTTTAACATCATCCGAGCGCCCCAATATGGCGTCATATTGGGATTGCCGTGGCTACAGAAACACAACCCCTTTGTGGATTGGCCAACACATCGCATCGAAATGACGTCACCGTATTGCATCCTGCATTGTGGAATAAGAACGGAATCCCTTGACGCAAATGAGAGCGGGAGTCAGACGGTGGCTACAGCGGCAGAAAAAGATGTGGCTCTCCCCCAGGCTTATCACAGTTTTGAGGATGTATTTGATGAGGTGAAGGCGGAAGTGCTACCACCACATAGACAGTTTGACTGCCAGATCGACCTGGTGCCAGGGGCCAGCGTTCCCAGCGGCAGGCTGTATGCCCTGACGGAGCCTGAAAACGTGCATCTCCGGGGGTACCTGGATAAACTCCTCAAGCTAGGATTCATCCGCCCGTCCAAGTCTCCGGCCGCCTCACCACTCTTCTTCATCCCGAAGGCTAATGGGGAGCTGAGAGCCTGTGTGGACTTTAGGGCATTGAATGCGATAACCATAAAAAATCGGTACCCCTTGCCTCTCATCAGTGTACTTCTGGAACAGGTCAAGAAAGCTCGTATCTACACCAAGTTGGATTTGAAAGGGGCATACCATCTGGTGCGCATGAGGGACGGAGACGAGTGGAAGACCGCCTTTAAGACCAGGTTCGGCCTTTTTGAGTACCTCGTCATGCCGTTCGGTCTGTGCAACGCCCCGGCAGCCTTTCAGTACTTTTTGAATGAGGTATTCAGAGAGGAGTTGGATATCTACGTGGTCGTATATATCGACGACATCCTCATCTATTCGTCCAGTGTGGAGGAGCACGTACACCACGTCAAAGCTGTGCTCCAAAAGCTGAGGGAAAACATGCTGTTTTGTAAACTCAGCAAGTGTGACTTCCACGTCACATCCGTGGAATTCCTCGGAGTGATGCTGAGTCCAGAGGGACAGGAGATGGCAGAACGAAAGATCAAGGCGGTGAAAGAATGGCCGGTGCCCCAAAGCGTGAAGGACGTCCAAAGTTTCATTGGCTTCGCCAACTTTTACAGGCGGTTCATAGATGGATTTTCAGGAGTGGTGGCCCCAATCACACAGCTACTGAGGAAGTCCAAGGAGTTTGTCTGGTCCCCTGAAGCGAACAAAGCCTTTGAGGCCCTGAAAAGCGCCTTTGGTAAGGCGCCGGTGTTGGCTCACCCCGATCCGGATCTCCCCTACGTGGTGGAAGCGGACGCGTCGGATGTGGCGCTGGGGGCTATCTTGTCCCAACGCAACCACGACACAGGGGTGCTTCATCCCGTTGCGTACATGTCCCGCAAACTCAACGACGCCGAACGCAACTACCATATTGCGGAGAAGGAGCTTCTCGCAATCAAGGACGCCTTCACCGAATGGAGGCATTGGTTGATGGGGGCAAGACATGTGGTATCGGTGTACACGGACCATCGGAACCTACAGTTCATGACTGCCACTAGACACCTTTCTCCCAGGCAGCTGCGGTGGATGATCTTCTTTGCGGGGTTCAACTTCCGCATCACATATCGGCCGGGGACGGAAAACCGAACGGCGGACGCCCTGTCCCGTCAATCTGCAGTTAAGGAACCATTGCCTGCGACCGAGCGTTCCATCATTTCCCCGAGGATGGTATTGGGGGTTATCCAACCGGATACTTTCCTGAGGGGAATAAAGAGAGGGATCAGGTCATTCGCATGGCGGAGGTGGCTCCTCAGTCACAGAGAATGGCAGCTGAAGGACGGGATACCCCTGAAGGGCAGGTGCCTATTGATACCCACGCCTAGGCTAAGGAAACAAGCATTCATCTGGTGCCATGACTCTCCATGCGCAGGTCATTTGGGCTTTGAAAAAACGGTGGCTAGCATGGGACGGCATTTCTGGTGGCCAACCATGAGAGTGGATGTCAGGAGGTGGGGACAGGAGTGTCCTACGTGTGCTACCATGAAGGCCGACCATGGCCGAACCCAAGGGCTCTTACATCCACTTCCAACCCCGGATAGACCATGGGATAGCATATCACTGGACTTCGTGGTGGGCCTACCGGTAGACCAGGGGATGACGGCAATACTGGTGGTGGTGGATTACTTGACGAAAATGGGGCACTTCATCCCCTGCAAGAGAGTCCCTACGGCCGGGGAATTGGCGTCACTACTCCTAAAGAATGTGGTACGACTGCATGGATTACCTGGGGTGATCGTGTCGGACCGGGGGTCGCAGTTTACTGCGCAATTCTGGAAGACTTGGTGCACTGCGCTGCATGTTAAGACCGCCCTGTCCACCAGCTACCACCCTCAAACGGACGGCCAAACCGAGCGCCTGAACCAAACGCTCAAACAGTATCTGCGATGTTTTGTGGACCAGGGCAGGGAAGAATGGGTCGACTTGCTATGGGTTGCAGAGATAGCCTATAACAACGCCACTCACAGCTCCACACAGTCATCTCCGTTCTATAGCAACTATGGCCAACATCCCAGGTTCTTGCCATTTCTACATCCGTTCAGAGAGGACAGGATTCCCGCCACAGCGGACAGGGTGGCACACATAAAAGACACGTTGATGCGCTCAAGGGCTGTCCTAATAGAGGCCAAGAGAAGATACAAGGCTGCGGCAGATAGGAAGAGAAGGCCAGGGCCACTGTACCGTACTGGAGACTACGTCTGGATATCCACAAGAAACATGAGGTTTCGAAAGAACAGTGTGTTCCATCCCAAGTACATGGGCCCCTATCGAATTACCAAGTGTATGGGTCCCGTGAACGTGAAGGTGTGCTTGCCCCAGTCATTGCGGATACACCCTGTCTTTCATGTATCATTGCTCAAACCAGCACCCTCCAAGCCGTCTGGGACACCTCGGCCGGTATGCGTGGAGTCGGAGATGGAGTATGAAGTGTCGGGCATACGGGCGTCCAAATGGCGCAGGGGGAAGCTGTGGTACCTGGTTGCGTGGAAAGGCTATGGCCCGGAGGAGCATTCATGGGAACCGGCTGAAGGGGTTCATGCTCCGCGCTTGGTCTCCTTGTTCCATCGGCGTTTTCCTGCCAGCGCTGGACCCGTGGGGAGCCGCTGAGAGGGAGGATGTACTGTCAAGAATTCCTGTCATACAAGGGAAACACGCCCTTATGTAAACAGGAGAGCTGTTACATAACTCAAGGAAAACACGCCCTTATGTAAACAGGAGAGCTGTTACATAACTCAAGGGAAACACGCCCTTATGTAAACAGGAGAGCTGTTACATAACTCAAGGGAAACACGCCCTTATGTAAACAGGAGAGCTGTTACATAACTCAAGGAAACACGCCCTTATGTAAACAGGAGAGCTGTTACATAACTCAAGGAAAACACGCCCTATAAAGGGAGGAACCGGGAGGTACAACGCTGTCGGATATTGTGTTCACACCGACGTACCTGCTTCGTGAAGAGCAGTGTTCCGGAGTGGTGCTCCAGTAAGGCAAGAACGGAGGTAGGTCGAGTCGTTACTCCCTGGGCCGTGTCTTGCCCCATCGTCACCTGTGAAGGACCCGGAAGCTCTACCGGTCAACCATTGAGCTTCGCTTTTTGACTCGGCTGAGTCCAAGCGCAGTGGCGCTTTTGCTGGTTGGAGTCGTAACTCCCAGCCCGACCAGAGACACAGGGACTGCCAGCTGTAACGCACACCAGGAGGTGTTTGCCGCGTTACAGACTCGGAAGTCCACAGGATCGATCGAGCGGCTGCTCTCGGTTCAGTCTTCTTGCTTGTGATTGGGGTATCGGTGACGCATCACCAGGAGGTGACTCCGCGTCCCGGTGCAGTCTGAGGAAGAGGTTGAGCGGCTGCTCCCTTCAGGTAGAGACCCCGGCTGGGTGTTTCCCTGACTCCTCGATTCTCCCCAACACTCTTCGTGCCCCTCACAGCCTACCGATTGGCATTGTCGGCCATTTCATTTCTGCCCTCTGTTGGCATACGCCGGGACCGGCGTATATGCAGAGGACGGTTAGGACCATCCGTGCTGTGGGCTGGTAACGTACTTAGCCTGGAGGATTCCAGTGACTATAACTTGTTTATTCTTTGTATTATATTTGCCTTCATTAAAACAACTAACCCTTCACTAGTGGTTGCGTCCTCATTGTCGTGTCTGTTAAACGATCCTGAGACGTTCAGGGCGTTACAGTCCCCAACTCCAATAGGACCGGGGCATGGTCCAAGAGGTATCTCGCCTGGTATGTTATTCTTCCCACACTCCAACCCAAATCTGAGGACTAAAACCAATGATCCAACCTACCGGAAGTCCGTGTGGCCGGTCTATAACATGAAAAGTGTTTCACTGTGGGGAGGCACTTCCTCCATATATCTCGTAATTGTACCCCTTGTAACGCTGTGGTCATTTTTGGCTTTGTGTGTAACTTTGGAGGATCCCTATCTAGGCTGCCGTCTAGTACATAGTTCATGTCCCCAGCTAATATTATTGGAGCTCCCAGGTAGGGGGAGGTCATCTCGAGAAGGTCACCAAAAAAGGAAGCGTTGTCGTCATTTGGAGCATATACATTAATTATGCATATTTCGCCCATCAAGCCTCCCATGTAAAATAACGTATCTCCCATCTGGATCGGTAAAATGGTGCAAGTGCTGAAATGGGACCCCTGTTGCTATCCATATAAGGGCCCTCCGTGCAAAGCCAGAGCACGAAGTGGCGTAGATTTGCCTCCTCCAACGCTTCCTCAAGTATTTTATAGTCTCCCCAGACATGAGTCTCCTAGAGGCATGCCACCGCCACCTTGTATCTTTTCAAATGGGCAAATATTCACCTACGTTTCTCAAGTGTGGTGATGCCTCGCACGTTCCACGTAATTAACTTATTCATGGTGGTTGCCTCAACACACTTTGTTTGTTATTCCATCTAACATGATTTAACTCTGCACATATAAAGGTGATCATTACCAACAAGTCATACAGTATGATAGTTTCTCTAATGTGATCCCTACAAAGGATGGTCTCTTTATTTTCAAACATAGCTACCTCAAATTCTCCCCTCCCCTTGGGAAATATCCCATTCCCCACCTTGCCATGTGTAGCCTGGTGTACAAATGTAGATGTCGCCACATGCCCCCGCTGCAACTCCCCAACTTGTAACCTTAAAGCGGAATAAAACAAGTAAGCTCTAGTATCCTTCCCTTCCCACCCACCCCATTCGAAGTAAGTGGTTGGTTGGCTGTCGAGGTGTGAGTGCATGCCTCCAACTACAACGACAGCCACCAGCCTCTGGGGGGGGGGGGGGGTTCGGGCCCCCGCCATCTGTTCAGATTTGTGATAAACTCTGTGATATACTAATGCCTCCTCCCATTTCCCTAATAGTTCAATCTTACCAATTGTGCTGCGCACACATGTTGCGGGAGTCCGATCAGTTCAAATATTCCCAACATGTGTCCTCGCTCACATTACTGCTTAATGGATGCCCCGGTGATGATGGTCTTAAGTCTGGTACTATGCCCGATGCCTGCAGTGTGCCATCAGGGCAGACCCGGATTCTGGTAGGGCTTCGGCTCTTAGTGGTGTCCTGCGACTGTTCTTGGTGCCAGCGACTCCGTGAATGACTTCAAGTTCCAGGCTTCTTTGGCGGCGTCGTGGAGGGGACCAGACTGGCCCACCAGTGAACCTCTTGCGTCTAGCCATTCCGCTGCTTCACCTGCCAAGAAGAAGAGTAATGTTTTGCCGCCGTGTTCTACCCATAGTTTCGCCGGGAAGAAAAGACTGTATCTAAGGTTTAGGTCTCTCATACGGCACTTCACAGCTAGAAAGGATCTCCTCTGCTCCTGTACTCTCTGCGTATAATCCGGGTAGATTGAGATCTGGTGCCCTTCATAGATTAGCTGGCCTTTCTTGCGTGACAGTTACAATATTAAGTCTTGATCCCTAAAATTAGGAAAACGTGCTATGATGGCTCTGGGAAGTGCCCCTGGCTTCGGGGGACGGGGGTGATCAAGGCCCGGTGCGCCCTCTCCACTGTAAAGAAGTGTGAAGGTTTCCTTGGGGCCAATATCCCAATCAGCCATTCCTCCAGTAACAGCTCTGTCGATTGACCTTCTGCTTTTTTGGGGAATCCGATGAAGCGGAGATTGTTTTGCCGCGACCGTCCTTCGGCATCTTCAGCCTGAACATCCAGTGGTAACAGTTTTTGTTGTAAACTGACCACGGCGTCCTTTATTGTGTGCATCTCCGTTTGTAGCGTATCCACATTTTGTTCAGTGGTTGTCACTCGTTCTGCGACTTTCCACAGGTCGCAACGAAGTAGGTACAAATTGATAGCCACTGAGTCAATCTTGTTACTCAATTCATCCCACATAGCGTGGATAGCTGTTAGGACTTCTGCTATGTATGGAGGCTGATCAGTGTTCTGTGCTGGTGGTTCCGTGTCTGTTTGTAGCATTGACATTGGGGCCCCTTGTTCCAATAGTAGTGGTTGGGCGTAATTAGAGATTTTGTTTGCCTGGGCTGTCTCGTTTCCTTTATCTTTCACCATAGTTTATGCTTAGCGGTGCAACAACAGCAATCAAAGTCTCGAGCACTGTATAAAATATAAGGGTGTTAGTTGGTGGTGTCACACCTGGTGCTCTTATTTAGCCAGACAGTTATGCTAGAGCTAATGTGCTGCCGCTGTTACTTCGGATTATTCTCAGAGACTAGCTTATTATTGTAGCTGCAAGCTTCCCACCACTGGTTAGCGCTATCTCTAACCTCTCCTGTGGAGCGGGGGTGTCCACTTCATATGTCGTAAGCCTGGTTCACAAAGGCCTTGATCAAGATTCTCAGGGCGAGGGTCGCCGACCTGATTCTCCCCCTCTCATCAGGGCCGCCAGCGGTTTCGGTCATTTCGTGGGCCTCGGTTCAATGCCAGTGTTCTGCAATGGAAAAGACAAGGGGACACAAATATAGGCGGTCAGGGACCTTGTGTAAGCTACCTATTTCTAAAGACAATGGCCCCTAGACAATAATGAGCACCGAGTAAATAAATATAGACTTAGTCAGTACTATATCCCTCTGTCCAGCCGGACAGGAATTTAATATGTAATCAAAGTAGGTTTTTCAAATAATACAGAGAAATCAAATAAAAGTGGGACACAAACCTGCATCCAACTTAGCGAAAGCAGCTAGTCTAGGCTCTCCAGCAGGGCCACTGCAGCAAACGATTAATAGCGTATGCCTCCGTGGTTACAAAACCATTACTGAGGTGCCCCCGCCGGCCGGCTCACCTGTGCCTGTAGGCCTCAGTTGCCGCGCCCTAGCAGGGACCGCGTCTTGATTTCTCTGGCGGCCAGGCTGGATCTCGTCAGCGCAGTCCTCCACCAATTCAGCTCTGTTTTTCAATCAGGCAATCAGACTTATGTTTTGCGGGCGATAAAGAGCTGTTTACCACTGTCAGGATGCTTGTCGGATGGAGAGAGCGGGAACTCTCAGAGAACGCAACTACTCCGCCATCTTGCTTGGCCACGCCCTAGGAACACATTGATTTATAAAGACATCTTGCAGCAAACATGTACAAATATGATAAAGTATGTTCAAAATTTTAAAAGTAAAAGAACCGTTTCTTCTTATTAAATCCGATTATATCAGTGCACAGAGAAGTATTATTTTAAAAGTGATAGTTTCCAAACGTGAATTTAGAAACATTTATGCTTCTCTCCTCATCCTGACAACACTGCCAATAGTGAACTAAGAGGCAAGTCAGTTTACATGTGCACCATTAGGGTGGCAGGGTTTGCTTTCATATGCGAACATTATAGTTTATTAAATTGAACATAGGAGAGGTTTTTGTTCAGCGCACATCGTAAAGTCATGTATTTTGAGGTCCTCTTAAATGTGGTGATGAAGAAAAAGGAGGCAAAGTGAAATAAAACAATGGCCTAGGATCACACAGTATGATCAAATGGGGAAGCCAGGATGGATCCCAGGTTTTCTGATTCCAGGTTTTCTGATTCCACATTGTGCAATTCAATTCAGCCACTAGATGAACATGCTTCACTTCCCCTACACCCATCTTAACAACCCCTTACAAGCCCCCTGACCGCCACCCTGCAGGCATCAGTGCACTCCTCCAGTCCCATCAGCGACCAAACATTTTGGCCCCTCAGCAAATGTTTGCGAGTACCCATGCTCTATAATAATCTGGGCCCTGGAGAGGGTTTACATGACAAATGTCCTGCTTCTTAGTTCACTACTGGTTCATGCTTAACTCTATCACTTTTACCAAGTACTTCTGAGTTCAGTGCTGTAATGTGATGTATTAATTTTAAAGCTTTCACATGCTATATACAAATTTCAAAATGAATTTTGAAGAGACTTTGTCATATTGTATGTGATGTTTGTTGTATGATTTACATAGCAAACATTTTAAAGGCTTGACTCGTGCAAGGGCCCTAAGAGTCGAGCCACACGCCTGGCTCTGCTCTACTCTCCCTGTTAATTTGTAGGCTCGCCAACCACTAACAAAGCATTAACCTTTGATGTAAGAGGTAATTACCCATCTGCACAGCGTGGAACTAGGAAACCGTGAATTAATACTTTGTCCTTAAATCTTGGAGGGGAGATTAGAGCGTGTGACATACATCAACATTTTATTTTGGCAGTTTCACATGCTGATTGCCTGTCACGCACGCATTAATCTCCCCCACTCCAAGAATTGAGGACAACGCATTAACCTTTGATGTCAGCTATAGTCCTCGTCTAGTGGGTGACTTGCAGAGTGTGAAACTGGAAAATTAGGGATTAATCCAGGCTTCTGTGCTTGACCAAATGTTATGATCCATCGCTAGTGTATGGAACACAAAGCACGCCCCTGTATTGACGGGCCAGCCATCTTCCTCTATTGCTTCGGTGAATCCACTGGTACTTTGATATCTTCCATCTTCTTCATAATAGCATCCAGTATTGGTGATTCTGTGGCAATTCCGTATGCACCCTTCTCCCTCCCGTATCTCTGTGCGGGATTATTATATGAACATTCTCTATATGCTCTAATGCTCCTCTCTGTACAGTGATAGACGCAGTCATTCATTCAGTACCGTAGACCTTATTCTGTTTAATAATAGTGTAGTAAGAATAGCTGTCAATAATAGCAGCAAGTCGCAAGCATTCAATTCTGTGAAACGATAATGGTATGTTGTAGTCATTAGCTCTGTGTACTGGGATTTACTGATGATAATAATGATAGCATGAAGGTGCACGTCCAGAGGACAGGGAAGGCGACAGTGCAAAGACCAGGGGATCACAGGATGCAGGTGAGTAGGTCAGGGGCGTAGCCTCCATTGGTTCAGCCGATGCAGAGGCACCGGGTCCCAGAAGCTTGGGGGAGGCGCTAACATCTGTTTACTGCTGTATTTTACAATCCAGAAAGTAGCTAGAAGGTCAATTTCCTTCCCTGCACTAAGGCACATGACACGCTGGCTACATCACTGGAGCAGGCATCAATGTTTGATTTTTATCTGAGTGGTGGTTCTAGACTTTTATTACCTGCTAAACAGGTGTGATTTCAGTGTCTTCGCCCTGACAGGGTTGATATCAGTCTCTCACTCACTGTGAAAAATTATCATTTCTTTTTTTGGGGTATTTTCCCATGCCTGTGACTGTAAGTGGTGATTTCAGTGCCTTTCTTCTTCAGAAGTAGACACAAGGATGAGAAACAAAAGGCGTATGATGCTGGTTGTCCTTGTCATTTATGTCAATTGAGTGCACAAAAGGCTTCAAAGGCACTGTCTGTCCGTGGATGATATGCTCCTAGACACATATTACCACTTTGAAAAAGTATATGCATTTTACTGAGACAGAAGTCAGGAAAGTGATTAAACATGTCAATACTAGGGGGCTAAGTTTGGGAGAGTCTGCATAGAGAACGCTAAAGCAATGGGACTCATAGAAATCCTACTTTCTTTCCAACTTTGATGAGGACGTTGAGGGAAATAAGAAAAAGGGAATATCTAGTGATCGAGAACAGTGAATTGTAAAGCTTTTCAAAAACCCAATGACAAAACTTGATTTCATGTTTGTTCAGGCTGTGCTGCAACTTTTGATTATTTCAATACATTACTTCGAGTGAGGCCACTAGGATACATGTTTTCACTCTTCAGCAATGCATTTTTTCCACATTTTGATTTCTAACTTTGTGAAACCTCAAATTATGGCTACAGCTGCAGATTTGCTACAAATTGGTGTTGAAAATCTAATCATTTGCCACTAAGGGCCAGAGGTAGGAAGCCAAATAGCGACCTCAAACGCCGAAATTAGCAGAATTTCAACCTTTGCGATCGCAATTTGGCTTTGAGCAATGTAGGCAAGAGTAAACCTACTCGCAAAATAAGGAATCGCAAAAATTGCGATTCCTTATTTTGCGATTGCATTTAAGGAATAGCAAATTGCGATTCCTTATATGCAATGTAAGTAGCACAAAAGAAAGTGCACTTTGGCCTTAAGGAATCGCTAATTACCACCAACTTCAACTTGGTGGTACTTAGGGATTTCCTTTCAAAAAGCACTTTTTTGCTTTTTTAAAAGTGCCATGTGGCACACATTCATGCCCTTAGGGCATGTATGTGCGCCACATATGCACATTTCAGGGGTACAACAGGGTGTCCTTTTGGAACCCTTGCACACTTGAAATTGCGGCCGGAATATGCGAGTGCCTCTTGGTTACTCTCAAATTGCGGGCGCAAATACTATTCATTCCTATGGGCCTCTTGGCCCATAGGAATTAATGGGATGGTATTCCTTGATGGCGAATCTCAATTTGCTATTTACATTCAATTTAGAGAGTCCTTGATAGTGATTCGGTAAAAATCTCTATTATGGACTCGCTAAATTGAATGTACCTCCATCTGGCCCTAAATGAAATTTATATTGGCCTAATGACCGAACAGGTGGCCAGAAAAATGTATCTTTTGGGTTCATCAGAGTACAAAAGATTTCTAAACAAAGCAAAGTATTTTCACATAAATGCGTGAAATAAATAATATAGTCAGTGTCACCATTAATAGATGACATTCTCAAGTTTCTCGCATTCTCGAACCCTGAAACTAAACTACAAGCTATGTTGGAAGAATTTGAAAATCTAGTATCTTGATTTCCAGGTGTGATTGAAGCAGAAAGCCTTCATAAACAATTTTGTCAATATCAGTGCATGGCAGAAAATAAAATCCCAAAAGGGAAAAGAATTTATGAGATTTGGGAGAGTTGATTCTAATTAAAAAAATATGCTACTAACTGCCTTTATTTTCAAGCCTTGCAAAACTGGAAAGGTTTCTTTTACTACTGCATTGCAATGCCTATTACGAAGGACATTGTAGTATCAGTTAGAAAAATGTGTTCAGACTATTAAGGCACAACCTAGGCAAGTACATCAAAGAGGAACATGCATTAACCTCAATTTATGCCGAACGGATAGGAATAAGAACCACCTTAGTTGGAATCCTAGCCTCAAAAATCACTGTCTCCAAGTCGCAAATGTGAGAAAGTGCAATCTTTCTTGCATGGTATGCCCCCACGTTTTGCTGAATGTACTTTGACTGAGTGTGCCCTGGACTCCTGCCAATCAGGTGCCCAGGGCCTATGTTTCTTCCCTAAAAACCTAAAACCCAAATTGGCAAACCCTGGCCACATGTCAGCCCCTGGTAAATGGTACCCTAGGTACCCAGGGCCTTGTGACCAGGGAAGGCCTCTAAGGGCTGCAGCACTCATTGTGCCACCCTTAGAGGCCCTGTACCCTAACACACACACACACACTGCCCTTGCAGGCTGAGTGTCTGGGTACAGAACAAAACAAAGAGTCGACATGGCACATATCCCTGTGTGCCATGCCCACCACCTACACTGCCCTGGCATACATCAGCCACCCCTCAAGCTGGGTGCCCTATGCCAGTGGTGTGGGCACAGGAGCAGGAGCCCTGTGCCCCTACAGTACCCAGGTCCATTCCTGGGCACTGTAAGTGCAGTGCTGCCATTTAAGAGTACATGGTGCTGGGAGCTTGCAAAACACGAACTCCACAGCACAATAATGGCAACACTGAAGACTGAGAAGTTTGGTATCAAACTGCTCAGCACATTAAACCCACGCTGATGCCAGTGTGGGATTTAATGTACCAAGCACCACAGAGGGCATCTTAGAGATGCCCCCTGAAACCCAACCTACAATCCACGTCTGGTCTGAGAGGCTGCCTAGGCTGCCACACAGCAGACATGTTGCTGGACCCCTGGGTAGGAGAGCCCCTGCTCTCCTTGAGGAAATATGAATTTTGTGATCAGTTATGTCCCCTATCGTAGACCCCAACGGCTCCATGTGCATGCTATAAGTACATGTATGTTCCCTCCAGTTCCAGTTTTGAAGACGCAAATACATGTGCGTCCACCGTCAACATGTCCTCTTTCAGCTTCGCCATGAATGGGTCAGATATTCCATTCCTAAGTATGAAAGGCCACCGACTTTATGTGGTTCACTTTCCACATTTCACAGATTCAGGCGAGTAGGCCCTGAATTCTGTCATCAAGCCTTTTCCTGTCTTCTGCCTCTGAAAGCTCCAGTCTGAGCCTGCATCTGTATCCATGAACTTTGTCCTACTCCCTGCGCGGCTAACGTTGCCTGATCCCGCATATTGCCTGCCAAAAACTGTATTTCACCTTCAAGATTATCTACTCCGCTCCTCATCCGATGCATTCCTGTCTAGCAGCTTAGGTAAACATTCCTCCAGCTACCGTGCAAAGGGCCAGGCCTCGCTGTCCACATGCAAGTAATTCATAGCCCCGTTACCATGGAATATTCCTACCCCTCGCATCTCATGTAGACACTTAGACGCTTGTACACGCACTAACAGTCAGTATAGAATAGATTCTATCCTAGAGACCTTTCCTTTTGGATAACACAGTTCTTTAAACATAGGATATTAGATATGATTTGGGATTAGGTTGACATGACCCCCAGACTTCTGTCTCCACATGTAGAGCTAAATGTCAAGTCCCCTTCACCCTCTAGTTGCACGTCAATCACACGTCATGCGGCTGCGCGCGCATCTCTGCCAAATATTTCTGCTGACATTGCAGGATTCTTTTATGGATCCACCCACTTGTGACATCATGTATAATGACGTTTATTAAATTACGCCCATATGACCGCCTCTATTAGTTACGTATGCACAGTTTATCTGTATTATCAGCTGTTACGCCTCTTGCATCTGTTTCACTGTAATGCATTTTCCTATAAAACCGATTATCTGTCAATAATGTATGCCCTTCCTTCCTGAACTTTCGTGGTGATGGAATAGAAGCCTGCAATTCGAATTGCATTCCTTTGTATAGGAATAAAGCCTTTTAAAACCTCTAATACCACGGATTCTTCCTCTTATATTTACTGAGTTATTCTTACTAGACTTTACCGCATAAAAAATAGTACCGGTAATGAAATATTTACCACATAAATTGGCGCCCGAATAGGGACACTTTCTCATCTCACGCGCCGGAGGTGCGTTGCAGGCCCGGTCTCCTGCCACAGCTGAACGGATAAAAACGCGTACCTGCAGGATTTCCTGTATCTCCCTCCGGCCAAGCGGGGACGACTGAGGCTGCGATCAACACCCAGACGAGGCGGTGAGAAGTGCGAAGTATCCCGACCAGAGCCTAGCTGAGAGAGCAAGATCCGAGGTATACAGAGGCCCACCAGGTTCCGAAGTTCCGAGTCCAATCAAGTCAAGTCCAGTCCGGTCCAGTTTCAGTTCCGTTCCGAGGCCTCCCGTTCCGAGCTACCCGGTGAGTACCATTACCGGGGAGGCATTTTACGTGCACATAATCTGTGCCGGTCAAGACGGGTTTGGGTACACAAATCCGGTCTGCACTGTTTCAGCAGTGTATCTGTACTGTTTAGCAGTATATATAGTATGTCTTGCATATAAATAAGTATTATCTAGTGTCAGTATTATGTCAGTTTTAATACGTTCTATACATTGTGGTGTGAATGACTGTTCATTATTGTGTTTATTTGTATTAAGTGTGTTTAAGATTAAGTAACCAGATCTAAAAATGCCGCTCTTTTCGAAATTAAGACAGATCAAAACTAGAAAAGGGGTACTCGAAGAAGCTGTTCCCATCCCACCTAGGGACACTCCCGGGTATTTTATGTATCATAAGCATGGTCTAGATGCCGTATTATTTCTTGATTTATGGGTGGACTACACCAAGGATTTGCCAGAAAATCAGAGATGGCCCGCAGCGGGGACCTGGGATGCAGATTGCATCATGAGAGTAGAAGAAGAATTATGGAAAAAGAAAGCCAGACAGTCACAGAAAGATGCCATTGAATTATGGCGTAAAGAATCATACAGACGTACAGAAAAAGCATTCAGACAGGAAGAGAAAGGTAGAGAGAATTCAAATAAAACTCGAGAAAATCTATTACTTGAGGAAGGTACCCGAGTAAACTCAGAACAAATAGATAGACAAAGAAACACTCTTATGAATGGTATGTATCCTCTTTTGGCCGAAGGGTTACCTAAGGCTATCCCGGAAATACCAAAAGACTTAACTCCTCCATTGCTCCCGATAAAAACACATCCCAAAACAGCAAAGGACGTTTTCCTTTCCTCCTATTTAGATGACGTAGCTCCCGAGTATGCTAATGCCATACCACACATACCGCTTGCCGATGGTGTTCAACACCAAGAGCATCCGTCTGTACCTCCGCAACCACAAACTCTTACACAAGTTCCCACAGGTCCGTCCGTTTCTACAGTTTTTCCCGCATCTACAATCTCTATCCTACGTCCAACGAATCCTTTCGTGCCTAGCGCCTCAGATGGTGCTACAGGAGGTACGACAGACATGTTTGCCACCCCGCCGCGAAATAAACAGACCCTTAGAGATTTAGCACTCCAACGTACACCCCAATTAGCGACATCTGACATGTTTAAGGAACAACTTGTGGATTGTAGATACGACCCAGTACCAGGTAGACAGGACAAATTGCTCATATCATCACTACGTATACGACGAGCTACATTATATTTAATAACGATACCAGGAATGGTTGAACACCTAGACAATATATATCGCTTTGTCCAAACAGGGCGAGGTCCAGAAAGTATTAACGAAGCTATGGAATACCAGAAAGTGGATGTACAAAGACAACTACTACGTTTTTTCATAAATTGTGTAATTAGGAATCAAGACAGGCCCGGGGCAGATCATGATACCATGCAAAAACTTGTCAAATGGGGTAAGAACATATCAGAAGAGAAACATGATAGACAGGCGTGTATAATCGCCATGTGTCGAAAGATCCGCAAGGAAGTAGAACGAATACATAAAGAAAGACGAGAAACAGACAGAGTAGAATCAGAAGAGGAAGAGGAGCAAGAATCAGAACAATTAGAAACGATAGCTTATGTAGGCAGAGGAAGACCCCATAATAATACTAGAGGTTTTAATGACCCGATACGTCCAGAATATAATCGACATTTTCAAACCCCTATGTTAAATACAAAGTCCCCCGAACACCTATTCCAAGCCGCTGATAAATTACTCCGAGATCGAAGGGGGTACCATATGCTCGATTCCATGGACGAACAAGAATTAGCTAGGTCAGCAGTACAATGGGCTGACAGTCCCAGCGAATACAATGATGATGTACTTGCACACACATTTCTGAATCTTGACCCCTACGAACAGCGTTTAGCTAGTATATACATGATTCAACACCTCCTTATATTATATAAAAGCCAACACTCCGATCCAGGACCCTTACCTGACATATTGACAGAACTACTCACGAATATATGGAGAGGGTCAGATACTGATTTGATTAAAGAGATTCTAGAATTCCGAAATCAATATTTAACTTTTGTATGCCCAGAACACGTTCCAGCTCCCATCATAGGAAGAAAAATGTATCACATAGATAGACAGAACCCGTTACGCGAAGTACACCCAATCAGAGGTGACGGTAATAACTTTACACGCGTGTTTGTGTACACGCCTATAACTAAACTGGAATTATTAGAAATGAAGAAAGTAGTACCCAGCCATGACAAGGACCCAGCAGGTTTCCACCGTGAAATAAAGGACATGTTACTCATGGGAGAGTATACCTACCCCGACATTATGAAAATATTAAAAGTCCTATTACCCGCCGGTGTTTATGAGAAACTCAAAGAAAAGGAATGGGAGGTGGGAGACCAAAAGATAGATTGGACAGCATTAGAAAACGAAGAAAGGGCCCGAGCTGCAGGAGCAGGACTTGGGGAAAAGACTATAGCACTAGCAGGACTACTAGTGCAGGTACTGCCACGTTTATTAACCACGAAAAAGGAAGACTGGGGTGCAATATCAGCCTGTAAACAAAAGCCAGATGAAGACACTAGTGATTTCTATTCCCGATTTGAAAAAAGTTTTGGTATAAATAGTGGCATAAAAGCCAGTAGTGAGTCATATCCACATCTGTTTGTGACAAAATTAGTTGAAAATTCTCTGCTACAAGTCAAGAATAGAGTATTGAAATTCGAAAGTACCTGGCAAGGTAATACCCCATCACAGATGTTACAGATGTTACAATATCACCACAATAGAATTAGAGAAGAACAAGAACACGAACAAAGACGTATGAAAGATACAAAAATGAAAATGCTTGTTGCTCAGTCAGTTCCAGCTGATGGTCATCAAAAGGGTGATTCCGCAGGTCCCACGAAAGGGACATGCAACTATTGTAAACAACCAGGTCATTATATACACGATTGTCCAGTCCTGAAACATAATATTGCTACAGGTAGAACCCAGGAGAGACCACGTCCACCTAGACAGGATCAGAATCAACAACAAATCCCTCAGCATGCACAACCTAGGTTAGCTCCGCAACAACTAGCTCCGCAACAGGGAGCTCCACAACAGACCGTAGCACCACTACAAACGCAGCCTATTGCTGCAACACAAGCAACAACACAACAGATGTATCAGTATGCACAAGCAGATTATCCCGATTATCAGCGATATACATGACATAGCCTAGAGAGGGAAGTTAGCTTACCCCTTATTGAGGTTCCTGTAGACCAAGAGGGACCTTATGTACATAGTGAACTATTAGGGGAAGACAGAAAGTTTTTACTTGATACAGGGGCAAGCAGAACAACTATAAGACGCAGTGAAGTTCCAGGGGCACCCCTCTCAGGCTCACAAAATATTTCCCTTGGATTCTCAGGAAAACCTATAATAAATGACGTAACACAACCTCTTCCACTTACGATCGGTCCATTGACACGTACTACAGATTTATTGCTTACTAAATCATGTCCAGAAAACTTGTTAGGTATAAAAACATTGAAAGCTCTAGGAGCTATAATATGTTGTTCTCCGGAAGGAGTACGACTATTTCTACGTGACTTCAAAGGTCACTACGTGTCCAGAGACATGGATCACCGACTGCAGAATTTACCTACACATTTATGGGCACAAGGCCCCACTGATGTTGGTTGCATGAATATTACACCATATCGTGTCACACTAAAAACAGGAGTAATACTACCACGAATGCGACAATACAAGTTACCACCCGATGCTGTTGTGGCTTTGCTGCAAATCATTGACGAGCTCATTGCACAAGGAGTGGTTGTCGAAACCGACTCCAATGTATGTAATTCTCCGATAATTCCGATTCTTAAAAGAACGGATCCAAAAGCACCACCAGTATATCGATTAGTTATTGATCTGCGCGAATTAAATAAATGTATTGTACCACAATACCCTGTGGTCCCAGATATCTCGCCATTACTAACAGCTATTGACTCAGAAGCAACGTTCTTCACTGTAATTGATCTCAAGAATGCTTTCTTTAGCGTCCCTATAGATCCGGAAAGTCAATATCTGTTCGGATTCAGTTTAAATGGACGAAGTTTTAAATTCACACGCGCACCTCAAGGATTTACAGAAAGCCCCAGCATCTATAGCCAAGCACTGAAACGAGAACTTGACAGTATCCACATGCCAGTTAACACTGCCTTGCTTCAATATGTCGATGATCTGCTGATCACCGCCCGAAGCGAACCTGAATGTGAAAAAGCGTCACTGACGGTTTTAAAATTTCTGGCCGACAAGGGGCACAAGGTGTCCCCTTCTAAGCTGCAATTCTGTGTCCAGCGAGTTGTTTACCTTGGGCACTCGCTGTCCAAGGAGGGAAGGCAGCTTACACCCGACCGTATCCAGTTAATCGCTAACATGCCACCACCCAAGACACAAAAGGAGGTGCGGGCTTTTATAGGCCTCACTTCATACTGTAGGCAGTGGATCCCTCAATATGCATTTCTAGCAAAACCACTCATCCAGTTAACAACACAGGAGGCAGCCACATCGACTGTCCTCCCTTGGACTCAAGAACATACACACGCCTTTGAAAGCTTAAAGAAAGCTTTATGCCAAGCACCTGTTTTAGCAACACCATGTTACAGTAAACGGTTTACACTCTTTGTTACAGAACGCGAAGGTACTGCCTTGTCAGTACTCACTCAGGAACAAGCAGGATCACACAAACCATGTGCTTATTTCTCTAGTACATTAGATCCAGTAGCTCAGGCTCTTCCTGCGTGCCTGAAATCGGTGGCAGCAACAGCTTTAGCAATCAGACAAAGCGATGCCATAGTGTTAGGACATCAATTGACAGTACAAGTACCACACGCAGTAGAGGTTCTCTTGAACCGCACACAAACACAACACTTGACTATAGCGAGACTTACCGGTTACGAATTGACATTATTTCAGCCACACATAGAAATCAGACGTTGTAATACGTTAAATCCTGCCACACTGTTACCAGTAGGCGGAACAGATCCATTGGCACATGATTGTGTCGAAGTCATTACTATCACGACGAAACCCAGACAAGACTTGACAGATATCCCTTTGTCAGATCCAGACTTGACATTGTATGCAGATGGGTCATGTATGAGAACAAGTACAGGAGAGTTAGTGGCCGCTTACGCAGTCACAACAGACACTGAAGTCATTGAAACAAATCGTATTAACACTTTGTCAGCTCAAGCAGCAGAGCTCATCGCTCTGACACAAGCCTGTATTCAAGCCAAAAATAAGACAGTCAACATATACACAGATTCACGTTATGCATTCGGAGTCGTCCATGACTTCGGCGTACTGTGGCGAGAGAGAGGTTATTTAACTTCTCACGGTGCCCACATCCAGCACGGACCCCTCATTCAAACCCTATTGGACGCGATTCATCTACCCACTGCAATATCGATTATGAAATGCAAAGCCCATACAAAAGTTACCGATATCATTTCTCAGGGTAATGACCTAGCTGACAGAACAGCTAAACAGACTGCTCAGAATCAGACTCTCACAACTGACATGACAAAGACAATAGTTCAGACACTAACACATTGCATGACAGTTAAGGATCCCGCCCTTGATGTAATTGACATACAGACACATGCTACACCAGAAGAAATAAAGAAATGGACTGAATTAGGAGGGATCCAAACGGATCAAGGATGGATGACGAAGGAAAAATCTATATGGTTTCTTCCCGACTCTATGGTTCAAGTCATCATTAACACAATACATAGTCCAGCGCACCTAGGAGAAAAAGCTATGCTAGACAGCATTCAACACATTTGGTTCAACAAACACTTGCGAGCAGCAGCTAAACAAAAAGTTCGTACCTGTATGATATGTTGTCAGTTTAATCCAGGTAAAAGCATCCCCGTAGAACAGGGTGGATTTCAACCTCCCGATCATGCTTTTGAAGTCCTCCAGATGGATTATATCCAGATGGAACGATGTCGAGGATTCAAATATGTTCTCGTAGTTGTCTGTGCTCTTTCCCGTTGGACAGAAGCCTACCCGGTTTCAGATTACACTGCCCCGACTACTGCCAAACAGTTAGTTCGAGAATTCTTCCCACGGTACGGTTTACCACGTGTTGTCTACTCAGATAACGGCCAGCCGTTCTCATCCGAACTAATGAAACACGTTTCCCTTTTGTTAGGCTACCAATGGAAATTCCACTGTGTCCGACATCCCGAGGCAGCAGGTCTCGTGGAACGCCATAATCAAACTCTGAAAATTAGATTGTCCAAAATATGTAGAGAAAAAGGTGTCGATTGGATAGTAGCCTTACCAGTTGCGCTCTTTTACATGAGAATGGTAGCACATTCTCGAACAGGGCTATCCCCGTACGAGGTGATCTTCGGTAGACCACCAAATATGTGGGGGACGCCTATACCTCGCAAAATCACTGATGTTGACTGTAATATGCTGACAGATCACCTGGCTTCCTTGATGTCTGCACTACAATCTTGTCGTTCACAGGTAGCCGCAGCTTTTCCCGATAATACTGAGGGGAAGCCCCATGACGTGGTTCCTGGTGACCTGGTTCTGGTCCGGAATTTCGACCGGAAGACCCAACTGGAGCCTAGGTGGAAGTCACCGAAGCTAGTTCTACTAACTACAAGGACAGCCGTGAAGATCGAGGGACGCAAAGGGTGGTTGCACTCGAGTCATATCAAGAAATTTTATGGACTACCATCCAGTGTGAATACTCAACCTCGTATTCCCTCACAGACAGACTCAAAGCTCCCCTTGGTTGAGCAGTCAAAACCAGAACTTTACAAACTAAAATTGAGGTCTAGCAAGTCAGACAATTTGATTGTTTAAGTCCTCTCCAAGGTGAATCGGTTGAATTTGTCTCTGACATGTATCCTCTAGACCGGAATAGAGAAAGAAATCAACAGATGCAGCTTAAAAGGCATGCGTATTGTAAATCACTTCGTAGTCACTGCACAGTAACATTATTAATTTTGTTTTTTCTAAGTCTTCTGATCATTATTTCTAGCATACTATTGCACATGTATTACCCTATTCTTAAGCGTGCTTACAATGTAACTACAGAACATTCTTTTAGCGAATTGCCTCCGCATGAGTTGTCCTATAGATTTGCGCTGCGCAACAACACATTCATTAGTATGTTACATCATTCCCATCAGACCAGCAATGCCACAAATTGTTGGATATGTGGCCGACTCCCTCCCTATCAAAACTATAAGGGAGTTTTGCCCCTCTTTCCATATCGGTTCACACACAATGGCTCCTGTGGAGCATGGTTTAGTTTGATTAATTCCCTAGATTCAAATTCCGCAGTTTATCAAGACAACTGGGTATGGGGAAACCTGAACCTAGTTTTGCTTAAAGTCTGCTACCCTAACAAGGAGGGACTTCCCAAAAGAACAGGAACTGATCTAGAAAATGAAGTATATGGATTAGGTAATTTTACACTTAACCTCATGATCCTGAACGTTGAATCTGAAGCTACACCAATCTTGCCCGCCATGTCAGTATTCCCAGTAAAAGGGGAATTATGTGTAAGAAAGAATGGTTCCATACACATGGGCCATAGTAAATGCACCACTGTAATAAAATTCAGTGATCAAGGCAAGTCTACATTTAGAGCTTCCCATCATTCCTACTTCATATGTGGCCAGACCGCATATATATGTCTACCTTTAGATTGGGATGGTACCTGTTACATAGCATTCCTTCTGCCACCTGTTTTCCTAGCTCCTCCTGATTATCATAGAAATACCCATTTAGTACACAATAGACAACAGAGAGATCTCCCAATTGTCGATTACACTGAAACAGCATGGGAACAATACACAGATTTCAATAAAGGTTTCTTTCCCTATATAGGTACAGTCACTAATAGTAAGCTGATACGTAGATTAACTAGAACCCTTGAAGCAGTAGTGAACGAGACTACTTCCGCCTTAGGCAATTTAACAGAAGAGCAGTCTGCTATGCAGATTGTTGTGCTTCAAAATCGTCTTGTCCTTGACGTCATCCTGGCCGATAGGGGCGGAGCTTGTAGGGTCATCGGATCAAGTTGCTGCATTTTCATACCAGAAAATTCGCCGTCAGTATATAAAGCCATAACCCGCCTTCATAAGATTATAAGCCAGATACACCAGAGTCCAGGCACCTGGACTTGGTCCGGTTGGTTCTGGGGCGTGTTGTCAGCCTGGGGATGGAGGATCCTATCCTTCCTAGGTATTGGCTTTCTCACACTATTCAGTTGCTGCTTATGTCTACAATGTGGGCCAGCGATTTGTGGTCTGTGTGCCACATCGTGTATCCCACATCCAAGTTTTCGTTCAAGATCCCGGAAGAAGAAAGAAGAACAAATGATGCTATATGAACAGATCGATGGATTGATGAAGATCGATATCTCCTGAGGGTCCGTAGGGGACAAGGAGGGAATGAGGAAATATGAATTTTGTGATCAGTTATGTCCCCTATCGTAGACCCCAACGGCTCCATGTGCATGCTATAAGTACATGTATGTTCCCTCCAGTTCCAGTTTTGAAGACGCAAATACATGTGCGTCCACCGTCAACATGTCCTCTTTCAGCTTCGCCATGAATGGGTCAGATATTCCATTTCTAATTATGAAAGGCCACCGACTTTATGTGGTTCACTTTCCACATTTCACAGATTCAGGCGAGTAGGCCCTGAATTCTGTCATCAAGCCTTTTCCTGTCTTCTGCCTCTGAAAGCTCCAGTCTGAGCCTGCATCTGTATCCATGAACTTTGTCCTACTCCCTGCGCGGCTAATGGTGCCTGATCCCGCATATTGCCTGCCAAAAACTGTATTTCACCTTCAAGATTATCTACTCCGCTCCTCATCCGATGCATTCCTGTCTAGCAGCTTAGGTAAACATTCCTCCAGCTACCGTGCAAAGGGCCAGGCCTCGCTGTCCACATGCAAGTAATTCATAGCCCCGTTACCATGGAATATTCCTACCCCCTCGCATCTCATGTAGACACTTAGACGCTTGTACACGCACTAACAGTCAGTATAGAATAGATTCTATCCTAGAGACCTTTCCTTTTGGATAACACAGTTCTTTAAACATAGGATATTAGATATGATTTGGGATTAGGTTGACATGACCCCCAGACTTCTGTCTCCACATGTAGAGCTAAATGTCAAGTCCCCTTCACCCTCTAGTTGCACGTCAATCACACGTCATGCGGCTGCGCGCGCATCTCTGCCAAATATTTCTGCTGACATTGCAGGATTCTTTTATGGATCCACCCACTTGTGACATCATGTATAATGACGTTTATTAAATTACGCCCATATGACCGCCTCTATTAGTTACGTATGCACAGTTTATCTGTATTATCAGCTGTTACGCCTCTTGCATCTGTTTCACTGTAATGCATTTTCCTATAAAACCGATTATCTGTCAATAATGTATGCCCTTCCTTCCTGAACTTTCGTGGTGATGGAATAGAAGCCTGCAATTCGAATTGCATTCCTTTGTATAGGAATAAAGCCTTTTAAAACCTCTAATACCACGGATTCTGCCTCTTATATTTACTGAGTTATTCTTACTAGACTTTACCGCATAAAAAATAGTACCGGTAATGAAATATTTACCACATCCTGGGCCTGCAACAATGCACATCCTGGGCGAGGTGCTAGATCTCCTGCCCCAGGATGGGCAGGGGGAAGCTTCAAAGGCATGCCGCCTCTGTGAGCTTCCCCAGGCCACTGCAACCCCCCACTCTGGCGGGAAGCTTGGCCGGAAACCCCAAATAAGGACAGGGGATGTGCCAGCCTGCCAACCCCACCCCTCAGGTGGGGGAGGTGAGGTGAAGCACATCTCCGGGCTCTCGCCATCTTGAAGATGGGGAGCCCTGCCCAATCAGGACTAGGCTACTGCCCCCCTCCCACATGGGAGAGGCAGGATAGGGGGAGTACCCACCCCAGGACAGGGACCCATTTGTCCCTGCCCTTCACATACACAGCCCTCACTAGTAGGTCTTAGAAATGTATCAAAATAGTGTCTCTCTATGGAAGTGTATATTAAACAACATGTCCTGGCAATATGCTACACTGATGAATAGCTCTCTGCTCAGTGCTGCCAGAGTTTGAAACCCATTGTTGCTTGAATATATGTATTTCTGAAACCTTAACAAAATGTTGTTGCAAAAAAAATTGTTGCTGTTGTCTTTAATTTTGATGCCATGAGAAGACACAGAGTCAGATGTGTAATAAAGTCACTCTTTATTTTATGGATTCCTAGCTATCACATTTGTTCTTCTGTGTCTAAGGCAGATTCCTCTTGTTGCCCATGCTTCCTGCCTTTCACCTTCTCCACACACGTAATGGTGTCCTGGTGTCCGTGTTGTAGACTTGAAAGGACTCTGTCCCCAGGGGCCTAATGTCCCTGCACCACGCCACTGTCTATTAGTTTATATTCCTTAATGCGACAATAGTTGAAGCAGGTGACATAAATAACACATTTGCTTTGTAAGACCCATATTGTCTCTGCTGCAATTTGCTCTCCCATTCTTATCTTTATGACCAGCTCATCTTTACAACCCTCACATTTTTGTCACTAGGTCACCTCCCGAGAAAACACAGACTATTTTGTGCCACAAGATTTCCACACAAGTTGAATGCAAAAATACTACTGCACTGTGTGAACAAGAATATCTGATTTAATTTGCTCTCCCAACGTCATCTTCATCACTAGCTCATCATGCAGGTGTACAGATCTATAACATTTGTGCTACCAGACTGTCACAAATATTGGCTCATATTACAAGAACAGAACTAGTGTATTATGTGAGGAAGAACACCTCTTTGTAATTTGATGGCATCTGCCTTACCCCTTGTATTTGTCACTCTCTTCTTCCAGGTGTTTTGACTCATATATTTTGGCCCATTATGTTGATGTGCCATACATTTATGACATTTAACACGTAAGCCCCACTTTCTGAGAGTGAGCTTACTACATTCTACTTGCAAGTGTGTGTATGACCTATTTATATGATGCACAGGTTATTTCTGAAGATGGTAAATATCTCTCCCAGTTAACCCAATTACATATTTTGTGTAATTCAGGCCATTGAAGACGCGCTTGCTTATCCCTCTTATCGAAGTTGAAATGTTGGCATGTATCATACCTGCCAATTTGAAGCACAATTTCACTGTGTGAGGAAGGGTGGGCCCTTGAAGGGGTGGGGCCTCGTGCGGAGAAGTACCTATGATGCACCTTTGAACCCCACCCCGCCCCCAAACATCCTCACCCCTTCCCCCACCCCCAAAAAAAATAAACTTGTTGAGGCTGCTGCCGTTGTCCTGGGGGGGTTTCTCACGTCGGCTGTTAAAAGCCCCGGAAAACGAGCTGGAAATCCTCTATTTAGGTTTTCCGCTTGTTTTCCTTTCCACTATGCGGTATCGGCTCTGCTCTGGGAGACCGTGTGATGGGAGCCCATATCGTGTGTCACACGGTGGCGCCGTGTGATTTGGCAGGTATGATATGTATCCTGTAACCGGTATTCATTCTCTGCTGTAGCTCTTCATGAGTTCACACCTAAGAACTTCCCAGTCCTGGCCACGTGGTAGTCCTTTGTTTATTTCAATACCGACCGCTTCTTAGGCAGACATAAATAACAGACTTGCTCACCTCTCACAGCTATGGATCTGCAACACATATTTTAACGTGTGCGCCTCAACGTACACACGAAGCGACCTCGAGCTCTAAAACACCGCGAACTTCTTCAACTCGAATCTATCTAAAAATACTGAAGGAATTTACGTATAAATATTTTGGTTAAAATGGTTCGACAAACAATAAGATATTGATAAGTGTGAAAACGAATCACACAGACCTAGATCATTTTGGTTCATTGGTCCCCTTCAGAGCCAGTAAAAATTCCCACTATTCAGAGATGGCGGAGGCGTAGGACAGTCTTCGGGACTGCGCATGACGAAAGAGAGGGGCTGTCCTGTGACGTTCACGCTTCAGACGCTCGTTTCCATGGCGACGTGGACCCGCCTCCTCAGAGCCGGAAGCCAGAGGCCGATCTAAAATGGCGACCCAGGAGCCGATGGCGATTGCGATGCGGCTGCGAAACCAACTGCAGGCAGTCTATAAGATGGACCCGTTGCGGAACGAGGTACGCGTGGTTCGCAGGGAGACTGCGGGGGTCGCGGGGCAGCCTTAGCGAGAGCGCCGCGTTTATTGCCGGCCTCAAGGAGAGGGTGTCAGGTGGAGGCATCCTTAAAGGGACAAGTTGGAGAGTGCGCAGGTTCTTCAGGGAGACGCGAGCAGGGAAAGTTATTGCGCATGCCCGATGTGGTGCTAGAAGCTCTACGCATGCGCACGTCTGTCCCCGGAGCAGGTGCAAGTGCGAGACTGGGAAGTGTTTGGTACCAAGTTCACGGCTGCGCGTGCGCACAGCGCCCAAGCAGTTCAGTGATGCCAGTGGGCGCTTGACGGGCCTTCTTGGCGCTGTGAGGAGCCAAGAGAAACATCCTAATGTTTATAAAGTGGACAGGAGGCTTCTTTGTGAACTTGATAGGGCCACTATATTGTATAAAAAGTGAACACGAGCTTTAATTGTGATAAAATGGAAGCATCCCCTCTCTTTAAAGAACCCAGTATTACTCTCGACGAAAGTAAGAATTGCTCAGTCGTCCCTGAACCGTGGGCACTGCTTGGATAATGTCGGTTATGCGTCACGATGCGGATCTGTAAACTCATCCCACTTCATTCCTTACCCTCTGAGCCTTGAATGACATACGGGCTGCTGTTCGTGGCTCCTGAGCCCATTGAGCACAGAGGGGAGCAGTGTGTTTGGAGGGTGAGGGAGTTTAGCAATGAGGCCCGGGTGACCCCACTGAAGTCCACAGCAGGTGTTTGACATGTCAACAGGGTGACCCTTCCAGGGGTTGGACTTCAGGTTTGTCGGATCCTCATTAAGCGGAAGACTTCGTCAGCAAGCACTCTGATGCTTGTCACTGGCCGAGGGTCACCATGTGAGCGAGTGCTGCATACGCCCCTTAGTACGTTATAAGGTGGCGTGTCTAAGATGTTCAACCTAAAATGCACATTAGCAATGTTCTCCATGTCTGCGACAACCTTTAATGCAGAATTCATCAAGGCACACAGTGGACATGTAGGAACATTACATTTATTAATAACACAGACAGCACATAAGTGCTTTAAACGTGTGACGCTGAGCTACCCCTCCAAGAGAAATACTGTATGTACCATGAGGCTGAAGGGTGAGGAATGGACAATGATGGGAAAGACCAGGGTAGACGTAAGTAGCAATAAGGGGGAGACCATAACATCCCGGTGCTGTGAACCTGGTACAGCACAGCATTGGGCGAAGTGAAGATGGCTCAGCATCCGCGGAATGAGAGGCAGAGCATTTTTTTGTATCTTCAAGCCAGGTCTCTCGTGAGTAATAAAGTACTGAGTCTTTTTCTAAAGGGAAACCATTGTAATTTGTCTGGTACGGAGTTCCAAATAGTAGGCATGTAACCAGAAAAGGATTGTCTTTGAGCTTGAGATGGTCTCAATTTTGGGAGGTCTAACAAGGTCTTCGTGAAACATCAGAGTTGTGTAATTTCAGTTTCAAGTCCAATGGACAAGCGATGTTGCGCTTGGCAATGGGTGGCTCTAAATGGTGATTCCAACGTGATAGTAGTTGCAGCAGTTTTGGGACTTTAATAGCTGGGTTGCTAGTGGAAACTATGCCTGGGATTCAGTGTGTGGGAAGGGGGAGTTGGCTATCTTTTTCGACTTGCTTTCATTCCTTTATGGTATTGTTAACTCTGATATGAACTGTAACGGGGTGGCAGTCCATAGTTGATTCCCAGGCAGCTGGAATGATGAGAAATGTGCTTGTGGGCATTGTGAATGGATCCCAGAGTGTGGCCTGTATGCCCCTAATTGGTGCAAACCGAATGAGCGACCACGCTAACATCATACATCTACCAGGACTTTAAAACACACTTTTTACCCCCGGAGTTTTATATAGCGTGAACTTAAAAGGTATCGGAGTGCTTTACATACCACCAGTTGCGTTACATAACAAGCATTGGAAATGCAATAGGTCTCGCCTTTGATTAAGTTAAAGCCCTTTGCTTTGCTGATGGTATTGTATAGCAAAGTAAATGGCTTTAACTTAATGAAAGGTGCGACCTATTGCATTTTTAATGCTTGTTTTTGTAACTCTGTGTAAAAGAAACAAAGATTTTAATAGGATCATAACAAATCAGAACACTTTACTTAG
The DNA here is from genome assembly GCF_964204655.1 of Triturus cristatus. Classification (NCBI taxonomy): domain Eukaryota; kingdom Metazoa; phylum Chordata; class Amphibia; order Caudata; family Salamandridae; genus Triturus; species Triturus cristatus. Next base: position 1,235,616,904 of record NC_140582.1, read on the forward strand.
TGATGTGTAAATGCTAAATATATTTGCGGAAACCCAATTTCCACATATTATTTGTACCCTATAATTTTATCCGTAGAACTGCATGTTAGTGGTAACGTTTGTGGCCATTTCAATGGAAAATGTGCTGTCTAAAAAACAGTACGCTGCCACATCATGCTTTAGTAATATGTTTATTAAAAGTGAGAGTTTATAAACCTTAACTGAGAAACATTCTTGCCCCCACCCTGATGACAATGCTATTAGTAAAATAAGAGGCAAGTTGGGGTTCATGTCTAACCTATATGTGGGCTATATCAATATTATACATTTTTTACGAAAGACATGCTGAACTCACGTTTGAAGGTGCTGTCATTTGTGATAATGAAGAAAAAGGCATGTCTGTAAAATAAATCATTTGTCCAGGATGACACAATTTGAGACCAATTTGCAGGTCAAGTTTTTATAGTTGGATTGAGTAGATTATTCAAGTCACTAGACCTGCAGATCTAATAACATTTTAGTGATTTTTTGAGGCCGGACTTTCTTAAAAGCCATGGGTATGTCTGATAGAATCCTGGTTATAGTTTTTTTTAATAAGATATTTTGATGACCAGTAGAACAAACTAAGCACCAATGTCAGCAAGCAGTGCACATTACAGCATCAGACTATTGACAAACATGATCATATTCCCGTACAAGCTCAAAGTCCCTGTGTTCCACCCCGCACCCACCCACAAGTCACAGGGCATTATGAAAACCAGTGTGTTTATGTTGCAGATTCTCAAGTCTGAGTCTTTCCCGAGGGGTACACAGTTCTCCCCAATCGGTGTTCCACCTCCCCCATATTTTTCCATTTATTCGGGCAACCCCTACTCTCATAGACAACCTTTTCCGCCAACATGCACCAATCCATGTCCCATTTCCAGTCATTCAGTTGTGGTGTGAATTCGGCCCTCCACATCCTACCATATTTCGCTTTGCCGTCATCAATCCCAACATCACCCATATTTGTGCTATTTTGGTGAGATCAGTATAGTCCCAAATGTTCAGCAAACACCACTTCGCCGTAGCATCTCTGCAGCTTCCACTTACGTTATTTAAGCATGTTATTACAGCTTCCCAATATTGCTGATCCACTGGGCAGCCCTATATCATGTGGAAAAACGTCCCTTCCTGGCCAGTGTCTAGTACCAAGCTAGGACGTTGCACTTCCGATCCCCACCAGTGTAGTGCATGCATAATAAGAGTGGTGTAAGATCTCTAGTTGCACCAGTCGGAACCTAGACCTTATGGCTACTTCCCTAGGGGGCGCTAGAGCTTCTGGTCATTCATCATCTGCAAGGCCATCAAGGTCACACGCCCAGTTTTCCTGCAGGTGAGTCAGGGTGTCTGGTGAATTATTGATAGATTTATTATAGGTGAGGGAGATGGCCCTCTTGGCCATGTAATCATCTTGTAGTCGGTCATCTAGTGGGGAAGGGTCAAAGGGGTCCTCTCTTTTCGGCAATGCAGTCACTAATGCATGTCATATTTGCAAGTATCGATAAGTCTCCGTTGCCGCCAGCTGAATTTTTTTTATTTTTTTTTATTGACATTTTCAATTGCATACAATACAATATTCCAACAACAAAAATAAAGAAAACGAGAAACACGCCAGTACGATCAGTATATTCCCTCATAGCATTATGCCGCCAGCTGAAATTTGCTTTGTAGGTCAGCAAACGGGATCACTGCTCCCTGCCTCTGCAGGTCTCCCACCCTAGATATCCCTACTAGGTCCCACTTGTCAAAGCCTTTCCGCGTAGCCAGTGTGCTCAACTGTGCCTTCTCCCACAAAGGAGTGGGCATGGTTATCCTACCCCGCCAGCCCAGAGCATTCAGTGTTGTGTGTCAAAGGGAGAGTGGCACCGTAGTGGGCATCGGGAAAGAGACGTTGCGCGTCCTTCCGTAAAGGGCCCTGAGGTACCCCCCTGGTTGCATAACTAGTCTAACTATTCGATATGCAGGCGCATCCACAGGGAGGTGAACCCATCAATTAATAGTGACTAACTGAGCCGTCCAGTAATATTTTTGTATGTCTGGCAGGGCAATTCCGCCTTCGTACCAGCACCAGCTTTATTGTTGCTTTATGTAAATGGAGTCATTGACCATAACAAATGATGCTTCTAAATTGGTTGGATGTAAAATCCATGCTTTACTATTTGCTGGTGCGACCAGTGGAACTTAATCACGATTAGATCAGTTTGTGGTCTTCTGTAATGATCGTGGGCTTGAGCTGAACCTGCTGAAAGCCAAATATATGAGCTTCAGCCCACATGAATTGCAAAGGCGCTCATAGACGTTGTTTAAGTTAACGGTAGAAAGTGTTCCACGTTTTGAGTATCTGGTGCTGAAACTCTCTAGTTCCATGTCCTGTTCACTGCAAGTTTCCAAGAGTCAACCAGCACTCCTGGCAGCGCTGGGTCAGCCTCACCAGCACTGAAAGTATATAGAGCAAAGGCCAGGGGAACGGCCCTCTAGATCCTTGTACTATTGTCGCAGAATCGGGCATACCAAGGAATTGACAGCCTACAAATTGACTTTACAAGATGTCTTGACTTTGGACTGTGTTTGTGGTATTCCGTGGCTCAGTTATGTGGAGTGCTGGGTGACAGCTTTGGGGTTGAATGAGATGTGGGGTAACCAGAGTTCCATTGCAGGGAATCTCCTTAAGGCACACTATTGGTAATGTGTTATTGAGTCTTTGTATCACTCACAGGGATCAGGAGGCATAATTGAAAAACTTTCCTGATTTTTAAAATGTGTAAAAGTTTGAGCCCTTTCAGGGCTCGACAAATCCACTCGACCGCTCGCATTTGCGAGGTAAATTTTATGAAGTAGAGCTATTTTTAGGCCCTACTCGCCCTTTCTGGCGAGTAGGAAAACATACTAACTTTTGTCCTCCGTCTTTGAAAACTGAGCAAATCTGACAAGATAACAACAAGATTTAAAGGCCTTTTTATTGCTCACAAAGCAAATGAGCAATAAAGATGCCTTTAAATCTTGTTATCTTGTCACTTTTGTTCCGCTTTCAGAGACGGAGGTCAAGTAGGTCACTGTTAGGTCGAGGAGAGTTTTCAAGGTACTAGACCTGCAGGACTAGTACCATTTTTCAGATTTTTCGAGCCCTGCCTTTTCAGGTCTCGGCTAGCGAAGGCTGCGCTTGCGAGATTTAATGTCTTTCAGTAGTGGGCTTAACCCGCCCCTCTTCTCCATTGGCTGGCTTCCTAAACGGAGGCCAGCCATCGGAAGAGAGGGGCGTCTGTCCATTTAAGCCCTGTCTTTTTCGGATTCTGGAGCGTGTTTTTTACTTTCTTTCTCTCCTCTGGAATGTAAACATTCCAGCCAATGGCAAGAGGAGAGAAAGAAAAACACGCCCCGAATCTGAAAATGACGCTGCGTTTCTCCGAGGCATTGCTGCTTGACCTTGGAGAAAGATGGTGGCGCTCGCTCCCTCTCCTCGGGCCGAAGCTACTAAAATCAAATACAATACTAAGCAAAGCCAGCATCCTATGCTCATCCACCTTCATGCTGGTCGACCACCTACCGGGATTCAAAAATCTCCTGCACGTACGTAAAAATGCCTCATTATCTACCTATGCACCGCGTCTCTTTATATACTCAACTTGATCGGCAGAAGATCGAGCCAAATCACTCCGTTTGTGAAACATCGAGATGAGACTTGAGAAGTTACTTTGCCTCCGCCATTTTAGAAGGCATTTAAGAATATGTTTGTTATTCTTAAATGCCTTCTAAAATGGCAGAGGCAAAGTAACCTCGAGTCCCATCTAGATGTTGAGCATATAAAGAGACCCGGTGCGTAGGTCTATTTAATACATCAAGACTCTCGTTTCTATTTTATTGTAAAAACATAGTACCCTCCTCCCCTGCAGCTCAGGTCTCCCTGCCGCCGTGTTATCGGTCGCGTGCCCGGAGCAGGCACAGAGGCTGCAGAGATTCGCCCAGAACGGCCCGAGCCCTTTCCGCCAGCAGCTTCGCGCAGGCCTCCGAGAGTGACGAACCATGAAGCTGCAGGGGGGGAGGGGAGGGGGAAGCATTTGCGCTGTCCACTCTATGAGCTGCCTTATCCTCTTTCTATTTATATGTGCCGGGGTTGCTAGCGCGTCGCGCTTCTTGCCACCAGCGCTCCCGACCCGGGAGGTGAGTAGGGTGTTAGAGCAAGCTGCAGTCTTTCAGATACCTGGGGATTATGTTCAGGAGCCCACAGTGACTAGCAGGGTTTCTTATTCCCCAGCACCCCGATAGCCAGTGACCAGTGGGTGTGCAGGGTCCCGTGCTTTGCGGTGGACAATGCGCCGCTCAAGACGAATACGAGAGCTTGAGAAATGACCGCCAGACAATGCATATGGAGCCCGATTGTATTGTTTTTGTAACCGCCTACAGCTGCTTGTTGTGTTATCTTTACTGCTAGTGACTGCTTTGGCTGTCGGTAGGAAGGTTGCTGTTGTGCTAATAGTATTGACAGTAGTGGGGGAGGGGTAGGCTGTGGCTGCAATGTGTGGGTTTACTGTGTCTCCTATACTAGGAGTTTGTGTTTATAATCTGGGTGCAGTACTGTGTGTGGTGGCTCTCTGTAGTACTGTGCACACGCAAACTGCAGTACTAGCACAAGCATCCCTTTTGTGTGCCCACACACCCTAGCTGCATTACTAGTAGTGTGTATGTGTGCACTTAATCTGGTTATGGGCTCCTTGTGTATCTATTAGCTGGCTGCGATGCTGTTAGCATGGTGGGTGTGCGCCCCGCTGCAGTGCTTGCCGTGAAGGCAACCATCACGGATGCATTACTGCTACTGACAATGCGTGCAGTGCTGACCCCGGCTGTAGTGTAACCGCACGTTCGTGAAGATTCTGGACTAGCAGCATGTGCTCTGGCTGTGGTACTAGTAGTTTGTGTTCGCTACTTTGACAGCAGTGCTAGTAATTTGTGGGTATCTCTACAGCGTGCATACTATGGCTGTAAATCAGACATTGTGTACACTGTTGGGGATGTGTGTGTGTGACCATCCATAGGTACGTGACGGCTATGTGTCTAGTCAGTGTTACTAACTGCGCACCAGCAGTGCTACATTTGCATGCAAACAATAAATCTTGAGCCTCCACAAAGATTAATATTTAATAAACCTACAGCTGTAATTGAAAATACAGGACTTTTCATCACATTTCTGGTGAGTATCCCATCAGACGCTTCAAATAACTTTCTTTCTCTGTCCACAAAAAAAGCAGCCTGGTGCGTGGCATATATTTCTTTGCTTGGAAGGTAATCTCCCATCTCTCTGTGCTGGTCAGGCCACATGCCTTCTGGATGCTGTTCAACGAGACGGTTTATCTGTGAGGTCCACTGGCACTGACTGAATAGTGTCCTAGTTGCATGCCGAACAGAAGTCAAGGAGGACTTGATTCAGGCCACATTTTTCAGGATGCCTCCTGAAAGTCAACGAGATTCGCATAAGTTGTTTCTATGCACACATAATTTATGTGGATATCCGGAAGATGTGGAATTTATCAGTTTTGGTGAATGGGGGAGGGGCGGGGGCATGGATATGCATGCGGTGTGGCTTTGCTTTTATTTCCTAATGCATGGACAGATATAGGGGGTCAGGCAGGCTTGTTTCATCAGCCCTCCTTCCTATGAAAACAAGCATCTACATTGCAATGATCTCGGCATTGTTAAAGTTAGAGCTATTGGCATTGCTCATGACATTATTTTTGTTTTTGTTTTTAAAACATTTAAAGAAACGGCATTGTTATTTACACTGTTAATAGCTTAATCACTCTCAAATGCGAGACCTATTGCATTTGCACCCACACACAGAGCCACACACACACAGCCACACACACAGAGCCACCCACAGAGAGCCACTCACATAGAGCAACCCGCACACAAATAGAGCCACCCACAGAGCCACACACAGACACACAGAGTTATTAAAAGGTGTTTATGATGGCGTGACAAACGTCTGCTCTAAATACACAAACACAACCGGTATAGCCATTCGCCGCAAAGCACGGATACACATTAGGGTTTTTATTATCTTTAATAAAGTTTTATTTTCTTACAGCCTCACAAGCACGCACAAGAAAAGCACACAAACTTCAACAAACACACATTTGTGCATATGAGTGCACCTTCGTTGGCATAAGGAACCGCGCTCAACGCTTAAACGCATTTCTATATCCAAAATCATCCTAACACAATAGTTAACACAACCACAACACATGCGTGCATTTCGCAGCACACATAACGGCATAACACTGACACCACACACACACCGGTAAATGTGAACCGGTGGTTGCAGGTGGCACTCACCGGCACTCCTTTTTTATTTTTAGTTCTGCCCTGACTGCCCAGCAGGACACGCTCTTTCCAGGGTAAAAGTAAACTGGCCAGTGTGCAAAACTCTGCTCCGGGGAAGATCGCGCAACGTCTAATAGTTATCAAGACTTTTAATGGACGAGCAAAACGGTTCCAACTTGGGGGGTGAGCAAGCACTACTCAATACAGCCTTCTATAAAGCAGCAACGGTCATAAGAAACATTCCCATAATGCATTCATCTGAATCTGAGAGCGGATGTGACGTAACTGGCAGAGCTGCAGACTTTGGACTTGGGGAACATGACATCGGCGTCAGCACCACATCCTGTGATCCTGGGCAAATCACTTTATTTTTCCCGTGCCTAAAAAATGAGCGTGACTTTATGTAAGGTAATTGATGCTCATATAAACCGTTTCAATACTTTCGGGTCGAATTCGCGCTATATAAAACTACTACAATAAAAATAAATAGACAGCACATTAGCACGACTTTCCTTTGTCCTTAAAGTCGTACAGACACTACATTTGATGCCTATGACACCCACTCCCATGCTAGTGCGAAAAAGTTACATCTAGGAAACAGAGAAAGTATTTGGAAAAAAAGTATATTGGATTAATTCATTTGATGATAAACGACAGAGTAAATACATATGTTTTTGAAAATGGTCAGAGAAGCTATTTATTGCTGACTGAAATAGCAATTGACTCCCCGTGCGTGGTGTCCCGCCACTTAGCAACATTTCTCCCAACAGTGATTTACCCACTTTTCTTTTAAAGAAAAATGTAAACATGTTCAAGCTACATTGTCAGTGGGAGTTGAGGAGAAGCCGCTGGCGTCCCCCAGCCTCCCCTACCTAAAAAGGAAAATGTCATCTTAAAATATGAATGAGTTGATTCGATAGTTTTTGGGCAACTGATACCATTGATTACGTACAGAACAGGGTTAGCCACTTTCCACTTCTGCAAATATTCAATTTAAAACTTGTGTTATGCAATGCATTGTTTCCACAATGTCACTAATCTATTTACAATCTAAGATGATTTGCTTTTTCTTCGGCCTGTCAACAATACTTGGCAAGTGAAATCCGATAATTCAGAGGAAGACCGCGGGGTGGCGCAAAAGAGCAACAATTTAATTCTCGATCTCTTGTTTCACCCAGTCCGCGATCCTCAGCACTGCAGCCCCTCGGCCTGCTCCACAATAAGGAACAAAGGGGGCTGCTGCAGAGCGGGCACTGCCGGTTCACCTTCGGTGAGCTAAAGAGTTGAAGGAAGTGATGCGGCTTGTAGCCGGAAAAGTGCCCCTGTAAGCCCCCGGGAGGTGTGCTACTGCGATGGGAGGGACCAGAGTGCAGGGCGCTCTCCGCGGTCCGCAGACCGGTGTCTATTGAACATTCATTTAGTATGAATGAAGGAAGGGCAGTGAGTGTTTGCACGTGGGAGGGGGGAGGTTAGGGAGCTGTGAGGGGGTCGAGCGGGGATGTCCACCATTAGCCCATGCGGTGACATTCAGGATCTAACCGGGCACAGGGGATATTTCTGAAAGACAAAAAAAAAATCTGCGTTTCATCAGGGGTTTGGCTGGCAAGGCTTCGGCGCCCCCTCCTGTATCCTGCCGGAGCAGGAGGCGAGGGGAGCTGCAGTGCACACAGGAGGCGCTTCGGTGGCGAGATCCAGGAGCAGACCGGGCGAGGGAGCCCACTAGAGGGAAGCCCACGGAGGATGCTGTGGGGAGGGGGTGGGTGGGTAAGGATGAGATGAAAACCGACCTCACCTCAGATTCAGAATTCCTCCCCTACGTGCACTGCCTGAGAGGACAGGAGGACACGGGAGCCGAGAGCAGGGGGAGAGGACGAGAGGACGAGCACACCACTGCCTTTCTCCGAGGTCAAGCAGAAATGCCTTGGAGAAACGCAGTGTCGTTTTCGGAATCGTGGGCGTGTTTTTCTTTCTCTCCTCTTGCCATTGGCTGGAATGTTTACATTCCAGAGGAGAGAAAGAATCGAAAAAACATGCCCCCGAATCCGAAAAGGACTGGGCTTGTTTGGAGAGACAAACCTCTTCTCCAATGGCTGACCAGCATTTAAGAGGCCAGCCAATGGAGAAGAGGTAAAAAAAAAGGGGCGGGTTAAAGCCCCACTCCTAAACATTAAATCTCGGAGCGAGACTGCGCAAGCGCAGCCTTCGAGCTGAGACCTAAAAAAAGCTCTGTTCAGTAGGGTTTACCACTTGTTGGAGGGATAGGCCAAAGAATTTTTCTGGGCTGTCACATTTTGAACAGAATCGTAGGAGAGATATGAGCTGCGTTACACCCTTCTTGTTTTCTGAATCCTCCAAAACGTGGGTAGTTACCTGGGGATAAACTAGGTCTGGCGTAGACATCGGGGAGCCTTAGGTAAGTGGCTTTGTACGAGTACCCAAACCTTTATATTATTGGGGTGCCCACTACCTGGGACATCAACTCTTCCCTTACAGACTTCACTACCAGCACACAATCTACTAACCAGCTACAAAACCAATTGCCAGGATGAATAAAACCTCAAGAATGACACCAAAAGATTCCTACCACATCATTATAAAGTCGTGTTCTACCATCTGTGTATAACAAACTAGAGCCTCATATCTGACCACCAAGCAGTGTTCAGGAGCTTGTGTGGAGTAAAAAGTTACCCAAATCATATACAAAGAGACCAGTTAACATTTGAACAGGAGGTGAAGTGAGTGCCACTTCTGCTTTGGCTCCCAAGATCAATGTGTATGTGTCTAGATCTCTATTTGTGTGTGTGTGTGTGTGTGGTTCTGTATGTGGGTGTGTGTATGTGGATCTGTGTATGTATGTGTGGCTCTGTGTGTGTGTGTGTGGGAGGCTGTGTGTGTGTGGGAGGTTCTATGTGTGTGTGTGGCTCTGTTTGTGTGGCTCTGTGTATGTGGCTCTGCGGGTGTGGCTTTTTTTTATGTAGGTGGCTCTATGCGTGGTGGCTCTGTGTGTGGGTAACTCTGTGTGTGTGTGTGTAGGTGGCTCTGTGGGTGGCTCTATTTGTGTGTGGCTTTGTGTGTGTGGGTGCAAATGCAATAGGTCTCACATTTGAGAGTGATTAAGCTATTGACATTGTAAATAACAATGCCGTTTCTTTAAATGTTTTAGAAACAAAAACATAAACAAGAATAATGTCATGAGCAATGCCAACAGCTCTAACTTTAACAATGCAGAGACTATTGCATTGTAAATGCTTGTTAGATATTATTGCTCATGCTGCTAAGCATTTGTATGTAAATTCAGGTACGGAATTTCACCATTAAGAGGCTGCACCAGCAACTAGTCCACTACCAGCTCTAGGCCGACTTCCGAACCACGCCCTATGTGCCGAATAGTGAAGGAAACGGAAGCCCACTGTTTCTTCTTCTTCTGTTCAGCTTACGCGGCTCAACGATAAAAGTGGATTGTACACACGTGTTTGTAATGTGTATCACAGTATAGATCTGCTTTAAGGTTGCGGATATCTGGCACCTGAAGTGCAATTGTTTTCAGTGTGGCTCATTTTAAATTTGCTATATGGTACTTTTGGAATACATTTGCCATGATGAAATAAACGGGAAAAAAAATTGGCAGACCACACCCCAATGTCCTGGGGTTGACTGAGAGTGATGTCACAGATAAACTGCAATAGGAAAACTAGAAAAGGTTTTTATACAGTGACGGTGAGACCAAGTGTATTTATATTACATAGGGGACAATTGTGTCTGCATACTTATAGTTTAGTCTTACTTTCCATTGAAAAAGCATTTTTTTGTTTTCTTGTTCACTTGGGTGCCGCTTGATGAATCTACATGAAACATTTCAATAAAAAAGAATCAACCACTTCCCATTGAGAAACAGCACATTTGTGAAGATCCGCAAGACAAGGACTTCAAAAAACCGGGGAGGAGTGTTTATATAAAAAAAAATGGGCATTTCCAATATTACATCAAACAGGAAGGATACTTTCCTGTCTGAGAGAGAAGATAATGGCCGACCAGAATTTCCTCACTTTACTCAAGGAAGTCCCATTTGTTGGTATGGTTTAAACCCGTTCAGTGTCTTTTGAGTAATTGGTGTCAAGGTTTTTTTTGTTTTTGGGGGGGGGGGGGGAATGTTATCTAGGATGGTTGAAAGTTAGAGATATCTGGATTGTTTATTTGTGTATTCCTTAATCCACAGAGGATTTGCAAATCAAGTTTAAGAAGGAAAAAAAAAGCTAGCTTCTATTTTCCGGTCTGTTGTAGCCACTATTACCCAACAGGGTGCACTGTGCTCTGTGTTGGGGGTAAAATAAAATAAACAGCATAAGGCTGAAAGGTGAGAGTACCCAAACCCCCAATCCTATGATGGGACGGGGCAGAGGGACCCTCCCTCAAAATGTAATCAAATGAAAGGGGGAAAAAAAGCAGAATTTTAAAATCTTGGATCCTCCATAGTCCCGATGGCCTCTACTAGGCTTGCAGGATTTGTGAATCTAGAATTTCTTTTCCCAAATAATCTAGCTTAGGCAGTAGGGAAGCAAGCAGAAATTGGTTCCAGGCACAATACATAGCAGCAGTTTTTCACTAAGAAAATCTAAAGGAGAGGAACAAATGCCAAAGGAAGCACAAATAAAACTTCAAGGAAAGTGAATGGAAAAACAAGGTGTTCAATGCAGGAGAAACTGTTTACTAACTGCACAAAAGTGAAGTAAGCCTACTAACACGCAATGTGTCTAAATTGAGACTTGGCTATTTAGGTCTCGCCTACGCAGCACGCATGCGCTGCATAGGAGGGGACCTTTTGGAATCGCTCAGTTTTTTTTTTGTTGCCAAAAACTTGCACGTTTTGCATTGCTTTCTATTGCAACGCATGCACGTTTGGCGTTTGCCTTGCGGGAGCGAGCGGCGCCATCTGTTAGCAATTATCGCGCTTGCTCCTGCAAGGTAAACGCTGCGTGTCCCTGCTCTCGGACGCACTCCCCCCCCCCCCCCCCCCCCCTCCACCCACCCCTCTCACTTGTTTACCGAGCGTCAGTTAACCCACGGGCCACGCCGAGAGTGAGACGCATTTGTACTTGTTACTGTTTCTGATGCTGTAAAGTAGTTTACGGTACTGATTTTAATACATATGTAATCGTGGTTCATTGTATCATTTTTATACTTTGATGCCCTAAAGTAGGTTGACATAATACTTGTGCTACATAATGTATAACTTGATGCCCTAAAGAAGTTTGTTTTAGTTAATCATTTTGGATTATAGTTTATCGCGGTACACTGCTTCACTTTCATAATTCGAGACGGGGACAAAAGACTGCTTCTTCTACACAACGTGGCACAAGAACTTTAATTTATTTGCAGTGTAGTGTTCTTTATTTGCTTTACGTTTTCCTTTCACTTATATTTGACATGTATATTACGAGTTACGATCAGTGTTTATTTGTTTTATATTTTATTAATAAAGAGATTGCCAGAAGAAGCATTTAAGAGGGCCATACTGTCTAGAAACATAACAAAGGTTTGGGTCAGAGGTTCCTAGAGGGGTTCTTATTATATCAACTGGGACAATTCAGAAGGTAGGGACACTTTGCTTAAGTGTGTCTTTAATCACTTGATGTCCATATTGGCACATGTGTATGTTATAAAAGAAATTGTACCTAACACGTCTTTACGAAGTGTTATGTATTCATGATGCAAGGCACAAATTTCCAGGGAAGTGTCCCTCAAATGCTTGTACATTATCAGTGCAAACATTCCGTACGTGTCTGGCACAGAAGCAGTTAGTGTTAACATGTGCCATAATAATACCTACATCAGTTTTAGTAACCATATAACAAGATTAATTTGGCTTTAATATTGGGACCTTCAAGAAAGAGAGCAGACTTATTTATTTGTTACGTTCCAAGGTGGTGGATGTTTTTATTTTTTGTGTAGTTGCGCTTAACCTCTTCTATGCCCATGACGAGATAGTCTCATCATGGCGCGCGGTTGCGCTGTGCCCATGACGAGACTATCTCGTCATGGACCCCGCCCGCTAATACAATGCCCGGTACGGAAGGGGGAAAGGGCGGGGCACTGAAGGGGTTAAACAGCAGAGTCTGGAAAATATTGTAGTCTCTTACCAAAGAAGACAAAACATTTTACTCTGCAAAACTATTTTTCTGTTGCAAGATTTAATGTCGCAATGCACATTTGTGTGTACAAAGTCTACTGATCTTTTTTTTATGCAGATCATTGTGCTTATTGTCTTGGGGAAAACCTTCCTGGCAGTTCTACTGCTGGTATTTAATTGAAGTATTTTGCCATCGGTTTGAAGGCAGATTTATTAGGACACCCGTGGAACGATTGCTTGCTGATGTCAGTGTCCGTTATGATGTGTAGGTAGCACGCCACGTGCTGGCTCCTCTGTGTCACCGTGCTCTTTTTCAGCTGCTCTTGTCGTCATTGCCCACCTCTGCACTTGTAGCTTTTGTCCAAACATGCCCAGAATTTCTGCCTCTGTATATCCTATTGCATGCGGGCTACCTTCATTTCATTAATGGTGTGAACAGCAAATGGGCTACAAAATTCACTTGCCCTGCAACCACAGGATCTTGGTCTTGTCCTGCCACACCATTGCACATGATGCATGGCCACTGTGGTAACCCTGGCCCCTGTCCTTGTCAGATTCCCTCTTCTGGTTTGTCATTGGGCTGTGTCCCACCTGTCTTTGCCCCTCTTTTTCTTCAGGCCCGTCCTGATGTTTTGCATCTTGTTCCATCCCTTCTCCGCATTGTACCCAGTAGCTTTTCTCCACCATGACTGTCCTCACTTCGACGTCGCCGAAGCCTTTTGTCCCTGAACCTTGTAATCTTAGTTCTTGACTTTCACAGCCCCCTTCTTGGTTTACTGCCCCTGTCCTTTCACCATTCCTCCCCATCCCATGTGTATGATGATCTGTGTCAAGCTCCCTCTTCTGACGACCCAGGCCCTCTACCCTCCACCGTCCCACCAGCGCCACAATTCTTCTGCAGTTGAAAAACATATGTTGTTCATTAATTTAGTCAAGGCTGATGTTAGTAAAGGTAATTCTGAATAATCCATCTGCCTGTGCTATAGTTTTACGAGGGCTAATACCAAATTATTAGAAGTCTTTACAATCTAAACAAGCATTGGCATAGCCATTCGGTCTCGCCTTTGGGACCTTATGTTATGTTATAAACATTTATTACGTTATCGAGCACAATTTCCTTGGTGCAACAACATCAAGTGTTGCGTGGCTAAACACTTATAAGGTCCCAAAGGTGAGACCTATTGGCTATGCCAGTGCTTGTTTATATTGCCATAGCCCCGTGCCCAGGAAGAGGAAATACTAATGATGTAAATGAAAGTGGTGTCCATATTGGGTGGAAGTTGATTTCTTTCTACAGTAAATGACCATCTCAGCAACATCCATTATGTTGACCCCTGCGGGGCCGGAGCTGGTTACAGACTGCGTCTAATGCTCAAGATCCTACAAGCTTCCTCTGGCTGCCTGTGTGAATGCTGCACAGTTGCCAATGCTCCTGCTGTTTCACCATCTTGAATGCTGCATAGTCTACACCGTGCAGCCTTGAGTTTGCAAAGCTGCATCTCGCTATTCCTATAGTTTAAGATGGCTACTTGAGAAACCTCCTACCAAGATAGACGGGTTATATTCATATAATACTACTTACATAATCCGTAGACGAGAAACAACACTTTACTGAGGTAATACCAGAATACACATTTACAGAGGCGTTAAGGAACGGTTGACCGATGTAGAACATGATCCACCAGACTCCTCCCTAGACTAATAACAAATAATGTATGTATACCAATCTCCATAGTCGGAGGTCATCTGGTTCCCCATAAGGAGGCCTGTACAAAAAATGATTTACCACTTAAAACTTAAGTACGGCTACCTGAAATTATAAACTGTTTCAGTGTCCAAAAATACAGAAGTAAGTTAAATACTTTGTACAGTAATAGATGTTATGCAATGTGCAGGAAGAGCAAATGTCTTAATGCAGAAGCTGCTATTTTGCATTCTTCCATGGCTGACCGGGACTAAAACTGGCCTGTGCAGATTTTCTCGGTGTTGAAGGGCGGATCACTGGTCAGTGCATGAGGTAATCTGCATACATGCACACGTTTTAATTGTGTTTTTTCACCATGTGCACTGTTGTGCTTTCTGTTTATCTTCCACAAACCTGAGTTATAATTAGTGCAGGTTAGGTTCCTTTTGGGTTCTTATGAAAGCCATGCAACATTTCAGCTTGATCTGATGGGGCTGAAACAAGTGGATCCTACAGATAAGATGAAGAATGTGTCCTGCATTACCGTATACTCTATCTTTAGATTTATTAATCTTGTGCAAGTAGGGATTAAAACCTTATAAAATAGTAAAGGTCCTATACTTAATACCATTTTAAACAATCCTTTTCAAAATAAGGACTCTGCATAGTTGCTGACATGGAACAGTAGTACGATGAATCATGCCACTTTGTGTGAGTGAGAGGTTTGCATACCTTGTTAACAAAACCAGTCTGTCGGTGATCCAGATTCACTTAATGCCCATTAAGATGGGTGTAATTGTTTTCCTACTTGAGCAACCTGGGCTTAATGGTCATGAATAAAAATGGGTTGTGTATCCTGTATCTCCGGCATGGCTTAGGGGAGTAGGAACTGTTATTCCTAACACTTTTATTCTGATTCCTGTCACTGCCACATTTAAGCAACACCATGTTTTCTGTTCCACTTTTATTATTTTAGTTTATTTTGTGTGTGTGTGTGTGTGTGTGTGTGTGTGTGTGTGTGTGTGTGTGTGTGTGTGTGTGTGTGTGTGTGTGTGTGTGTGTGTGTGTGTGTGTGTGTGTGTGTGTGTGTGTGTGTGTGTGTGTGTGTGTGTGTGTGTGTGTGTGTGTGTGTGTGTGTGTGTGTGTGTGTCTTCTTGTGGCTGTATAAAGAGTCTGGGGGTGGATGAATTGATTTACGAGTAAAAGGTTGAGTGTCAGAGTGTACGTATGATGCATGTATGCTGACTTATTGATTACCTAAACTCGTCAGTTACTGAGATGTATTTTTAAATATAGCCCTTATTTCATGTGCTGTTGCTATACAGTAAGGTATGCTTCCATACCAATAACACAAGTGGATAAATCACTGTAATGAGATACAATAGGCATTTGCCGGAAGGCTCGGTTTGCTGACGACAATCTTAAGTTTCTGGTAGGAATATTTCTCTGAAGACTATTGCTGATGGAGCACCGATAATTGTAGAGGGGGCCTTAAAGATGATACATCATACTTTGTACTGATAGCGCTGTGGGATGGGGGAGCCAATGCAGTTTCTGCAGTAAATGTTTAATAGATGTAGTACATGGGAATCCAAATATCGACCACGCTGCAGTGGGTTGGATCACCTGCAGCTTTTGTATAATATATTTCTGTAAATTCAAGTATAAAGATTTTGCATCGTCCAGGCGGGATGGATCCAATCTGGGCTCTAACAGAGTAGCAAAGTAAGAATCTTTTGCAATATTTTAAAACTATACACACTGGAGGGGATTAGTGAAGCTATTTAAGTCAAAGTATTTTGGAAGTCAGTCATGACTACAGGGCTGTTCACAGTAGTTGAAGGGGTGAAAATTGTATCCATTTCAGCCAAAGGTCATTGCGACTAATCAAGACCAGCAACTCCGTTTTATCCGAGTTCACTCATACTTTGTTACTCCCCATCCGATTCCAGATCAAGTCTGTTTGAACTCCAGCTGCAAAGGGAGGTTGTTGTCTACTCTCGACATGCAAGTAATTGAGTATCTTCTGAATATATAAAGGCCTTTTGTGACGCTCTTATCCAGCCTGGCAAGTGAAGTGACAGATGTGGGGAGATCAGATAGCCTTGGGGCATGCCGCAGGAAATGGGAAGCTGCTGGATAATTAATACACCTTATTTTATGCCAGAGTATAGGTTATATGAGAAGAAGTGAAACCACTTCAATGCTTAGCCTGTGATACCTACAGCGGCAAGACAGTCCATCAAGGAATTCTGATCTTCGTATCAAATTCCACTGGCAGGTCCGACAAGACCAGGTCACTAGTCCGACTAGTGTCCAGATCCAGTTTTATTTCCTCAAGAAGGGCTAACAGTACTTATTCTGTACTGTGCGCCTATCTAAAGCGTGCCTGGAAGGTTAACAGACAGTTGTTAGCTTGAGGATGGCATCTTAGGGTGTAAGCTACTTGATTTCCAATGTTCCAAAAAGAAAAAATGAAAAGCGTTGAATTTGAAAGTTCTTGAGGTAAGGAAAGATTTGATCCTACTTTATTCAAAATGGATGACCGTGGCAGTTTTAAAGAACGTAGGAACTTCATTTTTGCTCAAGGAAGAATTCATTAATGTCCTGAAAGAGGAAATGATCCTTGGGTGAAGCATTTTAAAAGTGGCGGGAGGATATGAATCAAGTGGGGAACCAGATGTGAACTAAAGGGAACCATTCAGTTCTAAAAGTAAGCATGATTGATCATTAATTACTGGACATCAGGCAGCACCAGAGAAGGACAATGCAAAGGGATTGAGGTCAGGCTCGTTCCTGATATAAGAAATGTTGTGCAGTAAGTAGTTGTTAAGGTGGTCACACAATTCCTGGGAAGGGTCATCTCCGGCATAATCATGGAGGTGTTAGTAAGCTCATTTATGATCTTGAAATTGACTTCTGAACATTATTGGATGCACTAATCCTTTCGGAGCAGCAGGATTGTTTAGTCCTAAAGATCAGCTGTTTGTGGGTTTGAGTTGAATCTTTCACAGCTGCGCTCAGTTAGAGGGTAAGCGAGCCCACCATTTGTGTTAGTTTTTTCATAATTTAGCTGTAGCCTCATTCCGCTCCTGAGTGAACCAGAGGGCAAATCTGAACTGTGATCGGAAGTGGGTGCACTTTGACGACATACGCCGATTCATAGGTTTGGGGATCGAATCAAGTAGAGTGTTCATCTATTTCAGTAGGAGGGGGGCAATCCCCATCAAAGAGTTCCCGAGTGACCTCCATACAGTTAAGGGTCTTCCACTGACTAGAGGAACAAGCTTTTGTTTAGTAGTTGGTACCCTGCCAGGAGACCTTCATTTCTATTATATAAAATGGTTATGAGACATGGGGCGATTGTGTACGCTATGATCTCAGAGATCAGAAGACCAAAGCTCATCAAAGTATGGCCTTTGGCATGTTTGGGTGCTTGTTCTGATGAGTAAGATTCAGCGAGCTGAGGAGATCATTACATTCCAAAGCTTTGGAGTCTGCTATTAAATCCATATCCTGGTAATCAAAAGGCTGAGAAACAGAGTACATGATTTGTGGGTTATTGAGAGCCTAAACTCAGCAGGAGTTGAAGAGCATGCTTAGTTATAAGCCAGACCTATTGAAATTGCTAATGGGTGTTTTAGCTTTTGAATTGTAACTTGTGGTGTTTCCAGCCTGCCAACCAAACCGTACCCACATTTTTTCCATTGCGTCTGAGCTACGCCGCTCCCCTTTCCACATCACCCTGCATGTTAAAACGATGAAAATCCAGAGATTCTTGCCTATGTGTATAGCATGAAGAATCTGTTGGTCATGGGATGGAAATGGTGTGCAAAATACATATTTTGCTTTTGCATCTTTGTGTAAAATAATGAGACATTTGCCGAAAATGCAAACCCATCCTTTTGTACTGTATTTTAGTGCAAACTTTGGCCTTGCATCCGTGTTAGAGGTGAAGACATAATTCACACTGCAAAAAGCACAAGCTGTACAAATAGCAACTGCTTGCGTTCTGGTCATTCGTCTTGTCCCCGTATGCGCCTACTAAATCTTTTGCAACGAACTGTGTGTAATAGAATAATTGAGGGAATATTACTAAAAGTCAGACTACGCCGGCGTAATGGAAATCTTGTCTTGATGGAAACCTCATAAGGCCCAGCTCCACCATAAGTAGGACGAGACTTCATTTTTCTGTATTTTTGCAGAATCGTCAACCTGTCTGCCTCTGACGAAGATGCCGTCTGTCCTTATCTTTCCAAGAACCTCTGAAAGTGTCAAGTCGCTCAAACATATAGACATCAACAAGACCCCTGTAGCGACATCAGTCTGGAAAAAATGCCTTGTTATTTCAGTTTCAAGATCAAACGAGAACAATAGCCGAAACAGTGTAGTCTAAATTGTTGTATCTTTAACCTATTTGTTTATAAGAATGTGTCTTAGACTAGCATCTTGATGCTCATTGGTTATACCAGACATTCTTAAGGTGATGATAGAAATTCCATCTTAGATGAGATATAGTATAAAATGACGGTCACTTGATCACTTGTCAGGAGAAGTTCTTGACCCAGATTATTACTCCAGATGCTGCCGGAGATGCTGCAGTGTCGCATTTTCTACTGAAAGTTGATATCGAGCCAGAGCTTGGGAGGAGCTGATGCGACACATGTTTGCTTTTCACAGGGAACCTGGCCTCCTCGATTACTGCTAATTGCAGTGCTTGGCTGCACACAGGTATGCAGTGTGCTGATTCTCCCCGAGAAATTGTAGGTGCAAGTTATACTACTCCATGCTCTCCTAGCTTGGCGCATAAAAGTAGATTTTAGGATATTGGGTTTTTAAATGAGATTTTAACCATGGGAGGAATGTTCATTTTCTTGTTTACAACACACATTTCTGCTGTTTTAAATGTTTTCTGTATGGTTGTTTTAGATGTGCTAAGCAACAGGGCGAGCCTGATGAAATATACTCTTTAG
The DNA here is from genome assembly GCF_964204655.1 of Triturus cristatus. Classification (NCBI taxonomy): domain Eukaryota; kingdom Metazoa; phylum Chordata; class Amphibia; order Caudata; family Salamandridae; genus Triturus; species Triturus cristatus. The sequence continues at coordinate 1,235,636,024 of NC_140582.1, forward strand.
TTAAAGTTTCTATTTCTTATTGTGGTATGTGTGTGTGCGGTATTGAAAAGAACGAAATAGGTTTGTTTCCAATCCCCACGGTGTCCCTGGATTCCTGTTTGGGAACTGTTACTAACCCAAAAGCATTGACGCCACTTTAACTATGTGTTGTGTGGGGTTACAAAAACCTTTTTTCACATTCAAGCTTTGGTGCATTGAACTAAGGTCACTCGTGCCACCTGTGGGTGTGAAAAGAAACCTTGTAGAGCTGAGCCAGAAGCTCAACTGCCTAGGTTCAATGGAAATCATGGACGTCCCAAGGCACGTCATAAAATGGCGGCCCCCGGTGAATGCCTAATTTATCCTCTGTAGTTTAAGGGAAAAGGATTGAAGGAAGAGAATTATGCATGGGGTGTTTTTCTTTGCAGTGTCTGTTACTTCTGCTGAGTGTCTATTGCAGAAGGTCTATAGACAAATGCCAGTTGACTGCCTTTCTCTTTTTAGCAATAGCTTGCTTTTGACACAAGTGTGTGGCAACTTGAGCTATCTTAGTGTCCCCATACAATGAAAATTAGTGTTGATCTCTTCCACTAGTTTATCATGTGGTACTGAGCGATTACCAAGTGAGTAGATTGCCTTCATGCCTTGCAGTGCCTGGCTGCAGTAGAGTTGCAATACTAATTCTCCAGTTGTCTGAGTTGTATTGTTCTTTACAAATTGCAGAACCTTCTCAAGTTTTGAAAATATCATCTACCAGTGTTGGAAGATATTGCAGTATGGTTGTCTTCCTCGTGGGGGTGCATGAACTCGAACACTAGACTGAAATGTATGCGGTTTAACAACCTGCACCAGGCATATCTCACTCCAAAATGCATCGGGTGCATGTTTCCAGGAGCGGCCTCGCTGTGGCCAGTGACAGGTGCACCTTTATCACATGGTATGGGAGTGCATGCATGGAGAGGTTGTGAATGAGGTGTAAAAAATTGTTGAGTGCCAAGTTTTTCGGAATGTCCGTCTCCTGGTACTGATGCCTCAAACATCCAAGGGCAAACAAGAGTGCAGGTTCATTGACCTGGCCTTTGTTTTATATATAAACGCTGCATCGCTACGGGGTGGAAAGCATCCATGGCACCCACTGGGAGTCTGTGGTTCAAAGATGTAAAGAAATGGGCGGTAGCTGACCTCTTTGTGGTAAATCCATTCACCAGAGCACGAGGGAGCCTGATATACTAATGTGGGACATTTACAACACTAAAATTTGATGTTCTCCTACCTTGATTTGGTGGGAGCGTGCATCAGGTGCTTCTGACATAGGGAGGACCAATGCCCGTCGGTTTGAGGGCGTGGGGCAAGAGTTTGGAGCGCTATAGGTCCGAGTTGATTGGCGCTTGTATGCATGGGGGAATTGCTGGTGACGTAGGGTGGCTGAAATGTTGGGTGATGCTGTATTGCCAATGTGGGAACACCAGGGTTGGTGCAGGGTATACCAACTAACAGCAGCTTGGTGCTATAGAGGATTATCATTACACAGCTCAAGAGTCTCATTGTTGGACATTTTCTCTATTAGTTGGGGATTATTGCTTTTTGTTTTTGTTCACACTGTCAATAGGTCACCACCACATGCTGTTATTCAATATTTGGCATATCTTCTTCCCACAAGTGGCCTTCTTACCATGGGAGTGTGAACCATTGTGATGTTTTTTAGGTCTCGCCTGGTGTTAACAGCGCGCATCTGCTGCTCTCGCCATGCGAGGGCCTTTTGCAATCAATACGGGTTCCAAAGCTAGATGTGCACGTGTACGGACGGACAAGAGATGTGCACTCGTACGGACGGACAGGAGATGTGCATGCGTATGGGTTGCGGCGTTTCAGCACAACGCGCGCATGGGGCGCTTTCGCTTTCCCTCCCTCCCCCTGTCTGGCCCCTCCTTCTTCCATTGTGTGCCAGTGCTGGTTTTTGGACCACGACCACTGTATTTTGTTTTCTAGTTTAATGTTGTTTTCACCGTGTTCTCTAATATATATGTTCTTTCCATCTTTCCGAATGCTTCCGCCGCCTTTTATTATCTATTTCGTCTTCATACCCATCTTTTCGACTGTTAGTACTGTTAAGGGGAGTCAGGAAGTTATTAGGTCGCCTTGCCTCTTTCCTCAGTGGAGGCGTACAGGTGTCTTTTTTTTTTTTTTTTTTTGTTCGTTTTTTTTGTGGCTTTTCCATGTACAGTTACTCGCTTCACAGATACATGTGTTCGTTTGATCTCTTTGGAGCCCCGTGGAGAGGGTAGCTAGGTTCCAGAAGCTTTGCAGAGTGTGCATGGGAAACGTTGAATAGGTCGTCTAAAAAATGGTAGCTTTGAGAAGGCTCATGAAATCTGGGAACCGTGCATTCCGGAGTTGAGCAGACAGACTAGGTGATTTGCTAGTCCCTAGGTTGCGATTAACAATATACTACAGGAAACGTATCTAAGTATTTGGAGACCTGACACGCTGCTGCCGACACGCCGCTGCTGCTGACACGCCGCCGCTGCGTGCCTCCCTGCTGACACGCCGCTGCGTGCCTCACTGCTAACACTCCGCCGCTGCGTGCCTCACTGCTGACACTCCGCCGCTGCGTGCCTCACTGCTGACACTCCGCCGCTGCGTGCCTCACTGCTGACACTCCGCCGCTGCGTGCCTCACTGCTGACACTCCGCCGCTGCGTGCCTCACTGCTGACACTCCGCCGCTGCGTGCCTCCCTGCTGACACGCCGCTGCGTGCCTCACTGCTGACACTCCGCCGCTGCGTGCCTCACTGCTGACACTCCGCCGCTGCGTGCCTCACTGCTGACACTCCGCTGCTGTGCGCCCCAGTGATGAAGGCAGAATTCAATGCAGCCAAATTTGGAAGAGGTGGGTATGCACAGCACAGACCCACGTCATCTGAAGGAGTCGGGGCAAGGAGGAGGGTGCAAGAAGCTGCCAGCACAGCTACGATAGGAGGAACATTAGACAGGTGCATGAAAGACCAGGATGCAATCCATTTGATCCCAAAGCGGAGTCACATGGGCGGGGGATATGTAGGTGGGTGCAACTAAAAGAAGTGGAGTAGGAGGAGGCAAGAGCTCTGATGTAAAGAAACAACTAGCTCGTAGAGCAGATGGACGACAAGGGGTGCTACTGGGTGGATGAGGCTGCTCGGCCCGCACTAAGGATAGTCGCAGGTGCAGGTAGAAGGGATGTTTGGCAAGGATTAGGGGGGGGGAGGACATGGGAGAGTTACAGGAATAGAACCAGCATTGGAAATGCAATAGGTCTTGCCCTTGATTACGTTTAAGCCATTTGCTTTGCTATACAATACCATTAGCAAAGCAAATGGCTTTAACTTAATCAAAGGCGACACCTATTGCATTTTCAATGCTTGTTTGAGTTTGTAACCTGGCTGTGGCTGTGGTCCCAACAAATCGTGTCTTGTCTTTTGAATTAACCAATGCCCGGCCCCTAACCGCCCCTATAGTCTCCTCTAGTGGAGCATCTTCATTGGAACTACTTGTTATTTGCATTACAAGAAAACTTGCAGACTGGAGTCAGGTGACCACACACATGTTCAGCCGTAACGGTTTCCAATATTGCACAGTTTTGGCAGAAGGTTGCAGTCCCCATCCACCACTCCAAGGAACCCCGCTACAGAGAATACCTACAACACACTTACAGATAAATGCATCAACATGTTGCCCGCTTGTGGATCTCTTGACAAATAAATTATTCATAGTTTGGCTCTAAGCTGGTCCACTAACTTAACAGGTTAACTGCCAGTGCTGCCATATCATTGCTAAAAAGTCAAGTAGGGAAGCCAAGTTGCTCGGGGGGTCTATGCTGCAGGATGTCATTTATGGTCTGAATGTGACCTGTACCTCGGATACTCCCATAATATTCTCTCCTCCATTTTATTTTCAGGAAGAGGTCAAAGTGAAGATCAAAGACTTGAATGAGCACATCGTCTGCTACCTGTGTGCCGGCTACTTTATTGACGCCACCACCATCACCGAGTGCCTTCACACATGTAAGTCCAGAAGTGCCTGGATACCTTCACGGGTGACCAGAAGCACTCTACAAATCTACCGATTGATTGATTGTGAAGTGGTTGGAATTCAGCCCAGCAGCAAGATCTGCTCTGTCACTGGCTGATCTCTCAAGTGCAGGATGATTCAGAAATCGTAAAGAGTGGTGATGCTTTGGGTCGGAGGGCTTTTCCTTTGAGAGGCATTGTTCCTTTTTTGATAAATTAATATTAATGCCTGGAAAATGAAAAGCTGGAGGATGAACTGTGGTTGAAAGGTGGCGTGGTGGCTAGGTAAGTATCAGGAAGAAAGGAGGAGAACAAAAGGGAAGAGAAAGAAACAATGATTTGAGACTATGGAATTCTTATGAAACGTCCTATTCTGTTTGGAATAATGGTGGGAGATGGGGCCTGCAATGCCCTTGATATCTTCTATATTTACTGACCTCTGTGGACCTTCTACTACAAGCACCTCTTAGATGGCCTCAGAGCACAGACTTGGAATCGCGTCTGAGCCGCTGACCATTGAGATTAAGGTCCTAATTTAGAATTTGACGGACAGTATTCCGTCCATCACGGTAGTGGAGGACATTCCCTCCGCCATCCTGACCGATTACCGTCTGTGAAGACCACTCGTCCACCGGTCACCTCTGTACATTGAAAGGAACCTCTGTCACGGTGCTTCCTTTTATTGTGTCAACAATTTGGTAGATGGCCCTGGTTGTTTTTCAACTGGCTGTCTGCCAAACTTAACATGTTTTGTGTTTTTCACAAACTGACTCCAATTGGGAGTTTGTTTCAGAAAAATAAAAGAAACTAATGATCACACAAACACACCATGGGAGTTTCCTCCAAGGTTGTGAGGAGTGACTTTGTTTTTTTCTTCCTGTTCCGCTCTGTCAGATTTTTCCTAATGGTGATGGACAGGAAAAGAAAATGTTACACCAGCTATTCTAAATGGGTCAGACAGTGTAATGTCCTTCTTCCGATGGTCCCCGCTTCGTCAGGTCATCGGAGGAAATTTTCCGTCGACTGAGGCCAAAAGGGCTCATTCGACAGAACATGTAAGGGCCATTCGTCTAAATAAGGTGGTCAGAACAAGGGTTGGGCTGACGGAGTTTTCAGTTGCATTAATGACTGAGTATTTTGCCTGCCAACTTTAAATTGGGCCCACAGTTATTGAAGTCGCTTGTTCGAAGAGCTGCTGCCACCCCTTCTGTTGTTTAAATTGGCAATATCCGCCCTTCTTTATGTCCATGAGCTAGACCTCTGCATTTAAAAGCAGTGCTTGGCTGTTTCTGCTACATATGAAGCCAATTGTACATGGGATTTGGGACACTTTGCCAAAGTTATAATGGAGTGTATCTGTACATTGAAACATGACCTGGCTGGTATTAATGTTCCCTCCAGTTCTTTTCCTCTGTGTGCGGCAGTGTAAGGTCTCTGTGCGTTGCAGCCAAGACTATGTGTGCCAAGTACCTGACTGCACGTGTGGGTGCAGCAAAAGGAGTTCTGACACAGGGGTTCCTGCTTGGTTGTGCAGATAACTGACCTAGGTACTGGAACGCAGGAGGCCTTTTTGATGGAGCAAGCAGGGCGAGACTGGTAACCCAAAGCAGCCCTGGCAATTTTGTCCGACTGCCCTCCTGATGCCCCAACCCCTCCCCCTCCATCAACCCCCCCCTCCCCGCGGTGGGGGGCAGGGAGTTTCAGGCACTACTGCTTAACAAAACCGGTCCCCAGCACTGCTGCTTTTGGTACTGAGGGCCGATATTGTAGCATCGGCCCCCACTGCTCCAAAACTGACCCTCCGCCTTCCAGCCTCCCGGACAAACTCCTGATGCCTGCTACGGACAGTCCGGCCCTGGGGAAGGCCTTTGTGTTGGCGTTTGGCGTACACTGGCTGTGTCATGTTCGAAATGCAGGTGCAGATCACCTGCAACCACAACAAAGCTACACTAATATAGATTAGGAAACTGGGGCAACCTGCCTCATTCCACAGCACCAGTGAATCTCTGTTCTCCTAACTAACTACACAGCAGCGACTTAGGAACATGTGAAGAATTTTGAGCGCCCTTGGCCAAGCCGATTTTGAGGGCCCCTGTGCAGATCAGCTTTGAATTTATGATCCAGATTCAGCTCTCTCGTGTCCTCTTTGGCCAGATCACAAATTCTAAATGTGTTTATTGTTAATATTCAGGTATAGTGATGTGTGTTTTCAATATTGTAACACAGCAGTATTTCACTAATGCTTATGCAAATAATCACTGACCTCCTCCCATTTCTCAAATGTGAGGTTCTGTTTGGATCTAAAAGTATTATTTTTTTTAAGGCTGTTGCATGAAACAAAAACACATTTGTTATAAAATGTCTGTAATAGACTCTCACACGTTACCCAGATTAAAAATAAATGAAGGGAAAATGCTCCATTCTTCAGATCTGATAATCATTAGTTCACTTATCAGCTCTGAAGATGGTTTCCTGGATACGCAGGGGGAGGAATGTACATCGAAGTCCATCATGTATGCTTTCAGAATCACTTATATATGTTAGTGATTCTTAAAGCACATGTGGTACTTTTAGGCTTGCTCAGGGCTTTAAATTTGATGAAAAAACTGGGGGGGGGGGGTGGGGTCTCTCAAAGGGACAAGGCTGATGTAATGAAGGGCGTGGCTTAAAAACACCTGACTGTTACAGTGCTTCCTCTATCATGTTATGTTATTTTAATTTGTAGCGCACATGGATACTCACAAGTGTCCTGGCGCAACCAGATATGCAATACAACAAGTAACATTATACCTACAACAAGCCAGGGCTATTGACTTTGCCAGTGGTTGTTAGTTGCATAAGATAAATAGGCAACAACTACGGCTTCGTTGAATATAATATTGAAAATGCTTCAGTACTGAAATGATCAGACGGTGAAAGAACTATAAAAAGTCCCTCAGAAGTTACACCAAAGACTTTGAGCAGATGCACTGCTGCAGAGGTGAGACTTTTATTTTACCCTGAAGGTGAAGGTAAAAATGAAGAGCCCAATAGGGACCCGTCTCTGCACCTGCTTTTAAGAACTCTGCACCGGCAGGACCCGGTCCACTTAATGCCCTGGGCTTGCTGCACGCTTTTTAAGCGGGCAGATTGTGTGAAATTTTGAAAGCATACATGTTAATTGCAGCGCCGTGTACAGGCATGAAAGGCGCTGCAATGATCATGAATACTTCAAAAAATGCACACAATCTGCCAGCAGCCTCCCTCGATAAACAAAAGGCAGCAAGTCCAGAAGCAGGACGTGTGCATTCAGAATCACTAACTTATATTGGTGAGTGTGAAAGCACACGTCGTGCTTTTAGGCTTGCTGAATGCCCTTTCTTAATAGGTTGCGGCTGGGGGCAGGTTGTCTGCTTTTTAAAGTATTCATGTTGATTGCAGCGCCTTTCATACTTCAACAGGGTGCTGCGATTTACAGGAGTACTCGGGGGGGGGGGGGGGGGGATGTGCTGTGTGTGTGTGTGCGCGCGCTTCAAAGAAGAGACTGCGCCCTTGGAGTGACATAGGTGCGTGCAAACACAACTTACAGGGAGCAGTGGTTGGTATCCAATTGGATGAAAGTTAAAGCTTCTCTTGCCTCATACAAGCATCGTGGTAATGATCAGATGTGGAGCTCATATGTAAGAGAAGGATGACAAGTTCACTAGTTTCGTACAAACACATTAGATCAAATAAATAACTGTTCTCAATTCTGAATCTCTTAATCAGAACTTCGATGTTAGTAGAATTTCACACCCTAATTTGAAGGAAGCTTGGCATTTTGCAGGAGGAAATTGGGTTGATTTAAACCTTGTGTTTTAAGTCTTGCTGGCGGGAGACGAGTCTTGGGGTTCAGATTGTTGTGGGAGCAGAGAGTCCACTAAGGTTTAAAGATTAAGTGAATGTAGAGAAGTTTGTTTCAGTGGGAGCTTGAGGCTGTCCAGAAGCATGCAGGCCTTTCGACCATCCATTGTTTGTCGGCTTGGTAAAAAGATTGAGTTCCAACATTGGAAGTTGAGGTTCAGCATCCCCCCCCCCCCCACCCCCCCCCTTATAATTGTAAATGTTCTGATATTTGAAGGAGAAAAATGGTAAACAAATGGTTTATATAAGGTGGGGGTGGTGTTAAAAATATTTGGTTTTAACTTAAAAACTGCTATTTCCTGACTTGAGACGTCCGTTCTGGTGCCCGAAGGGCACGTGCACAATTGTTTAGAAAAGTAGACACTGCCCTCTCGATTTAGTTGGTGTGAGACTCGCAGTGGTGGTGCGCAATCTAGTCGTCATGCAGGCATTTTATTTATTTTTAAATGTACTTTCATAACTGGGGGTCCTGATTTCTTCATCATGTCTGTGACATGCACTGAAAATGTGTTTGAGTGTGTGTATTTATCTTGATGGGCCAGTGTTTGTGTGCTGCACAAGCTGGTTGGCGACTTTGTGCTTGGTTGCCGATTTCCTACTTGGACATTGAAACCTGTCTCATACACCTCTCCTGGAACCAGCTGTATGTGAATTCCTTCCTGACCCCTACTTCCCCCTGTTCAGAATCCATTCCCTATTTTCCTGGATGAGCCTAAATTGGTCCAGTGGGGTCTGCATCCAGCCATCTGCCCTTCAAAGGGAGACCACTCCAGGAACATGCTCCTTCAGGACTCAAAAGACACCCCATCATTCAAGAGGTGATTGGAAGGTCAGGCCACCAGATAGGGAATAAGTACAGGCCTTCTCAGCCAATACTTTCTTTAGCAGATTTGCCTCCTCACCTAGGATGTCCTGTACATCAATCTAGGACATAAGAACATTGAAGAACTACATGTGAAATTGCTGTGGAGTTACCACTGTCATTGGATTTGGCTACTGGCCTGGACACTTTTTTCGTCCTCCTTTAGGACATCATCAGGGTTTTATCGGACTGGACTGTGGATGCCAGAGCACATTGGGAAGACAGCCGTTGTGATCGTAGGAGAGTTGTACACAACACAGATAAGGACAGAGGATTATACTTGAAGGAAACAGTTATTTCGAATTGAGTTGACTTGGCCAGAGAAAAGTTTTCTTTAAAAGACTGGTTGTCTAACCAAAGAATAGGATGATGATCTAAGGATCTTATTAATCAGAGCCCTGATGTTGTCCTAAAGGAACACGAAACGCGTTGGCTGTAAAAACAATGTTTGTGAAGTTGGATGATTTTTGATGGCATAACTCCTATCCAAAATAAAGATCAGAACATGAAGCAAACCTCCTAAGGATCTTCTTCAAAAAATTTTTATTGGACTCTAGTATTTGATTGTGAAATTTAAATGTATATGGGACGCTCCTTCTTGAATATTGAAATCCCTAGTTTAGTGCACCAGTGGTCAGTGTCTTGCATGGCTCTGCATTTCTGGCGCGGAAAGTCATGTACAGAACTGACATCAGCGCACGAGGCCGGCGTCTAAGTAGCTGCCGCGACGTCATCCCAGCAACCACGACCCCTGTTTCCTTCTACCAAAGTAAAATTGCTCTAAAATTATATACATTTTATGCAGATATTGATCATCTAATTTCTATTGCCTTCTCAAAATCATTGCCTGTGTGACCCTCATCACCATCGTCATCTCACTATACCAAGTCAGGGAGATTTTCAAAGATTTAATGCCCCTCTGCAAGTAAACAGTGAAGCAACATGGCAGTCTTTCTTTCTGATGACAAGTGTGTTCCGCATACTCTCAGATAATTAACGAAAACCTTCTTCCACTTGACACACAAGTATAGGTTGTCAAGGAAAATGGAGGGGGTGTAATGTTCTGCATCGTAAACAACAAAAATAGGCAAAAAGTAAACTCCCCACTGTGCAGTTGTAATTGTAAAATGACAAAGTATAAAAAATATAAAACCCTACTGCATTAAGAATAACAATGCAATGCTGTCCATAGCTGCAGCCGGAATACCCCCGCTGTGCTGAAGAATCCCACGTGGATCGGACGACCCCCGGCCGTCCGGCGCACACGCCCACCGTGACGTCGGACGGCCTGTGGCCATCCGACGCATGGAAGAGGTTGAGTGCAAAAATCAACAATCCGACAATATCAAGCAAACCAGCGTTTTGAAAGATAACTCCAGAAAGCCTGCTTGAAGCACGGCGGTTCATAGAACACACAGCGGTTCAATCAGATTTCTGCAGCCACATCACACCCCACCTGAGAGACCTGCACTGGCTCTCCGTCAACCAGAGGATAACCTTCAAGCTCCTCACCCATGCACACAAGGCACTCCATGACACCGGACCAGCGTACCTCAACGGCTGACTCGGCCTCTACACCAGCCAGCTCCGCTCCGCAGACCGCGCCCTCGCCACCGTCCCCCCCACATCCGAAGAGTGACCGGCGGTGGCAGATCATTCTCCCACCTCGCCGCCAAGACGTGAAACGCCCTCCCCATCCGCCTACAGCAGACCGAAGACCTCCTAACCTTCAGGGAACTCCTCAAGACCTGGCTCTTCGAACAGTAGCAGCGTTCCCCCCCCCCCCCCCCCCCAGCGCCTTGAGACCCTCACGGGTATTTAGTGCGCTTTACAAATGCTATGATTGATTGAGATTCAGTTGTGTAGTTGTGGGCACACTCCACGATGTTAGCAGAAGTAATGCCACATAACAGCAGTAAGCAGGCACCAGTGCTGAGATCCTTGCTCCCAGAAGCGCAGCGAGAAACACTGAACATGCACAGTGTAAACGCACGTTGTTTGCTAAAGAATCGCAGGGTAAGCGCGAGGACAGCGGAATTCCATCTTGAAATGTTAATAAGTACGACACAGTGTAAATCCACATTGCGTGCTAAAAAACCACAGCAATGCGGAGACAATGCAAGAACGTTAGTGTGTCAGTGTGACGTGATATTGAAAGCCTGCGATGCACGCAGATCAGTTGTTGCCAGAAACAATGTTCATGCAGGAGCTTCTAAAATGATGCAGACAGTAGGATGAGCAAAACTCTGGTTGCACTCCGTACTCGCACAGGACAGACTTGAATGATTCACAATCCACAAGGTCCACGTCACCAGGCCAGAGAAGCACGCTGATTGGTAAGAACATGCGCTAAGATTTTATTTTTATATGAGCCCTGGAAAATAAGACCAAAATACAGCCAAAATTGCCCTGAATGTCCAACAGTACACCCCAAATATTCTGCCATGGACTACTGCCGTTGCATTAGAAGAGAGCTTGTATTTTTAAAAGATTCAAGCAGCGCTGTTGCTGCTAGTGTTGATATTCGCTCCCTCCTTCCTGACTCCAGTAGATGAAATCTTCTTAAAAATTGTATACACGCATGGCTGTCCCATCCTCGTCGCCAATGTGACAGAATACACAGCTATCACAATTGCCCTTTACCACTGATGCACTGGAGCCAGACCCTGAATGACCAAGTACCTCCTTTTGTATCTTGCCCCTCTCAGGATCGTGTGAGTCGAGCAGTAAAGACTTACCACAGGGGGGTGTGTGGGGATAGAATATCTGAAACAGGGCAGCACTTCTGATGACGCTCAATGTGAATAGCCAGGCAGAGCTTTACTTTTGATAATAAACCATCATTGTTTACAGTTAAGTAAAGTACTCACTTTAAATGGAGATAAAGAAAACTGAAAGCGCCTGGGACCCTCTAGGCCAGAGGTAGGACCCATGTCTTCAACCGTCATCTTGTGCGAGGCACAATGTTTTCAGTTAAAGTTGGGCCCTATAGGCAGTGTCAGTCAATGGAGGGGACTTTGGTTAGTTTCATTTGGTCGGATTCTTACTTCGGCCAAAAGGAGTGGAACCAGTCCGAGCAAAACAATGTTACTTTTTTTCGTGATAGGAATGGCCAACTCTCGGTGAAAGATTCAGATGTACCTCTGGATAATGTCTACCAGAAGGGGCGTATGTTGTGCCCTCTCTGCACCAACCGTGGTCCTCCAAAGCCCAAAGTAAAAAACTGGATATCCCGGAAGTGCTCCTCAACCCCTCATAATTCTTTGAGCAGGCAGCAATTCTAAACCTTTTGAGAAAGCTTAGCCAGTTTGTCCTCGCTGCCCTGAGGCCGAGTGCTAGAAAGAGTAACTTCGTTATCCAGTTGGAGTGAAATGGGATTCTAGCTCTGAGATACCAGGGGTGCCTTTCGCTTCCCACACAGGATACTTCTCCTTACTCACTGCTGACCTACGCTGCACACACAGGATACTTTCCCTTAACCACTGGTGACCTACGGTACCCACACAGGGTACTCCCCCCCCCCCCCCCCCCCCCCCCCGCCCCCAACCCCGGTGACCTATGCTACCCACACAGGATACTTCCCATTACTCACTGGTGACGTGCGCTACCCACACAGGATACTAACCATTACACACTGTTGACCTACGCTGCGCACACAGCATACTTCCTCAAAGTCACTGGTGACCTACGCCACCAACACAGGATGCTTCCCCTTACCCACTGGTGACCTACGCCACCAACACAGGATACTTCCCCTTACCCACTGGTGACCTGTGCTATGCATACCAGATACTTCCCCTTACCCACTGGTGACATACGCTACCCTCACAGAATGCTCCCCCCTTACCCATTGGTAACTTACGCTACCCACACAGTTTACTTCCCATTACCCACTGGTGACCTACGCTACCCACACAGGATACTTCCCCTTTACCACTGGTGACCGACGCTACCCACACAGGATACTTCCCCTTACCCATTGGTTACCTGCGCTACCCACACCGGATACTTCCACTTACCCATTGGTGACCTACGCTACCCACACAGTTTACTTCCCATTACCCACTGGTGACCTACGCTACCCACACAGGATACTTCCCCTTTACCACTGGTGACCGACGCTACCCACACAGGATACTTCCCCTTACCCATTGGTTACCTGCGCTACCCACACCGGATACTTCCACTTACCCATTGGTGACCTGCTCTACCCACACAGGATGCTTCCCCTTACCCATTGGTGACCTACGCTACCCACACAGGTTGCTTCCCCTTACTCACTGGTGACCTACGCTATCCACACAGGATGGTCCCCCTTACCCACTGGTGACCTACGCTACCCACACAGGATACTTCCCCTTACCCATTGGTGACCTACGCTACCCACACAGGATACTTCCCCTTACTCACTGGTGACCTACGCTACCCACACAGGATGCTTTCCTCTTACCCACTGGTGACCTACGCTGCGCACGCAGGATGCTTTCCCCTTACCCACTGGTGACCTACGCTGCGCACACAGGATGCTTTCCCCTTACCCACTGGTGACCTACGCTGCGCACACAGGATGCTTTCCCCTTACCCACTGGTGACCTGTGCTACTCATACCAGATACTTCCCCCGTACCCACTGGTGATTTGCGCTACCCACACAGGATACTTCCCCCTTACCCATTGGTGACCTACACTGCGCACACAGGATACTTCCCCATAGTATTTGGTGACCTACGCCACCAACACAGGATACATCCCCTTACCCTCTGGTGACCTGTGCTACCCACACAGGATACTTCCCCTTACCCACTGATGACATACGCTACCCACACAGGATAATTCCCCTCAGTCACTGTTGACCTACGCAACCCACATAGGTTACTTCCCCTTAGTCACTGGTGACCTACGCCACCAACACAGGATACTTCCCATTACCCACTGGTGACCTGTGCTGCTCATACCAGATACTTCTCCTTACCCACTGGTGACCTACGCTACACTCACAGGATACTTCCCATTACCCACTGGTGACCTCCGCTACCCACATATGATACTTCCCCTTACCCACTGGAGACCTATGCTACCCTCACAGGATACTTCCCCCTTACCCACTGGTGGCCTGTGCTACCCACACAGGATGCTCCCCCTTACCCACTGGTGACCTACGCTACCCACACAGGATAGTCCCCCTTACCCACTGGTGCCCTACGCTACACTCACAGGATACTTCCCATTACCCACTGGTGACCTCCGCTACCCACATATGATACTTCCCCTTACCCACTGGAGACCTACGCTACCCACACAGGATAGTCCCCCTTACCCACTGGTGACCTACGCTACGCACACAGGATACTTCCTGTTACCCACTGTTGACCTACGCTACCCACACCGGATACTTCCCCTTACTCACTGGTGACCTACGCTACGCACACAGGATACTTCCGCTTACCCACAGAGACCTACATTACCCACACTGGATACTTCCCATTACCCACTGGTGACTTACTCTGCGCACACAGGATACTCCCCCTTACCCATTGGTGACCTACGCTACCCACACAGGATACTTCCCCTTACCCATTGGTGACCTACGCTACGCACACAGGATACTTCCTGTTACCCACTGTTGACCTATGCTACCCACACAGGATACTTCCGCTTACCCACAGAGACCTACACTACCCACACAGGATGCTTCCCATTACCCACTGGTGACCTACGCTGCGCACACAGAATACTTCCCCTTACCCACTGGTGACCTACGCTACGCACACAGGATACTTCCTGTTAACCTACGCTACCCACACAGGATACTTCCACTTACCCACAGAGACCTACACTACCCACACAGGATACTTCCCATTACCCACTGGTGACCTACGCTATCCACAGGTTACTTCCCATTACCCACTGGTGACCTATGCTACCCATACAGGATGCTTTCCCCTTACCCACTGGTGAGCTACGCTGCGCACGCAGGATGCTTTCCCCTTACCCACTGGTGACCTACGCTACGCACACAGGATACTTCCTGTTAACCTACGTTACCCACTGGTGACCTACGCTACCCACATAGGATACTTCCCCTTACCCACTGGTGACCTACGCCACCAACACCGGATACTTCCCCTTACCCACTGACTTCCCAGGGACATTATTAGGAACACTTTTTTTGTTGTTTTTTTAATCGGTTTTTATTTTACGGAGTTTTATACAGTGCCAACTTGACCCAAAGGTATCTGGTATCAGGGCGCGTTATATAGCACCAGTTGCGTTACATGAGGACACATTCATTAGGTCTCGCCTGATCCAGCGCTTGCGCTGATCTGGCCGAGACATTTTGTAAACAGGCTTTTTCAAAGTGCTGCCGTGGCCTAAAGCTACAGTGCACGTGAACGTGCATGCGCGCCCTCCGTTGCACGCGATCGTAATCGCGATTGCGATCACTTTCACTTTCACGGCCGCGTATACATCTCCGTTTGCTTTTGTACCATTGAAAGTGTCATCTTGGTTAAACCAAGATGAAAGCGGAAGTTTAATCTAGAATGTCTGCTGGTTTGATTCGGTACCTCGCTGGATGTTGGGAAGTTAGTCACTTCCTGGCAAATAAAAGTTTCTCAGAAAAGACATCACCTGATTTCGCATTCAGAAAAGACATCACAACTGATTTCGCATTCCAGGCATGAGCTCTTCGCTGACGACAACGTCATTGTGAAATTAATGTCTAGAGTAGGTGGTGTTTTCACCACAACTAAATGCAGAACACTTGTTTTTAGCCAGAGATGGTAAAATCACTATGGGGTTATTTAATCTGAACACCACCCATTAACTGGGTACAATACTGCTTTCAAACATAACCTGATAAAACCATAGGCAGTTTAGTACAACAGGAAAAATCAAAACAATTCAATGAAACGCATTCTACACCTCTTTACTCTGCGTGTTTATCATTCATTTTCTACACCACAATGCATGGGCACACCTAAGCATGCTAGCTAGCCCCCCTTGAAACCTTCAGAAAATTACCATACACATCACAATATCTAGCTACAACTCTCGCTGCGCTTCGGCAAATTCATTAAAACGGAGTATTGAAAGCAAACCTTTGACGAAAACACAGCATTGGCGGTAACGAGTGAGTGCTATTGGTGAAGTGACTTATCCTACACATTATTTTCCTGTTAAACCTTACTTCTGGGGTTGCACTTTATCATACAGTCTTCTGATGAAACTGACTGTGCAGTGGCGCTTTGAAATATGTGAAACTCCTAAATATACTACATGCACTATTATGGGAATTAACTAAATAGTTCACATGCAAGCATCTCCTGCATACTGTTCCCTCTTTCTGTTTTGGTTTTTTTATTAAATGATTCTGATATTGCATGTGTTAGGAAGTCAATTTTTTTTCTCCTTTACTACTCCCCCTGTCAGTTTTTCTGTGCGGCCACATGATGTTTTTGACTTCATTTGGTGCGGCTGCAACTTAGACCTCTGACATACTTGTTTTCTTAAAAAGATCATTTTTAGCCAAGAGGTGCCTCCTTGCCACTTCTATAAATAAACTGTATGTGCGCAAAGGATTTGCTCGGCTTTTTATTGGAGAAGTGGAGTGCTAGTGCGAAGAAAACATTCGCCAGGCAAGACTGCATCATCATTTTTAAGGTCTTCCATGGATTAACACTTCAGGCGCCAGGAGCAGGCACTCTGTCTCCACTGATATTCCACCCTTTGTGTTCCACTCTGTTCACCCTCGCGATCTGAGTGGGGTTGCAAGTGAAGCTCTGAGGCTGCACTGAGAGCTGCGCCGTGGTGTAGTCTCCTAGGATGTTCCTGGCAGCCTGCAAGCTTGCAGAGGTTACAGTGGCCGATATTGGGCATCAATAGTAATAGTGGCATGGCGGTGATGGTCCCGCTTTGGGGGCTACTGAGTAAAAGCAGCAGCGCCCGTCTGCTATGCGAAGGAGTGTCACCAGCCAATACCCCCCTTTACCCCCCGTCAGCACCCTCAAACTTGAAACATAAAACAATAAAAAACAGGTTTTAAACTTTTGGAGGCGGGGCCAGAGGGCTGACTGGCACAAGGGGGAGTGGTATGCGCGGCATTCAGTGCACATGTGGGTTTGGCCAGCCATTTCAGGGCAGCTGGCTCCAACCCGAGCTGCGTTGCCGGGTTGGAGACAGTAGGCACGAGGCTCCCAGTCAATCTCACTGGGACTGCAAATCCAGGGCGTTCAGGCCAATCCTGATGCTGCTTTCATGCTGCATGAAAGGAGCATCAGGATTGGCCGCAGGGGATTCTGGGAGCCTGTCTGCAGAGGAGCAGAAGAGTGCAATGCACACCTCTCCCCCACCACTCTGCCCTGACACCAGCGGTCACTGGGTGAAGAGAGTTCCAGTCCGGTGCCTTGGAAGAGACTGCTGGTCAGACCAGGCATAGGAGCTGCAGAAACCTAGGTATTGTGCTGAGGGCTGCCTTGACTGCATGTTTGAGCGGTTCCTGGCTGCATCTTCAGAAAAGCCTTCTCTTTCGACACTCCGGGCTCTACCCATATGTGGCTCGTGCTCCTATTTCTCTCGCATTTCTCCTCAGTTTTCTGCTCCGTTTAATGCTTTGTAGCAGTGAGTAACCGTGGCAGTGGCTCTCAGGCTATTGGAAACCGGTCTCTTTTGTACATTTGATTTGTGTGGGTTGTTGGCCACTGGGGGCAGTATGATTTGTGAAACCTAATTCATTGGCCCACCCGAACGCACCCTTGGCCCATCCGGATATAAAATCCTGGGCCTGGGTGTCAAGAAGGGGCATGTGGACTCTTAGGGGAAGCAGAGAGACTCCCTCTGTGGTTACTAAAAGTAAGTGCCCGGCTCATCTTACTTCTCAGGAAGCCAATGGCACCTGTGCCACCCACGGCCCAGCTGCATCTCCCAAATGTCAGTTTTCGTGCTTACTACTAACCATCACACGAATACAAGTGTGGCATTTTACACTATTCCAAGCCACCACAAGTTTTAACAAGCATTTGCAATGCAATAGGTCTCGCGTTTATACGAGTTTGAGCTATTGGCATTGTAAATGACAGTGCCTTTTATTTATGTTTAAAAAAAAAAAAAAAAAAACTTAAATAAAAAGCATTGTCATTTACAATGCCAATAGCTCAAACTCGTATAAATGCGAGACCTATTGCATTGCAAATGCTTGTTTTTGTTTGGCACAAGGAGATTAAGTGATTTGCCCAGAATCACAGGATGTTAAGCGTCATTGCCGAGACTCGAACCCGGTTCCCCAGATTCGAGGTCGACAGCCCTTGCCATTAGGCCAACTCCTCTCCCCTATATAAATCCGAATGTTATTTTTGACAAAGATAACAGTTTATTTAACTGCATAACATCAGCTTATTATACAAAACCACCTTCTGTACAGGCCCTTCATGCTGGTACACAGGAGCACCCCTAAAACAACCCCTCTTCGCCAATCACAGACTCCTAGACGATGAAACCCACCCACGGCCTGCTGTGGATCTCAGCCCTCAGTGGGTCTCCAGACCGAGACACTGACGCTCCCTCCAAAGCGCAGTCTCGTCCTTCAGTGTTTGAAGCGGATTTGCAAAGCGCTCCATGAGGGGGCTTTTGACACGCTCTGATGTCGGCAGGATAAACCTCCTATCACCGCGTTTCTTCGTTTCGACACTAGGTGGCAGCGTTGTTCTGCTCTTTGTCTCTCATTAGTGTAAGCTCCAATCATATTGTTGGTGTCTTTTTTCCCCATAATATTCCAGTGCTGGAGTCGCAGTCGCAAAGAGACATCTTGTGCTATTTTGGGTACATTTGCAGTTGTTCCAACTGTTCTTGGACTGGAGTTCATTGCCCCAGCCAACATCCGCATAACCGTTTGCTGCAAGGGCTCAAGGGAGGCATAAACCAAAATCCGTTTAGGATTATGAATCCTCTTGTAGGTGCGACAGTGAAAACATGACTTTTTCTATGAGGTGCATAATCATAAGTCAAAGTCGTCTCCGTGAATTTCGTCCTCGTGTTCAGATGCTTTAAGCTTTCAGGCACTGTTGTCACAGTGCTTAATTTGAGCAGGTGGTTAACGGGGCTCGGCACCGGCACCTAATTGTCAGCACAGGTGCTTGTGACAGTCTGCCACATGGTGGTGCTGTCCGGCTAATTTAAAGATGGCCACAACAACAGGTAATGAATATAAATTAAAAATGACTATTACCTCCTGCTGAAGCCATTCTGTCCGCTTTGAGGGCCCGAAATGGTGCGAATTATCACTCGTTTAGGAGTTTGAGGGTGGTAGTTATGTTGTTACTGTCATTAGCAACATTGCAGGGGCAAAGTATGGTGCACGCTGCAGTGGCCTCCTGATGAGAGCCCTGGCACTTCTATATATTTTTACAATGTAAGCACTGTGTTGTCATCAAGAATGTCCACTTCTGTGGCGGATGGAGATGAAGTGTGGGGGGGGAGGGGGAGAGTGTTTCTTGCATATCTACACTCCCCATAGCGATCACCTCATCTGCCCCCCCCCCCCCATTAAGATCGTCCAGTGAGGTGAGCCCCCCCGCTCCCCAGTCTCCCTGTCTTAGGTGGGCAGGTGTCGACCGCTGAAGTGGGGCAGTGCAGCAACATACACCCGGCTTAGTCTTGGTTCTGGGAGAGACACATCACCAGGACTTCGGGCAGCACAGAGGGAGCCTGACACTGGCTGGCATCTTGTAAAAACCAAATTGGAAAACATTTCTTGTTTGTCCCCTTTCACGGCTCTCTTGTAATGTCGAGGGACTCCCCGTCCATTGGGTGATTTTATAATACCTATGTTACTTATTTCTGAAATCATGAGCTTGGAATTGTTACAAAGCTTGGTTTATAGTCCAAAATGAAGAGGGGGGGACCAGTTTTTAGGTCTCGCTGAGTCAGCGCGCATGTGCTGCTCGGAGAGACATTTTGTAGGTGAGTTTTCAAAGTGCTGCTGGCTGGCCTAGCGCTTGCGTTCACGCGTGCATCCGCCAGCTTTCAGCCCCTTGGCTTTCCTTTTCCGCGCGCACTGCATCGCACACCACTCGTCAGCCTACTTTTGCCGTCGTGCGCCCACTCGCGCGGCGCGCGCGCTTGTTTTTCTATAGCATTGCTAACGTTTTCTCAATGGGAGCCAGGACACTGGCCGCTGCTTTATAAATAGAAGCATCTTCTGCTTCCAAAAATACATCCCCCACAGGAGAAGCCTTCATCACCTGCGAGCCCTGCATATTGGGGGCTTACTTAAAGGCTGGGCGACCAGCGACTCAATATTTACCTTTCTTGAAGGTTAATTTTCAACTCCAGACACCACACCCTTTGTTTTAATGGGCAGCTAGTACTCCCCATCCGGGTCGGTGTCTTGAAGCCTATAAATATACCGACCCCGGACAAAGGCGTGTATTTGTTTACAAATCCTAAACCTAAATACAATCCTGTCGGGGGTCGGATCCCGGGGGCACGCTGAATTTCCCTTTTTAAATTATTAAAAATGCTTTCTATTACGGGCGACTCGGGGCTCTGCCTCAAAACCAGTTAAAGCTCAACAAATTTAACCCGAGCCGCTCGCACTCACCTTTGTAAAGTGCACTTGCAGTCTGCTTAAACAGAGCGCGATGCCCTCTAGTGTTTGGAAACCAGTTTTCGTTAAACTCTACTTTTATAATGAAAATACCATGTACGTCGCGAAAGGAGCGCATAAAAATGCTCCTGCTACCCTTTGACATTCATCGAACACCTTACTGGTGCATGTCAACCCTCCCTATTCAGGCGAGAGACTACATGCAAAATTCTGATTCCTTGCTTGGCTTCAGACTCTGCAGGGACTGGTCTTGTGTGACTCCAATTATGCACTGTCAGTAGCTTGCTCCTGCAGGCAATTTCACAGCATTTTTGCCACACACACTCTGCCTGTCATAGCGATTTCTTTGTACTCTTGAGAGGTAAGGAAAAACGTATATTTGCATTTCTGATATCCTATCCTGCAGCAGCACACTTGTAAGTCACATACATGCCAATAGACCTGATGGAAACGTCAACAGAAGTTAATGGGAGAATACATTCTTCCGATTTATTTAAAAAAATCTCCAGCTTTCCTCTTCCAAAATGTTAGGATGTACGCTTATTATACTTGTACATCTCAAAATAGGTGTACAATCATTCGCTCAATTACCCAATTGGAGAGTAAGAAAAGCACCCTATCTGTTGCTGCTGTAGCAGATAAAAACAAGCATTGGCATAACCAATAGGTCTCGCTTTTGGGACCTTATAAGTATTTAGTTATGCAGCACAATATCCTTTGTGCAACAACATCAACTGTTTCATGGCTAAACACTTATAAGGTGCCAAATGCGAGACCTATTGGCTATGCCAATGCTTGTTACGTTTTATTTCATTTTTCCGTTTTAAAATTAATCTGTGTTGGAACTGGCCCTTTTTGCGGGGTTATCCCCAAATGTTTGCCTTCTCCTGTATTTTTTTTTACCTGCTTTTGTTGTTTTTGAGACTGGGCACTTTACCACTGCTGATCAGTGCTAAAGTGCATGTCCTCTCTCTCCTGTAAACGTGGTAAGATTGGTCTACACCCGTTTGCCATATTTAATTTTCCTGTCAGTCCCTTGTACAGTGCCTGTAAATTAAATGCATCTAGTGGGCCTGCAGCGCTGCTGGCTCCACCCACAGAAGTAGCCTTTCAAACCTGCCTCTGCAGGGCCTGCGTGAGCCTTTTACTGCCGCAGTGATGTGGCATTTAAAGTGTTTGCCAAGTCTGAAACCCCCCTTTTACTAAATATAGGTCACCTCTAAGGTAGGTCCTAGGTATCCCTATGGGCAGGGTGCTGTGTAGGTAAAAGGTAGGACATTTGCCTTTGTTGTGTGTCATGTACTAGTAGTGACAAACAGCCTATTTGGTTTCTTTTATTACTGCTGTGACGGGGAAACCGTCTTTACAATGAGGTTTTTACCACGGTGTGCCTTTACAACACATTTTTTAGCACGCATGTTTTTACCACGTGTATGTTTTTGCAACGCATGCCTTTACTGCGCATTTGGGGGGGTGTGTGTGTGTATATGTATTTGTGTGTATATATATATATATATATATATATATATATATATATATAAATATATAGTGTGGCAATGTGTGAGACGTTGGCCTGGTATATGCTGTTCACTAGTTAAAGTGACCACCTTGTACCATGCCAAGCAACCCTTATGGTGTGGTTGTAAGTCAACCTTTTCGGACTAGCTGCCCTAGTGGTAGAGTAGGCTAAGCAGTCTTTGAGGCTAAACTCGTTAAAGCGTGTTAAGCAGGCTGTTTTACCATATGTAACCCCCCTTTATACCAATGAAAGGACACCACACAGATATATATTCAAAATGTATATGTATTTATTACTCAAAGTATCCCCTAGACTCTTTATGAGCACAGGAGCACAAATCGTTAAACAAGACACTGTTATAATATACAGAAGTTGCACTTTATATGGATGGGCCCTGGTGGCCACTCAAACCATATACTAAAATAGTGGTATAAGTACCACGAACAGGAAAGGGAAAAGGCCTAGGGCCTCTAGAATCGCTGGGCCTACAAGGAGCTAACTTCAGTTAGTGACCAGGAGGTCCACGGGTCGCGTGTGCAGTGAGGAAAGTTACACGCGGGCTCCCATAGGTTGTCAATGGGTGCGTAAAAGTTTAAAATTTACTGCAGAAAGGGTCTTCTGGATGGACTACGATCTTAAGATTCAAAACACAGACACTAGAGATGTTTCTCTACACTTGGGCACCGGAGTGCCAGCTTTACCTCACCCACAGGAAGCAGGTGCATAGGTCTCGAAGTGCGTCGGGTTTCTTCGATCTGTTCAATGGAGCCTGATGACAAAGATGCTGCAGGCGGTCGGTCCAGAAGAGCTGCGTTGGATCCAAGGGTGGATCGGAGTTGTAGAAGACCTGAAAGCAGAGGGGACAGTGTTCACAGTCACTAGCCAGTGACCGGCGTGGCACCAGGTAGGTACCAGGCGATGTCTGGTGCAAACAGGTGGTTAGGTGTAGCTTGTCTCCGCAGCCACGTGGTCCCTGAAGGTCGACGACGTCCAGGAGTCGAGTCACGAGCTGTCCCACGCAGGCTCTCGCTGTCGGCGACTCGAAAGAGGCAAACAAGCCTTGGCAAAGGCAGGAGTCGTGGAAATTCAAGAAAGCTGATGGTTCTGACCAGCAAGGTCAGAGGGGCGCTCCTTTGGAGAGCAGCCGGGGCCAGTCTGGAGCAACCAGACCAGCGTAGTTGATTGCAAGTTAGGTCGCCAAAATGGCCACTAGCCAACGGGCCAGGGACCGGGCAGGCGCGTCGAGATGCAAAGTGCAGAGGGGCCCCACGCAGATCGTGGAGATGCTGGAGGGCTCACCTTTGGTGCAGATGCTGCTCGGTGGTTGGGCTTCTCAGGACCCAAAGCACAACTTGGAGGGAGCCTCTGTTGTCGCGCTTGCAGCTTGTCGTCGGTCTTCCAAGATGGCTGGCTCCACGTGTCTCGGTGCCTCCACGGGTTCCTTCTTTTCAGGGACTGTGGATCGGGCGGTGAGAGGTCTGGAGGTCCAGGTCTTGTCGGGCTCTGGGCTCGGGCTCCGGCGGGAGGCGGCGGCAAAGCAGACGTCGAAAAGCTGGTTGGTGCTTGCGTTAGCAAGATGGTCACTCCGTGACCATAGGGGAGATTTCCTTCAGTCCTCTGTGCAGCAGAGCGTCGAAGTTCCCGTCTTCTTCTTTGTAGTAAGTTGATTCCAGGATGTCTGAAGTCTTAGGACACAGCTCCTACCTTTAAGCGGATTCTAGGGGCCGGACTACCTGCTAGGTCCCTCCCTAAGGGTGGGACCAGGAAGGGGGGTGGTTACACCCCCAATCCTTTGTCCAGCTCGCCCCAGGTCCGGGGCTGGTGTGCCCCAGGACCGGTTTGAACTGGCATATGCACCTAGGCTCCTTGTGAGCCTCAGGCATGTCTGATTCCATTCAAGCCCTACCTGACCAATACACAAAATCCTGTCTGGGGTGGTGCTCGCCCCTCCCCTGGCAGGAAACCCTTTGTCCACGTCTCCCAAGCTGGAAGGACTCCCAGCAGCAGGAGGGCAGACTTGTGTCTGTGGTGGCAGCATCCATTTTGTGGAGCTGAGGCTATGTCTGATTTTACCCGGGTTTCAGGTACTGTACATGTCGTGTCCCTCTAGAAGGGTGGAATGCTAACCCCGTCGCCAGAATTGGCGAGGGGTTAGTATTCCAATTCGTATGACACCTTACTCGACATGTTTTGATAAAGCCAAACCAAAGATAGCATTTAACCGCGAGGTTCATAATGCACTTAAGAGTATATGGTATGACGATATCTGGAAACGGTAGAAGGAAGTTGTTCCGACCACTGCAGACAGGCTCAGCTCATGCCAGAGCACCATCTCACATGGAACCAAGCACTCTGCATTCAGGATTGTCAAGGCCTGCCATAGGAGTGACTTATAGGTTAACATGTATCCCATTTAAGGTTAGGTATAGGTATACTACACCTAAGTAAGAGGTGTTTACACCAACTTACCCCAGCTGAGTGATCAGCCAGTTGTGTCAAATTTGTTAGGCCAGGCCAGGGGTGGTACAATACATGCTTCAGCCCCTGGTAGGCCTTAGATACACCAATGCCCTGGGTACCTAGTGTACACTGGTACAGGGGCTCACAGGGTGATCCAATTCCAATTGGTTATGCACCTAGGGTGCATAGTGTCAATTTAGTTAGAGAGAACAGCAGGCTGGGGGTCTGATTAGCAGGCCCACAGCCTCAATATGTCACATTAGTGAAGCAAAAAGCAAAAATTTGGGGTGACCATAGGATAGCAGACCCTACTCTCCTACACAACCCCCCCCCCCCCAAACGCATGGACATTAAACTAGCCTTGACCAGTCTCGTCTTCATGTCCTAAGTGGAAGTACCTGGAGAGACCATCTGCATTCCCATGGTCTGTACCTGGCCGGTGCTCCACTGTAAAGTCCATCCCCTGTAGGGAAATGGACCACCTAAGCAGTTTGGGGTTTTCACCCTTCATCTGATTTAGCCACAAGAGGGGCTTATGGTCGGTCTGAATCTTGAAGTGAGTGCCAAACAAGTATGGCCTCAGCTTCTTCAGGGCCCACACCACAGCAAAGGCCTCCCTCTCAATAGCTGACCAATTCTTCTCTCTGGGGGTCAACCTTCTGCTAATAAAAGCAATGGGTTGGTCTTGACCATCTACATTAAGTTGTGACAGCACAGCTCCCACACCCAACTCAGAAGCATCTGTTTGGACAATAAACTCTTTGGAGTAGTCAGGACTTTTTAGGATAGGTGCAGAGCACATGGCCTTCTTCAGGTCATCAAATGCCTTTTGACAGCTTACTGTCCACTGAACTTTTTTGGGCATCTTCTTGGATGTCAGATCATTAAGAGGAGTCACAATGGACCCATAGTTCTTAACAAACTTCCTGTAGTACCCAGTCAAGCCCAAGAAAGCTCAAACTTGAGTTTGGGTGGTTGGAGGAGACCAGTCCTTGATGGATTGTATCTTACTCTCCAGTGGTTGAACTTGGCCTCCACCTACAAGGTGGCCCAAATACACAACCTTACTCTGCCCTATCTGGCACTTAGTAGCCTTGATAGTGAGGCCAGCCTTTTGCAGAGCCTCAAGTACCTTCTTCAGGTGGATCAGGTGATCCTCCCAGGTGGAGCTAAAGACAGCAATGTCCTCAAGATATGCTGCACAAAAGTCATCCAACCCAGTAAGGACTTGATTCACCAACCTTTGGAAGGTGGCAGGTGCATTCTTCAGACCAAAGGGCATCACCAAAAATTGATAATGCCCACCTGGGGTTGAAAATGCTGTTTTGGCCTTAGACTCCTCAGCTAATCTGATTTGCCAATAGCCAGCTGTCAAATCAAATGTGCTCAAAAACTTAGCAGAAGCTAGTTTGTCTGAGCTCATCTGCCCTTGGAATAGGATGTGCATCTGTCCTAGTGACAGCATTGAGTCCTCTGTAATCCACACAGAACCTCATCTCTCTCTTGCCATCTTTGGTGTGAGGTTTGGGGACCAGAACCACTGGGCTAGCCCAGGGGCTCTCTGAGGTTTCAATGACCCCTAATTCCAGCATTTTGTGTACCTCAGCCTTTATACAGTCCCTGACGTGGTCAGGTTGTCTGTAAAGTTTGTTCTTTACAGGCAGACTGTCACCAGTGTCCACCACATGGGTACACCAGTCAGTTTGACTAGGTATCAGTGAGAACATATGCTGGAATGATTGTAGAACCTGTCTACATTCAATCTGCTGATGCTCCGTGAGGTTGCCTCCAAGGGTCACTCCTTCAACTGAACCATCTTCAGGGTTCTGAGACAACAAGTCTGGGAGAGGGTCACTCTCTTCCTCCTGTCCCTCATCTGTAGCCATGAGCAAGCCCATGTCTGCCCTGTCAACATATGCTTTTAACCTGTTAACATGGAGTACCCTGTGGGGACTCCTGGGAGTGCCTAGGTCCACTAAGTAGGTAACCTCTCCCTTCTTTTCCAGGATTGTATGGGGTCCAGACCATTTGTCTTGGAGTGCTGCTGGGGCCACTGGCTCCAACACCCATACCTTCTGTCCTGGCTGAAACTCAACCAAGACAGCCTTTTGGTCATGCCAAGCTTTCTGTAAGGCCTGGCTTGCCTCAAGGTTTTTGGATGCCTTCTCCATATACTCAGCCATCCTGGAGCGGAGACCAAGTACATAGTCCACTATGTCTTGTTTAGGCTTTTTGAGAGGTAACTCCCATCCTTCCTTCACTAAACACAGTGGGCCTCTTACAGGGTGCCCAAACAACAATTCAAAGGGGCTGTAGCCAACTCCTTTTTGTGGGACCTCTCTCTATGCAAACAGAAGGCAGGGTAGAAGGATGTCCCATTTTCGCCTGAGCTTTTCAGGTAATCCTTTGATCATACCCTTTAGGGTCTTGTTGAATCTCTCAACAAGCCCATTGCATTGTGGGTGATAAGGAGTGGTGAACTTGTAGTTGACACCACATTCCTTCCACATAGCTGTCAAGTATCCTGACATGAAGTTGGTACCTCTGTCAGAAACCACCTCCTTAGGAAACCCCACTCTGGAGAATACTCCCAGCAGGGCCCTGGCCACAACAGGAGCTGTAGTGGTCCTAAGGGGAATTGCCTCTGGATACCTGGTGGCATGATCCACTACCACCAGTATAAATCTGTGCCCAGATGCAGTGGGAGGATCCATGGGACCCACTATATCTATTCCCACTCTTTCAAAGGGGACCCCCACCACAGGTAGTGGTATTAGGGGGGCCTTTGTTGTGCCACCTGATTTGCCACTGGCTTGGCAGGTTACACAGGAGCGACACAACTCCTTGGTATCTTCATTCATGTGAGGCCAGTGAAAGTGAGGGACAAGCCTGTCCCAAGTCTTGTGCTGGCCTAAGTGTCCTGCTAGAGGAATATCATGGGCCAAGGTAAGAAGGAAGCCCCTAAATTGCAGATGTATAACCAACCTCCTGGTTGCACCAGGTTTTGGGTCTCTAGCCTCTGAATAAAGGAGCCCATCATCCCAATACACTTTATGGGTACCTTGAGCATTCCCAGCAGCCTCAGCAGCAGCCAGCTGCCTGAGGGGTTCAAGAGATGGACAGGTTAACTGAGCCTGCCCCAAGTCAGCCCTGGAAGGTCCCCCTGTCCCCAGAAACCCAACCTTATCAGGTTCAAGCTCTTCAGGGACAGTTCCTTCAGGGTTCTCTAGATCATCTTCCTGGGAAGGCTGATCATCACTTGGAGGCAGGGGGGGAAGGCACAGCCTTAACCCTCCTGTTCTTCTTCTTGGTAGGTGCTTGGTCCATTGTTCCAGGATCCAAGACCTGTGGTTCAGTAAGGCACTTTTTGGCCTGTGACCTGGTCACAGCAAGGACATGTGATGATATACCTAACATCTCTGCATGTGTCCTGTACTCCACTTCTGACCATAGAGAACTCTCTAGGTCATTGCCCAACAAACATTCTACTGGGAGGTCTGCACTAACCACAACCCTTTTGAGGCCAGTTACCCCTCCCCATGAGAAGTTAACAACTGCCACACTATGTGAAGTAGTGGCATTGCTGGCATTGGTCACCAGGTAATTCTCACCTGGTATGTACTAACCAGGGTCCACAAAGCCTGGTGTCCCCATAGTGACACTGGCACATGTGTCCCTGTAGGCTTGAGCTACTTTTTCATTTATTAAAGGAGTCTGTCTGTACTTGCCCAGGTTACTGGGGCTCACAGTCGGGGACAAATCCATGTTCCCATCACAGATCAAGACTGCCTGTGTCAGGGTTCTGTCTAAGTCGGAATCTCCTTCAGTTCCCATAGTGATTCCCACTACACCCTTTGTCTGGGGACCAACACTGCTAACAGTAGTACTGGGAGCAGGTGCCTTAGGGGCAACAGTGTTGGGGGCTCCACCCTTCTTACAATCACTAGTCCAGTGAGTTGTATTATTGCAAGATTTGCACCAGGGTTTCTTTGGACCTTCTTTCTTCTTCCCTTTAGGCTGGGACCCACCCTCGTTAGTACTAGTTTGGGGCCCTGTTGAAGACTTCTGGTCTTTAGATTTCTGATCTCCACCCTTTTGGTCTGCTTTCTTCTGATCACCCCCTTGGCCCTGGTTCTGGTTCTTTTGCTTAACCCTGGTTCTGACTCATTTGTCTGCCTTCTTTCCCAATTCTCGGGGAGAGGTCAG
Source organism: Triturus cristatus (assembly GCF_964204655.1). Taxonomy (NCBI): domain Eukaryota; kingdom Metazoa; phylum Chordata; class Amphibia; order Caudata; family Salamandridae; genus Triturus; species Triturus cristatus. Next base: position 1,235,664,578 of record NC_140582.1, read on the forward strand.
ATCTGAGTCAACCAAGTGTTGATGCAGTTGCTGGTTCTGACAGTTATTTAAAATCTGTTCTCTCATCATCAAATTGTACAATCCTGTATAATCAGATACCTTACTTCCCAGCAACCAACCCTCCAAAGCCTTAGTGGCACATTCAATGTATTCAGACCAGTCCTGAGTATGTGTCTTCTGGGTGTCTCTGAACATTAACCTGTACTGTTCAGTGGTTAAGCCTAACCCATCAACTAGGACACTCTTCAGGGCTCTGTAGTTTCTGACATCCTCCTCCCTAACAGTGAGGAGTCTATCTCTGCCTCTTCCTTCAATGGAGAGCCATAAGATTGCTGCCCACTGGTCTTCAGGAACCTGCTGCACTTTGCAGGCTCTCTCAAGAGCAGTCATCCATTTGTGGATTTCATCGCAACTTTTGTAGGGGGGCACACCCTTGGACAGGTTCCTATTGTCAAAGACCCTATCTTTGTCCTTAGGGACAATGCTGCCACCAGTGGGTATAGACCCACTCTCTCTAGGTTGCCTAGCCTTGCTCAGTTTCTCTTCCATCAGGGCTACCTCTAGCTCCTGCTTCCTGATCCTCAGCTGGGCTTCCTGCATTCTGGCCTCATGCTCCCTCCTCTGAGGGGTGGTCATCCTTCTTCTGGAGTGACCTTGAGAGCCTCTAGAGGCATGAGAAGCATTAGATTCACCTGAGTGATTCCTTTGCCTCCCAAGCCCCTGGTTAAGTCCAATGGGATGATCCCATTGTCAGTCCCCAGTAGCCTTAAGTTAGCTGGGCCACGTATAACACTTGGCACTGGGCTAGTTCTCCCTTCATCCCCACTACCTTCTGTATCAGTACCCTTATCACTTTCATCCTCTGTAGTATGATTCTCATCTAAGGGGTGACTATTGGAAAGGGGTACCTCAGTAGCATCTTCAGAAGGGGGGCCTCCTGTTCCAGTCCCTAAGGGGCCTAACTGGGAGGCTTTCTTGAGAGCTCTCTGATCTTCATCAGCCTGTAAGAGTTCTCTGAGCTCAGCAGAAGTAGGGTTCTTGGGCTGTTTAAGGCCCCTGATATTTGCCAACTGCCTGAGCTCATTTTGATTAAGGGTAGCAAAGATGGATGGTGCCCTCTGGGGGTCACTCTCAACAGAGATGGGTACAGTGGACCCCTCTGCCCCAGCCATTGCTCTTAAGTGTGGGTGGATGTGTTGCAATCTACCTACACTTGGGTTTTCCTACTAAACCTATCTAGTAGTTGTAGTCAGGGTGTGCTACTCCCTTTGCTCTACAACAACTAAGTTCAGTAGAACTTAAGTATATCTAATCTTGTTTTATATGTACCTAAAGGTACCTGTATGATCTTTCAATTGGTAACAAAGAGATTACAGAGGTACAACACAGCAAGCTCAAATCCAACCGCTGCCCACCAATGTGAGAAGTTGGCCTGGTATATGCTGTTCACTAGTTCTAGTGACCACCTTGTACCATGCCAAGCAACCCTTATGGTGTGGTTGTAAGTCAACCTTTTCGGACTAGCTGCCCTAGCGGTAGCGTAGGCTAAGCAGTCTTTGAGGCTAAACTCGTTAAAGCGTGTTAAGCAGGCTGTTTTACCATATGTAACCCCCCTTTATACCAATGAAAGGACACCACACAGATATATATTCAAAATGTATATGTATTTATTACTCAAAGTTTCCCCTAGACTCTTTATGAGCACAAATCGTTAAACAAGACAGTTATAATATACAGAAGTTGCACTTTATATGGATGGGCCCTGGTGGCCACTCAAACCATATACTAAAATAGTGGTATAAGTACCACGAACAGGAAAGGGAAAAGGCCTAGGGCCTCTAGAATCGCTGGGCCTACAAGGAGCTAACTTCAGTTAGTGACCAGGAGGTCCACGGGTCGCGTGTGCAGTGAGGAAAGTTACACGCGGGCTCCCATAGGTTGTCAATGGGTGCGTAAAAGTTTAAAAGTTACTGCAGAAAGGGTCTTCTGGATGGACTACGATCTTAAGATTCAAAACACAGACACTAGAGATGTTTCTCTACACTGGGGCACCGGAGTGCCAGCTTTACCTCACCCACAGGAAGCGGGTGCATAGGTCTCGAAGTGCGTCGGGTTTCTTCTATCGATTCAATGGAGCCTGATGACAAAGATGCTGCAGGCGGTCGGTCCAGAAGAGCTGCGTTGGATCCAAGGGTGGATCGGAGTTGTAGAAGACCTGAAAGCAGAGGGGACCGTGTTCAGTCACTAGCCAGTGACCGGCGTGGCACCAGGTAGGTACCAGGCGATGTCGGGTGCAAACAGGTGGTTAGGTGTAGATTGTCTCCGCAGCCACGTGGTCCCTGAAGGTTGACGACGTCCAGGAGTCGAGTCACGAGCTGTCCCACGCAGGCTCTCGCTGTCGGCGGTGTCGGCGACTCGAAAGAGGCAAACAAGCCTTGGCAAAGGCAGGAGTCGTGGAAATTCAAGAAAGCTGATGGTTCTGACCAGCAAGGTCAGAGGGGCTGCTCCTTTGGAGAGAAGCCGGGGCCAGTCTGGAGCAACCAGACCAGCGTCGTTGATTTCAAGTTAGGTCGCCAAAATGGCCACTAGCCAACGGGCCAGGGACCGGGCAGGCGCGTCGAGATGCAAAGTGCAGAGGGGCCCCACGCAGATCGTGGAGATGCTGGAGGGCTCACCTTTGGTGCAGATACTGCTCAGTGGTTGGGCTTCTCAGGACCCAAAGCACAACTTGGAGGGAGCCTCTGTTGTCGCGCTTGCAGCTTGTCGTCGGTCTTCCAAGATGGCTGGCTCCACGTGTCTCGGTGCCTCCACGGGTTCCTTCTTTTCAGGGACTGTGGATCGGGCAGTGAGAGGTCTGGAGGTCCAGGTCTTGTCGGGCTCTGGGCTCGGGCTCTGGCGGGAGGCGGCGGCAAAGCAGACGTCGAATAGCTGGTTGCTGCTTGCGTTAGCAAGATGGTCACTCCGTGACCATAGGGGAGATTTCCTTCAGTCCTCTGTGCAGCAGAGCGTCAAAGTTCCCGTCTTCTTCTTTGTAGTAAGTTGATTCCAGGATGTCTGAAGTCTTAGGACACAGCTCCTAAGATTCTAGGGGCCGGACTACCTGCTAGGTCCCTCCCTAAGGGTGGGACCAGGAAGGGGGGTGGTTACACCCCCAATCCTTTGTCCAGCTCGCCCCAGGTCCGGGGCTGGTGTGCCCCAGGACCGGTTTGAACTGGCATATGCACCGAGGCTCCTTGTGAGTCTCAGGCATGTCTGATTCCATTCAAGCCCTACCTGACCAATACACAAAATCCTGTCTGGGGTGGTGCTCGCACCTCCCCTGGCAGGAAACCCTTTGTCCACGTCTCCCAAGCTGGAAGGACTCCCAGCAGCAGGAGGGCAGACTTGTGTCTGTGGTGGCAGCATCCATTTTGTGGAGCTGAGGCTATGTCTGATTTTACCCGGGTTTCAGGTACTGTACATGTCGTGTCCCTCTAGAAGGGTGGAATGCTAACCCCGTCGCCAGAATTGGCGAGGGGTTAGTATTCCAATTCGTATGACACCTTACTCGACATGTTTTGATAAAGCCAAACCAAAGATAGCATTTAACCGCGAGGTTCATAATGCACTTAAGAGTATATGGTATGACGATATCTGGAAACGGTAGAAGGAAGTTGTTCCGACCACTGCAGACCGGCTCAGCTCATGCCAGAGCACCATCTCACATGGAACCAAGCACTCTGCCTTCAGGATTGTCAAGGCCTGCCATAGGAATGACTTATAGGTTAACTTGTGTCCCATTTAAGGTTAGGTATAGGTATACTACACCTAAGTAAGAGGTGGTTACACCAACTTACCCCAGCTGAGTGATCAGCCAGTTGTGTCAAATTTGTTAGGCCAGGCCAGGGGTGGTACAATGCATGCTTCAGCCCCTGGTAGGCCTTAGATACACCAATGCCCTGGGTACCTAGTGTACACTGGTACAGGGGCTCACAGGGTGATCCAATTCCAATTGGTTATGCACCTAGGGTGCATAGTGGCAATTTAGTTAGAGAGAACAGCAGGCTGGGGGTCTGATTAGCAGGCCCACAGCCTCAATATGTCAAAAACCAGTGAAGCAAAAAGCAAAAATTTGGGGTGACCATAGGATAGCAGACCCTACTCTCCTACACAATGGCATGCATTGTAAAAACTTATGTTTTGAGAGAAAAAAAAGCGGAGTAAAAAATGCGTGATTAAGGCATTCAATGTATTTCCCTGCATTGCTCATGACGTACAACCCTGTGAGGCTGCTCCTCTCCTAGGTTTGCATTGGGAATTCCCTGATATGTATTTCAGTGGTAATTTCTGATATCACATGAGTAGTGGGTCCATGTTTGGTATGTTTGGAATAGAGTGATAAATCCTGCTTATTGGAGAAGGCGAATTGGTTATTACTATTTTAGAAACGCTACTTTTAGAAGTGGGCATTTATGTGTGCTTATGACTCTTATTGCCTGCCTGGTTGTGTTTTCACGATCTAGTTTAGACTGACAGGAGCTGGGGACGTGCATTCACTCTAGACACTCACAAGGGGGGTTGAGGTGTGCCCTGCGTTTCCTGGGTAGCTCATTGTTGCGCTGAATAGGCCTGGTCTGCATTTAGAGTGGCGGGAGGAGTTGTCACCAGCGCCTGAATAGGGCTGTGCGTACCTTTCACAATGCTGTCTTTGACCCCCCTGTAGTGTGTCTGGAGCCAGGACTGGGGATTGAATGGGGGTGTTGTGCACTTCTAAAGTTTGCTTGACGTACCCCCAGAACAAAGACTTTGTGAGTATAAGTAGAGGGTCTGTGAACCATGATTTTAGACACTGTGTGGGACTTGTAACCAGATGTTGCTGGCCCTACAGACTGAACCTCTGCCAGAAAGACTGGTGAGCTGAAAAGGGTCTCACTGGATTGCTTTGTTGAGTTTTGCCCTGCTGCTAGCCTGCTAGCTGGCTCCTTGACTCAGTACTACTTGGGTACTGCTGGACTGCCAGGAGGAACCACTTAGGGTGCTGGCCTCTTTGTCTGCTGCTGCCTGCCTTCTGTTCTCCCTACCAGTGTTCTCCCAGGGGCCCAGCGCGAGGTGAGCATTGGAAGCTGCACCTTGCCCCTGCAACCATAGCGCAAAGTGAGCGCTTTATTTTTCCATTTCCCCTGTGGCTAAAAGGCAGTGGCAGAAAGCACTAATGATTTCCTCCTCTGCGCTGAGTGAGCGCTTTCTGTTCTCCACTCCTGCAAAGTGCAGGGGCTGTCTTGGTGAGCGCGTGAGGCGTGCTCCTCACCGGATGAGAAGGCGCCCCACCCTCACCCCACGGGGACGAGAAGCTTAATTTGTGCCCCAGCCTGTATCTCCCCTTCCCAGCGCACGGCATTGGTTGCGGGACGCGGGGAAACCAGAGAGGGTGTTGCCAGTTCGCGAGCTGCCTGCAGTGTGGGACCCGTGAGCTCCACACGCCGCGGCCTCCGTTGCAGCAGGAGACGGGTCTTGTGCACTGGAGCCAATCGCTCATGGTAGAGCCGGCCTGAGCTCCACTCACCGCAGAGCTAGGAGTTGCGGAGAGCAGGGCCCACCGACCTAAGAAGCCAGCCGGGGCCAAGGGCTGGGTCTGGGACTCCCGCCATGGTGCTGGCAGCTGGAGGCCTAAAAATAGAAGCAAGGGTGTCCGCACTCTTACACGACCGCTTCCCGAGGCGCCCAACTCCGGCAGATCACTGTATCCCCCTGATAGTGTTGGGGAACTTGCAGCTGCACTGCGGGGAAGAGGTTAGCTGCTCTAAGGTCAGTTCCCCTGCGTGGGTGACGGGTGAGTTCTATGTGCGCATACTTGAGGGCACTTGTCCAGTGTGGGGCATTGCAGGGTAGAACCTCCAAGGAGGCTCCCACGTGTTATGTAAAAAAAAAAAAAAACACGCCGCATTGGTTTCAGCAGCTGCTCCGCGCAGCCGCGGACAGCTGTCTGTGTGGAAACCTACCTTGGGGAATTTGCTTGGGTGCCATACCAGGTGAAACCTCGCCATTAGGAATCTGCCCCATGCAGGCACCTGACAAATTACTGTACTCCCTATAAACCGCATCCAAGAGTTACGGTGGCCTACATTGTATATTGAGATGAGTATATAAAGTGTAGCAGGAGCGCAGTGGCGTTGTATTTAGGGTGTAGGGTGGTGACTCATGCACAATAATATGTGGTGATTTATGTATTTTTGCCCCTAACTAACTACTGCATTTTCATCCCCACTACGTTGTCTTTTATGGTTTGTGATCACTGGATAACCAGTGTCATTTCTGGACCTGCATAATGTGGACTGTGATGGTGTAGGATGTGTTGATGATCTTGTGAGAAAGTGGCTCTGTATATACTGTTCCCAAATAGGTACAGGGTGTGCAGAGTCCACAGTCCCCAGAGGTTTGGCAGAGGCTAAAGTTAGATATAACCTTACTCTCTAAAGTGGTAGCTTGGTCGAGCAGTAAGGCAGTATCTGAGGACAGTGTAAAGCATTTGTTGCACACACTCAGCCAGCAAATGGTCTCACACACTCAATAACTGAACTCTAGGCCAATGGTTTATATATAAAAAATATATGCTTGTCTTATTTTAGAACCAACAATAGGTATTAAAATGTACTTTCTCAGAATGAGATGCTTTATATAAATACTTTTGCAATATGCAATTGGCTTTTGTAGAAAGTTACAAGTGGTTGCAGTAGGCAACACAATTTTAAACACAATACTGCATTGAGTTCAATGGAAGTTTCAAGTTATTTGCAATAGATTACTTTTAGGATTACTTTTGGAATTCCAGGACTGGATCCTAGATTCAGTCCTGGGTCAGTACTTCGAAACAAGTGATAAAAGTCGACTTAGATACTGTTATGATTTTTAGACAATATTTTGCTATTTTAAAAGTTGACACTTAGAAAATATTTCATAGAAAACAGTCAATGATTCCCTATGGAAGAAAATTCAAGTTGCAGGTATAGTATGTTCTCGTTACTTTTGTAATCCAGTACTGGGTGCCTAGACTCAGTACTGGGACCTTTATCCAAAACAGGTAAGTAATTACGTTTTCACAATTTATACGATTTTGAAAGAATATTTAAAGTTTGCAAAAATTGACACATAGAAGAAATTTCACAGGAAAAACTGTCAATGGTTTCCTATGGAAGAAAATTGGGTTACTGGTAAGTACGGTTGTGAATATTTTTCAGGGTCAGTGCTGGGCACCAAGATCCGGCACTGAGAGCTCACCTAATAGCAGGTGAGTATTTTCGTTTTCGTTACTCGGCTGATTTTTGGTGAATATTTTTACTTTTGAAAAGTCCACACTTAGAAGAAATTTCAGGAAAAACCAGTCAATGTTACCCTAAGGAGAAAATTCAGTTATCGGCTTTAAGGTAAGTACTCGACTGGCAAAGTTAAGGTTCTGGGCATAGACTCAGGGGTCTCCCAGGGTCAGGTAGGTACAGTTGTTTCACCCTCAGCGGCACAGGGGCGGCCGGGTGCAGAGAGAGTTAGGCCCAATGTTATCCTATGGGAGGCAGGGGGGCCTTGGTTTGTGGCTTCTAAATAGCAGGCGACGCGGCTGTGGGAGCTGGGCTCCTGGTCACTTGCTCGGGGCAAATGGGGAAGTAGATAGGTGTAGAGGTTACACTGCCAGGGCCACTCGGGCGGCTGGGTGCAGGGTGCTTTTGAGCCTTCGGGCGCACGATTGATTTCAATGGGAAAGCCACGGTTTAGAAAAGACTGCAAGCTCGGGGACGAAGATTCTTCAGGTGCTACCACCACTTCGAGAGGTAAGTTGGGTAGTTGGAGGATAGGTAGGTACCCTGGAGTTAGGCACAGGGGGCCGCGGGGTGCCGGGTGCAGGGGTGCCTTTTGGTGTTGGGTAATCTTACCCTCTGTTGATCGCGGTTGGGGGGGGGGTTACCTGGTTCTGAGGCTGCAGGCGTCGTCAGGAGCATCGAGGGAAGTCCTTGGGTGCCGGACTCGGGATCACAGTCGCCGTGGGGTCCTCCTCGTGGTCTTTGTTCACTCCGGCACAGGCCAGCCTTGGCGGGTGCAGAGTGTGAAGGGTTCGCGGTTCCGGGCTGATGCCAGGGATTAGAAGCTGATTTTGAGTAGAACCTCTACTCATGGGAGTCCCAGGTGCTTAGAGCCAAAAGGTAGCCAGTTCCTCCGGGGTTTGTGAGGTTGCTGGCCACAAGAGATGCCGGGTTGGAGCAGGAGCAGGTTCGAGGGTCGACAGGCCGGTAGGGCTGGGGCCAAAGCAGTTGGTGTCTTCCTCTTCTTAGCAGCTGCAGGGAAGGTCTTCTTTCTCCTTGCTCTTCTTTTTATTTTGGAATCTGGGGAAGGAAGGTTCAGGGTGCCCCTAAATACTAGATTTAGGGGCGTTACAGGTAGGTAAAGGCCAGGGACCAATGGGTCCCTGTCCTGGGGTGGGTACACCCCCTATTCTGCCACTCTCGTGTGGGAGGGGGGCAGTAGCCTAGTCCTGATTGGGTAGGGCCTCCCATCTTCAAGATGGCAAGCGCCCGGAGATGTGCTTCACCTCGCCTCCCCCACCTGAGGGGTGGGGTTAGCAGGCTGGCACATCCCCTGTCCTTATTTGGGGTTTCCGGCGAAGCTTCCCGCCAGAGTGGGGGTTGCAAGTGGCCTGGGGAAGCTCACAGAGGCGGCATGCCCTTGAAGCTTCCCCCTGCCCATCCTGGGGGAGGAGATCTAGCAACTCACCCAGGATGTGCATTGTTGAAGGCCCAGGAGAGCAGGGGCTCTCCAACCCAGGGGTCCAGCAACATGTCTGCTGTGTGGCAGCCAAGGCAGCCTCTCAGACCAGACGTGGATTGTAGGTTAGGTTTCAGGGGTCATCTCTAAGATGCCCTCTGTGGTGCTTGGTACATTAAATCCCACACTGGCATCAGCGTGGGTTTAATGTGCTGAGCAGTTTGATACCAAACTTCAGTCTTCAATGTTGCCATTATGGTGCTGTGCCGTGTTTGACAAGCTCCCAGCACCATGTACTCTTAAATGGCAGCACTGCACTTACAGGGCCCAGGAATTGACCTGGGTACTGTAGGGGCACAGGGCTCATGCTCCTGTGCCCACACCACTGGCATAGGGCACCCAGCTGGAGGGGTGGCTGATGTATGCCAGGGCAGTGTAGGTTGTGGGCATGGCACACAGGGATGTGTGCCATGTCGACTCTCTGTTTTGTCCTGTATCCAGACACTCAGCCTGCAAGGGCAGTGTGTGTGTGTGTGTAAGGGTACAGGGCCTCTAAGGGTGGCACAATGAGTGCTGCAGCCCTTAGAGGCCTTCCCTGGTCACAAGGCCCTGGGTACCTAGGGTGCCATTTACCAGGGGCTGACGTGTGGCCAGGGTTTGCCAATTTGGAGGTTTTGGTTTAGGGAAGGAACATAGGCCCTGGGCACCTGATTGGCAGGAGCCCAGGGCACACTCAGTCAAAGTACTTTCAACAATTCAGCAAAAAGTGGGGGCATACCATGCAAGAAAGATGGCACTTTCTCACAGATCTCTGCAACATATAAGTCGCTACTTTAATGCACTATTTGTGATTTATGATCTATGTGATGACATGACTATTGCATAGATGACAAATGATTATTGGTTTGTGGTTTGTGGTCTGTGTGCTTTACCTATAATACAAAGGATATTTTTATAGAACCTTGTGTGGAGTCTCTTTTGTGGTGTGCCTAGTGTCACTGGTGCGTGTGCTGCACAACTGCTTTACACATTGCCTCTGGGATAAGCCTGACTGCTCGTGCCAAGTTTCCAAGGGGGTGAGCAGGGGTTATCTTGGGTGTAACTCCCTTACCGTGACTAGAGTGATGAGTTCTGCCTCGCTTAGGTGTATACCCTAGCCAACCAGAAACCCCATTTCTAACATTCTGCATGACCTGTATTGAATAAAAAGGCAATAAACAAAGCTTGTGGAATCTAAGCACGAGAGTGTCTCACCTGTGTAAAAGAAAACACAACCCTCTGGATAGCATATGTAGTCTAGCATCCAAGTAGTGCACAATGGCCTGCAAGCAGCCATGAACAAGGCAAGGCAACTGCGTTCAATAGGCCTGAGCTTCTGCCCTTGTGCAGGTTGAGATCTGTCCAATTTTCAAACATTTCTGTATATTTTGTCTCCATGTGAGTGATTGGGAACAAGGCTGTTTTATAAAAGGGAAACGTAAAGATGCGGAGTGATAAGCGGGCGTCAGGAACTTGCGGGAAGAAATGTAAGAAGTCCTCGATTTGTGCTGCAATTAATACATACTGGAGCAGACTCTACTGCTTTCTAAAATCCGCGCTTTGTAGGCCAATCAGAATGAGTTTACGCTTTGCTAGCCTCGTTCAGTAAATATGAATTCATACATTGAGTTACATCGCCATATTTGCCATATGAGTAGGCTTTCCTGTTTTCAATTTCTATTTTTGGTAAATTCTGGTGGGGTTTTTTCAGTGTTTTCCAGTGATTTCAATACCTTAAAAAAACAATGGTTATCAGTGGTTACACATTTTTGTGGCATTAAAAACATCAGAAACAGTGTTTTTCCGGTGCTTATGAAACGTTTTGCTTTTATTATTGCTTGCTTTCTGCACTGATAGTGCATGGTATAATGACAGTGTACATACCGTGTATATGTGGTCCAAATACATTTTTACAAATAAAACTTATTGTAGCACACCATACTATACGTCTTTAGAGAGTGTTTTGTCATAAGTGTTTGCTCTTTCCGCCCATGTAAACTTTTATATGTGAAAGGGCCCTCTCAACATTGCCCCTTGAGATGGGCAACGCCAAAACAGCCAGAACACAAATTAAAGTAATCAGCTCTTGTTTTTATTTGTTGCCCTTCTCCTATCATAAAGTTCAGATCTTGAACCCTTTTATCTCTTTGTGGCTTGGCCCCTGCAGTGCTCAGTAACTCAGTCTTACAGATTGTTCCCTTCATTCTCTTTAGCTGGTCAGAAACTCTGGGTCCAGAATGGTGTTTGGTCCGGCCAGAAAAGACCATGCAACTCCTGCCTTAACTTCACTTCACTGGCTAACTGTTAAACAACTAGTATTTTTCAAACCCTCATGCTTGCTACATGAAACCTTAAATGTTATGTTGCACGCTCCCCTCAGATTGTGTGTAACCATGTCCTACCGCCCTCGGTCTCTCTAGTCATAAACGCAATGTATCCTTCAAATCTTAAAGGTGAGGATAGAATTGCTAGGTGGCTGGGCCTTGTCAGTGATGGCAACTTCCCACTAGTGTAAGACCAAGTTTCTGAACTTTTCTAAAGCACAAAAGACCTCGTTTATCTTGTTATAGGAGTCTTATAAAACAGTAAATTGAATTAATTCAAAACTAATTTGCATTAATACATGTGATGGAAATAGTATTACGAAAGCAAAGTTAAATCTCAGTGCCTCTGTGAAGTAGAGGCTGAAAATTAGCTCCCAAGGTGCGACTAGGTGCCTTTTATCTACTGCCACATTTCAAGTTTCTAGGAGAAATACATCTTCATAGAGGGCTGGGCTGGCAGGGATTGATGCGTAACTTATTCTAGAAAGATTTATGCTTCACGTTCTTTTATTATTTAATGGCTGATGGGGAAAAACATTTGAAGTTAAAGGAATGGTGTGGAAGCAAGACTGATGCATTCCTTGGTCTCTCCACAGAGAAATCACTTCCACTGCATTAAATAATAATTAATTAACACATCGAACCTTTGCTCTCTTTTCAATTATCACCCCCAGGTAACAATAAAAAAGCACCCTGCATGCCCATCCCATTATTGGCCTCTTTCATAGCGTGTATTCTGAATGCCCATGCCATCTTTTACTTATTTGCTGTAATAGACATGTAGCACTACCATTCAGATCCTGCATCACTCTGGTACGAACATATTTCACATTGAAAGTATTCACGTAGTTCCTCAGTCACTAAACATGTATCCATTCCTGGGATTTCCTTTTTTGTAACCAACGTTTATCAAGTGTATTATTCAGACATGCCAACCCTCCCCATTCAGGTGGGAGACTACCCATTTCAAGGCTAGTCTCCCGCCTCCCGATTCCTGCAAGCAAAAACCCGATTCCTCAGGGTTTCAGCTGGCAGGACTTGGTATTGTGTAACGTGCTAATTCTTCCAGGAATAGTCTGAGAGGCGATGCAGGGGCTATAGAAGGCGTGAAAAAACAACAAAGCCCCATTAGCAAGCGAATGGTCTTTTAAAGACCTGTGAAGTACTGGGGGCGGCTGTGTGGGTGTCCGGGAAGCTGTTTCAGCCCGGGCTGCCACACACAAGGGGGGGGGGTATGCACTGCCAGCAACCTGCCTGGCCAGTGCACAACACTTGCATCACCCCCTCTCTTCCTGCCGTTGCGCTCCATGCTTCTGAAAGGTAAGAAAAAAACGTGCAGGTGCATTTGTGTTTCAAATGTCCGATCCTGCAGCAGCACACTTCCAAAGACCATACATGTCAGTAACCCGATTCAAGCCCCCATTCTCCCGATTTTTATTTTTTCCAGTCTCCCACTTTGCTCTTCCGAAATGTTGGCATGTATGATTATTCTGCTGCAGTCACATAAAGTTAACCGAGTCTGCAGCTTTGATCCAGTTTGGCACTATTAAAGGTTGTAAGACCGTTGGCGCACCAGAGCAGATTGGTTTTGGCACCCCAGTGGTTCTTCAGTGACAAAGGTGAATAACATATGAAAACAGTCTTTTCGCCTTTCCCAGAGTATTGTTCTGTTGTCACAATTTACACCAATCAGTGAAAGCTATTTCCATTCATCGTGTAATGCGCACAAAGTGAAAAGATAGGTGCTGAAATCATGTCTGAACAATATTTCACTCTTAGACCAAGGACTGGCTTTTGGCATGGCATGGGTGAGCTGTGCCGAGGCGCCAGTCTACAGAGGGGTGAAAATAACTATTTGCATAAATGTCCTACACCCAGCAACGCCTCCTACCTTGGCTGGAGTGATTTCGTTTAAAGTACTCTCAACCGTTCTTAATGTCTTTTAGCTCCCATTCACCCCCTACCTTGCCCTCCCATCTACCCCTCGCCCTCTGCCGCCACTGATCTGTGAAAAAGGCATACCAGCAAGGGCGGCATATTTCCTTCTCTCCAAGGGAGCGATTGGGCCGCCTTCGTGTGCACCTCTGAAATAGGGCCCTGTGTGTGTTTGATGTATCTGAAAGAAACCCGTTAGTTAGATTCCTCACCTTAGAATATCCCCAGGCGTCAGACTGGATCCGGAAGATTTTTCGTCAGCAATACTCCTTGCGCGTCGCTAGGCGTCGTCTGCGGCTCCGCGTCCGTCGTCTCCGTCGTGCGCCGGAATGACGTCGTCGGAGTACTTAGACGCCGCCCTCGCGCGCTGACGTCAGTTCTTCTTTTTTCCGCGCCAGTAAGCGCAGATCCGGGAGAGCTACCCCTTTTAGTCTTTTTTGAATAAGTTTTTTGATCCTTTTTGATCTTGTCTCAACTCCGGTGCCGGTAGGATGCCTGGTTTTAAAGCCTGTTCTGACTGCAACCGCTTGATGTCGGTTACGGACCATCACCGCCGGTGCCTTTACACCTTGGGCCTCGACCACGACGCGGCGTCGTGTTCGGACTGCAAGGCCCTGACCTCGAAGGCTAGACGGGAGCGGTCCCGTAAGCTTCTCGAGCTTCGCCACTCGGCTCCGCGCCCCTCTCGATCCCGGTCCAGGAGGAGGTCCAAGGATCGGTCGCGGAGCCGCAGCCGACGTCATCATCGATCGTCGGGATCCAAGTCTTCGGGTAAGTCTAAGCACTCCAAGAAGTCCAAGAGGCGACACCGCTCTTCGGACTCCCCTCGCCTGTCGCGCGACTCGGCCGAGGGTCAGGGTGGCTCCACCCCCGCGGCTCCGCCGGAGCCGCAGGCGCCGTGCAAGTCCCCATACCCACCGGTCCCTGGGACTGACGCGACGCCGGCGGAAGTCAGTGCCTTCCTCTCGGCCATGAGGAACCTGGCTCCGCCGTCGACGCCCGCTGGCGCGCCTTCGGGCCCCGCGGACCCGACTGGGCAACCTTGCCTGCCGGCAGCCCCGGCGCCGTCGACGGCTCCGGCCTCGACGCCGCAAGTGCCAGAGGGACCCGTTCCAGAGTCCCCGCCGACGCCGGTCGACCTCGTCACGCCTCCTCCGTCGACACCGGTACCACCTCTGACGCCGGCTCCGCTCGGCGTCGAGCCCCAGTTCAGCCCCGCTCCGGGCCCGGCGCCGTTACGGCGTCGATGGACGCCGCGTTCGGTGCCGCTGGAGACACATTATGTCTATCGCCCGGCTCCGATCCTTCCTCCTGCATACCAGGAATAGGATGACGGGGGCGACTGGGAGGGATCTGAGGATCCTATGGCCGTTCAGGCTCAGCTGTCCCAGGACTGGGCAGATGAACTGGGGGAGGCCAGTGGCCTGGATACCTCTCCAGACACTGGATTCATCTCTCCTCCGACTGTGGCTTCGGAGGAGGGTGCTGCTTTCTCTGTGGTGCTGCGCAAGGCGGCCGCAGCCCTTGGGCTCGAGCTACCTGCCGTGGCTGTGAGGACTAACGTCCTCACTGAGGTGCTTCAGTCTGCAGCAAGCTCCACTGAGCCTCTGCTGCAATTCAATGAGGCCCTCATTGACGTTCTGCAGGGCACCTGGTCCAAGCCCTCCACAGTTCCTCCTGTGGACCGGAACGTCGCCAGGCGCCACCGCCCTGCTCCGGGCGACCCCAGTTTTCTGTCCCAACACCCTACCCCCGAGAGCCTGGTTATCCAGGCCTCTACCTCCCAATCCTCCTTCCCGACCGCTCCGCCGGACCGGGATTCCAAGAGACTGGAGCAGTTTGGCAAAAAGCTGTTCTCCTCCCTTAGTTTGGGCCTGCGGTCCTTGAACACCGCCTGTCTCTTGGACCGTTATTCCCACTCTCTGTGGGATACGGTGGAGGACGTGCTGCCCCTGTCTCCGGAGGAGGTCCAGACACGACTTACCCAGGCTCTGGCCGATGGGAGGGATGCAGCACGACATGCTATCCGATGTGGACTCGACACTACGGACTCGCTGGGTAGGGCGATTTCTACCACGGTGGCGCTTAGACGTCACGCCTGGCTGCGGTCCACGTCCTTTTCGGGTGATGTCCAGAGCACTCTCATGGACATGCCCTTTGATGGCACTCGCCTTTTTGGCGAGAAAGCGGACAGTGCGCTGAATCGCTTTAAGGACTCCCGGGCTACGGCCAAGTCCTTGGGCCTCTCGGCCCGCGGTCGCAAACTTCCGCCTTTCGCCCCTTTCGTGGCCAAGGAAGGGGTGCCTCCTCACGTACGCCTAGCCACCAGCCGCAGAACCAACCTGCGCGCGGTCGCGGTTTCCGCCGAGGCGATTCTGGAGGTCGACGCGGTCAGCCCACATCCACCCCGGCAGCATCCGCCTCAAAGCCTTCCTAGTCCGAGCTTTCAGGCCCATTCCACGCCAGTGGGCGGCAGAGTTCGCCATCACCTGCTCCACTGGCGGTCCATCACATTGGACAGGTGGGTGCTGCAATTCGTCCGAAGGGGCTACTCCCTCCCCTTCGAGACGTCCCCTCCAGCCATGCCACCGCAGCACCACCGTATCTCGGGATCATTTGAATCTTCTCCACGAGGAAGCTTCGGCCCTCTTGGCCAAGGGGGCCGTCGAGCGCGTTCCGAACCCAGAAGTAGGTCGTGGTTGTTATTCCCACTACTTTCTGGTTCCCAAGAAGGGCAAAGGGGGCCTACGCCCTATCTTGGACCTCCGGAACGTCAATGCCTTCCTCCGGAAGGAAAGGTTCAAGATGTTAACTTTGGCTCAGGTTCTAGCTGCCCTAGACCCGGGAGACTGGATGGTAGCGTTGGACTTGCAGGATGCATATTTCCACATCCCCGTCCTGCCGGCCCACCGGCGTTACCTGCGGTTCACGGTGGGTCAAGAGCACTTTCAGTTTACCGTGCTCCCCTTTGGCCTTACCAGTGCCCCTCGGGTGTTCACAAAAGTGATGGCGGTGGTCGCAGCTCATCTGCGCAGATCAGGGGTTTCAGTCTTCCCCTATCTCGACGACTGGTTGTTGAAGGCGGGCTCGCCCCAGGCAGTCGTCTCCCACCTCCAGACTACGGCGGATCTCCTGCATTTGCTGGGATTTTCCATCAACGTGCCGAAGTCACACCTGAGCCCCTCTCAGAAGCTCCTCTTCATCGGAGCGGTTCTCGATTCGGCGCAGTTCCGAGTCTATCCACCGGAACAGCGGGTCCGGGATATTCAGGCCCTGATTCCCATCTTTCAGCCTCCATCCTGGGTTTCGGTCAGGCTAGTGTTGCGGCTTCTGGGGCTGATGGCCTCCTGCATCCTACTAGTGCATCACGCCAGGCGGCGCATGCGGGCTCTGCAGTGGGACCTGAAGTTTCAGTGGGCCCAGCATTGCGGCAACCTGTCCGACCATGTCTTGATCTCGGAGGGCACTGCACAGCAGTTGCAGTGGTGGCTCACGGACCGCGATTGGGTCAAGGGCAAGAGCCTCTCCCTTCCCCACCCGGAGCATGTCGTAGTGACGGATGCGTCCCTCCTGGGATGGGGTGGCCATATGGGGGAGGCGGAGATCGGAGGCCTCTGGTCTCCGGCGGAGTCTCGTCTCCACATCAACCTGTTGGAGTTGAGAGCGATCCGACTTGCACTGAAAGCCTTCCTTCCCTCTGTCAGGGGAAGTGTCGTGCAGGTGTTCACGGACAACACCACCGCTATGTGGTACTGCAACAAACAGGGCGGGGTGGGGTCGTGGACCCTTTGTCAGGAGGCCCTGCGCCTCTGGACATGGCTGGAACATCAGGGCGTCACCCTAGTGGTTCAACATCTGGCGGGCTCTCTGAACGCCAGAGCAGACGAACCCAGCCGCCGGTGCATGATGGATCACGAATGGCGTCTGAACTCCGAAGTGGCGCAAGGTCTCTTTCAGCAGTGGGGAGAGCCTTGGTTAGATCTATTCGCCACCGAAGAGAACGCGCAATGTCAGCAGTTCTGCGCGTTGGAATTTCCAAGGCGGCACTCGCTCGGCGACGCTTTTCGTCACGAGTGGAGTTGCGGTCTGTTGTACGCCTTTCCGCCTATACCACTTCTGCCCAGAGTGCTGAAGAAGATCAGGCACGACCGGGCCCAAGTCATCTTGGTGGCTCCGGATTGGGCACGAAGGTACTGGTATCCCGAGCTACTCAGTATGTTGACCGATCCTCCGATACGTCTGCCCCTTCGGGAGGATCTTCTGTCGCAGCAGCAGGGGACGGTCCTCCACCCGAACCTGTCCAGCCTCCACCTCCATGCGTGGAGATTGAGCGGCGGCAATTGATGCCATTTGACTTGCCTCCTGAAGTCTGTGATATCATTCTGGCAGCCAGGCGTCCCTCCACAAAGACGGTATACGCCTGCCGGTGGAACAAATTTGTGGCATGGTGCACAGCAAAGGCTGTGGATCCCCTTTCCGCCCCTCTTTCTGAGGTTCTACTGTTTCTTCTTTCTTTGGCCCGGCAGGGCTCTGCCCTGGGCACCCTGAAAGGTTATCTTGCTGCCATCTCTGCCTTCTTGCGGCTTCCTGATCAGCCTTCTCTTTTCAAGTCCCCTGTAGTTTCACGCTTTCTAAAAGGCATTACTCACACGTTCCCTCCTGTCCCTTTTGTAATGCCTCAGTGGGACTTGAATCTTGTTCTCACATTTCTAATGTGTGCTCCCTTTGAGCCTCTTCATAATTGTCCTCTTCGTCTGCTGACGCTTAAGACTGCTTTTCTAGTAGCCATCACCTCGGCTAGACGGGTGAGTGAGCTCCAGGCTTTATCTTCAAAGCCTCCTTTTCTCTCTGTTCATCCGGACAAGGTTGTCCTTCGGCCTCGTCCCTCCTTTCTTCCGAAAGTGGTGACTCCATTTCATCTTGGGCAGTCTGTCACCTTGCCCACCTTCTTTCCGCATCCTTCCAAAGAGGAAGAGAGGCTCCACCGTCTGGACCCAAAACGTGCGCTCTCCTTTTATCTGGACCGCACAAAGCAGTTCCGGGTGGACGACCAACTTTTCGTTGGATACGTGGGTGCTAAGAAGGGGAAAGCTGTGCACAAACGGACCATCTCTCGGTGGGTCGTTTTGTGCATCAAAATTTGTTACTCCTTGGCAAAAAAGGACCCTCCTGTTGGGCTGCGCGCCCATTCTACTCGGGCCACGGCGGCTACCACTGCTTTGGGACGGGGTGTCCCTTTGCAGGACATCTGTCAGGCGGCAACGTGGGCTTCGCTACACAAGTTTGCCAGGCATTATTGCCTTGACAGCCAAGTCCGGAGGGACGGCTTCTTTGGCCGTTCTGTCCTCCAGGACTTTCTGGTGTGATCTTGGTTCGCAGACCCACCACCGGGGATGGTATTGCTGGGGTATCTATTCTAAGGTGAGGAATCTAACTAACGTGTTTCTTTCAGATGAACAAGTTACTTACCTTCGGTAACGATGTATCTGTAAGAAACATTAGTTAGTTAGATTCCTCACCGACCCACCCATCCTCCCCGTTCTGCGAACTGACATCTAGGGTTAAGGTTATCCTTTTCAGGCCCCTAGATTTTATTTTTGGCACCAGTTTCGGTCTTTGCATGGCTCTGCGTTCCTGGCGCGGGAAGCTATGTACAAGAACTGACGTCAGCGCGCGAGGGCGGCGTCTAAGTACTCCGACGTCATTCCGGCACACGACGCCGACGACAGACGCGGAGCCGCAGATGACGCCTAGCGACGCGCAAGGGGTATTGCTGACGAAAAATCTTCCGGATCCAGTCTGACGCCTGGGGATATTCTAAGGTGAGGAATCTAACTAACTAATGTTTCTTACAGATGCATCGTTACCGAAGGTAAGTAACTTGTTCTTTAAACAAAAGCTCCGTATTGTAAACATAATGAGATGATTTAGCATCTGCTGCATTATAATATGTAGTTTTCAACACATTGTCATTCTTTCCAGTTTCATCAGATCAAAAACAAAGAGTCAACAGTGCCGCGTTCTTTGCATAAGTCACATGGTTGTGCACTTTTCACTATTTGCTTGCTGCTTTACGCAGTTAAGCAAGTACTAAAACGGCAACCTCTTTTTTCAGTCACATCATATAAATGCGTGTTTAAGAAAACAATTATTGCTACAGAAAGAGCCTCTATCAGCCACATTCTTTGAGCATTTGGGGACAATTGCCAAGTTAAAAATTCTGTTTGTTCGCAACAGTTTTAGCCTTAATGACAACAGTGACCTCCGGGCAAAACTTCTACTAAAGGTTTACTAATCTGATTTAAATGTGTTATTGGATGAAAGCAGCTGCTCTAATACGGTGATGGGGGAGGAACATGTAGGGGAATCTGCCAGCATTGATGAAACATCAGTGAACTCGTCAAAACGACAAAGTAGGAGAGTGTGTTAACTCCCGATTTGAGATGCCTGCTTCAGGTTCTCGGGAGAAGGAGGGTTCTGAGGGCTCAGCCCCCCACAATCCTACCTACTGGGAGGTGTGCCACTGCTACAGCGCTGACTAGGCACCATTAAACGCATCGCATCCGCCCGTCTCAATATGTTTTGTACTGCTTTGGCGCCCTCAAGTGGCCAAGCAGTGCAACAAATGCGAAAAATCCGTGACACTCTGTTTCAACCGGGTCAGCTGATTTTCATCCGGTAGGGTACTGTCGGGGACAATCTGGTTAAACCGATTTCCGGACAGCCTAAATATGAGTAAATCTGCAAGAATACTAAGGTGTTAGTGGTCTTAAGGCAGATACGAAAAAGTGACCTAGCAAACGATTCATAAAATGCAACAGCGCACATTAAGACACACAGGGCGCCAGCGTGTGTGTGGGTTTTTTTTGGGTTTTTTTTTTTGAGTAAACAGATATGCATTAAGGCAGATATATGGATAAATTCACTTTCTCTCCCGTAGGGCAGTCTTTGAATGTGTGTTGTACACAACATATGTAGCAATCATTGATATTAGTTTGTGTGGAGTCTGGACTGGGCAAGTAAGTCTATAACTAGAGTACAGATACAATTATGGTTACTTTTGAATGCACTAGATGTCACTTGCTTATTATGCTCCCTGTTAGTTAATTGCCTTCCTGTCTCCCTGTTCTGCTATTACTTGATTCTTACTGTTTTTTGCCCCTAATTCCACCCTTTGCTCTGTTTTTTCCAGTCTGTAAAAGCTGCATCGTGAAGTACCTACAAACTAGTAAATACTGCCCCATGTGTAACATCAAGATTCACGAAACACAGCCGCTGCTCAACCTGAAGCTGGACCGGGTCATGCAGGACATCGTGTACAAGCTGGTACCAGGCCTGCAGGAGAGTAAGTACCAACACAGGTGTTGGATTTGTGGAGGAGTGATGGCTCACGCTGAATCCAGGTTTGTGGAGGAGTGATGGCTCACGCTGAATCCAGGTTTGTGGAGGAGTGAGGGCTCACGCTGAATCCGGGTGTGTGGTGGAGTGAGGGCTCACTCTGGAGCCGGGTGTGTGGTGGAGTGAGGGCTCACTCTGGAGCCGGGTGTGTGGTTGAGTGAGGGCTCACTCTGGAGCCGGGTGTGTGGTTGAGTGAGGGCTCACTCTGGAGCCGGGTGTGTGGTTGAGTGAGGGCTCACTCTGGAGCCGGGTGTGTGGTGGAGTGAGGGCTCACTCTGGAGCCGGGTGTGTGGTGGAGTGAGGGCTCACGCTGAATCCAGTTGTGCAGAGGAGTGAGGGCTCACGCTGGATCCAGTTGTGCAGAGGAGTGAGGGCTCACGCTGGATCCATGTGTGCGGCAGAGTGAGGGCTCAATCTGGATCGAGGATTGTAGTAGAGTGAGGATTCCCTCAGGATCCAGGTGTGTGGTGGAGTGAAGGTTCTCTGGATCCAGGTGTGTGGTGGAGCGAGGGCTCACTCTGGATCCACGTGTGTAGTGGAGTGAGGGCTCACTCTGGATCCAGGTGTGTAGTGGAGTGAGGGCTCACTCTGGATCCAGGTGTGTAGTGGAGTGAGGGCTCACACTGATTCCAGGGTTTAGGGGAGCACGGACCGACACTGGGTCCAGATCTGTGGAGGGGAAGAAGGGTTCCTGCTGAAGGTTAGTTGGAGCGATGAGAGCACTGGTGCTGGGTTTACTGGAAAGTGAGTGCTGGCTAAGGGACCAGCTCTGGTGAGGATTGCCATGGCTGAGGGAGTGAGAACTGACACTGGGGCCTTGTATGGAGAAGAGTGAGTGCCGATAAAGAGTTAGGTTTTTAGGGGGGGTAAGTGCTCACACGAAAGCCAGATCTTCTGGGAGTGAGGTCCTGCTCTGGAGCTGGGGCAGGAGTTGACTGAGTGCTAACACTGGTGCCTGGTCCGGAGGTCCAGTTCTGTCTGTCTGCAGGAGAGGACCTAGTCTTGTTCTGGAGTCTCTGGCAGATCACACACACTTTTGATATTCCTCCGATAGCAGAATTGTTTGTGTGGAGCATATGGGCCTCTAGATAGACACTTCTTCAGGATCTTCTGAATCTTTGCATGATTTGTCTCCTGTCTTCTAATTGTATTTGTCATTTTTAGGTCTGGCCTAGGCAGCGCTTGCGCTGTTTCTTCGAGACCTGCTGCTTTCAAGATATGGGCATAAAGCTCTGCCCACTTTCAGCACATCTTTTTAATTGGGTCCGGTCCCTGTCCTTTGTAAATGGTGGCATGTTAATAGGCCTAGTAGTCCCTCCTTAGTTCCGCCTTGTCTCTTCTTGTAACCTCCCATGAGGACATCCCTGTTACATGTGTTACTTCCTAGGTTTTAGGTACAGCTTCAAGGCACTATTTTCTTAGAAGGCTTCAGGCAGGACACAAGCTTGGTACTCAGCAAGGCTGACAGTTGTTACTTTACTCACTAGAACATCTCACATTTATATGAGACCTTCTATAAATTTCCCTTCATCAGCTCCACACAGAGTGATCCAGGATTAATATAATAATTCTTTTGTCACATTTCAAAGCTACTAATTGTGTATATATGGCCATAGCTATTTGAATGTACTTGTGGTAGTCTTGCATGCAATGCATTATGGGTAGGGTGGATTTACCATATCTTCTGCAGGGTGCAGTACCAGATGTGGCCAAAAGAGGTCCCAGGAGACCGCTTTTAATCTCATCCGGTACTGCACCCTCCAACATGGCTAGGTAAAAAGCATTGGAGGCATTTATATAATGTCTAGAACTCCAACGAAGCAGTCTCGCATTTGTTAAAGTTAGGGCAGTTGGCGGTGACCTTGACGATGTATTTTTTACTTTTGCTTTTTTAGGTCGAGCCTAGAGTCAGCGCACATGTGCTGCTCTGCGAGGCATGCTGTATTGCAGTTTGTACTTTTAGCCCCGCCCACTCTCCGCCCATATTTGTCATTGGCTTGTGCCATTGTCCTTCCTTTATGCTGGCTTCTGATTGGTTAATACGCTTGTTAGACACTCCTTAGTACCACCTTGTCTTCATTTGTAACCTTCCATGAGGACTGGCCCTTTAACTTCGGTTGTTACACGTATGCTTTAATTGGAGCCTGGGAGCACTATTTTCTTAATTGCCTTTCTTCTGTCTGCTGTTGCAGGCAGGACACGCTCGCTCTCTCAACGCTTTCTTAAATTTAAGCAGCACGGCCGCCTCAGATGGGATAAAGGCAGATGTGCTTTTCTTTTACTTGAACATGAGCGTGCTTCTTTTGTTATATTTATTTATAAAGTTTTATATTGCGCGATCAAGATCCCGAGGGCTATCGGAGCGCTTTACAATATGATGTGAGGAAGGACAAAAAGCAATAACCATATCATGTAGGAGGGAGACGAGGAAAAAAAAAACAACAAAAAAAAAAGGAATGGTCGCATAATACAGTACAGTTGCACCCAGGAGGGTAATGCAGTAAACGAGTGTGCGCGGGCAGCAAGGGGGAGTCACACTATGCAGTAAGGAGGAGCCGTAACAGATGAGAGTACAATGGTAGTAGGAGCAATGTCAACGGCCACGTGAGTCTATCACTATTAGGGTAACAATTTGTTCATTAGGAATCTTTTGCCTTCCGCTTTGAATGCCGTCGATGAGGAGATTCTACGTACTTCGGTGGAAGAGAGTTCCATATCTTAGGGGCAGCGCCAGAGAAGGCTCGTTGACCACTTCTATTTTTGTTAAGGATCAGTGGTTTCAGGAGGAATGTAGAGGCGCTTCTTGAGTCTCTAACACCACAGGATAGTTTAAGTTTTTGCGCCAGGTACGTAGGAGTGTTGAAGAGAAGGGCTTTGTGCGCAAGAACAGCAATCTTTAAATTAATTCTTGCTTCGTAGGGCAGCCATTTGAGGGATTTTAGGACTGGGGATATATGTTCTTTTCGTCTGGTGTCTGTAACCAGTCTAGCTGCAGCGTTCAGTGAAGCTCTTAGTAGAGCCAGGGCGTATTTGAGAAGGCCACAGAGGGTAGCACTGCTGTAGTCTAGCCTCGGTAAGACAAGCGCTTGGACCACCTGCTTGAAATCATTTAGAGGAAGGAAAGGTTTGATATTTCTGAGTGACCTAATCAGGTGGTTTGCTCCTTTGCATACATTGCTGATATGGTTTTTCATGCTCAGGTGCTTGTCCATGGTGATTCCAAGAGACTTGGCTGAGTCTACAATGAGAGGAGTGCAGTTGACAGCAGTGAGGTGACTCAGCCAGAAGTCTAGCTTGGGGATGTGGTTCGGACGGGAGATGAGCAGGAATTCCGTTTTGGAAGTGTTGAGCAGGAGATGGTTCTCCGTTAACCAGTTTTGAGTAAAAATTAGGGGAGTATAGAGAGATGATTTCCGGGAATGAGATTTTCAGATATAGTTGCGTGTCGTCCGCATACATGTGGGAGAGAATGTCCATGGAATTTAGAGAGTTTGCAAGAGGTTCCAGGAAAAGGTTGAAGAGGATAGGAGATAAAGTGGACCCTTGGGGGACCCCCATGAGAACAGGAGAGGGCTGGGAGAGAGAGTGGTTTGCCTTGCTTCTTTGTGTTCTGTGATGTAGAAAGGATGAGAACCATTGTAACACTTGATCATAAAAACCCATTCTGTTATGCAGGATGGATAGGAGGTTGTCATGATTAACCGTGATGAATGCGGAGGAGAGGTCAAGGAGGATCAGGAGGCAGGATTCGTTTTGGTCACGCATTTTTAAAATGTCATCCATAACAATAGTGAGAGCCGATTCAGTGCTGTGCCCCTTCCTAAAGCCGTATTGATGCTAGTCCAGGAGTTGGTAATTCTCAATGTGAGCACAAAGTTGGGATTGCACACATTTTTCTAGGAGTGTCGCTAAGGTGGGAATGTTGGAAATGGGGCGAAAGTTATTGATCAGATTTGTCAGCTTTAGTTTTTTTTAGTATAGGTGTTACCTTGGCTGCTTTTAGGCAGTCAGGGATCGTGCCTTGTGATAGAGAAGCGTTAACAATCCTTGTCCAGGTGGGGATGAGTGCATTCTTGATTTCTTTGAAGATGAAGGGGGGCAACGGGTCGCTGAAGTGGTTGGAAGAATCTTGATGATGTAATTTTCACTAAATGGGGTAAAGGTGCCCCAAGATGCATTGTTCTTGGAGTTCGTGGAGGTCGATTTATGCTTTTCAGAGGAGTCAATGGGTGAGGAAACACTGTAAGAAGGTAGTAGAGCCTTCTTAGAAGCTAGGTCCATGGAGATGAGTCGTGATTTCTCAGTGAAGAAAGCGGCAAGTTCATCGCAAGAGGGTGGGTTGCCACCAGGATCAGGGTAGTAAGGACCAGTGACTGATTTTTGTTTGACCAATTCAAAGAGTTTCTTAGGCCGGTTTGCTGCTTGATCCAGTTGGTGTCTGAAGTAAACTGCCTTAGCAGTTTTTGTTGGTCCGAGGAGGGATTGGCTCGCCAGAAACGTTCGACTGCCCTAAGGTTGCGGCATTCCGTGTTTGTTTTGGTTAAACCATGGTTTGGATATTTGTGATGAAGCATTTTTTGTTGGAGTGGAGCAATATTATCCATGATGTTGGAAATGGTCGAATTGTATGCGTCGGTGAGTGCTTGCACCTCAACTGTGTAAACTTGGGAGGAGAGGACCGATTTACAGTGGACATCTAGTTTGGTTTATTGCTCTTAGGTCTCTTTTCCATATCTTTGATTTTAAAGGTTGTGCTTTCCTCCTCATCACTTGCCTGTTAATATAAAAGAGGATACTATGGTGGTCGGACCAGTCATATGGGGTAATGGAATCAATGGTGATAGTCTGCCCTTTAGAGCTGATGAGGTCTAAGGTTTCTCCTTTAATAGTTGGAGTTTGTTGGTCACAGTGCGGAATCAGTTCTTGATCATTTAAGAAAGATTGAATGCAAGATACAGCGGGTCGTTGGGATTAGACCAATTAAGGTTGAAATCACTAAGGAAGATTTGGGACACCGCTGAGTCGACATTACTAGAGATGATTTCCATTAGCTGCTCAATGAAAGGGAGATCGTCTCCCGGGGGGTGGTCAAAGGTGTGAAGTTTGCAAACCGGTCGGTTCATAATTGATATGCTGAGACAGAGGTATTCACAGGAGGAGGGCATCGCTGAATCTTAAGTGAGAGATCGAGAGTGAGTTCCTGTGAAAACAGGCTAGGCCACCACACAACTTCAGAGCTCTGTCTAGCCTAATTATGTCATGAGTGGGAGGTACTAGCATGTCTGAGATAGGAGTGGGCGCCGGATTTAGCCAAGTTTCAGTGAGGATGATAATGTCGAAATCATAGTGTTGGATGGGGTCGAAGATATCGGAGGCGTGTTCACTGGCTGATCTGCAATTAAGTAGTACACATTTAAGTCAAGGTGGATTTGGGGGAGGGGGAAGGATATCTGGGTGACGTTCACATGGGTGAGGTTGTCAGTATTGCTGCATCTAAGATTGCGAGTAGGTTCTCTGTTCGTGTTAGAACAGATGGAAAGTATTTGTCTCGGGGGGGGGGGAGGGGTAGATGTTCGATTTGAACAAAGTAGAGCTAGAGTTGAGCGAGTCATGTGGTCGAAGGGTGGGACTCAGATCTTCTGTAGCTGGCGGGTGCTTTTGGTAGTGGAATGGATTTCGGGGTGGAAGGCGCTAAAGGCTGATTCATGTGGTCAGTATCCCTAGTGGACGCTCTAGGCCAATTCTCAGAGGTGAGGAGAGAGCTGATCATGGGGAAAAGATAATTTGAGAGGGCTTTCAGATCATGTAGCTCAGAGGTGAGAAGGTGTAATTGTAGAGATATATCATCAAGGTGCGCAGCCAAGTCTGAGTGTTGGGCGGGGGGAGGAAGAGGAAGGGGTGGGGGAGAAGCGAGTGGCGTCGGGGGGCCTCGTTGTAAGCCTGTTGGGGCCTGTAAGGGGGGGTCGATGCTCAGACTCTGGCCTAGTATGTGGCAAAGTTATAGGGATGGGGACTGGGACTTCATCTGTTAAAGGGAAGACTGTAGGACCGGAGGGAGCCTCTCCGTTCGAGAGTCATCCTGAATCAGAGTGACCGTCGGTGAGGAGATTGAACCCATATAACCGTCGACCAGCTGAGAGGGTGTTCTAGTGAGTGGAGATAAACCGACTGGGGACAAGGTGGCTATGGGATCAGCAAGAGGAGGTGTGGGGTTTAGGGAGAGTGGGGTACTACCAACTGTTGAAGGGAGAGTACTGGTTAAGCCCAGCGGGGACGTGATGGTTGAATTGGGGTCAGTGGCTTTGCCGTTAAACGCTTTTCTAAGAGTTGGGTAAATTTTGGCCGTCTTAGCTAGATTGATGTTAGAGGCTTGGATTAGGACGATACCATTATTGTAGAGGGTGAGAGTGGTGGGGACTTCGAGAGTGGACGAGGGAGACGTTGTTAGTTTGAGATCATGTGTGGATTTCTTAGATCTGGTTATTTGAAGCATGGATTAGAGCACAGTTCGTCAGCAAGCCTGTTTTTGAGTATAGAAGGTGACGTCATTAACCAGAGAACCTTTGTTGGTGCAGAAGTAGTGGTCCGAGAATAGGGTTTCTGGTCTAGCTTTGAGTATGCAATGTTTGTGTTTCTTTGCCGCATTCTTGGAGAGGTCAGGTGGGTAATTAATGATAAAGGTGTTGGAACCATTGGGGTCAGGCCTTATCGCCATTGTGAAGAAGCGTCCTAATTGGGATGGAAGCCCAGAGGAGGAGAATCAGAGGGTGGGAGAACGCATAAATCCTGGGTCTCTTAGAGGGAGGGTGGGGGGGTGGGTAATGGTCTAACCATGTGAGGCGCAGAGATCTTGCTGTTCAATGACAATGACTAGGGCCCAAAAATCACTACAGTCATGGCATCCCTTTACTTGTCTCGGCTCTGAAGACTTACACTGGACTGAAGATGTAGGCGGGGAGCCGAAGGAGGTCGTCTCAGCATCCTGGGCACCAGACTACAATTATATATGAAGGGAACCCGATCTGCGCTATTATAAAGCCAGGCAGTAGGGCCCCAGTCTTCTGCAATCGACGTGGGAAAGAACAAAAGGGATCATCCCAGTAAAGAGATCGATGGCGTGATGGGGTGCTACTAATGGTATGCAGACCTATCATCAAGCCCATTAAGGCAATTTGTTTCCAAAGACACTAGCAGTCATTGTGTGCTTGGCAAAGGAAACCCCTAATAAAGAGATCAAATGTGTAGTGGGACGTTCCACATGTGATGAAAGGAGCTGCCACAGTGCTACTCATTACAAGCAAGGATTACCACTCCCGATATAGCTAGAGAGGGAAACCGTAATAACGAAACATTTGCAAATCCGCCATTTTAAAGTCCGGCAATAACAGGCTAATACGATGTCCTCTTATTTCAGCCATTTTAAAGTCAGGCAGTGTTCATCAATCAGGACAAATGTATTTGAGGAAGCTGTAGCGGATTACCACGTTCAAGCGACAAAGCTGGACATGTAGTCCCGGCGCTGCACTGAGACGTTTGATCTTAGGGCGGCAATCACAGCTGAGGATGCTTGTTGCATGGAGGGCTGCCACGAGAGGCACTGGCATCCGGGAGACCAAAAAGCAGGCAGTCTCTGGCGATCTTCTCATTAGGCTGCCACACTCCTGGCAGGACCCAGATGGAGCAGAGGCAGCAAGGAGCCCGATTCCGGAGGAGAAATGTCTTGACCCTTGCCGAGCAAACATGGCTCAAGGCAGGTCAGAACGGTAACCTCTATAGATGCAGCAAAAATGGCATCGGTACCCCCAGTCCCCTGATTGGCAACCGGCGATCTATCGGTCATTCGGGAGCAGTGGAGCAGGGCCCACCTAATAGGGTGCGGCTGGGGGGCTCCAGTCGGGACCTCGTGGACGGAGATCAACAGTCGCAGGCCGGGGCACGACGCAGACACCGTTGGGCGGCAGGCAAGTCAGTGCGAATGGCGCCTGTCCAGAGAGTCGCCCACAGGCACTAGGAGAAACACTGACCTTTGGTGGCATGCGGTGCGGGCTCGGAGGAGCCGGCAGCGGCAGAAATCCAAGGGCTCGCTGCAATTTTAAATCTGTCCCTCTTACACGGACTGGTCCCGGAGCTACGACGAGCCGTGCTGGTGGCCATACAGCGTAGACACGATCCAGCCTGTGACTATAGGACCGATTTTTTTTGCTTCAACTTTGTGCCTCGGTGGGGGTGCGCCGTCCGATCCAAGGGCATGGGGGGGAGGAGGGCCGGTGAGACGGTTTATACGGGGATAACTACCAAATTGGTAATCCCCAAACCGAGAGCTCCTTGGGAGGCTCCTACTCGGTGGCCATCTTGGTCGAGAAGGTAGCTGTTCATTGATATCACCCCGGCCTTATGACTTTAAACATATAATTGTTCCTATTTCAAGGAGCTGTGTACTGTTTCACCTAGGTAGTTCATGATGCTCACTAGGGACCTCTATGAGCAGCTTGTGGTACTGCACCGAGACATGCAGTGCTGGTGCCTTGCTCACTAGGGACCTCTAGGAGCAGCTTGCGATACTGCACCAAGACATGCAGTGCTGGTGCCTTGCTCACTAGGGGCCTCTAGGAGCAGCTTGCGGTACTGCACCTAGACATACAGTGCTGGTACCTTGCTCACTAGAGACTTTTAGGAGCAGCTTGCGGTACTGCACTGATACATGCAGTGCTGGTGCCTTGCTCCCTAGGGACCTCTAGGAGCAGCTTGCAGTAGTGCACTAAGACATACAATGCAGGTACCTGGCTCACTACGCAAGCATTTGCAACGCAGTAGGTCTCGCTGTGGAGAAGTGTGGCTCAATGATTAGAGCGGCAGACCCTGATGCAGAGGTCTAGCCCGGGACCAGGGTTCAATTCCCCGCCTCGGCGGGTCTTGGGCTCAAAAATTCCACGGACATGATAATTCTCGCCACGGTGCCTATTCCAATCATGGAGTCCCACTCTACAACTCTGGGCAATAGCTTGCTTAATCTCCACAACGGCCCCCACAACGCTAAGGATGCCTGGCCTCCACCTTGGGGGTGCCCAGGAGTGGACGCCTCACAGGGAAAGCCAGGATGGGTTCCACAGCGGTATTCGTACAAGCGCCTTGAGATTCTTGCGGGTGAGTAGTGCCCATCCCCCTATTGCACAAAGGTTATCCCCAACATAACTCTCGTCATACCTTGGGACCAGACAATTTTTGCAATGTCCCGGTTTTTAATTAGTTTGATGCTCTGTCCAACCTAGGCTGCATAGACTGACTATGGCATGGCTTAGAGAACAGAGTTCTACCCGGCTCCCGGGAGGAGGGTGAGACCCTGCCCCCAAATGTTACGATTCAAAATGATGACGTAAATACCCTAGTGGGGACGATGGTAGTCTCAGATGGGTTAGTACATTCCCTGACTACTACCGTTATAAAAATCGTAACCTGGAATATTGCGGGTCTACGGAATAAATTGGATGATCCCATCTGGAGAGAGTTCATGGGGACAGTGGATATCATTGGGTTACAAGAAACCTGGGACTTAGAAAATATTTTAAGTATAGACGGCTATTCCACCTATTTTTTACCGGCAATACCCTCGGTTATGGGGAGGGCAAAGGGGGGGCTAGTGACGTTAATTGTGGCTACTATTCCAGGGACACTTACACAGATTGAAACCGGTCTCCCATGCTGTTTAGCAGTACAAATTGCTTGTGAGGGGGCATGTAATATTTTAATTGTGAATTTTTATAATTCTTTTGTTAGATCAGGCCTGACTGACCAATTGGCCTCTCTTGATTGTTTTTTGGAAAAATATAGGGAGGCTAATCGGCATCATTGTTCAATTATTCTTCTGGGCGATTTTAACATTCATGGCTGCCCAGAAAATTGTTCCTCTTTGGACCAGATGGGACCCATAGAGCTAGGGGAAGTTCATTTTGAGCATTCAGCACAGGGGGTACTTCTTGAAAAAAGTTTGGCAGACCATGGTTTGATGCTCCCACAAAGGGAAGATGAGAATATACCTACCTTTAAAGGTAGAGGAAGGGGCTCAAACATAGATTACATCTTTATCAGCCTTACCTTAGGGAATCACATCAAGAGTTACAGTGCGGAATGGTCCCACTTTAGTGACCACAACCCAGTTACTCTTAGAATTATGGATCTCATTTGTGTTCCGGAGAAAGGTCAGAATAGGGCTACTAGGAAAGAGATCGTCCCAACGGATCAGGGGAGAAGATTAAGATGGGGCAAGGTTGTCCCTGAGGAATTTTTAAGCAATCTCAGGGCTAATGTTGGTAGGGAGCTGGACATATGCAGGGATTTGGAAGCAGGGGATCAGGAGGTGTTAGATGCGTTCCAAATAGTCTGCACTCAAATAGGGGTTGACCTCAAATGTCCAGGTCAAGTAAAAGAATCAGAGGGGGTCGGTTGGTTTGACCATAAATGTACACGTGCCAACCAAAAACTACGAATGGCCCTGAAGGAGAACCCAGTAGATGGGACACTCGTGGCTTCCTTAAGGAAATCTTATAAAAGGGCTATAGAGATTAGAAAGCGCGAGATTAGGGAAACAGCCTGGGAAGACTTGACCTCCACTGATGTCCTGAAGAATAGTGCTAAATTCTGGTCCGTAGTTAATAAACATTTTTTTAATGATGTTGGCAATCATGTGTTAGATTGCAACATACAGGAACAGTCATGGCTTTCGCATTTTAAATCAGTTTATGAAGTAACAAACTCGGGTGAGGAGGGCTCACCCGCTGTCACTCTGCATCCATACATTTTTTCGGTTACGGTGGAAGAGGTGGCAGACGCCATAGGGAAAATGACTAGCAATAAGGCCCCGGGCCCAGATGGCGTCCCTGCTGACCTGTTCAAATCGGATGTCAAGCTATGGTCCGTAGTTTTAGCAAATGTTTATAATAGAGTCTGTAAATCTGGTATTCCAACCACATGGTCAGAATCAGTCATTGTGCCGATATTCAAAAAAGGTAACAGAGGGGATCCCAGTAACTACCGCCCGATCTCGCTCATTGATTCTGCAGTAAAGGTCCTAGGACGGGTGGTCCTGAGTCAACTCTGTGAAAAATTTCGATGAAACAAATATCCTTTCGGTTCTTCAATTTGGTTTTAGGAATGGCCGTGGTACTATAGACCAATGCCTCAATCTCCAACTTTTAATTGGGAAGTACACAATTGCCAAAAGGGGTTCACTATACATAGCATTTATGGACCTCTCATCAGCTTTTGATCGAGTAAATAGATCAAAGTTGTGGGATATACTTTTAAAATTAGGCATTGATGAAAACATAGTGTACTTCCTGGCAGATCTTCACAGGGACCTTACTGCTACAGTTAGGTATGATCGTAAGGGTAACTGTACGGGTAAGATCGGGATTCTGAGTGGGGTCAGGCAGGGCTGTATTCTAGCCCCCCTTCTGTTTACCCTTTATGTCAATGATTTTGGTATGGTCCTAGTGAAAATATGTAAGGACATACCAAGGGCGGGTAAGTTTACTATACCGGCACTACTTTATGCCGATGATGCCGCACTTTTGGCACGTACCATGGTAGGTTTACAGCGGCTTTTAAACTCATTTTATGAATATTTTAGATTTAAGTGTTAACTACCTCAAATCCCATGTAATGACAGTGGGACCAAAAGGCTAACAAACGAAGAACTTGTATTGTAACGGAAATGTCCTGTCTAAAGTCTCTAGATTCCCATACTTGGGGGTCATTTTCGATGATAGATCCACATGGCTGCCTCAAATGGCAGCCAAGCGTAATGTCTTCTCTAGGCCCACTCTGTCAGTATTAGGATTTGCACGGAAAATAGGTGTGAAACCACTGCAGGCAGTTTTAAAGGTGTATGACGCCAAATGTGTCTCCTTGGCTATGTATGGTGCAGATTTATGGGGCTTTAAAGATGCAAAATTGTTGCAGTGTGTGGAGGATAAGTTCCTAAAAAGCATACCCCATTCCACCCCGGGGTTTATTGCCCACCAAGAATGTGGGGTGGAATACCTGGTGGATCGAATTGCACTTGCACCACTATTTTTTTTTTTTTTTTTTTGAAACCGTTTATTGCAATCTCAAATAGTTACAGGTATGGGCCTACAACCGTCTGGCCGGCCGCTAGAGTGGCAGAAGCATATGACATACATACAGAAAAATCTCTTGGCGGTGCAAAAGGGGTATAGCAGGAGATATCAGTAGTGCAGGCCACATAACTCCAAACCCACAATACGGTTTCCTTTTGTCGAAACACAACAACACAAAAAACCACACCCGCAAGGCAACCCGCAATCCCAAGTGACAGCACGCGCTCCTTAAGTGGGGGACCCCAACCAATCGCCAAACTCTGAAGAGGGGAATGAGAACAGATCAGGGACTGGGGAACCACGTGCCCATGGCTGGGGCGGGGGGTCGGCTAGGGGGGGGGGTCGGCTAGGGGGACGGAGCTGGTGAGGCAGCCGGCAGCAGTGGCGGCTCGCAAATACCCCCGCGATAGGCGTTCCAGGGGCCCCAGATTTTCACCCACGCCCCAGGCTTACCCCACGCAACATACACCACCTTTTCACGAAACATACACCAATCCATGTGTTCTTTCCAGGCCGACACCGCCGGGGGCCTCTGGGATCCCCACAATTGAGCAATGTCACGCTTGGCTATCATGTATCCCAGAGTCACCCACCGCGTCTGCGGAACCGAGTAGTCAGTCGGCTCCCACACATTCAGCAAGCATCTCCTCGCTTCAGGCAACAGCGCGACACGCGTAACCACTCGCAGGACCTCGTGCACACCACGCCAGAATCGCTCCACCTTTGGGCATTCCCACAGAATATGCAAGAAAGTTGCCAAAGCACCACAGCCACGCTTACACAGTCCATCCTCAGCAAAGCCCATACGCAGAAGCCTTGGCCCCGTCACGTAAACCCGGTGGAGGATCTTAAGCTGGACGAAGCGAAGGCGAGCCGGGATGGCCACCTCCTTCGGAGAGGCCACCGCGGAAATCCAGTCCTCGTCGTCCAACTCCAGCCCATCGGCAACCCAGGCCTCGCGGAGGCCAGTCAGCAGGCCCGATCGGTCGTTGATCAGTTTTTTATATATAAGGGAGATCGTGCTGTCTGGGACATGGCCATCCAGCACTCTGTCCTCCAGGGGGGAAGACTCCGGAATGGACGCGACATCCGGGAAGACGGAGCCCAGCGCGTGGCGGACTTGTAAGTACCGAAAGTACTCACTGCCTTGCAACTGAAACTCCGTCTGCAGCATCTCGAAAGTTTTGAATCCCCCCCTCGTCCAGAGATCTCCCACTGTGCTGATGCCGATCGTGTCCCACTTCTCGAAGCCCTTCGAGGTCCACAGGGAGCCCAACCTCGCGGACGCATATAGCGGTGACGCCCGGGTCAAACGGTCCTTCCACCCCATAGCTGCGTTAGCCGCGTGCCATACACGCACCATGACACGCGTCGGTCCCGTCAGGCGAGGGTCCGGCGCGCCAGAGTAGAGTGCTCGATTGTAGTCGCCACCGGGCAGGAGCGTCTTGTCCATTTCAAATGCCGGGTTCAGGGCGGGCCCGTAAAGGCCATGATTAATCGCAGCTAGCTGGGAGGCCCAGTAATACCGTTTAATATCCGGGAGGGCAACCCCCCCATCGTACCACGGGAGCGTCAATTTGGCCAAGGCAATACGTGGCCTCCCGTCCCAGAACAGGCGACGCTGCAAACTCTCCACCTCCCGGAAGTAGCGCGCCGGGACCAGGTCCATAGTGTTCTGGAGAGCGTACAGAAAGCGCGGCAACGACATCATCTTAAACAAGGCCGCTCGGCCGAGCGGCGAAAGCGGCAGACGCCGCCAACGCACCACGTCCTCCTTCAAGCGCTGGAGGGGGGGCAGCAAATTCCGCTCGTAGCGGGCCTCCGGGTCCAGAGTAATATATATACCCAGGTACCGAAACCCCTGGGAGGCAATCTGGATCGGACAGTCCCTTGGAAGGACCGGAGCCTCCCCGGCAAGCACATATACACAGGATTTCGCCCAGTTGATGACGAGGCCTGAGTTGCGACCGAATGAGCGCAAGACATCAACTAGGACGAGCAGTGATTTACGCGGGGAGGCGAGATATAGAAGGATATCATCAGCGTAGAGGGACACACGGTCCTCATGCTCGGGGGTCCAGCGGAGACCGCGGATGGAAGGGTGCCACCGCAGCCACTCCGCCAGGGGCTCCAGGGCCAGTGCAAACAGGAGAGGCGACAGGGGGCAACCCTGTCGCGTGCCCCGTCCCAGTGCGAATGGAGCCGAAACTCGTCCATTCACCACCACCTGCGCCAATGGGCCGGAATACAACAACTTGACCCAGCCGATGAAGCCCGGTCCGAAGCCAAACTTCGCCAGCATCGCCCAAATGTATGGCCACTCGAGCGTATCAAACGCCATAGTGGCGTCCAAGGACGCCAAGATGGCCGGCTCCCGCACGAACGGGACACGCGCGAGCACCCCGTGCAAGCGTCGCAGATTAAGGGCCGTGTTACGATGGGGTATGAAGCCGGACTGGTCTTGGTGGACCAAGTCGCCCACCACGCCGACCAGCCGGTTGGCCAGCACCTTGGCGAGGATTTTGGGCTCCGCGTTCAAGAGCGAGATAGGCCTATAGGATGTGACCCGCTCACGGGGTCTCCCCTCCTTGTGGATCACCACGATCGTAGCCAGACGCTGGTCCGGCGGAAGGGAACCCCGCGAGCGGGCCGCCAGGAACATCGCGCGCAGGTGGGGCGCCAGTACATCCGGATAGCAAGGGCAATTTCGTCCGAGGTGGGAGGAGCGTCCAGCGAATCCCTGTCCTCCACCGAAAGGGAGGGCAGCGCGATGTCCCGAAGCAGGGCACGGGAATCCTCCTCCGAGCAGGGAGAGACCGGGGAATACACCTCGCGGAAATAATCCGCGAAGCAGGAGACAATGGCGTCCGGCTCGGTGACACACACCCCATCCATCCTCTCGATCAACGGAACCACACGACTCGCTCTCTCCTTTTTGTCCAACCACGCAATCAATTTACCAGCCTTATCACCCACATCATACAGTCGCCCCTGTTGCTCTCTACTGAGGCCCCTGGCCGCCTCCGTGACGAGGGCCCTATAGGCCGCCTGCTTGAGGTGTAGAACATGCAATGTGGCATCCGTCACCCCGCTCCCCAGGTCACCCTCTAGTTCAGTAATTTCGGCCTCCACCCGGGTTACCTCCTCCCGCTCGCGCCTCCGGGCATGGGAGATAAAGGAGAGGGCCTCCCCCCTGAGAACTACCTTAAAAGCCTCCCAAAGGGAGATAGCCGAAGGGACAGACCCCACATTCTCCTCAAAGTACCGCTGCAAGGATTTGATCAATTCGGCTCGAATAGTGGGGTCGCGCAGGTACCAGGCATTGATTGGGGCTACCCTGCCCTCCCCCCTCGGGAAGACATCAAAGTGCAACAGTAGTGGGGAGTGATCTGAAATACCCCGCGCCAAATGGCGCACCTCTCCCACTCTCCCAGCATAGGCCGCAGGAACAAGGACATAATCAAGCCGCGAGAGGCTACCATGGGCACCCGAGTGGAAGGTGTATTGCAGCTGCGCGGGATGCTTTAGTCGCCAGCAATCCACCAATCCTAGTGTATCTAAAAGGCCGGACAGCCACGCCTGTGCCCGGGGGAGGTCCCTGGGGGGATGACGATCCATAGACCCAGAAGCCACCGCATTGAAGTCCCCCCCAACTACCAGAAGCCCACCCGGGAGGTCAAGGAGGAGGCGCCCCAGGTCCGCAAACATGGTAGATTGCAACCCCGGCGGAACGTACACTGATACAAAAACGACCACTCTGCCCTCCATTCTACCCACCAAGACAGTGTAACGTCCCCTCGCATCATGGCGCACCTCATCAATCTCCAATGGGAGCGAGTTCTTAATCATGATGCCCACCCCCCGCGAGCCCGAGGTGAAGCCCGAATGGGCCACCAAGCGATAGCCTCGCCGATTCATGGCATGAAAGGAATTACCTATAAGGTGTGTCTCCTGCAGGAAGACCACATCTGGTGAAATACGTTTCAGATACTGCAGGACCACACCACGCTTGATCCTATCCCCCAGTCCGTTAACGTTCCATGATAACACAGTCAAATCCCTACCCCCCATCGTACATGGAAGCCATCAGTCGTCCCCCACAGAGCATCTCAAAAACAACAATACAGTAAAGGGTTCGCCTTGCGGTGCAAACAAACACTCCACCCCCGCCCACCCATCCCAACAGAACTCCCCCCTCCCTGCACCCCTGCATGAGCCCAGACAGCCCCCCCAAAGTGCAGTGTGCCTGTCGCCCCATAGATGAAAAACTAACTAGTCCCCCAGAGGAGGAGGGAAAGCCCCCAATGGACCCCGTACGACCTCCATAGGAGGGGAACATACACGATCAGTGAATGGTAACCGGAATGTTGTCCAGAGCAAGGCCTACTATTCACCCCTCAGTTCTGATCCGGCGAGCCCTCCCCGCCAACCGCACCCCCCCCACCCCCCCGGCCCCGATCCCCAGGCAGAGTATCCAACCAGTCCCCAGCCGCCTCGGGACGGTCAAAAAAGTGCGTGCGACCATCCACCTCCACCCTCAGCTTAGCTGGAAAAAGCATTGAGTACTTAAGGTTCAGGTCCCGTAGGCGACGTTTAACTCCGAGAAAACTCAGTCTCTGCTTTTGGACCGTCGGAGTAAAGTCAGGGTAGAAATTCACGTCCATATTATCGAGCTTGACCGGTCCCTGTAGCCTGGAAGTCTGCAGGATAGCGTCTCTGTCCCGAAAGTTAAAAATCCGGGCAATGAGAGGCCGCGGCGGGGCTCCGGCCTTAGGTCTTCCTCCGGGGACCCTGTGAGCACGTTCCACCGCAAAAAGTTTACTCAGCCCCCGGGGCTGGAGACGGGTCAGGATCAGGTCTTCCACAAACAAATCTGCCGCCTCCTCCTCCCGTCCCTCCAGCACCCCGACAATGCGAACGTTGTTCCTCCGGGCCCGACCCTCGGCGTCCTCCAATCGACGGTCCATCAGGGCGCTCGCCTGGCCAAGCCGGTGCACCTCCTTTTGAAGGGCCGCCACATCCGTAGTGAGACTCGAGGTGGTGTGGGCCAGGGAATCGACCCGGTCATTTGTTTTAGACAAGTCGGCCCTCACCAGGCCCACATCCACCAGGGCCGAGTCTATCTTCTGCGCCAGAGTATCAAAGCGCTGGTCCACCGAGGCCTTCATCTCTGCAATGGCGCCCATGACGTCCCGGAGGGTCAGATCCGCGGGCTGAGCAGACACCTCAGTCGGGCCCACGGGGGATGTACGCTGTGCCTCTGGGGATCCCTTCTGGAGAGTGTAGCGGTCCATGCTGTTTGACTGATGTGCCGGGCCACGGCGGGTCGATTTCACCTTTGCCCGGTCGCCATCTTGCTTTGTGGACATGTCGCACTCCCAAAGTCGTGCCAATCTCCTCGAAAGGGCCGATAGACCAGTTCACGGGTTCCGGGGGGGGGGGTGACCACTGGACCGCAGGACAACTCACAGCCGGCGGGTCAGCCGGGCACCGGGACAAGGCCACACCACCGCACCCCGCTCCGCAACCCTATCTCGCTTGAGGGCAAGGAGGGCGCAAAAGTGAAAGTGAAAGCGCGGGGTACGCGAGTCGCCCAGCCCTGCCCGCCGCTGTTGTTCGCTTTGTCCCCGGATCGCCCCACAACTCCAATCCGGGGGGCCGGCGCGGAGAAGGCCGCAATCTTCGATCGGTGCTCCCACCAGTGTCCGGGGTCCGATTCGAAAACGGAAAACGGGTGCCGCCTCAGCTCGGGTACACAGACACAGTCCCCTCATCAAAGACAGGATATAATCAGGATTAATTCAGGAGGTCGCGGAGGTCCTCGGGAGCTTCGCACCTACGCGGCCATCTTGGTTGCGCGCTAGGCTCCTCCTCCACTTGCACCACTATTAAAATGGATTTCAGTGTGGTTGAATGCAGACCTAGAATTAAACCATGAGGTCTTAAGGGACTGCTTAGCACTTGACCGATGGAATTCCATCCCGTGGCTGAATTACATCAAAAAGATAGCGGATTATTTAGGTCGTCCTGAATTGTATTATCAGCCATCCAAAATAGTTAAGGGGGATGCAAAATGGGTAAAACATACATATAGGCTCATCATGGGACTAGAAAGGGAAGACAAAGAATTGTCTAAACCTACTGTAAGAGCTTATCAGCTGTTAATAAATTCTGGGGAGATGGAACTGTATCTGAGAGTGGTCAATAACTCCGGCCATAGATTTTTGCTGACCAGATTCAGATTAAACAAAATGCACCTTCTTATTACAGGCCGCCCAGGGTGGACAAATGCGAAAGACCTAGAGATTTGTCCGTGTGATGGATTTTCCATCATGGACACTACGCACTTTTTGTTCTTTTGCACATATTTTACACCAATAAGGAAAAAGTTCATACTACCATTAATTAAGGATAAAGGCTTTAGACAGGTTAAACCGGCCCTTTTGTACTTGCAATTGTTGTCAAATATTTAGGAAATTTTTAACATTGCAAATTTTCTGACCATAGCTATGAGATTGAGTAAAAAGATAAGTTGGAAGAGAGTAGCCTAGCGGGTTTTTTGGGTTGTTTTACTGATTTGGTCAGATACATTTTTTAGAATGGTTTTTCTACATAATGTTTGTTTTTATATTCTTTTTTAAAAGGAAAATTATTGTATTTTTAGGGGACCTGTTCTTGTTGTCTGTCTACTTTTATGGTTTTTGTAACTGAACCGAATAAAGTATTTCTTGAACTTGAGTAGTGTGCTATACAAGTATCAATTTACAATTTGCATTACTGAAAGTATGAGCTGTTGGCGTTGCATTATTATTTGCATTGCCAATACCTCAAACTCTCAGAAATGAACGACCTATTGCATTGCAAATGCTTGTTTTTAATGCTTGAATGTTCTGAATTGTTCAGAAAAAGACATTTTGCTGGCTAGCACCCGATCACTGACATCCCAAACCGTTTACATGTCATATATATTTAGGTTCCATGGCACTTGCACATGGAGCAAACCTCATTCAAGCTCTCTTCTTGATGCAAATGCCCAGTGTTGATGAGTGCCTGGATACCCTCATAGGTGACATAGTGCTCTACAAATCTTCTGATTGATTGAGCACAGTCCGATACTGGCAAGCAAGGGTCACTAGCAGCTTGGGGAGGCACAGGAAGTGTGATGAGGAACACCAGATGAGGCGACCGCACAATTAAATATAGCACAAGCCTGAAGCTTTGGGAGTTGAGACCAAATGTCGAAAGACCAATCGGAGTGATTGTAGCAGTTGTTGACATTGTGTCTGATAGCAGAGATCCATGGTCG
The DNA here is from genome assembly GCF_964204655.1 of Triturus cristatus. Lineage (NCBI taxonomy): Eukaryota > Metazoa > Chordata > Amphibia > Caudata > Salamandridae > Triturus > Triturus cristatus. Next base: position 1,235,704,423 of record NC_140582.1, read on the forward strand.
CTGCTGGCAAATGCGGTGTTCTCTACGTCACAGGGTTGGATCCCGACAGGATAGACTCAGTATTTTGTGTTAATGAGGTTGGCCAAAGCGCCATTCCCCAGCTCCTATGGATTGTTCAGGACAGCCTGTCTGTGTGTTTGTGTATATGCACTTTTAAAATAATACTCCTCCTTCCATGCCCGGTATCTAATACTTACTCAATGGAGCCATTTCCCTCCCGGATTCAACTTTCTCCATAGATACGGATGTGTTTTTTTTTTTTCTCTTTTCTTTTCTTTTCTATTTAGATGTACCTCAAATATACCTAAAAGGCGCACAAAAGTTTCCAGTATCCATGTGTGATTGAGTATTTGTTGTTTTTAAAAAAAAGTGAATAGGTGATTTCTGTAAGGAACATTATTAAAAATAAGACCCTGAATTGTGGAAGTGACGGTATTTAGAGCAAGGACACCGAGCATTGTATGGTGTGGCTCCCACTGTAAGCATCTCCAGGGTAGCAACATCCCTCTACACTCCTTCAAGTCTGTTCTGATGCTGGATTCACACATGATCATCAGGCTTCTTGCATCTCGTTTATTTGCCCAGATACGTAGTCTGCAAAGTTCATGTGATGAAGTAGTTACCCAGGGTGAGGAACTGAACCATATTTGCCACCAATCTGCACCAGTGTTTTAGATGAAGTTAGAACAACCTCTTTGCACCTGTTGTAGTGGAAACATGACTGAAATGTTTCTGAAAGCTGCTCCCATGCATTCGACTTGATTAACTATGTAACACTATTTGAACAATCTGAACAGAAATTGCTCTCCTGTTTATTTTTGTCCCCCTTGATTGCTAATGTATTTAATTTGTTTTACAGATTCAGCCTTTGTAAACTTGTGTTGAGGTGAAATATAAAGTATAGTTCTTGCAAGTCTGCTTCCACTGTAGCTTAATTCAGGGTCAATGGGATCTACTTGCAGTGGTCACATCTCTGTTTAGCTTCTTTCTGATTTTCCCGGTAGTCATACCATGGCTCAGTTGAATCTTCACTTCGTCAGATTTCCCTTGATGATAACATAGGCTTTATGATTTGATGCAGACCGAACAAAGGAGTTCTCTAGTCATCAATAATTTCTGCTAGTCTTTGGTCATGCTCTCTATGAGCATGTCTGCTATTGGTCAGTCAAAGAAGGTGAATTGTGGAGTGTATCAGGTAGACGTCAGCAAGACCATAAAACCTAAAACACATTCTGTAGGGAAAGGCAACCCCGCTTGCACTGTTTGTAAATATCTCAATGACTGAAATATGCCAGAAGGGATAGTCAGTTATCCACACTACACAATAGTTTGAGGTTCTCAGCTCGATAGTCCAGCTTTCTGAACACATTTCAAATAAGATAACTTTGCCACTAACTCACATCCTTTCTGTTACTACTTGCTTGATGGTGTGGTCAATGCTCCAAATTAGTTCCTTACCGCTCTCCCTGTCTGCGTTCCACCATGCTTCTCTTTCAGGCAAAGGTTCTAGGAACAGAAGAAAAAGAAGTTAGCTGTTGAGTGGCATTATAAAATAATCTTGGGTTCTTGTTGACCTGTCTCTTGATGCACCCCTAGCCCAGTACGATACTCAAGGGCTGTTCTTATTTATCCAAGGCCCAACAGTTAGATGACATGAAATGGGTCTTCACTAACTAATCTACAGCGCCATTGCTGTAGGCAAATCTGTTTACTGTCTTTGATTTGATGGGTAGTTTGTGTCATGTGGTGCCTGTGGCTATAAATGATTGCAGTCACTCTTGTGTGCGTGCGCGCTTGTTTGCATGTGTGTCATCGATTGCACCCTCTTGTCTCGATAATTTTGGTTCCTTATGTGTGAGGTGTTGCAGGTGATCAAACTAAGTATATATCATGGTGAGTTATAATGAGTCTTTGTTCCACAGATGAAGACCATCGGATTCGAGAGTTCTACCAGTCCAGAGGCTTAGATCGGATTGTCCAGCCCACAGCAGAAGGTATGGACCAATCTGTATTCTCTTACTCTTCCTTTTGTTTAGGTTTTGGCTTACAAATTCCTGAGCGAGGGCAAAGACTACTAGTTTGGTAGCATCATTTAGGTACGAATCATGCCATGGAGCTTTGTCATCCTCCAAATGTCTGCACTAGGGAACCATCAAGCCCATGAAAGTACCAAATCACACAAGGTGCTTTAGTTTCCTGTCTAATCCTGGGCATCTTGCTGATTTCTATCTCCTTTACCAGCTTTTTGACACTTTACCCTATTCCTTCTAAAATTAAAATGTAGATTCCTATCCACCTTCATGCTCCAACTTATTTCTAAATTCACGCCTGAATCGCTGGTATTTTTTGGTTTATTCCCCCCACACGCATTGACTTTGTTTTTACAACAAAATCGTCCCCACCACTTCCAGCTGTCGCTGGTTATAAGTAAAATAAATCATAGCATTGTTTTCACAGACAATAGCAGTAATTCCACAATAAGAACATCTGGGAGAAACATCTCTCATACATTTATAGTAGCAAGCTCAGCCCAAAGTAGTCCTACTATTTACTCCATATCTTGTCATGCTTTTTGGGGCAACCCCTGGCTTCATATACCATTTTTTCTTGCTGGGCACTCCAGTCGACTCCAGAACACCACTGAGACATCAAGGGCAGGCCAAGAGATTTCCATCTACTTGCTATGTCTCTTTTAGCCACTATGTTGGCCAGCCCAAGCAGCTCCTAATCATCCCTCATGCCCTCGTCCCCTCAAAGATACCCAGGAGGAGCGACCTCGGCGAGAGTTCCACCTCCCATCACCTCCGACAGTTCTTCAGTCACTGCAGTCCAGTAGTTCGCAATAACTGGACACGTCCAGATAAAATTATGCAAATCTTCAGGAGCATCGAGACATTGGAAACACGTTGGGCCTGGAAGGAGGCTTGCTTTGTGGAGATGGCTGGGGGTGAGGTAGGCACCGTGAAGGTAGTATGTCTGCACCAGCCTTAGTCTAGATGAAATTGTGCTAGTACAGGGGCAATTTTGGCATCACTGCAATCGTCATTCTCCAGTTGTTCCACCTTTTCCTCCCATCGAGTCCGCAGGTGCGCCAGCTTGTCAGGCGCATTAACAACCAATGTGCAGTAAATCTAGTAAATACCCCCTTTTGATGGCGCACCCAGCAGGAGTGTAGCCTCCAGTGGACTGAATTCAGCGAGTGCCGTGTCTGGGTAAATGTGTTTTCAGTGATTGCACACAGCTGAAGTTACATATGAAATTTGTATATTCGGGGGCCAGACCAAACCTCCCCCAGCAGGGAAATGCCTATGGAATCCCAGTGAGTAAATTCCTCCAGGCCAGCTGTTTCATGTAACCACCTCCTCAAGGGGGGTTTGTTGAGTGAGTTTGGATTCCCAATCAGAGTGTCGTAGTGCAGCGTGCCAGCTGAGAAAGATCATTAGGGTCACGTCTGGTAGGTTCTTAGGGATTTAGGCGCCGTAGGGTATTCCCAGCACAACCTGAAACCCCAGGGAGGTCAATTCCACCCTATATGTTGGGTCTGGCCACCCTCCATTAAGCCAGTCATTTATAAACAGGAACTGAGTTGCTAAGTAGTTGAGGTATAAATTAGCCATGGCCAAACCACCATCATCATCTCTGCCAGATAAAGGACATCGCCTAGCAGTCCATCTTCCTGAACCATTGCTGGGGTGAAAAAGATGTACAAACTTTGGTAGTATCATTTTGTAGAGCGCTATCCTCCCCATCACGGTGAGTGGGAGGGTTTGCCACTTTTTCAGGTCCATCTTCACCTTCCGGATCACTGGGGTAAAATTAAGACTCCATGCTAGCTCAGGATGGAGTGCAACATGGATGCTCAAGTATCGATAGCCCAGATGCTGCCCTGGTATGATGGTCTGCCACTCAACGCATTCAATGGGGGGATGAAACTGGACCATCACTGACTTTGCGTGGTTAACCTGTAGACCGAAGGCCTCTGCATAGAGCTAAAGGAGGCAAAGGCAGCATGGGTCAGCCTCATCATATTTGGATAGGAATAGGAGGAGATTGTCGGCATACAGTGCAATGCGGTCATCATGTCCTGTATCTCATTCACATCGGTGCACATGCGCATCACAACGAATGAGCTGAGCCAGGGGCTCGATGACCAGGGCAGAAAAAAGGAGGGGCAACCCTGCCTAGTCCCCGACAAATGGGGAACGTGTCAGAGACCACACCATTAATCTGCACTTGCGTAGTCAGGTTGGAGTAAAGCAATCTGACATAGACACAGAAATAAGACCCCATACCTGCTTTCTGTAAACCTGAGTCCGGAAAGTCCAGACCACTGTGTCAAATGCTTTCTCAAAATCTATTAATAGGCCCGCATAGGGTGTCGGGAGATGTCGGCAGGCCAGTGCAATGTGGAGGTGTCTAAGGCAGCGCCTCGAGCCCCTAGCTGACATGAAGCCACACTGATCCGGGTGTATGAGAGTCATAAGAGGCGCTTTCAGGCATGTGGCTAGTATTGTAGCAAAAAGCTTAATCTCCTCGTTAATAAGCAAGATGGGTCAGTTTTTCCGCACAGACCGGAGGTTCGACTTCGAAATGACCACGATAGTGGCCTTGTCCAGTTGCTGTGAAAAATGACCATCCTCAGCAGCGTTATTTTAGAGAGCAAGCAAGTGTGGACAAAGGATCTCCCTGTATTTGCTATAAAATTCAGTAGGATATCCGTCTGGGCCAGCTGAATATATATAGCACTGGTAATCTCTTCGACTGTGATGGGCTGATCCAAAGTATGTCTTTCAGTCCTTAACACCCAAGGCAGAATTTCATCTAAAAGGGGGAAGTCTAATGCGGCCTGCAGTCTCAGACCGCTGCGTATAGAAGGTGGTAATAGTCTGCAAATGCTTGGACTATGTCTGAGGTAGAGCACTGGGAGTGGTGGTGGGGGGGGATGTGGGACAGCATCTAATGTTTTCGCTGGGATAACTCGGGCAGCCATTATAACAACGTGACATTCTTGTCATCCCATTCATACTCTCTTGCAATGGAGGCGCGCCACGAGCACGATCAGGCGCATCTCGTCACGGGTGAGCTTGAGCTGTTGGGCGGCGTCCCCCCAAAGGGTCATCAGTAATTTGCGCCTACAGCCATAGGGGATGTGCCTCCAGCTGGAGTTTGTCCCTCTCTTTCCCACTGAGAATACATTTAGCATACTCTCTGACTCTGGCCTTACAGGCCTCCCTTACTGTGCTGGCGGATTTCACTGTTCCTTGACTAGCCTTCCTTGACTAGCCTGGAAATATGCCTTCTGCTAATCAGCTTGAGCCTGAGAGTACGTCTCATCTTTAAGGTTCCATGCATTAAGCTGCCACATAGGGCCCTGGACGGTAGCCCTAGAGCCCAAATGGAGGATCCCTAGAGGCGTAATCAGAGATAAATCTAGGGAGAATCTGTATCTCAGAATTGTGCAGTTGGTGGCAGACAGAAGTATGAAGGTGTATACGAGCTGCTGAAGTATGTGTGTAGTGCCTGGGGTTCCAGTGTGGCCATGTCGCATAAGTCAAAGGTGTTCACCAGTTGGAGAACTAATGGGCCGTTGCACATCTATGCCTAGAGGGGACTCTGGTAGAGTCAGTATCTGAATCGAGGACTGCATTGAAGTCTCCTCCCACCACTGTGGTACTCCTAGTGATTGTCCGGATTAGATTTGTGGGAGTGTCTAGGAAAGACTGTGTTGCCAAGGGAGGGGTCATGTATACATAGTAGATTCAAATTATGGACAAGGTATTGGCCCTGAGCATCAGGGAGAACACGTTTGAGCTCCATGGGGAAGGAGTGGTGAAGGAGACTCCCCACTCCTCAGGAACCCTGTACATATCCAGCATGGTAAGCTCTATCATACCCTGGATGAAGTAAAAAGGGGCAGTCGTTACCCACCAAGTGCGTCTTTTGAAGCCTCAGAATTGCAGTAAGGAAATGATGGGCGTAGCGCAGGACCGTGGAGCGCTTGTTTCGGTCTAGCAATACACTAACGTTCCTTGACAAAATCTGGAAGTCTGTGAAGGTTGGCATGTTAGGAAAATGAGGACAAGAGAGGCGAGTGTCACATGGGGGGCTCTAGGAACCAGGTGGTGGACTGCTGCCAGAAAATGTATTGACGTGATGAACGGATCGTGTACGCTGTTGTGGTGGGACCCAAGACATGAAACTATGTCAAATAACAAAACTCAGTCACAGTAAATTAAAGAAAAACTAACCCACCCGAACGACCCCTCATCCCATATTAGCATCTGTCGCCTTTAAAACTGCAACAAAACCCCATTATACTACAAATTTTAAACGTGGAGTCGTGGACAGAAGAAAAAACACATGATTGGTTAATCTGACTCCCTTCTTGCCAAGTGCTTGGCGACTTCTGGTCAGATAGTAGGGCTCCAAGACCGCTCCATATTGGAGTCATTTGGCTGTAGGAGGGCAAATCTCCCTAGGAGCACTGTGTCCCGGGCAAGTTCAAGAGATTCAGCAGTAGTCTGCAGTGCCTGCACGGAGTCCTTCGGTTGCGACTCAGAGGTGTCGGAGTCCGGAGAGGGTGAACCGGACGCCTCTCGTATGTATTGCTTGCGCAAGCGAGCCCAGAACCTCCGTTTCACTGCAAAGGACTGCTCCAACCAACCCAGACCAGTTATGCCGGGAAGAGCCAGGTCTTTAAAGCCTTGCGAAAGATCATATGATTCTGGAGTCTTCTGATAAAGATCAGGAGGGCATTCCAGAGGTGGGCCGCCTGGTCCTTAAAAGAACGCCCACCAGCTCTGGCTCTTTGAAAACGGGGGGTACAGGCCAATCCCGAGTTGGCAGAGCGAAGGGGGCGATTCGGAGTATACTGGACTAACAGGCCAATGCAACTTTGGTAAAAGATCAGATACCGAGCAGAACTTGGGCCGCGGCATTCTGAATTCGTTGGAGGCGTAAAATATACGCTTTATTGGTGCCCAGAAAAAGGGAGTTGCCATAATCCAACCTGGATAAGATTGTGGCCTGGAGAATAGTTTGGCGGATTTTAGGTTCAAATATCCAAGCAGGGGTTTCAGCCCCCTCAGGAGTCCAAATCAAACCCCAGCAAGAACTGTAGATTGGGTATCAAAAGAAAGATCCCTATCTATCCAGAAGCCCAGATTCTTAATCGCCTTTTTAGGCAGTGGTGCAGGTTTGAGTTTATCCGTCCACCACTGTTCTGACCAGAGAGCACTACCTCTTCCCAGCACAAGAATTTCCGACTTGGCAGCATTAAGCTGCAAGCAATTGGCTGTCATCGCGAACAGATCCTCTTTAAATTTAACAAGGTTGTTTTTACAGTTTTTTTAAAAGGCGATGACTAGCTGGATTTCCTCGGCATAGGATACCAATGACAACCCTCTATTTTTAGCAACCATAGCTAGGGGTTGAACATAGGTGTGAAACAGTGCAGGGCTCACTCTCGAACCCTGTGGGACCGCGTGCTTAATGGCATGCACCTGCGAGTGGTATTGTGGTACAGCAACTTGAAAAGTTCTGCTTTCCAAAAAAGAACGGAACCAGGTCAATGCCAGCCTCCTGACCCCGATATCATGCAGCCTACCTAAGAGGATGTCATGGGAAACCGTGTCAAAAACGGCACTTAGATCCAATAGAATCAAGGCCGCTGAGTTCCCAACATCTAGGCTGCCACGGATATCCTCAATCACAGCCAGCCGTGCCGACTCTGTGCTGTGGCGGGAGCGAAAGCAGTTTTGTGAGGGGTCAAGGATTTTGTTCAGCTCTACAAATTCAGCCAAGACAGTATTTACATAGGATTCAGTAGCTTTGGCTTAAAAAAGGAAGTTGCGAGATAGGACGAAAATTACCAGAGTCCGAGGGCTCTAGCGATGTTTTCTTTAAAATAGGAAAAACTTTTGCATGTTTCCATGTTACAGGCAATGATGCCGAGGACAAAGGTAAATTAATCAGTTCCCTGACCGCTGATAGAACTGACTTGTAGACTAGGCAAAGTTGGTCTGGTCTCAAAGGATCGACTGGGGAGCCTGATTTTATATTATGACCGAGGGATTCCGTCGCAGAGAGCGTAAGTGGAGGGGAAGTGCACAGCGTTAGTTCAGGCGTGACTAACCTGTCCAGCTTGCCGCGGGGAATACGGCAGTACGAGCAGCCATGCACCTTTGAAAGGTGGAGAGATCAGCGAAGGTAGTTCAGGTTTAGTTGGGACCTTGGGCCGTGCAATGGCCTCAGGATCCGTAGTATCCCAGAGTATGCACTCATTTCTAGCAGTACATGCAGTCCTCAGCTTCTATTAGCAGCCCTCAGTGGTGTCATGTGCAACCTGGCACTATTGCGCCGTTATTCATAGGCAGTACGGGTATAGGATTAGCGAAGGTGTCCAGTAGTGCGAATACTGGCATTGAGAGATGAGAATAAGTTGAAGACCAGGTCAGGAATGGTGCCGCAGAGTTAAATCGAGGGGTTCAATCGCTCCCAGGAGCTGTGGTTCAGCTGCAGGTAAGGTGCAGATTGGGTAACCTCGGGCCTGTACACAGTCCAGGCGCGCCCCCGATGGTCAATCAAGAGTCTGCAGCGCCTCTGGGCCAGGAGATAGGGCCTGTGCACGGCCCAGGGATCCTGGAAGCCCAACAGTATACTCCTCTCTACCCGGCGGGGGCCCATCCGGTCACAGGGTTCCACCACAAGCAGTATAAGGCTACCAGAGGCGGCCCAGCGCCCTCCAATTCTTGGCACCCTCCAGAGGATGCCTTACCCCGACGGAAACACCAGGCTGCCCAGCAAGCAAGAGCCTGTCGCACCGAAATGTGAGGCCTTCTCACACTGCCCAACAGATCTTCCTCTTCATTTTACCCGGCAGAGGCCCATCCCATCATAGGGGTCCTCTGGAGGTATTGCGAGGCAGTCATGTGGTGACCCTGTGCCGGTGGTCCTCAAGCACACTGCTGGTCCCTGGAGGCCACCCGGGCCCCGGCAGGAGCACCAGGCAGGCATGCCTCACTTACTCGCTGCTCCTCACACCTGTTGGAGGTGGAGGAGCCATGCTTCAGGTCCCCCCCCTCAAATGCCAGGGATCGTCACTCACTGCAGTGCTGCCTGCAGTTCAGATCTTGCCAGCCGCACTCCGGCAAATATACAGGCATCAGTCTTCAGCAGAGCCCGCTATGTTGAATGCGGACAGAACTCTTGCTTCTCGTGCCTCGCTCAGCGGCCATCCCAAGCCACAAACCGCTGCAGCCACGGCCCCCAGGATGGCGCTGATCACCAGCAGCAGAAGGAGGGCCAGGAGAAGCTTAGTAACGGTGGCCAATGGCAGCGGATGACGGAGGGGTCTGGAGCACTCTGAGTGCGACTGGCAGCTTGACGCTCTTGTGACCCATTTTTATGATGCGTTCAGATTCATGCTGTACCAGGTAATTTTTACACATGAGAGCCACACCACATCGTCTTGTTATATATCTTAATGCTGCTTGAACCAGCTGGCAATTTTTTAATGTACTGTTCATTTTGCTGTTGGACCTTCCATTACATCCTTCTACGACCAGCTCCATCTTTCATGTTATTTATTGAGTTTTCATTTCTTAAACTTCGTTCTCCTCTCAGCCCATCTTTATGAACTTCAGATATTGTACCTTCGTTATGCAGGTTTAAGATGAGCTTTTAAATTCCACCTCAAGATGATGCTTTCCCACACTTCACCTTTCCTGCCCGTGCTCTGCTTTGCCCTTGAATTCAAGATACTCATTGTTTTGATATTTGTATCCAAGTGTGTTTATGCACCAGATTGAATATGCACACAACTTGATTTTTGTAGTCTGCTGCTTTTCTGCTCATCTTGTGTCCTCTTGTTACAAGAGTCTGGTCCTACCAACTATGGCACTGGTCTTCAGTACTGTACACTTTTCCATTTATGTATCCGTTTTACTCCATTCATTTTATAATTAGAAATGACAGTAGAACTTGATGAAGCGCAATATATGATGGAAAGGTCCTCTTCCTGGCACTCCTGGAAGCTGTGCTGACTGACTCCTTCTGTCTCGTGGACCTTGGAGACTAATTCTCTTCTGGACTAAAAGAAAACTCTCCTCTCTGTTGTAGACCCCTGCATATGATCTTGCTCTCCATTGGTTTTCTGGGTTATTCTGCTTGTCTCCTATAGACCCATGAATAATAAGGATCTTTCTCTTCAACGGATTTCTGAGTTATTCAACTTGTCTCCTCTTAACCCATGGATAGATAGGATCTCGCTCTCCGTAGGTTTTCTGGGCTAGTGGACTTGTCTCCAGTTGACCCGAGGTTAGGATTTTGCTCTCGATTGGTTTTCTGGGTTATTCGACTTGTCTCCTGTTAACCCATGGATACATAGGATCTTGCTCACAGTGGTTTCTGTGTTATTCTATTTGTCTCCTGTTGACTCATGGATAGATAGGATCTCGCTCTCCATTGGTTTTCTGGTTTATTGGACTTCCTGTTGACTCATGGATAGATAGGATCTCACTCTCAATTGGTTTTCTCGTTTATTGGACTTGTCTCCAGTTGACCCGAGGTTAGGATTTTGCTCTCCATTGGTTTTCTGGGTTATTGGACTTCCTGTTGACTCATGGATAGATAGGATCTCACTCTCAATTGGTTTTCTCGTTTATTGGACTTGTCTCCAGTTGACCCGAGGTTAGGATCTTGCTCTCCGTTGGTCTTCTGGGTTAGTGGACTTGTCTCCAGTTGACCCGAGGTTACGATTTTGCTCTCGATTGGTTTTCTGGGTTATTCGACTTGTCTCCTGTTAATCCATGGATACATAGGATCCCGCTCTCCGTAGGCTTTCTGGTTTATTGGACTTGTCTCCAGTTGACCCGAGGTTAGGATCTTGCTCTCCAGTGGTCTCTGTGTTATTCTATTTGTCTCCTGTTGACCCATAGATAGGATCTTGCTCTTCAATGGTTTTCTGAGTTATTCAACTTGTCCTATTGACCCACGGATAGATAGGATCTTCCTCTTGAATGGCTTTCTGTGGTATTCTGCTTGTCTCCTGTCGACCCATTGATGGGATCTTTCTCTCCATTGGTTTACTGTGTTTTTAGGTCTCAGCCTGACGTCAGCAGCGCATGCGCTGCTCTCGGCTTACGAGGCTTCTTGGAATCAATATGATTTCAGAAGCCTCGTCCCAGCTCTGCCTTCAGCTTTCATTGGTGCGCATCGTTTGGCGTCACGAATTATGCCAAAGGCAGCACAATGATTCCACTGAAGGCATGCCAATCATTCCTTGTTGCCACCCTGTCTCCTTTTAGGCACGCCCGCCAGGATTGGATCGTTTACGGGCGGATTTACACTCTTTCCTTTAAAGGACTCAAAGCACTATTTATTTCTCATTTGCAGCGCCGTCCACACGCTTGTAATGGCCGCTGACAGCCTCTCCTGCTTCAGCCCCCCACCCTCTCAAAATTTGGAATTCTGCTGCATCATCAACGCACCTTATCTCTCTGGTGTTTAGCTTTTTAAAGCAATCTATTCATGCATTCATTTGCGCATTATGATGAGCTGAAGAGTATATTTTGTGTGAGGCTGGGTTGGACTTTGACTTGCTTTCGGAGTTATGGACACTTTCGCTATGGGTTGTCATCGCCTGTCTCTTTGGTGGAATACTGTGTGGCATGGGTACAGTACATTAGCTTTAATATCTGGGTGGCATGAGTTGGTACCATTGCCTCGGTTTAATATGTGGGTGCCATGGATATTATACATTTGGCTTACATTTATTACATATTACTCTAGAAGGATTGGCCTTAATAATAAATGAATGCCATAGCTGTACGTGCTGCTCTTCTATATATGTTTATTATGTGAACAACACACTAAGGTTGCAAGTTTTTGTTTTTTTAAACCTAGAATAATTCAGCAGCTATAGATATGACTCTTTCAATAAACTGCATAATTTAGGCGGCACTCCAGATTTGGCATGACGAGGGTGTATAAATCTCGCAGCTGCAGACGTTACTCTTCCAAAGTTTGCACAATGTATGCGGCGCCTAATGTTTGTTTTTAGAAATAGAAGACTCTCGTAGCTGTAGACGTCACACTTTCGACGATCTGCATAAGGTATTCAGCATCTGACATTGAGCCCTGTGTTTTAAAACTAGTAGAATCCTGTAGCTGGACATGTTACGCCTTTGACTTTTTGCATCATTTGTGAATCCTCATTTTAGGCACTTTACGTAATTTAGAAAGCCAAATTATTGGGGCCCTCTAAATGGGCGAAATGTGTTTTAAAAACAGAATGCTCCTGTAGCTGGACATGATGTTCGGTTCAAGATTTGCATAATTTAGAGCACTCTGGGATTGCCACCTCGTGGTTGTAAAAACGGAAGTATCCTGTTGCTGCAGACGTTCATCCTTCATGATATTCATAATTTAATGGCATCATAAGCTTGTGAGGTGCGGTGTAAAACCCAGAAGAGTATTGTAGCTGGAGATGTGACTCTTTCTAAGGTTTACGCACTGAATGCCGCACTCTGGGCTTTGTCAGCACGTGGTTTCAAAAGCAGAGCTCTCCCGAAGCTGGGCATGTTGCGCTTTCAAAGATTTGTATCATATATGTGCCACGCGTGGATCTGATAATAGGATAAAGTAGTTGTCGGCGCTACTAAAAGATATGCACAACGCATGCTTGCAACACTTTGTCTGCAAGCCGTCTTTTTAAAAAGTAAAGGACTCCTGTAGCTGGAGAAGTTGCTTTTTGAACTATGTGCATAAGCTTGCCAGTATGTGGTTTGTAACATAGAACAGTCTTATAGCTGTAGATATTACTCTTTCAAATATCTGCATAATTTATTCGGCACTCTAAAGTTGTCAGCGTGTGGTTGTCCTTGTATGTTATTTTCGAGGTTGGGCTGCTTACATAGGAATACCTTCGATCACGGGGATGAAGACAACTTTCCGATTTATTTTCAGTTTATTTGCTGCTGATGTAAAAGAATATAACAAACGCATCCAAGGAGAAAACAATTACTTAAGAAAAGCGTGTCTTCTTACCAGTGTTCGTGAAAGCAAAGTAGGCGTTTGCCAAAGTCAAACTCACTCGCTCCTACTCTCTACCACTCACTCTCTACCGCGCTCTCTCTACCGCGCTCTCTCTACCGCGCTCTCTCTACCGCGCTCTCTCTACCGCGCTCTCTCTACCGCGCTCTCTCTACCGCGCTCTCTCTACCGCGCTCTCTCTACCGCGCTCTCTCTACCGCGCTCTCTCTACCGCGCTCTCTCTACCGCGCTCTCTCTACCGCGCTCTCTCTACCGCGCTCTCTCTACCGCGCTCTCTCTACCGCGCTCTCTCTACCGCGCTCTCTCTACCGCGCTCTCTCTACCGCGCTCTCTCTACCGCGCTCTCTCTACCGCGCTCTCTCTACCGCGCTCTCTCTACCGCTCTCTCTACCACGCTCTCTCTACCACGCTCTCTCTACCACGCTCTCTCTACCACGCTCTCTCTACCACGCTCTCTCTACCACGCTCTACAACTCACTCTTCAACTCACACTCTAATACACTCTACATCTCTACATTTCTACTTCTCTACGCGCACACATATCCACATATATATGTATGTATATGCATTTGCATTGATATATGTGTGTGTGTGTGTGTGTGTGTATATATATCTGCATATCTATATAAATGCATGCATACATATACATCTATGCATGTTATGTTCATGAAAGTTTGAAAAACCCTAATAAAAGCAAAGCTAAAAAGCCACCTAATTACAAACAGAATTGCTTTAATTTAAATGAGGGCGAGACCTATTGCATTTTCAATGCTTGTTCTACTTGTCCTCCGTTGACCCATGGATAGGATTTTGCTCTCCATTGGTTTTCCGGGTTATTCTGCTTGCCTCCTGTTGACCTATGGATAAATAGTACCGTGTTCTCCAGTGTTTTTTTGGGTTATTCGACTTGTCTCTTTTGGGGGTAGTCTGTGTTTTTGTTGTGGGACCGTCCATGCCGGTTTCTGCTGGAATAACTTACCTCTACTAGGTGATAGTTCTTAGCTGTTCTCATAAGATGCTATTTGATTGATCGAGGCATATGAGCTGTAGATCATATGCTGTGCATAAATCGCCATCTAGTGTTGGGTCTGGATATTTGCACTTTGTTTTCCTTCAAAGAAGTCTTTCCAGTCACGAGGTAGGTGACTCCTCCTTTCGGTGATAGTGCGCATGGGCATCGACTCCATTGTTCAATTTTTTTTTTTCCGCCATCGGGTACAGATGTGAATTGTTGTTCTACGGGTCCCCTTCGGCGCGCAGTCCACTACCCTTGACGGTATTGTTTATCGATCGCATTTTCTTTTCTTCGTGTCTCGTCTACACTCGAAAGCCTCCGATTGGAAGATTCGTGGAAGGCCATTAGGCCTACCCGGGCCGGGGTCGATAGCAATCGATGGAACGGACTCCATTCAAGTTCTGTCCTGGGTGTCTCGCTAACTTTCCGTGCACCGACCTGCGCGAAGTGTGCAACCTTTGCCTATCCCCAGAACACGACGAGAAAGACTGTGACGCGTATCAGTCGTTTCGATCAAAAAAGACGCTCCGTGACCCTTGTGCTCGACGTCACGAAATGCACCAACAAAGCGGCTCCGCACCGGATCTTCTTGGGGACGACTCATGAACATGAAGAATCCCATGCGCAGGAAGCCGAATGCAAGGAGCACATCTGTGTCTGAAGCCGACTTCGATGCCGAAGACCTCACACTGAGATTATGAGTATAGAGACTTCCTTCCCCTCCCATCTCCTCCATAAAAAGGCTCCCGTCCCTCCTCTGCCTTCGGGCCAAGGTCGGCACCGAGGAAAAAGTTTTGCTCGCCCCACCTTCGGGCTCTGCGCTAAGACACACACAGCCTTCCAACTCGGGTTCTACCTGTCCTGACGCCGGTGCCGACCCGAAACCTTCGGCGTCGAAATTGAAACACGTTCCGGTGTCACTGTCCGCATTAACTAAGGCTAAATCTTCGTAGCCGAAAACTTTGTAGCCTAAACTTTCGACGCCAAAACAGACATCTAAAGAAAGCAGTTCAACAAAAGAGCCTCGGACCGACGTTCCACCTTCGGATACAAAACAAAAGGAAATTGTGATTAATCCACAAACTGGACATTTTCTTGCCAAACTACCTGAGAAAAGGAAAATGAGATTATAAGATTAGCACATTCCTCTTAAAAGGAAAAATGTGGGTACTAGCCCTTCTCCACCTTATATTCCACCTTCTTCACCCATTGATCCAAATTGCTCATCACCCCCGCACATTCAACAAAACCACCATCACCTGACCCACAGGATACAGGGGCTGGGGATGCAGATGACTATGCACCACAAGATACTGACCCATGGTATCATTATGACACTGACCCTCAACCAGATAATGGCCCAGACTTGTATCCATCTAGACCTTCTCTTCCAGATGATAATATATGATATATTGAGCTCCTTAACAGAGCTGCACAGTATCGTGGGATAGAGGTACACAAAGAGGCTTCAGAGGATGACTTTTTGTTTGAAACCCTAAGTTCATCTCTGAGGGCTACCCAAACATTACCAATGCAGAAAGTTCTGCTTAAACATGCGCTGATGACATCTTTAAAGACCCTGTAAGAGCTTGAATCATTACTCCCAGGGTAGACAAAAGTACAAATCTGCGCCTACTGACTATGTATAGTCAGTTGTGTGAGAAAGTGGCTCTGTATATACTGTTCCCAAATAGGTACAGGGTGTACAGAGTCCACAGTCCCCAGAGGTTTGGCAGAGGTTGAAGTTAGATATAACCTTACTCTCTAAAGTGGTAGCTTGGTCGAGCAGTAAGGCAGTATCAGAGGACAGTGTAAAGCATTTGTTGCACACACTCAGTCAGCAAATGGTCTCACACACTCAAGAACTGAACTCTAGGCCAATGGTTTATATAAAAAAATATATGGTTGTTTTATTTTAGAACCAACAATAGGTATCAAAATCTACTTTCTCAGGATGAGATGCTTTAGTTAAATACTTTTGTAATATGCAATTGACTTTTGTAGGTAATAGTTACAGGTTGTTGCAATAGGCAACACAATTCCAAACACAATAATACATTGAGCTCAATGGGAACTTTAAGTTATATGCAATTAATTACTTTCAGGATTACTTTTCTAACTCCAGGACTGGATCCTAGATTCAGTCCTGGGACAGTTCTTGGAAACAAGTGAGTAAATTCGGTTAAATTACTGTTGTGATTTTTAAGCAATATTTTGCTATTTTAAAAGTTGACACTTAAAAAAGTTTCTGATCAAATCACCAATGTTATCCTATGGAAGGAAATTCACTTCGCAGGTAAGTGGGGTTATGGGTACTTTTTCTAGGTCAGTGATGGATCCTGGATCCAGCACTAAGGTACCACCTGTAAGCAGTTGAGAAACTGCGTTTAAGTTGTACAGGCGATTTTTAAGGAATATTTATAAGTTTGTAAAATCGACAGAAGAAATTTCATAGAAAAACAGTCAATGGTTCCCTATGGAAGAAAATTCAAGTTATGGAGAAAGTATGTGTCTCCCAGGGTCAGGTTGGTACAGTTGTTACACCCTCAGCGGCACTGGGGCGGCCGGGTGCAGAGTGAATTAGGCCCAATGTTATCCTATGGGAGGAAGGGGGGGGCCTTGGTTGGTGGCTGCTGACTAGCAGGCCACGCGGCTGTGGGAGCTTGGCTCCTGGTCACTTGCTCAGGGCAAATGGTGAAGTAGGTAGGAGTAGAACTTGCACTGCCAGGGCCACTCGGGCGGCTGGGTGCAGGGTGGTTTTGAGCCTTCGGGCGCTCAATGGATTTCAATGGAAAAGCTCAAGGACGAACAAAGGCTGCAAGCTCGGGGACGAAGATTCTTCGGGTGTCACCACCCCTTTGAGAGGTAAGTTGGGTAGTTGGAGGATAGGTAGGTACCCAGGAGTCGGGCACAGGGGGCCTCAGGGCGCCGGGTGCACGGGTGCCTTTTGATGTCGGGAAATCTTATCCTCTGTTGATCGCGGTTGGGGGGGGTCCCTGGTTCTGAGGCTGCAGGCGTCGTCTGGAGCATCGAGGTGGGTCCTTGGGTGCCGGATTCGGGGTCAGTCGCTGGGGGGACGTCCTCGGGGTCATTGTCCACTCCGGCACAGGCCAGGCTTGGCGGGTGCAGAGTGTGCAGGGTTCGCGGTTCCGGGCTGATGCCAGGGGTTAGAAACTTGCTTTGAGCAGAGCCACTGCTCATGGGAGTCCCAGATGCTTAGAGTCACAAGGTAGCCAGGTCCTCCAGGGTTTGTGAGGTTGCTGGCCACAGGGGGTGCCGGGATTTAGCAGGAGCAAGTTCGAGGGTCGAGGGCCAGTAGGGCTGGAGCCAAAGCAGTTGGTGTCTTCCTCTTCTTAGCAGCTGCACGAAGGTCTTCTTTCTTCTTGTTTTTCTATGCCTTTTCGGAATCTGGAATCTGAGGAAGGAAGGTTCAGGGTGCCCCTAAATACTAGATTTAGGGGCGTTACAGGTAGGTAAAGGGCAGGGACCAATGGCTCCCTGCCCTGGGGTGGGTACACCCCCCTATCCTGCCACTCTCCTGTGGGAGGGGGCTGTAGCCTAGTCCTGATTGGGCAGGGCTTCCCATCTTCAAGATGGCGAGAGCCCGGAGATGTGCTTCACCTCGCCTCCCCCACCTGAGGGGTGGGTAGGCAGAGGCTGGCACATCCCCTGTCCTTACTTGGGGTTTCCGGCCAGTCTTCCCGCCAGAGTTGGGGTCAGAACCGGTGGGGGCCAGTTGCTGGGTACAGCAAGCGGCCTGGAGAAGCTCACAAAGGCGGCATGCCTTTGAAGCTTCCCCCTGCCAATCCTGGGGGAGGAGACCCAGCACCTCGCCCAAGATGTGCATTGTTGCAGGCCCAGGAGAGCGGGGGCTCTCCACCCAGGGGTCCAGCAACATGTCTGCTGTATGGCAGCCTAGGCAGACTCTCAGACAAGACATGGATTGTAGTTTAGGTTTCAGGGGGCATCTCTAAGATGCCCTCTGTAGTGCTTTGTACATTAAATCCCACGCTGGCATCCGTGCAGGTTTAATGTGCTGAGACGTTTGATACCAAACTTCTCAGTCTTCAGTGTTGCCATTATGGTGCTGTGGAGTTCGTGTTTGATATACTCTTAAATGGCAGCACTACACTTACAGTGCCCAGGAATGGTCCTGGGTACTGTAGGGGCACAGGGCTCATGCTCCTGTGCCCACACCACTGGCATAGGGCACCCAGCTAGAGGGGTGGCTGATGTATGCCAGGGCAGTGTAGGTTGTGGGCATGGCACACAGGGATATGGGCCATGTCGACTCTTTGTTTTGTCTTGTACCCAGACACTGAGCCTGCAAGGGCAGGGTGTTTGTGTTAGGGTACAGAACCACTAAGGGTGGCACAATAAGTGCTGCAGCCCTTAGAGGCCTTCCCTGGTCACAAGGCCCTGGGTACCGAGGGTACCATTTACCAGGGGCTGACATGTGGCCAGGGTTTCCCAATTTGGGTTTTAGGTTTTTAGGGAAGGAACATAGGCCCTGGGCCCCTGATTGGCAGGAGTCCAGGGCACACGCAGCCAAAGTACATTCAGCAAAAAGTGGGGGCATACTATGCAAGAAAGATGGCACTTTATCACAAGTTACCCTTGGACTCTCTAGTTTCGAACGCTCGCAAGAGAGCTAATTCAGAAACCACAGGTGAAGCCCTTCCTCCTGATAAAGAGTCCAAATTAATTGATGCTTCAGGTAAAAAGGTAGCATCACAAGCAGCTAGTCATTGGCGCATTGCCAAGGCTCAAGCACTATTAGCGAGCTATGACCAAGCTCATTATGATGAGCTCGAGAAGCTCATGGAATTTCTTCCTGATGAGCATAAGTCTAGAGCTAGTGACCTTATTCAAGAGGGTGAACTAATAACTAAAACCGCGATCAGATGTGCACTAGATGCAGCAAACACAGCAGCCCGGGCAGTAAATACTAGCGTACTGCTTTGTAGGCATGCGTGGTTAAGAATTTCAGGATTTGAACCTGAGGTGCAAGCCTCTATTCTTAACTAACCATTTGACAAAAAACACCTCTTTGGTCCAGCTGTTGATAACATCACTGGAAAAAATGAAAAAGCATACTGAGGTTGCATATTCCATGGGGGCCTTACAATCACCTTCCGACAGAGGGTCCTTTCGTCGCTCGTTCTACAGGGGTGGCTCCAAAAATATATCTGCAGAAAACACCTCCTCCTCTTACAAAGGCAACAATCAATCGCCCTCTCCAAGAGGTTACTTTAGAAGTGGATATGGAGGAAACAAAGGGAAGAGGCAGAGGTAATTCAACACGCACTTCCCCTGCAAACACCAATCCGTGACTTCCTTTCCATACCTCCTCATCATTCCACTCCTGTCGGGGGACGACTTTCACAGTTTCTACCTATTTGGAATAAGATTACGTCAGACAAATGGGTTCTACAAATTATCCAATCTGGTTATTGCCTGGAGCTTACAAACACTCCACCAAATATTCCTCCAAGGTCGCACCTCATGTCGCAAGAACATCTTACCCTTCTAAAGCAAGAGATTCTTTCTCTCTTTGTTGCAGAAAGGTGCAATAGAACTGGTCCCTTTACAATACCAAGAAACAGGAGTGTACTCCCTCCACTTTCTAATTCCCAAAAAGGCCGGCTCTCTCAGGCCTATATTAGACCTCAGAGAACTAAAGCTGTACATTCAGTTGGACCATTTTCATAAGGTAACACTCCAACAAGTGCTTCCGCTCCTTCAACAAGGCAACTTTCTCTACACTCTGGATTTAAGGGACGCCTGCTTTCATATTCCAATACATCCTGCACACCGCAAATACCTCAGGTTTGTGGTAGCAGGCCAGCATGATCAATTCAAGGTGCTCCCATTCGGAGTAACAGCACCCAGGGTTTTGACAAAATGCTTAGCAGTGGTCGCAGCCCATCTATGAAGACAACACATTCACGTCTTCCCATACTTAGATGACGGGCTCAAAAAGGCCAGCTTGCACAACAGCTGTCTACGCCACACACAAAAAACTGTGCAATTGCTCCATGAGCTGGGATTCACAGTAAATCTGTCCAAATCCTATCTCCAACCGTCCAACACTCAAGCATATCTAGGATCCACTATAGACACACAAAAAGCTCTAGCATACCCAACAGCGGCCAGGGTCCGGAATATACAAGTACTGCTGTCTCCGTTTCAGCCTCAACACTCTTTAGCAGCTTGTGTGTTCATGCAGTTACTGGGAATGATGGCGTCTTGCATTCTAATAATCCCTTACGCAAGACTTCAAATGCGTCCCCTACAGGAATGCTTAGCAAGTCAGTAGAACCAGGCTCCGGGTCTGTTATCAGATCTAGTGTTGGTAGACGGCCCAACCCATCGCGCTCTGCAGTGGTGGAACACACACAACCTTTTAAAAGGGCGGCCCATCAGCGACCCGGTTCCAGAGATAGTACTAACAGCAGACGCATCACTGACGAGTTGGGGAGCACATCTCCAAACCCACACTATTCAGGGCATATGGAGATTGCAGCAGAAACCACTTCATATAAATCACCTCGAGCTGCTAGCAATAATTTCTGGCACTGAAAGTGTTTCTAGTTCATCTAGTCCGCAAGACTGTCTTGATTCGTACAGACAACATGACAGCGATGTATTGCATACAAAAACGGTGGGACACACTCTCAGCTAGCACAGACCATCTGGAAATGGGCCATACATCACAAAATGCATCTCCTAGCGGAACACCTTCCAGGAGTAAACAATCAGATGACAGATCTGCCCAGTCGTCAGACACAACTAATCCACGAATGGTAACTACACCCTCAAGTTCTCCTCTCATTCTTTCAAACGTGGGGCTTCCCAGACATAGAACTGTTCGCCACACACCGAAACGCAAAATGCCCAAACTTCGCATCCAGGTATCCACACCCATTGTCCTAAGGCAATGCTCTATGGATGAATTGGTCAGGGATATTTGCTTACGCTTTCCCGCCTCTCCTACTCATTCCATTAGTGGTTCGGAAACTCAAACAAACATCCCTGACACTAATCCTAGTTGCTCCCACGTGGGCACGTCAACCCTGGTTCACAACCTTTTTGGAACTGTCACTAGTTCTTCATTAAAAACCACGCCTTACACCCAATCAATGCATAACTCCAGTACTGACTACATCTGTCTCTCTTCAGAGTGCCGGTCATTAAAGCATGTATGGAGGGACTCTAGAGTCATTCCCCCAAGACATCCACCTGTTCCAGTGGTGAATCTCAACATTGTTCTCACCAGGCTAATGGGTCACCCTTCGAACCTTTGCACAAATGTGAACTGCAATTTCTCACTTGGAAGGTAGCTTTTCTCAGAGCTATTACATCAGGAGAGTCGGTGAGCTTCAGGCACTAACTATAGAAGAACCCTTTTTACAGATGCACCAACATAAAGTAGTTCTTCGGACCAATCCAAAATTCCTTCCTAAAGTCATTTCTGCCTTTCATATCAATCCATCTGTTGAGTTACCTGTGTTCTACCCTCAACCAGATTCTGTGGCAGAACGTGCTCTACACGCTTCAGATGTGAAGAGAGCATTACTTTATTACATAGAAAGGACAAAACCTTTCCGTAAGAGAAACCAGCTTTTTGTCGCATACGCTCCACCACATAAAAGCAATCCCATATCAAAATCAGGAATTGCAAGGTGGATAGTCAAATGCATTCAAACGTGCTATGCAAAAGTAAAACTAACATTAACAGTTCCCCCTAGATCACACTCTACTCGCAAATTGAGGGCTTCCATGGCATTCTTAGGAAATATGCCCATAGAAGACATGTGCAAAGCTGCAACATGGTCTACACCTCACACATTCACAAAACACTTTTGTGTAGATGTGTTAGCAAGACAGCAAGCTATAGAGGGCCAAGCAGTTGTATGCACACTATTTCAAACAGATACAGGTAAACCACCGCTTTGGGAGACTGCTCTGTAGCCTATGCACAGCATATGTTCTACAGCTCCTATGCCTAGAACGGAAAATGCTACTTACCCAGTATGCATCTGTTATTGGCATATAGAGCTGTAGAGTCATATGCGCCCACCCGGGTACTTATACCTGTTGCAGTAACATCTTACTTGGATACATGCATTCATGGACATCTCCTTGTACTACACTTGCTAACTCCATTATCGCCCTCTGCGGGGAAAACAATCTAACAATTGAGTCGATGCCCATGCGCACTATCACCGAAAGGAGGAGTCACCTACCTCGTGACTGGAAAGACTTCTTCGAAGAAAAACCAAGTGCAAACATCCGGACCCAACACTAGATGGCGATCTATGCACAGCATATGACTTTACAGCTCTATATGCCAAGAACAGATGCATACTGGGTAAGTAGCATTTTCCCTTCAACATTATGTGAGGAATGCCTATAACCTGTGCATTGAGGATTCCCTGCGCGCTCTCGCTAATTTGTGCACCACTTTTGCTTCTGTTTTTTAACCAGGCATTGTTTCTATATCCTAAAAGAGACCTTGATCTTTTCATCTGTTTCTCTGCGGTGAAAGTTGTTCTTTTGTTTTTGTCCTTCCAGAATCTGTGGCAGATTGCACCGGGTTGCCCTACACCACATTCGACCATTCCAAAGCACATTACTACCGATATGACGAGCACATCTCCCTATGTTTGGAGAAACAGAGGTCAGTGATGATAACTGGGTAATAATGCATTTTAACGCCTATTTATTTTCTCGACATTAACTGTTTGGGAATGATAGCACATGTGCTTCTCCAGCATGAGTTCCTTATCTGATTCGACCCTTGAATTAGCCCTCCATCTCCAGCTTGGACTATGAGGAACTTATAGAATTTAAGCTCTGAGAAATCCTAGATTGTATCGCACCAAGCAAGGCATTTCATGTCTTTTAATGTTCTCTCCGTGCAGGATTTCACACATTTAGGTGTTACTCAATTTTTATACTTTATAGCAGTCTAATTTCGTACAAATTCTTACAGCTTTGTGCAGCTGTAGGTTTACCCTTTTTATTTTAATGATTTTTCAGTAATAAGTTTGCAGAGGCTTACTCGAAATAATGTAGGTTCCTATTAGCTGTGTGTGGAGTGTGATGGGAAGATGTCTGACTGCTGTGGGATTCCTTGTGCTATTACTTTCCCTTGGTAGGTGATTGTTGCTAAATGAAACCCAGTTAAGTGTTTTCTAATTTATATGCAGGCCTCAACACTCTAATAGCGCGGGCCATTTTGAGCCAATTCTCTTCTTTGGCCACTAATGACTATCTCTGGACGTACTCTGTTCTGTTTCCCACCTTTTTGTGGAGTTTTTGGAGGCTCCTGCCTCTTTGACTTGGTTTTCTCTTCTTACTTTAATGTATGGAGCAGTTTCAGAATACGGTGTTAATTTCGAGGAGCCCAATGCCTCTCTAGCCCTCACAGTTCCCGAGATTGCTCTATTTCAATGGTACAGAGCAGTACACTTCATGTTCCATTTACCTCAACGTCAAGTAGGAGCCCCTGACCGGGTGACAGCGTTTACAATGCTGTCTCCACAACGCGGTTCCTTTACAACGCAGTTGTTATAACGACCGCGTTGTTACCGCGCATACCATTACATCGCAAGTCGTTTCAACGACATGCTGTAGGGGGTGCACTGGTGTTCCCTACCTCAACGATTGGCTGATCAAGAGTCCAATGTCGATCAGACACCAAAAAGACAATAAACCTATTACATCAATTGGGTTTCTCAATCAATGCGACAATCACATCTCCAACCATCCCAAACCCAACCTTATCTGGGAACATTACTCCATACCATCTTGGGCACTACTTACCCCAATCCCCAAAGGGTTCTCAATCTCCAGAACCAACTGGACCTTTTTCAGCCACATCTTCACCTACCAGTCTAAACAGTGATGCACACACTAGGAATGATGGCATCTTGCATAACATTAGTACCTCATGCTCGCCTACACATGAGCCCCCTCCATGAGTGCTTAGCATCCCAATGTTCACAAATGGGAGGGAATATAGAAGATCTGGTGTTGGTTTCACCCAAGGTCTATCAGGCTCTATTGTGGTGGAACAATACCCTCATACTAACAGGGAGAGCCTTAAAAGACACAATCCCGCAGACAACCCTCATACTAACCGGGAGAGCCTTAAAAGACCCAATCCCGCAGACAACCCTCATACTAACAGGGAGAGCCTTAAAAGACCCAATCCCGCAGACAACCCTCATACTAACAGGGAGAGCCTTAAAAGACACAATCCCGCAGACAACCCTCATACTAACCGGGAGAGCCTTAAAAGACACAATCCCGCATACGACCCTCATACTAACAGTGAGAGCCTTAAAAGACACAATCCCGCAGACGACCCTCATACTAACCGGGAGAGCCTTAAAAGACCCAATCCCGCAGACAACCCTCATACTAACAGGGAGAGCCTTAAAAGACCCAATCCCGCAGACAACCCTCATACTAACAGGGAGAGCCTTAAAAGACACAATCCCGCAGACAACCCTCATACTAACCGGGAGAGCCTTAAAAGACACAATCCCGCATACGACCCTCATACTAACAGTGAGAGCCTTAAAAGACACAATCCCGCAGACGACCCTCATACTAACAGGGAGAGCCTTAAAAGACACAATCCCGCAGACAACCCTCATACTAACAGGGAGTGCCTTAAAAGACACAATCCCGCAGACAACCCTCATACTAACAGGGAGAGCCTTAAAAGACCCAATCCCGCAGACAACCCTCATACTAACAGTGAGAGCCTTAAAAGACACAATCCCGCAGACGACCCTCATACTAACCGGGAGAGCCTTAAAAGACCCAATCCCGCAGACAACCCTCATACTAACAGGGAGAGCCTTAAAAGACCCAATCCCGCAGACAACCCTCATACTAACAGGGAGAGCCTTAAAAGACACAATCCCGCAGACAACCCTCATACTAACCGGGAGAGCCTTAAAAGACACAATCCCGCATACGACCCTCATACTAACAGTGAGAGCCTTAAAAGACACAATCCCGCAGACGACCCTCATACTAACCGGGAGAGCCTTAAAAGACCCAATCCCGCAGACAACCCTCATACTAACAGGGAGTGCCTTAAAAGACACAATCCCACAGACAACTCTCATACTAACAGGGAGAGCCTTAAAAGACACAATCCCGCAGACAACCGTCATACCCGATGCATCACTTCAGTGATGGGGAGCTCATATGAAGGACATTGTGGTTCAGGGACACTAGACAGCACAACATCAGGTTCTACACATCAACATGTTACAACTACTAGCCATTGCAATGGCTCTCAAAACATTCCTCAAGCTTCGTGGGGAAGACAGTCCTTCTACACACAGACGATGTGACTGCAATGTATTACATTCAGAAACGAGGGAACCCAGTCCATGGAATTATCCCAACTGGCACAAAAGATATGGAAGTGGGCGAACAGTCACAATCTCCACCTCCTACCAAGATACACACCAGGGGAGGAAAAATCAATTGCAGATTTCCTCAGTAGAACACACCAACAGGTTCAGGAGTGGGAAATACACAGTCCGTCACTACAATGATACTTCCATCGGTGGGGAACCTCCACAATAGACCTTTTCATGACAGTGGAAAAGGAAAATGCCAAAGCTTCGCATCCAGACATCCACACCCACAATCCATGGGCAGTGTTCTGTAGGTAAACTGGTCAGGGATATTTGTGTACGCTTTTCCTCTTCTTCCACTCATACCTTCCATGGTCTGGAAACTCAGCCTGACTTAAATACTCTAATTCTGATCGCACCCACCTGGACTCATCAGCCGAGGTACACAACAGCAGTAGAGCTCTCTATACAACCTCACGAGAAGCTACCCAATTATCAACAGCTCAATCTTGCAATCTGGCTCCTGAGATCATAGAATTTGGATACCTCAATCAACCTGACGAATGTATGTCCATTTTAAGAGGCAAGAAGACCTACCACAAGGGGTTGCTATGCAGCAAAATGAAAATGTTCTGTGCATTACTCTACAACACATTAATGCATCTTCGCTAAAAGAGAAACCACTAATATGTTACCTGTTACTCTTACAAAAGTCCCAGTTAGCATACAACTCAGTGCGCTTTTATTTAACGGCTATTGCAGTATATTTACAAAACTGGAAACACCAGTCACTTTTCCGCATTCTTGTAATCAAAGCCTTCATGGAAGGATTGAAGGTATTCCACCACGTACAACTCCAATACCAGCGTAGAATGTAACATGACTTATGAGGTCACCATTTGAACCACTACATAATTGCCAACTACAATTTTTAACATAGAAAGTGGATTTCCTCGTAGCGATAACATCCTTATGTAGCGTCAGCGAAATGCATGCACTCACAATCGAAGGACCTTACTTCCAGTGTTCTCAGACAAAGTACGCCTGTGCACCAACCCAAAGTTTTTATCCAGGGTCATATCTCCCTTTCATTTGAATCAAACTCTGAGTTACTGGCTTTCTTTCCAAAACCAAAAACTGTTGCAGAACGTGCTTTACATACACTAGACATTAAAAGGGCACTTATGTACTATGTAGAACTTACTAAACCCTTCAGAAGAATCAAACCACTTTGTTTCTTTTTCAAATCCAAGTAAAGGAAACGCTATATCCAAAGCACGTATTGCAAGATGGATTGTTAAATGCATCCAAATTTGTTAAGCAAAAAAGACACAATCTCATGCCTAACGCCACCACGTGGAGGGGTGCTGCTTTACATGTGTATTTGCAGCCAACACATACGACTGGATCATGATACTTACCCTTTATGCAGCAGGTATTCGATAATGACAAAATACCTAGAAACGCACCATATTCAACTTCATACATGTAAACGGGAAAACAAAACTTTCTAACAAGGAAATCGTTTGACATGCACAATGCCTCGAGAGGAAGAGACGCAGGACACCGATCATAAAACTGCCTTGAGGAAAAACAACTTGCAGGGTCCAGGTCCAACTCTAGATGGCAGGAGTGTGCATAGCAGGTGAATCGGAAGCAATACACTCTACGAATAGATGCTTGCGGGGTAAGTAACATGTTCCTTTTTTTGCAGTGCCCCTCACTTTTTGCTTGTTATTTGATGCAACCTTGACTGAAGTGTACTGTGTTCATACTAACCAGGTCCCCAGTACCAGGCTTCTTTCCCTAAAAAATGTAAAATTGTTACCCCAATATGAAGAGCCTTTAGCACCCTCTGTAAGTGCCTAGTAAATGGTACCACTGGTACCTAGGGCCTGAGGTTCTAAAGAGGGTCCCTAAGGGTAGCAGCACAAATTGTGCCACCCTAAGGGACCCCTCACTAAGTACATGCAAGACTGCCATTACAGTCTACGTGTCTTGGTACACACAAGTGAAAACACAACATAGTACATCCCTGTGTGCCATGTCCCTGGTACTGCATGTCATATCCGTAAGTCACCCCTACAACAGGCCTGACAGCCCTACGACAGGATGCTGAATATTACAGGTGATGGTATATGTCATGAGCCGTTATGTACCTGTGCTGGTCTGTCCTATTACTGCCAATACTAGTAACCAGGGAAGCCATTTTTAAACATTTGGTGGACACTAGTGAAAACACGTTCCCCAGCTACATGATGGCTTCACTAAATATAGGGATGTTTGGTATTGGTAAACCCACACTGATGCCAGTGTTCTATTTATCAATACATGCACCCAGAGGGTACCTTAGAGGTGCCCCCTGAAAACCTACCAGCTCTGGTGTGCTTGCTGACTGGATTCTACTAGCCTGCCACCCGAGACACTGTTCTGACCTCCTAGGGTGAGAGCCTTTGCTCTCAGGAGACCCATCGCAAAGGCCTGTCCGGGAAGAGGGTGTACCACCCCTCCCACAGGATGACCTGCTGATTAGCCTCCTTGGGCTGGCGAGCTTCAAAGTAGCTGCTGCATTTTGTGAATGTGAATCTGGCTCCCCTCACAGGAGAGGAAGCCACCCCACACTGTCCAGAGCCCCCTTGGCACCTGGACAGGTGGGAAAATTAGCTAGTCAGCTAGGCGTGCCACCTCCAGGCTGCTACCACCTTTAAGGTAGGGTACTGAGAGGTGAACACAATTTTTCAGAAGTAGCCATCTTTAAGATAGTATACCTAGGAATTCTGAAGAAGGGTTATGCCCACTTCCCACAGGAAGTGGTCAAACAGGGGGCATAGTGTCACCAATGGTTAATAGCCAATGGCTACTACTGTACACTCCCTTAATGCCCCTAAATTGAGTATTTATTTAAAGCCCCTGGCACCAGAGAGGCAGATCCTTACGACCTGAGAAGGTGCCCACCCTCCCGCCACATGCATCACAAGCACAAGGCCCGAGTCCACTTGCTGGTTCGGACTGACCGACTGAACTCCTGGCCAGAGCATGCAGCCTCTTTTTGCAGTTTACCAATCTCCATTGAAATACATTGGGCTCCCAATGCTATTTTGCACCGGGCCACCCTCGTGCCACTGGTAGTGTTCTGTTGGTGCTGCCTTGGACCTTGCCCACCACTCCCGGAGATTGGTCTTGTAAGTCGCTCTACTATACATTTTTACAGAACTTGTTTTTAATTCCATAGCTTAACATTGCAGAACTCCACTTTTTCAAGTGAAAAGAATGAAAATTTGAAAACTAACTTACCTGAACGATTTTTCTCTGATTCCTAAACATATATAAAGATACTTGCTATTTTTGTAAATTGGTGTGGATCTCCTTTTTGAGTCATGTTATTTATTAATAATTGTGTTTCTTTTTGCAAATGTCTCGCACTGTTAAGCCTATGGCTGCTTGATTACACTACCCCCTAATAGAGCACTTTGGGATTGCATAGCAAGCCCTGTCCGCCAGGAAGGAAACCCCTGGACTCTTTACATGGTATATCAGATTATTGACATAGCAGATAAAGATCCATCTTCCTACGATTTGCATGAGCTGCAGCGTGTAGGATGGCTTTCAGGAGTGACACCATGGCGTTTGGGGTGAAGTCTTTGCCTCCATCAGTGCTTTGAGGACTAGGGTTTGCACTGTAGTTCCAAAGTCTGTTCTGAGTAGGAGGGGTTTCAGCTTTTTCAGGTGGGAGAGCTTGTGCCTCGCTGTCTTGGTTTTCTTGGCAATCAGTTCCTTGAAAGAGGTTTTTGTCAAAGATAAAAGCACGAGATTTAGGTTTGGGTGTCAAGTGTGGTGGGGGAGTGAATGTTGAGGTTTATGACTACTAGTCTGGCTTTAATCAAAGTTTGCCTTGCGCTGTTGAAGAACAAGAGGAAATCTGTCTAAATGAGTTTGAGGCAGATTCTGAGTCGCTGAGTGTCAGCAGGGTTTCTATGTCGCGGTGGAGGGTTATTGTTATCATTATTAGGAACTTGTATTGCGCACAGCTACCCTGAAGGGTTTTCCGGCGCAAGGCAGACTCAGGTAGGGTGTCCAAGTGTTTTAGATTCAAACAGCCAGGTGTTCAGGCTTTTACAAAAGGTCAGTAAGGAGTTGCAGTTTCTTAGAGCTGCAGGAAAAGAATTTCACAGTTTTGGACAAAGATGCGCTAAAGAGCGGCCTTTCATGCGAGTTAAATGGAACCTTTGTACAATTAACAAAGCTTGATTCGAAGACCTCAAAGAATGAGAAACTGAGGCACATTTCGGTAGATGAAAGAGCATCCTAGCGGCAGTATTTTGAACAATCTGTAGATGATGGACTGCGGTCTTATCGGCTCTGAGGTGCCGCTCATTACCATAATCCACTCTGGATATGATTAATGCTTTAATCACAGTCCTTTCATTCGCTGAGGGAGTTGGCCAGAGTATCTTTTTCAGCCGTCTGAGGACTACAGAACAGGTGGCAGTAACTTAAGTCACCTGTTTCATGTAAAGTTTTTCAATGAGAAAGCCCACATTTTTCACCTTAGCAGATGGGACGGGCAGGGTCCATCAGTATTCCGGCCAGTGTCTGGGGCCCCCAAAGAAAGGCTTTCTTACCCAGGACCATTCAGCTTGAGTGAACTTGTTTATCCATGCGGAAATTCTACTCAAGCCCAGCTTCAGAAGCCACGGGTCATGGTGCCATGCCTATGTTAGAGGGAAGATGATCTGTATGTCATTGGCATAAGAAAACAGGGTAAACCTGCAGCTCTCGAAGTTTGCCAATGAGCTGACGTAGATGTTAAAAAGCAGGGGGCTCAGAACAGAACCTTGTGGGACTCCTGAAGTCCGAGATTGTGGCTTGGTTCTTGCATTAGCCGAAAAGACCTGAAACATAGTCTTTTAGAAAAGAAACAAACCATCCTAAAGCTGAGCCTTCATGGCCTAATTCCTCCAGTCTTTCCACTATGATGGCATGGGACACTGTATCGAATGCCGCTTTCAAATCCAGCAAAATGTGTGCGGCAGTGCCACCCTCATCATGTGCTGTCTTGGGTGTTTATTAACGCCCAATAATGCAGACTCGGTGCTATGGCCAGCCATGAAGCTAGACTGCGCGGGATGGAAACCAATTTGAGACTCAACAAATGCAGTGAACTGGGCATTATCATGCTTTTTCAAGACTTTGGAGAAGACCGGTAGTAGAGAGATAGGCTGGAAGTTCGATAGTTTAGTAGGATCCAGATTATCTTTTTTCAAAAGTAGGACCATGGCGTGCTTCCACCTCTGAGGCATGAACCCCGCCCTCAGCGAACAATTGAGGGGCTCCAATATCATAGTTAAAAAGGTCATGTCCAGTAACCTGAGCTTATCTGGTGATAGAGGTTCCAACAGAGATCCTGATTTAATAGATTGTAAGGCAGCTAGCAAGGATGCCAAATCCAAAAAAGGCCACTTGCTTAATTTGGCATTACACCCTGCCTTAGTTGGCTGATAAGTAGTGTCCACTAAGGGCCAGGTTAGAGTAAGTTGGCATCTGCCTGCAGAGAGTCTCTCGCCAACTGTGAGTCAATGTTTGCCACTTTTTGAATAAAGAAAAGAGCAAACTGATCACATTGGTTCTGGGAAAGACAGGGGTGGGAGAGAGAGTACTAGCATTCGATACTTATTTCATCACCTCAGTGTCTTCTGGCAGTTCTGGGCATTAGTAATTTTTTCTGTGTATCATATGGCACGAGTGGACTTGAAGAGGGTATGGTATTCATTTTTTTTTTTTTTTTTTTTTTTTGTCTTGTCATAATTCTTTATAAAATTTTCACGACATGTACACAAAAGAAGTGCATGCATGGTAATACGTTTTGTCTGTCATTGATGTAACATAGCCACTATACATCAGTGAGGAGGAGCCACAGATGTTTGGCAACTGGATTGTATGAACAGAAAACATTGCTAGCCTAAGAGTGGGGGGTGGGAGAGGAATGACGGGGGAGGGGCATTGGTATGCCTGGGCTGTGGATATAAAATGCTCTTGTATGTTCTGCGCCGCGCTGTGCGGCTCCTACATCTGTGTGGTTGGTCTCTGCGAGCAGATTAGCGCGTGTTGGAATCATTGAGAGCTTTGTAGCTCCCTGGGGGTCAGGGTGCCACATCGGGCGTATTACCCGCGGGGGCACCCTCAGGGTCGCCATTCTCCCTACAGGATCTGGGAAGAGAGGCGGAAGCATCCCGGGGTAAATGGGAATATTAGAGGGCTTGTCTGAGTATGGTGCCATGCATGCGGTGTTAATGCTGCTATGAACAGATCCAGGTTTTGGCGACTCTTAAAAGGCTAGGTACATTGGTACTGGGCTGGGTTGAGCTTCATCAGCAGAAGAGGGGGCCACCGGGGATGGGGAAAGGAGGAGTGTTCCCCCATGTCTCCGCCACTTCCTCCCTGTCGTCCCTTGCTTCTCGCGTCCACTGTGATGAGTACAGGAGGGGTGTGTGAAGGGAGGGGGTAGGTATTGCTGGTGCTATGCTAGTCTCTCTAACCTCAACAGTCCCCATCAGTTTTTGGAGATAGATGTGATGTCCTGTCAGGGTGCCGAGGGGGGGAGGGGGCAAGAGAGAAAGTGAAGGGAGGCAAAAATAATACATGGCTGGGAGAAATGATAATGAGAAATATCAGATCTCCCGGTGACGCAGGCTATAGTACAAGGATGAGGTTAGTGCGTGGGGGGGGGGGGGGGAGGTGGTTTGCAGGAGTGGTAGCCGTGAGGAGTGAGGAGTGTGGGAGGGGAGATAGGGGTTTGCAACTATGTAAAGGTACTGTAGGAGGGATCATGAGGGGGAGGGTTAGGGAAGCTGCAGCGGAATAAATAACTGAGGTGCGATGTCGTAGGTGATATCGATGGATGGCGACTATAGAGTAGGCACTGGTCCTGAGGCGTAGAGAAGCTCCGATCCCCCTGCATGGTGTTGAGGGTCTCCAGCGTTCACCTCAATGTATACGAAGGGTGCCCATGTCTGCAGGAACAGGTCTGATTGGTCCTGCAGATTGTAGATGACTCGTTCGTGGGAGGCCTTTTGGATCATGGCTACCAGCCACAACTCCTGTGCCGGTGCCCTCCACTGATGTAGTATAAAGAGTTTGGCCGTTGCCATTGCCGCGTGAAAGAGGCGGCGTTGGGGTTTCAATAGTTCTGGCGATTGCCGCCAATCATGCAAAAAGATTGCGGGGGAGGGGGGTTGTAGGAAGGTGGATATCTGACTATGGTTACCCCCAACTTTTTGCCTAGTGTCTAGCTGGTTTTTCGACTTAGTTGGCCTGAGATCCTGCCATTCAGGGTCTCAGGCTGTCTGCTCTCTCTTTAAAATGGACTCCATGTACCCTAGGTACATAACCAATTGGTAAGGATCACCTTATTGGACCCTGTACAGTGTACCCTAGGTACCCAGGGCATAGGTGTACCCTGGGCCTACCAGGGGCTGCAGCATGTATTATGCCACCCCTGGCCTGGCCTTCCATTTTGACACAACTGGCTGATCACTCAGCTGGGGCAAGGTCGTGTAAGCACCCCTTGCTTAGGTGTAGTATTCCTATACCTAACTTACATATAGACACATGTGTACCTATCAGTCACTCCTATGGCAGGCCTTGACAATCCTGGAGGCAGAGTGCTTGGTAACATGTGAGATGGTGCTCTAGCATGAGCTGAGCCTGTCTGCAGCTTTCGGAACCTTGTCCTTATAGCTGTTCTATGATATAGCCTACCATATACTCTTAAAGTGCCTTATAATCTTAGACGGTTATGGTAACTATGGTTTGGCTTTATCGAAACATGTCGTGTAAGGTGTCTAACACTGTGGAATAATACCCCCATGCCATTTCTGGACATGAGAATATTATTCCCCCCTTCTAGAGGGAAAGACATGTTAAAATCATACTTCAACTGTTAGCCTCTGACCAAAGCCTCAGCATCACAAAATGGATGCTGCTGCCACGACACCAGTCTGACCTCCTGCAGCTGGGAGTGATCCCAGCCAGGGAGGCCTGGACAATAGGTTTCCTGCTTGGGGAGGTGCTAGCACCTCCCCAGACAGCCTTTAGTGTATTGGGGCAGGGTGGGCTGAAAGGAATGAGACATGCCTGGGGCACACAAGGTGTTCCTTGCATAGTCCAGTTCAAACCGGCGCTGGGGCACTCCAGCCCCAGCTCTGGCGCGAAACTGGACAAAGGGAAGTGGGTGTAACCACCCCCTCCCAGGTCCCACCCATAAGGCGTGACCTAGCAGGTATCCCAGCCCCCCAGATTAGTATAAGAGTGGGAGTTGGGCCTCAAGAGATTAGATTATCCTGAACCTGCAAAACTGAACAGAAACTCTGGACCTTCGACATTCGACGAAAGAAGAAGACTGAAGAATCTCCCTTGTAGCCAAGGAGTGGCTACCCTGTGCAAACAGGCACCATCAAGAGACTACCCTTTGCTTTGCCCACGTTCTACGAGGAACCGACTGCAGAGCCTGACCAGAGCCTTGACTTCCAGACTTCTCCGACCCTGATCCACATCTACAGCAGAGCTGAGATCCGTGGAGGCGACGAGCGACGTGGGACCGGCTACCTGGAAAAAGTGTCTAGTAACTTAAAGCGCAGCTTCTGAGGTACCCTCGAAGTTGTGCACCGGGGATTGAGAAGCCCCAACCCCAAGCACCATCTGCACCGAAGATCAGCCCCCCACACTCCACGAGTCCCGCGTGGGGCCCTTCAGCATTTTCCTGCTTGCCGCGTCTGTCCGGTTGCTTGCCCGCTGGCTAGTGGCCTTTGTGACGACGCACCCTGAAATCTTCTGCGCTGGTTTGGCTCCTCCAGACTGGCTCCCGCTTCTCTGCAAAGAAGAAGCACCCCAGACCTTCCTGGTCTGCACCAGAAGCAAGTCCTTCGTTCTTCGTGGGTTCCGCTTGCCAAGGCTTGGTGAGTCCTAGTCCAACTTCGCCGCCGCCGACAGCAAGAGCCTTCGTGGGACAGCTCGCCTCCTGGTCCTGGTCGTCCTCGACGCTTCCTGGTCCTCCTGGCTGCAGCGACAAGCTTCACCTTCACCTGCAATCTTCACGACATCGCCTGGTTCCTTCCTGGTTCCACGTGGTCACTGGCTAGTGACCTTGACTCTGTCCCTTCTGCTTGCAGGTTTCTTCTCTTCTTGATCCCAGCCTTGGGATCCACCGGACACTCTTCACTGACTGCCTGTCAGCATCTTTCTTCAGGCATCCATAGGAGTCGACGACGAAAACGACGCATCTTCACCCCTATGCACCCGCAGCCTGTGGGCTAGGTAACTTGGGTACTCCGGTGCTCATCAGGATAGTGACTATCCTAGTGTCTAGTTTTCAAGTCTCAACTTCCTAGCTACTCCGGAAGTGTCCTAAATCTACCGTTTTCTAAACTGTACTATTGCTATTGACTTTTACGCATTACGCGTGAGTGTTTCCACTCTGCACACGAATCCCGTGGGCCTCCCACTTCCTAACTAACGCTAGTGTAGTGTAGCCCCAGCGATTCCCTAGGCCTAGGCCTATTCTATTTCCGTGACAGTGGTTCTTATACCACTTACTTAGTATATGGTTTGCGTGGCCCCTAGGGCCTAACTGTATTACTTACCTGTGTGACTTAATGTATGCTTAAATAAGACTGTGTTGTACTTACCTCTAATCTCATAAAGAGTGCTGAGGGTTTGACTAGAATAAATACACTTTATTTTATATATATATCTGTTGTGGTGTCCTTTCATTTGGTATTCAAGGGATTATATATGGTATCACAGCTGGCTTCACATGCCATTCAGAGTTTAGCCTAAGACTGCTCTTGTCCATGCTACCACTAGGATAGCTGGTCTATAAGGTTGACTTTACAACCAATCACCATAAGGGTATTTGGACTGATATAAGGTGTACACTAGAACTAGTGACATCATACATCAGGCCAACTTCTCACAGGGGTGTAAGTGAAAAGTTGTTGAGACGCTTAGGGCCCTGAAGGACTGCACTGTGAGGGGCATTCTCATATGACATGTGTTGTGTCAACGGGTTTTTGTGCACTTCCAGCAGTCGGCATGCAGGAGTAGGCCTGATCTGTGCAGTTTTGTGGATGTCCAGTACCAATCTTGTAGGACTTTGAAGAGACAAAATTTTAGTCGTGCCTCTCTGGTGCCCCTGTCTAGGACTTCTAGAATGTCTGCCCATTCGTCTTCCTCATATGAGACTGTTAAATGCGATTGCCACCTGACACAGAGTCAGCGACCGGGGTTGCGAGAAGAGATGGGACGAGAACACCCCTTAGTGTTTCCCCCATGTAGAGAGGTATAGTACCAACGGCGACGTGGGCAGGGACCACGGATAGGGTCCCAGGCACTGCCTCAGGCAGTGCTGCAGTTGTGTATATTTCCAGTGCTGCATCGCGGGAAGGCCAAACTCCTCTCCTAGTTATGTTATGTTATGTTAAGTGCACTTATTACGTGCGCAGATACTCCAAGGAGTGTCCTGGCGCGGCTCAAGAGAAGGCAAACAATAACCAAGCCTTAAGAAAAAAGATGCGTTTTTAGCAGTTTTTTAAAGACACCAATGTCTTCAACAGTGCGGAGTGAAAGGGGGAGCGCATTCCAAGCGCGGCACGCAAACACGACCAGAGAAGCGCCGCCTAACCGATGGCGCTGGAAGCCAGGAATCTTCATCAGCCTAAGGGATGAGGACCGCAAGGATCTCCCCGGCACATAAAACGAAAAGCGTTTCTGCAAGTAGCCGGGGCCTTGCCCATGCAGAGCGCGATGGGCTATGGTAAGAGATTTGCACTAGCGTTTTCAGGAAACCATTGCTGAGAAGCTAATCGAGTGAATCTATGCCCGCCGCCTGCTATGTGGACCACAACAGTTCCCTTCCGCATATGCGTATAGCGGCATTCTCCCACAGGAGAGCTTTCTCATGTACCCAAGGGTGGGAGCCCATTAGCCGGAGTGCTTGGTGCCAGGCCTTGCACATGGCGGATAGTATCAGGTGGGTGGTGTGCCGTGCCTGGGGCCTCGTCACATATAGGGTGGATAGCCCTGTCTCAGCCGAAAGCAGATGTTGCTCTAGGGGCACCCATTGTGGCGTGTCCGGGGTCTCTGGCAGTAGGTATGCAAGCTGGGAGAGGTGCAGGGCCAGGGCGTAGTGTTTTACCGAGGGTAGGCCCAGTCCCCCTCTGGTGCGGCGAGCTTGCAGCTTGGACAAAGCTATGCGGGCTTTTCAGGAGCCCCTTACGAACGATCTGATCCCAGAGTCTATCTGTCGCAGGGTGGTGAGGAATATCTGCATGAGGATCATCCCAAGTGTGTATTTGGAGCGCAGGACCATTACCGTGCGGACAGCCTGCAATCTGCCCCACATGGAGCGCCCAAGCACCTTCCAGTTCTGTCGTGCTGCATCGGAATTGTCAGTGGATTTAGGTTGTCTGGGATCATTCCTGCCAGGCCTTTGTTCTATAAGATACCAAGATATTTAAGTTGCGAGTGTTGCCAGTGGAACGGGAAGCCATGGATAGCTGCCTTCGTGGTCCAGTCTGAAATGGGAAGTGCTTCGCTCTTATCCCAGTTGATTTTATACCCAGAGAAGGAGGAAAAGTCAATGATTTGGAGCAGAGATGGTTGTGATCGGCGCAGGTCCATAAGGGTTAGCAAAATGTTGTCCGCGTAGAGGTACAGGTTGCATTCGCCCACCGGGAGGCGTATGCCTATGATGTTGGCCGAATTGCACATTGTGGCGGCCAGGGGCTCCATGGCCAGGATGATGGGGAGTGGGGACAGGGGGCATCCTTGGCGGGTTCCTCTGCGGTTTGGAAAGGGATCGGATAGGAATCCCCTCCAGTTCACCTGTGCGGTAGGGTTGCCATATAGCAGGCGCACCTAGGCGATGAATTTGTCGCCGAGGCCAAAGTGTTCTAACATTTGAAATAGGTAACCCCATTCAATGCGATCGAACGCCTTCTCCGCGTCGAATGAGAGAGCAAGCGCATCCGAGGGGAGGTCTTGGCTGTCCAGAGTGTGTGTGTGTGAGTGCGCAGATGGTTTCTAGGAGGAACGGCCCAGCATGAAGCCCACCTGTGAGGTGTGCACCAGTGAGGGGAGAACTTTTCGAGGGCGGGACGCCAGGAGGCTGGCCAGGATTTTAATGCCTCAATTTAACAGTGAAAGGGTCCGGTAGCTGCAGCATAGCAGGGGGTCCTTCCCGGGTTTAGGCAAGACCACTATCACAGCGCTGTTGGAAAGGAGACCCAGGGAAGACGTCTGTTCTGCTTCACAGAATGCTGCCTGTAGTGTACGAACTACCTGCTCAGCGGCAGAATTCTGCTGGGAAGCCATCTTCTCCAGGGCCTTGTGGTGGGGTATTTTCGCTATTGCTGGTGCCATCTCTTCCTTGCTAAACTCCCTGTCCAGCAGCTCTCTGCCCTTATCAGAGAGGAGGGGGAGTTTTGCCTCCTGTAGAAAGGTGGTCAATTTGTCTGCCCCAGCAGGTTGCCCTGGGGTAGAGAGGACCATGTAAAATGAAGCAAATTCATTGATGTCCTGGGGGCGGGTGAGGGTCTGACCCGACACCGACGGTATGGCCATAGCCGTTTCGCGCTGGCGTAGCTGTGCTGCAAGCAACATTCCCGCCGTGTCCCCTTGCTCATAGTGTCTCCCCTTCATCCTCTGCAGGGCGTACCCCGCTTTGGAGGTGAAGAGGCTATTTAAGGCCTTCCATCCTTCTCTAGAGATTTGTGTTGTTGTGGGGAGGGATGTGTGGAGTATAAGCGGGTATATGTCCTAATGTTGGTTTCCAGCATCTTTTGCTGGGCTATATTTTGTCTGTTGGCTTGTGCTGCGTCTCGCATGAGTTGGCCACGTATGGTGGCATTTGCTGCGGCGCATAGGGTCCTGCGAGATTCCGCGGTTGACAAGGAGATAGTCTTTGAGATGTGTCTGTAATTGGGATTTGCCGGTGGGGGTCCGATGGCGCTGGATGTTCATCCGCGATGGCTTGCAGCCCGGACTGGCCAGCCCCAGTTCCAGGGAGACGAGAACCGGAGAGTAATCCGAGAGGGCCGCCTCCTGGAGTTGGACAACTCTGTGGGAAATGAGGAAGTAGTCCAGCTGAGAAAGCGTGCTGTGCTTCGGTGAGGTAAATGTATAGTTGTGTCTGTGGGGTGACTCAGACGCCAGTGGTCCATCAGGCCATTATCTAGCATCACATCCTCCATCAGAGCTCCGTCCTCTGCAATGTTCTTATCCGTGTTCCCGTACTATCCAGAACCATGTCCCTCTAGGTTTCAACCCCCCCCCCCCCCCGGTGTTTTATTAGCTTAATATTACAAGCAGAGTTCAGTTTGCATTTTGCACGCACTTGAATGCCTAGTGCCTTGTGGATGCAAAACAAGTATATTTAAGAATCTGAATTTATCCACATAAAGACAAAAGTCTTAGCTTTGCAAATGCATATCGTCCATCAGGATGCGTCCAAGTTTTAGTCGCCATCACCGGAAGAGATTTCTGAAGGAGAATTGCCACCTGGCATTTTCGTGTGGGCTGTACGTCCCCGGTGCCTCCACTCTGTAGACTGATGTGGATCACTTTCCCCACCTAGTCCCTGCGACTGCAGGTAAGTGAGTATTTTTTTCCGTTTTATGTAGTGTGTGAGGCCAAGGACATTCCAAGTTATAGCGCGCAAGGGGTGCGAGGGGCTCATGGTGCAGGGTCGCGACAAGTAGGGGGGTTCCGGGGATGTGTATCAAAGGTTCTCGAGGGGAAAAAAGTGTGGTAAAGTGGTCCTGAGGGAGACCCCAATCTTATGGGGCCAGCAGTGGCCGATATGTCAGGGTGGGTGGGGAGAGTGGAGGGAGGAAGGTGAGGTGTCCGGATGAGAGACCTGTGAGGGTCTGTGAAAGGGGGGGGGGGAGGAAAAAATATAAAAGACCTGTACAAAAAGAGGGGGTGAAGGGGCATAAAGGTTATGGAAAGAGAAGAAACGCAGATTCTGAGAGGGGGTTTTACAGAGGGGAGAAGTTACCGGTATTGGGTAACCCCCTGGCACCCCCTTGTGAATATGGCAGCACGTAGGTTACTCCCCATGGGAACAATATCGGTGCCAAATTCAAAACCAGCAGCACGGCCGGTATGAAGGAGGGGGCGTAGGGTGCGGGTGCATGGCCGGGTACAAGCAGGTGTTATTGCTAATCATGGTTACCAGCAAAGCACAACACAGGTAACATAGTTAGAACAAAAGGAATATCGCCGATAAGTGGTGCATGCAGCATGTATAACTTGCACAACGTTCTATTAGCCAATACAGTATAAACTATACTCCGCTGTCCGACGTCTGGCTGCCTGATCGTGCAGGTACATGTTCAGATATATGAGGAGGCCAATCAGCCTGGACTGTCTTCTCCGGGCCCTCTCCACCCTCGTCAGCCTCCTTTGTGGGCTTCAGCGGGGAACAGTATTTGTCTCTCTTGTGTATGCAGGCAGCCACAGTTTGGAGGGCGGAGGCCTTGTCATTGTGAGTGCGGGCTATCATCTCCTGGTCTCTGCCTTGGTTCCATGCTCTGCTGGTGTTCTGTCTCCTGCCGTCTGATGATTGAGAGGGGGTGGGTGAGTGAGATTGTTCAGGGTCCCCGTGTTGAGTCGCTATAGCCTGTATAAAAATCCTTGGAGTTGACATCCCTCCGTATTTGATGTTTAACTGACGTAGTCTGGGCTTTACGGGGAGGAAGGCCTTGTGGCGTTCATTAGTCTCTTTAGAAAAATCTGCGGCCATTCGGATGCTGTGACCATCATGGATGAACGACCCTTGGGCACGCGCTGTGGCCAGTATTTGCAGCGTCTGTTCATGGCGTAGAAAGCAGGCAATGATCAGGCGCGTGTTGGAGTCCTTGCGCGAGGGACCTATACGATGAACACGCTCTATCCCCAGTGGAGGGTCAAAGGTGGCCCCAATAGGTTTCGGAGAGTTCCTTTCAGGAATATACCGGCATTTGGGCCCCTCAATTGACTCAGGAAAGCCAAAATAGCGGACTTAGTCCCTTCGGCTGCGGTCATCCAAATTGACTAACTACGTAGGAAGAGGAGCTCCTAGTCCCTATCTTGTAGGGTGTCGAGACGTCTCTCCACTGCTGTCAGTCTCTGGTGCAAGCCCTCAGCCCGTGCATGGAACCCAGCTCTGTCCGCTCGGATCGATTTAGCTTTGTCCGCTAGCTTGGATATGTTGAAATCCATTCCTTCCAGCCGTCGGCTGACTGAGATTTCCTGAAGGATGCTGTCCATAGTCACGCCTGGCTCAGGGGCTGTTGGAGGTGTATAGGGACTGCTCACTAGGGGAGGGGGGTGTGTCATCTTTGTGGCCATAGTACGTGGTTGCTTGAGCGCCTCTGTAAATAGGAGCTTTCTGGAGGGCTTACTTCCGTGCTTCGTCATGGACATTTGCGGCGTGTTTCAACAAGGGGCCCAATGCTGCTGTGTAAGGTCACTCAGTGGCAGGCCAGAGGGGGCCAACAGGTGGGACAGCCAGGGCGGTTGTTCCTCAATGGTCCATGTATGTGGGTTGAAAGTTGGTGCCTTCCTCGCCACTCATGTTAGAGGGTATTTCTTAGGGCACCCCGGATGAGTCTGGCGGGGGGGTGGGGTTCTGCGGTCTGATGTTACTGGCCAAGCTGAAGGTGGGGGTGTGTATCCCAGAGGGCGGCAGTTGAGGGGCTTCTTCGTCTGCCTCTCAGCCCGTTGTGTTGACTGTGGTGGGTTATCACTGAAGGAGAGGAGCGGGCGGCGGACAGCAAACCTCAGAAACCCAGCGCCACGCAAGGATCCGGCTCAGCGCTGTGGGGGTAAGGAGGAGTCCAAGGACAAGATGAGGCCGGTCATCCAGCGTGCAGTGGAGGGGGGGCCCTGTAGTACAAGGGGAAAGGATGAGAAGGGTAGCAGTTC
Organism: Triturus cristatus; assembly: GCF_964204655.1. Taxonomy (NCBI): domain Eukaryota; kingdom Metazoa; phylum Chordata; class Amphibia; order Caudata; family Salamandridae; genus Triturus; species Triturus cristatus. Next base: position 1,235,745,844 of record NC_140582.1, read on the forward strand.
CCCTTGCACCCCTATGTCCGACTTCACCTACTGCCGTGCTTCTTGGGCCTTAGCAGGAGTCGGCAGGCAGTAGAGGGCCCCCGGGTTTTGGCGCGCTCCCTCTCTTCAGCATGCCCCATCGTCGTAGAGGGGAATGGAGGTGTTTTGGGGCTTTTTGCCATCCGGAGGGATGGGAGCATTCTCCCTGTGCCCTTGCTGTGGCGTTTTTAGTAGCACATGAGTGGTGCGGGTCCTCCGGTGAAGAGGGAGGCCCAAAGAAGGCAATACACTTCCCCGTGGCAGTGGGGGTCCGGATGCGGCGGTGTATTCAGGGGTGTCCCACGGTAGGCCCCCGAGGGGAGGAGGGCACTCCCTCCTGTGCTTGCCGGTCTGCCGTGAGCATGTGGCAGGCACCCAGCAGGGTGCGAAGATCAGGCTGGGCCCAGCGAAGCCGCATTCTGGCAATGAAGGGCTGGGCAGCAAAGCAAGGCCGGGGCTTCAGTAACTCCTCAAGCCCCAGCATCCTTCCCTCGCCCGATTCTTACCGCGCGGCGCCTGCCAGCTGCAGTTTGTGGTCTGTGGCTATCCGAGGTGTCTGCCTCAGCCACTGCCCCCACTCGGAGACTCCCTCGAAGCAGAGCTCTCCGTTCAGGCGGCCATCCTCGTGCGTGGCCAGACCACGCCCCTCATGATATCCTTTTGATGACTCCCTATATTTGCTAATGGCCTCTTCAGTGTACAACTTCCTCCAGCGTCTTTCTAACGCCTTGCAGTGTTTTCCTTTCTAGTGTCAGTGTGTCAGTGTTCAAGGGGGCTTGAGGGTGAATTGTGCCCGCACGATTGGTAGTAGTTGGCAGGGTAACATCAATAGCCTCCGAGAGCCAATGATGTATCCTAGCCTGATTCAGATCAATCTGTTGTAAAATAGGCTTGCTACTGAGCAACTGCTTATTCAGCGCTGAGATGTTGAGTTTGGATCAATTCCTAAACTCCAATTTCGAGTTGGACCATGCTGTGTGAAGATGAAAAGGAACGCTAACCTTAAAAGGTACAGCAAAATGGTCAGACCAGCGAAGCAGAAAAGGAGGGTCTATCATCAGATCCTTTACTATTAGAATAGATGGGGTCAAAAGATGCCCAGCAACATGAGTGGTCATTGAATTGAAAAGTGCCAAATTAAGTACGCCCAAGTCCTCAATAAAAGGATTGTGAGAAAATAGATCCTTGGGGGCACACAGTAGAAGATGGAGATTTTCTGAAATCTTGACAGTCACACCTGGGGTAATAGAGGATTGTTGGTGAGGTAGGAGAGACATTGCAGCAGAATGTTTTTGGGTGAAACTCACGCATGTTCCTGGAAGGTTGATCAGTGCTCTGCAGCCTACTTCGTTGAGGTCCATTGAGTGGAATTACAAGGCAGGGTAATTTTTTTGTTTTTGTGTTGGAGAATGTTGACTACTTTTGTGGCGTCTGTCTTTGTGGAGGGCTGTTCATGGTGATTTGTCTTTGTAGGATGGCAACAGCTTTCTTAATTTTCTGTTCGGTGAAGCAGAAATTAGTAATCGGATGGTATCTGGTGAGGTAGCTTTGGTCCAGGGTGTTTTATTCAGAAGCACAGAGGTTGGAAAGTTATGTTTTAATTGTTTTATTTAGCTCATCTGTAAAGTGTAGTATTAGTCTGCCTAATGTAATAGCCAATATGTACAACAAAAGAATGTGAGAAACATCTGCTTGATATTCTGGCAGTGAACAGAAACTGCTGGTAGATATATTCATAGTATTCGACAAATAGTCATTCAGCAATTTACAGTAGCAGCTAATGAGTTCAGAGAGTATCTATTTCCAATTTAAGATGTATAGTTTAAAAATGTGAGTTTTTAGTGTCCTCTTGAGAGGGGATAGTTCCAGAGATTGGCTGCTGTTGAGATGAAGGATTGTTTCCATGATAGTTTGGGAGGCCCCGAATTTGGAAGCCTATAAAAGTGATGGGGGTTTTACTTCTCTGCATTCATTGGCCAACAGCAAGAGCGAGTGGTAGTAGATACTGCGGATTGTTTGCACATTGCGATTGTCCGCTGTGTATGTGTGACGCCAAACAATATAATACTTGATGCTAGTGGTAGCCAGTGATTCTCTCGTAAGATAGGGGAGATATGGTTGAACTTTTTATGGTTTGTAATTAGTTTGGTTTTGAAATAAGAGACTGCCTTAATGGGTACTAGTGGGAAGTGTGGTGTTCGAGCCAGAATATGGTCTCCTAAGTGTAGACAGGAGATGGTCATGGCTGTTTTTAGCTAGTTTGGGGGTCAGCAGTATTTATGTTATTTGGTAAATGTTAGTAGCCATTTGCTGACTGAACCAGTTTGTGGGGTATTTTGTGATTAGTGGGAAGGGGAGAAGCCTTTATTTTGAAATGTTTGCTCAACTGTGTTTTTTGTGTTTGGGGGCTACAAGACTATATGATTTTTTTGTGTGGGTTCATCATCAAAAGCTTGTTAGACACCCGATTTTCAGTAGTTTTTGGAGGCAGGTTTGAAGGGGAGGATGTTGGGAATCAATTATATTTTTAGGTTAAGCTATATATCATATTATTTATGTATTTTGGCTCCTGAGTCAGTCACTTGTGTTAATAAGGGTTCCAGATGCAAGTGCCGCTGGTGGTGTATATTTGGTGTAACTTTTTGCCACCGACACCCCCCCCCCCCCCCTGCTGTGCTTAACTTTACCCCCAAAGCTTGGCCTCTGCAACCAATTTACTTACCTGCAAGCAGTGTGACTTCGAGCACCCCCACACTCCATTGAAATGCATTGGGCCGAACTCCGATTTTGGCCTCTGCACCCGGCTGCCCCTGTGCTGCTGGTGGTGCAGTTTTGGTACTTACCTGACCCTTGCCCCTTGCTGACCTTTGGTCCCGAAGACTGTAATTGTAAGTGTGATACTTACCTGTTTAACCGCTATATTGTTTTCTGTATAGGATAACATTGAACTGTTCAGAAATTGTTCCAAATGTCGGCTTTTGAAAGTGAAAAGCATTTTTATTTAAAAATGTATTTGCCTAATTGATAAGATTTTGGTCTTAAAATAAAGTACAAACAAAGTATATTTTCTAAAATTGATGTAGATCTTGTTTTTGAGTCGATTGTCCATTATTGGTCAATATTGTGCAATAATGTCTTACACTTGTCTGTGTTAGGCCTATGACTGTTCACCCACACTACCACTAATAGAGCACTTTGGGTTTTACATTGAGCCATGTACATGTTTGGGGAACCCATGCACACTGTGCATGGTATACCCACCTAGTGGCATACCATATACAGAGCCAGCCACCTACACCCACCTTGTAGAAGTATTGATGCCTGCCTGCGTCTGTCCTGCATAGTGTCCACCTTGTAGAAGTATTGATACTTGGCTGCTAAGGTCCTGGGTGGTGCCCACCTTTTAGAAGTATTAATGCCTGCCTGCTACAGCCCTGCATGGTGCCCACCTTGTAGAAGTATTGTTACTTGGCTGCTATGGTCCTGGGTGGTGCCTGCCTTGTAGAATTATTGATTCCTGCTTGCGTCTGTCCTGCATGGTGCCCACCTTGGAGACCTATTGATACCAGCCTGCTACGGTCCTTCATGGTTTCCACCTTGGAGAAGTATTGATACCAGCCTGCTACGGTCCTGCATGATGCTCACCCTTGAGAAGTATTGATACCAGCCTGCAACGGTCCTGCATGGTGCTCACCCTTGAGGTATTGATACCAGCCTGCTACGGTCCTGCATGATGCTCACCCTTGAGAAGTATTGATACCAGCCTGCAACGGTCCTGCATGGTGCTCACCCTTGAAGTATTGATACCAGCCTGCTACGGTCCTGCATGGTGCTCACTCTGGAGAAGTATTGATACCAGCCTGCTACGGTCCTGCATGGTGCTCACCTTGGAGAAGTATTGATACCAGCCTTCTACGGTCCTGCATGATGCTCACCTTGGAGAAGTATTGATACCAGCCTGCTATGCTCCTGCATGGTGCTCACCTTGGAGAAGTATATTGATACCAGCCTGCTACGGTGCTGCATGGTGCTTACCTTGACGAAGTATTGATACCTGGCTACTACTGCTCTGCATGGTGCCCACCTTGGAGACGTATTGATACCAGCCTGCTACGGTCCTGCATGGTGCTCACCTTGGAGAAGTATTGGTACCTGGCTTCTAGGCTCCTGCATGGTGCTCACCTTGGAGAAGTATATTGATACCAGCCTGCTACGGTGCTGCATGGTGCTTACCTTGACGAAGTATTGATACCTGGCTACTACTGCTCTGCATGGTGCCCACCTTGGAGACGTATTGATACCAGCCTGCTACGGTCATGCATGGTGCTCACCTTGGAGAAGTATTGATACCTGGCTGCTACTGCTCTGCATGGTGCTCACCTTGGAAAAGTATATTGATACAAGCCTGCTACGGTCATGCATGGTGCTCACCTTGGAGAAGTGGAGAAGTGTGGCTCAATGGTTAGAGCGGCAGACCCTGATGCAGTGGTCCGGCCCGCGACCAGGGTTCAATTTCTGCCTCGGCGGGTCTTGGCCTTAATTTCCTCGGACCTGATATTTCTCGCCTCGGTGCCTAGTCTAATCATGGGTCCCACTCTGCAACTCTGGGCAATAGCTTGCTTAATCTCCCCAACGGCCCCAACAGCGCAGGAGATGCCTGGCTGCACCTTGGGGGTGCCCAGGAGTGGACACTTCACAGGGAAAGCCAGGATGGGTTGCTCTGCGGTATAAGTACAGCGCCGGGACACCTCCGTTGGTAGGTAGGTGCGCGCTTTACAAATGCCAGATTATTATTATTAAGTATTGATACCTGGCTGCTACTGCTCTGCTACCTTGGAGAAGTATTGATACCAGCCTGCTACGGCCCTACATGGTGCTCCTCTTGGAGAAGTATTGATACCAGCCTGCTACGGTCCTGCATGTTTTCCACCTTTGAGAAGTATTGATACCAGACTGCTATGGTCCTGCATGATGCTCACCTTGGAGAAGTATTGATACCAGCCTGCTATGGTCCTGCATGATGCTCACTTTGGAGAGGTATTGATACCAGCCTGCTACGGTCTTGCATGGTGCTCACCTTGGAGAAGTATTCATACCTGGCTGCTATGGTCCTGCATGGTGCTCACCTTGGAGACGTATTGATACCAGCCTGCTACGGTCCTGCATGATTTCCACCATCGAAGTATTGATACCAGCCTGCTACGGTCCTGCATGATTTCCACCATCGAGAAGTATTGATACCAGCCTGCTACGGTCCAGCATGGTGCTCACCCTGGAGAAGTATAGATACCAGCCTGCTACGGTCCTGCATGGTGCTCAACTTGGAGAAGTATTGATACCAGCCTTCTACGGTCCTGCATGGTGCTCAACTTGGAGAAGTATTGATACCAGCCTGCTACGGTCCTGCATGATGCTCACCCTTGAAGTATTGATACCAGCCTGCTACGGTCCTGCATGGTGCTCCCCTTGGAGAAATATTGATACCAGCCTGCTATGGTCCTGCATGTTTTCCACCTTGGAGAAGTATTGATACCAGCCTGCTACGGTCCTGCATGTCTTCCACCTTGGAGAAGTATTGTTACCCCAGTATTGGAACTTTCATAGATTCTCATGCTTTGTATCATTCCCCGACGTCGGAATGGGAGCCTCGGTAAACAAAAACAAACAAAAAAATATATAAATATATATATATCTATATATATATATCTATATATATATATATATATATATATATATATATCTATATATATATATCTATATCCATAGAAACAAAAGAGAAAAATAGGCCTAGGCCTCATCTCCTTTTGTAGTATATCACCCTCTTTGTGCAAAAGAGCCCAAACTTTTGCCAGGACCAATCAGCACAGCCTCACCCTCTGGAACCTTCCTGAGAGAGCTCAGAGCCTCAGATTTTTCTACCGCACGTTGTGCTAGGGAGTCTCCACTGAGCTCTGCTCAGTTTCTCAGAACTTTACTATTAGACATCTTTATTTGCCATCTTTTGTGACATAATGTTCGAAAAGGAGAAGAAAGCCTTATTCAGACCTTGTGCTTCTTGTGGGAAGAAGAGACTGTTTGTGGAAGATAAGCATGAAAACTGCATATACTGCCTATACCCGGAACACAAGGCCACAGACTGTAAAAATTGTCGGACCTTCTCTACCAAAACCTTGAGAGACAGAGGGTCGGTTGCTGACGTGGCTGCAGAAGTTAAAGACCAGGACGGAGGTTCTCTCTTCGGATGAGGAGGATTCAATCTCTGGTACCTCCTCCAGGACATCTAGGAAGAGGGGTAGGTCATCTCCCTCCACCTCTGCGGAACCCCCTCTCAAAGCCCCTCACGGGATCTCTGAAAGGTCTGAGGAGGCTGGTCCCATGAAATCTCCTCACGGAAGTGTAAAGGAGAGGCAGGGACGGGCTGCTGGTGTGGACGTAGCCCTTAGGGACAAGGAGGTTGCAACATCTTCTCCTCCATCCCAAAAGGAGAAACCTGTGAAGAAACATGCTGCAGGAACTCCTCAGACAGTTCCAGTGAAGAAACAGGGCCCGTCGACGCTGGCTAAAGCAGGTACGTCGACGACGATCTCCATAGTTAAGACTGTTTCCATGGGGTCGTCGACGGGACAATCGACGATATCTACTTCATCGTCTACGACGGCTTCTTTCTCGTCTTCGACGGCGGTGTTGACGACGAAGACCACATCGACGATGACGACGACGAGTTTGTCGATGTTGATGACGACGAGTTCGTCGACGAGACCGTCGACGGTTGCCCCGTCGACGATGAAACATGCTCTGTCGACGAAGAAGAAGATTCCATCGACTACCTTACCGTCGACGACGATTCCGGTATCGTCGGCGTCCTCATCGTCGACGACAATTCTCGCCCCGTCGACGACAGTTACCCTTCAGTCAACGATGTCGTCGTCTAGTTCGTCGAAGCATGGAATCCCTTTGCCAACGACTCCATCGACGGGACCGTCGACGACGAAGAATTCGGGATTTGCCATCCAGAGGTTAAAAATTACGCCGGACATGACTTCCCCTAGGCGGGTCACGCCTTTGCCACCATCCATGCTTCTCGATGACTCGGAGGAGGAGGAAGAGGATGGGCAGTATGGGGACGCCTACAGCCCTTCAGACCTGAATGTGAAACAGCAGGACACGGATACTGAGGACTTTTATGGTCCAGAGGTGCAGGAGGGGCGACAAAGCTTTTCACAGGAAATACAACCTCTCTGAGGCAGGATATGATAGCCTTGCCAGTGGCTTTAGTGACGGATTTGCAAATGATGCTGCAAGACTATAAAGCTCGTTTTCCGTCATTACCAGACCTCACACCGGTGCGTCCTTCTACGTCTGTGGTGCCACGAGACATGGCAATGGATTTGCCACCTCTGCCTAAGGACATACCTCGTACCACTTCAACGGTGGTACCGTTAGTGGTTCCTCAGCCTTCATATTCGGAACCTGCCAATCAAGACACACAAGATTTGGATACAGATGAGGACGATGAGGGGCATGTCATCCCCCTTACTGATCCAGGGGATCCGGATGGGGACCCTGATGACACTGGTATGCAGGATCCGGATGCTGTGGGCCGGGAGACAAATATATCGCCTCCAGCAGATATTGGTGGTTTCCATAATTTGATGGAACGGGCATCCAAGAGGTTTGGTCTGCCCCTTACAGTGGAGCAGTCCGACTGTTTCCTATATGACTTTAAAGCACAATATAGGAAGTTGGTCAGATCAATTCCCATCATAGAACATGTCTGGGATGAGGGAATTATGACGATGCAGAATCCTGCGACGGTCATCCCGGTTCTTCCCCGGCTGGAGAAGAAATACAAGGCCCCTGAGGGCAGTCCTGCATGTCTCCTAGGACAACCTAAGCCGGATTCCGTAATATCTCAGGCCGCACAGAGCAAGTCAAAGAATCCGTCCACTCCGTTAACCACGCCTCCGGATAAAGAAGGCAGGAGGCTGGACAATGTGGGAAAAAGATTCTCCACCATGGCCAGCTTGTTGGTGCGTGCGGCTAATTCTCTGGCTATTCTAGGCAGGTACGACCGCCAGATGTGGTGCGACATGGAGCCGTTTATGGACCAGCTACCAGAGTCGAGTCAGGAGGAAGCCAAGCAGGTTCTGATGGAAGGGGAAAGATGCTCTTCGGAAGTCATTGACTGTGCGATGGACATAGCCTCTACTGCTTTCAGGGCTTTGGCAGGGTCAGCGGTCTTGCGCCGTCAAGGCTGATTGAAGGCGACCTGGTTTCGCCAGGAGGTCCAGAATAAGATCTTGGACCTTCCCTTTGATGGGGAGATGCTTTTTGGTAAGCATGTGGATGACGCCCTCCAAAGCATAAAGAAGGACACGGACACAGCTAAGTCCTTGGGGTCTTTGAACTATCGCAAGGTGCCATTTAGAGGAGCACGTGGTCGAGGGTTTTCTAATTACAGAGGAAACCAACGTCAATATTCCACACAATCAGGACAGTCCTATAAAGGTCAATACTCCAGCCAAGGTCATTCGGCGTCTTTCTCTCGTCAGTCCCAGAGAGGACGTCAGAATCGTCAGGGACGAGACAACGCCAAGAGGCAATAGCGGCATCCTGGCTCTGGCTACTGTTCCTCCCCTACCAAGAACACCGGTTGGGGGCAGGATCTCTTTTTGTCTGGACAGCTGGGTTCTTTTAACATCGGACCGGTGGGTCTTAAATATTGTTCAGAGTGGCCATACGTTGGAGTTCCAAGATCTTCCTCCAACAAGAGCTCCGGACGCCCGTCCATCAAAACATCTCCGACTGTTGCATCTCGAAGCCCACCAACTTTTCATCAAGGGGGCGATAGAGCCCGTACCTCTTTCGCAAAGGGGCAACAGGTTTTATTCCAGGTTCTTCCTGGTTCGGAAGACGGAAGATACATGGCGTCCTATACTAGACCTAAGGGAGCTCAACACCTATCTCATCAAACTCTCTTTCAGGATGGTCACTCTCCAAGATATTCTACGACTACTGAATCCAGGAGATTTTTTGGCGGTCCTGGATTTGGAGGATGCATACTTCCACGTTCCGATCCACCCAGCTCACAGGCAATATCTACGCTTCACAGTAGGCAAGAGCCATTTCCAGTTCAAGGTGCTTCCGTTTGGCCTTCGGTCGGCACCTCGAATATTCACGAAGATGCTGGCACCAGTCGCTGCTTTTCTAAGGAAGCAGTCCTTGGAAGTGTTCCCATACTTGGACGACTGGCTCATCAAGGCTCCGTCGTTCAAGGCAACGTCTCAGGCCGTGTCAACTTGCATACGGTTGTTCGCCCATTTGGGTCTTCAGCTCAACAGGTCCAAGTCGGTGCTGATACCCTCCAGGTCATGAAAGTTCCTTGGGGCTATTCTGGACACGAATCTATGCACGGCTCGTCCGTCGGAGGAGCGTCAAGGCAAACTGACCACCTCCGCTCGTCAAATGCTGCATAGGAGATATGTATCGGTTCGACGGTACAAGTCCTTACTCGGATCGATCTCATCCTGCATACCTTTAATACCGCATTGCAGGCTTCATATGCGTCCTCTGCAGGAGGCGTTGGACAAACAATGGCGCCAGGCAGAAGGGTCGTTCAACGACAAGGTGTGGATAACACCTGCTATGCGCAAAGCCTGCGAATGGTGGCTGGTGAAGGAGAACATCGCAGCAGGATTAACGTTTCGGATCCCTCCTTCTCCTATGGTGGTGACCACAGATGCTTCCTTAGAAGGATGGGGAGCTGTCGTCCTGGAGCTTCAGGTCAGCGGTCACTGGAGTCCAGCAGACAGACTACGCCACATCAATCTCTTGGAGCTGAGGGCCTTTCACTTAGCCTTGCTGGCGTTCCTTCCCAGACTTCAGAATCGTGCAGTGCTGGTCCGGACAGACAACACGACGGCCATGCACTATATCAACAAGCAAGGGGGAACAAGGTCGCGGACTCTGTCCAAGGAAGCTCAGACGATCTGGGATTTTGCGATCTCTCACAAGATCACTCTGCAAGCCGAGCACCTAGCAGGGTGTCTCAACATCACAGCGGATGCTCTAAGTCGACAGACGGAAGTGACTCACGAGTGGGAGTTACACCAGGCCACGCTGGAGGCAGTGTTCAAGAGATGGGGTACTCCGACCATAGATCTCTTTGCGTCCCCGGAGAACGCCAAGTGCCGGTTTTACGCAAGCAAGGTTCCCCATCAAGGGTCTCTGGGGAATGCCCTTTAGATTGCTTGGTTCGGCGCATTTTGCTACGCCTTTCCTCCCATTCCCCTCATTCCTCGAGTTCTCAGGAAGGTCAGGGCGGAACCATGCAAGATGATTCTCATTGCTCCAGCATGGGCGCGGCAGTTCTGGTTCACGGAACTCCTGCTTCTCTCCCAGGATCGCCCGATTCGCTTGCCACTGATTCCATCTCTGTTGTCGCGAGATCAGGGGCAGGTGCTCCATCCGGATCCGAAGTCACTTCACTTGACAGCGTGGCTCCTGAACACAGAGAATTCCGTCATCTGAATCTCTCCAGGGAGTGCAGGGATGTTTTATCTCAGGCGCGGGCGCCAAGCACTAATAAGACATATAGGGCAAAATGGAAGAGATTTTGTCTGTGGTGCCAGAGGAATAAACTCCATCCTTGTAAGTCCCGGCCACATCAGGTTTTGCCTTACATCCTGTCTCTGGCTAAATCAGGTCTGGCGCACTCTTTGGTCAAGGTACATCTGGCTGCCATATCCCGTATTCGACGGAAGACATCGGGGCCATCTCTATGGTCCGCAAGGATTGTTAAGCAGTTCCTTAAGGGGTTATTTCGGATGTTTCCTCCGGTCCGACCACCCCCTCCTATCTGGCAGCTTAACCTAGTACTGGCTCAACTGATGAAAGCGCCCTTTGAGCCAATTCACAAGGCGGACTTGAAGTTCCTGTCGTGGAAACTAGCCCTTCTCTTGGCATTAACTTCGGCTAGGAGGGTTAGTGAACTCCAGGCTCTCTCTATAGTGGAGCCTTTTCTGCAGTTCAAGAGGGATGTGCTGATTTTGAGAACCAACCCAAAATTCATCCCGAAGGTGCCTTCGGAGTTTCATCTGAATGAACTCTTGATTTTGAACTCCTTTTTTCCGCGTCCTTCCACCCAGGCGGAACGAACATTGCATTCTTTGGATGTCCAGAGATGTCTGAAATTCTATCTCGAGCGCACACGCTCTTTCAGAAAGTCTACTCAGCTATTTATTGCCTACAGTGCACCACGGAAGGGGTTGTCGCTCGCCAAGAGTTGCAGTTCCCGCTGGATCTCCAGTGCAATTCAATACTATCAGGCTGCGGGCAAACCTTTGGATAAAAGGGCCCGGGCTCATTCTACGAGAGCGATGGCGTCTTCAGCGGCTCTCTTTGCTGGAGTTGCGATCAAGGACATTTGCAGGGCAGCAACGTGGAGCAGTGTACACACCTTCACGAAGCACTACTGCCTGGAATCGGTGGGACGAGATGAAGCTGCTGTTGGTCAGGCAGTCCTCCGGAATCTTTTTCAATGAGAGGTGAGCTTTCCCTACAATCCCGCCATCCTGGTAAGCACATTTGGTTTCAGTAATGATTGTTTTTTCATGTACACTGAGGTGGTTGGGTAACGCCATGTGTCTTCCAAATGTGCTTTTCTGATGTACTGCTTACTATTCTGATACAAAGCATGAGAATCTATGAAAGTTCCAATACTGGGGTAAGAAAACAAGTTACTTACCTGTAACTTTGGTTCCCCAGTATTGGTAACTTTCATAGATTCTCATGCGCCCACCCACCTCCCCTGGGAAAGCTCTGCCGGTATTACTGAGGTAGTGGCTGTTTGCACAAAGGCTACGAAAATCTGAGGCTCTGAGCTCTCTCAGGAAGGTTCCAGGGGGTGAGGCTGTGCTGATTGGTCCTGGCAAAAGTTTGGGCTCTTTTGCACAAAGAGGGTGATATACTACAAAAGGAGATGAGGCCTAGGCCTATTTTTCTCTTTTGTTTCTATGGTTATGATATATATATATTTTTGTTTACCGAGGCTCCCATTCCGACGACGGGGAATGATACAAAGCATGAGAATCTATGAAAGTTACCAATACTGGGGAACCAAAGTTACAGGTAAGTAACTTATTTTCATACCAGCCTGCTATGGTCCTGCATGATGCTCACCTTGGAGAAGTATTGATACCAGCCTGCTACGGTCCTGCATGTTTTCCACCTTGGAGAAGTATTGATACCAGCCTGCTACGGTCCTGCATGGTGCTCACCCTGGAGAAGTATTGATACCAGCCTTCTATGCTGATGCATGGTGCTCACCTTGGAGAAGTATATTGATACCAGCCTGCTACAGTGCTGCATGGTGCTCACCTTGTAGAAGTATTGATACCAGCCTGCTATGGTCCTGCATGATGCTCACCTTGGAGAAGTATTGATACCAGCCTCCTACGGTCCTGCATTGTGCCCACCTTGGAGACATATTGATACCAGCCTGCTACGGTCCTGCATTGTGCCCACCTTGGAGACGTATTGATACCAGCCTGCTACGGTCCTGCATGATTTCTTCCTTGGAGAAGTATTGATACCAGCCTTCTACGGTCCTACATGGTGCTCACCTTGGAGAAGTATTAATACCAGCCTGCTACGTTCCTGCATGGTGCTCAACTTGGAGAAGTATTGATGTCTGCCTGCGTCTGTCCTGCATGGTGCTCACCTTGGAGAAGCATTCACGGCTGGCTGCCAGGTGGATGTGTGTTGATACTTTGCTGTATTTTCTTTATCTGCCTCTGTAAATATTCTAGACGGTACAAAACGTTCCTCTGATGCCCTTGACTGTGGACATTGAACCTCTTTAAAGATGACTTCCATTTGGCTCCAATATGATGGGAAGAATATTCCCCTTGTGCAGCTGGATTGAATAAACTGCTGGACAGTACACATCTTATGTTCTGTTCAGTAGTCGGGGTGGTCTTTTACACAGATATATTTAATAAATAGTTCTAATCACCCAAGAATAGCCTCCAAATGCTGTCATTCTCAAAGCAGTGCAGTGTGTGTGGTTTCCAGGTTGTGTTTACGAACCTCTGGCAATTCATTGCAGGTTGAACACCGTGAATGGGATGTTAGTTCTACCTGCTACGTATGAATCCGAAGGTGGTAAAGCCTTTATGGCAGATGTTCAATGCCAGCTGAGAGGTGTGGCAGCCCTGGGTGTCTTCAGGTGTGTTTTTGGAGCTTGACATAAACATCCTTCTGTCATAGATGCAAGTGAAAGTATGCTTTCCATATGCCTGTTATGTGTTGTGTGTTGTGTTGTGTGCTGTGTAGTGTTGTGTGCTATGTGTGATGTTATGCTAGGTTACTAGGTCTGCCAGATGGCAGTTGACATGAGTAACGTGCTACAGTGATTGAGTGGCCAATAACTGCATCAGAGCTGGGCAGATTGTGCTTTCGGTTTATCAAATGTAATACCTTCACACCAGCTAAACCACATTAGTGAATATCTGTCGGCTTCTATCAGCTTCCATTTATTCATGGCTCAAAACTGTTGTGGCTCGGCCCGCCCGGAAGAGGGTAGAAAGAGAAGGGTTGAGGGCCGCCTGTTGGAGGAAGGCGCGATGCTTATTTATTGCTCTCACGTGCTGGTTTTTTCTGCCTGGCTGCTTCGATCAATACGTGTTAAATGTGCAGTAATCTGCTTCTCATTGATTCCTGCATCTCCACTCCACCTCCTTCGCTCACTGCAGCAAGCGCAGGCCAGCTGCCTTGCAGCAGGCTCAAAGGCGATCATTTTGTATGTGTAACGTTTCAAAGCCTTGGTAGGGCAGCTCGTAGAAGGGTTGAGGTGTAGGAAGTGTCAGTGGAGGTTAGTGGTAGCAGGAATGGTCCCATAGAGATTTGAGGGGCATGCCAGTCACGGGCCAGGGAATGCACGCATCCCCACAGGGTCCCTTGCATTCCCTGAAGAACTCCCCTTACTTATAAACCTTAACAGCTGTAGACATTGTACCTAGGTCTCGGTAACTCCCTTCCCCTGACACATTTGTCTTCCTCACGACTCTAGCTTGCGGGTACTGCCCTCCTCATCTTTGCACTTTAATTTGTTGCCTCCTTGCAGCTCTCACCTCCTTTGGTTTCCTGTGAGGTTTGAGGGACCCCCTTGGTCCTGGTTTGGATCTGTTTGCACATTGTTTTTGCTTTAAGTTTGCTGTTCTCGGATAGTCAGGAGAATGGTGCCCCAGCCTGAGGTTGTTGTATACAATTGTTCTTGGCCTGCCTCTTTATTAGACTTACCTGTATTTCATCTACCCAACCCTCATTCTTCGTTTTGCCTCATGGTCTCAGCCTGAGTAAGTAGAGCCCTTCCCTCTCCCATAAGCTGGCCATCGTAGACTCCTGTCTACACCGTTGTGTGAGTGGCCCAGCCCTCTTCTTCCTAGACTCTTATCTTCATGCCGTCCGCAACCCCTTGCCCAACCTTTGTCTTGATCCCATGCCTCCTTTCTCTGGGGCCAAATGTGAGGGATTCTGTACCCAGCTCCTTTGCCATTTGAATTGATGGTTCGTTTTTCTTTAATAAAGCATTTTTATTTACATTTTCATTTATAACAATATACAATGTAGGCCATAGCATACAATCAAACATCGTTTGACAGCATTAATAGTGTTCCTTTCGTCGATAAGATCATGTTACCTTTCTTCAAACCCCATAGTTTTTGTTCACCATTCTCATAGTACTTGACCTGCCTTCTGCAGATGTTTGTGCTTTTGGATAAGATAGTTATTTCCTTCCGGCTCATTGTTGCGGTTTGCCATTCTGTGTGATCCAGTGGGCGCACTTCTGCCTCCCATCCCTCCCCGAGTGTCTGGGAGGTATCTGATGTGTAAATGACCATATAGCTTTCTAGATGTATGAAATCTTCTTGTTGGGAAGAGTGGTCATAGTGACCTTAGCTTCTAGTGGGCTAAATTGTGGAACTTTTTGTGCTCCATGGTGTATGCCTATCCCTTCCTAAGGTCTAAGAAAACCCTAATAGTGTTGCCTGATGCCACTCACCCTAATGTAGAGACCCGGAGTACATCCCAGCCTATGAAACCCCCTAGGGCATCAACTAGTGGCACTGTTATTCCTATCCATAGGGGGTTGTTGCATTCAATTCCATTGCCATCCGTTGTCTTGTTGCATCTTTCCAGACACTCGCATCAGTTCTAGTCGCTGGTGGAAGCTCTTTGGGCAAGCCCCTCCCCCCCTCTTTAAAAAGCTTGACTCAGAGCTCACCTTTTGCCATTGTGGGTTGGGTCCGCTCCAGGTTCAGTAATATAATCTTTAACCATTGCCAAATGTGATGTTGGAGTAGGCCAGAGAATCCACCAGTCCTAGTCCCAGTCCACTGTCAAATGTTTACAGCACTGGGCCGTCATACGCCACTGTGCCGCCAAGAATGAGTGGACCGACCCCATTGAGCGTTGAAGGAATCTAAGCGATACTTAGTGTTCTATTCTGGACTGGCGGTGTAGCCCACTATTGTGTGGTCCCTCTCCAACCAGAGAGATACTCTAATTATCCCATCTGATCCGGAGTCCAGTGTGATTTCTGAATCTCTCTAGTACATGCATTGCCCTAGGCCCAGATCTCTGTACGTGCCTCAAGTAGACTATCTGATTCTCAGAGGTGGAGTGAAACTTTATCCCAGGGAGACTAAACAAAGCCCTCCACCTCTTTGTCTGCTCTCACAGATGCCACTAGAGAATCTGCTAATACCGCAAACACTAGCTGCAACAGTGGGAAGGAAGCTGTTCATTGTCTCTTGTTATTGTGTACCACGGTGATGGGATCCCTTAGACCTCTGGCTATTGGGTCTGTATATAGACCCCTCGTTATGCCAGGTGTCTGGGTCCAGATATATTAAGCATTTTAACAGTCGCAAACGCTCCAAATCAGTGTTAACAACTGTTAAAATGTAGGTTTTTTCGATGTACTTATCCAATTTGTAGCAGTTAGAAAATGTTTCTGACTTCTAAAAGCCACAAGAGGAACCCATAGACCCATTCGGACAGGGTTAAACGTAAGGGACTAAAACCGTCTCCAAAACGATATTTACAATACCAGTATGCATCTGTAAACCAGCAAATATAAGAAACAAAACATATGATTTTATGTAATAATTAAAAGAATGATTGGCGATTTACAGGACTAATTTAATAAAAACCTGTGCTCACTGAATGAAGTGAGCACACATTGCAGGTAAAAAATGTGGGCTGCAAAAGTTGTCACCCGCAAGAAGAATAAGAATTGACTGCGGAGGATTATTTACAATTAGTTATGTAGAATTTTCGTGAAAGGATTAAAGGTCACAGAAATTATGCTTTACACAGGAGGAATAAAAAAAACTCTTTCCAAAGCTGTAATGATGTTGACTGTTTTGACCTCAAGTAAATGGGCGGCTCATATTCAGAATTCAGTGGATACCAATTTCACTGAATGACTATGAATTAAGGATAAACATTCTCAAACTGGGTATTACTTAATTACTCCTCATATGACCAGAATTATTTATAAGGTCCTGTTGGTAGAGATCCCTACAATTGGATAAGGTGATGGAAACCTAAGGAATCGGAAAGATAAAAGGAAGAAATCTGAGCTAAGTGCAGCAGCTTGAATGAGCACATGTACAAATGTGCGTAGAGAGTTAGAACAAACCACTCACACAGGGCTGGTTGGTAGCACTAGTCCATTGGTAGGAAAATAGTCTTATAGGCCACCATGAAATGTAAACCAAGGGGAAAGAAAGGTGCAAATGAATAGAAACAAGTTCTTCAAGAAAGAATAATGTGTTGTAGGTGGTGTAAACGAATCCTCTAAGTATGGTAGAGGTCTAAGAATTTACATACAGGAAAAGCCTAGCCACTGGATATAGAGAATGTATCCCAGCGAGAAATATCATGTGAGAGCTAATTGTCAAAGATGACTCGCAAGGAGGCAATTAAGAAAGGAACCAAGGCAGTGGATGACGTAAAATGCATTAAAAGTTATTTAACCGGAAAACGTTGTAAATCGAGGATGCTGCCAATGGTGAAAATTAACTGTGGTGCGGAAATAGGAGTGCTAGCATCTGCAACAAATAAAAATAAGCCTGTCGGTGGCAATGAGTACAATCCTACATGCGTCCAATCAGTGTAAGGCAGGCGGGACGAGGAAACTGTGTTGATGAATCTGCTGGCAGACGGGCAACTGAGGGCTCCAGTCTTGAGGCACAGCTGACTGGAATCCAGTGCCTGTGAGGTGAGGAAACCTCTGAACGTCCTTACGTGTTCGAGGATATGTTTTGATAGGAAGGAAAAGGGAAAAAACTAGACCTGCACAGTGGCGGACCTTGTAAAAATAGAGATAAATGATTAAATCTGGTGTTAAGGTATTAAAACCGAACCAATTTAAGAAGGCGGGAAAGCAAGTAAACTATCTAAGAGGAGAGCGCCAGCAGGAATAGAAACTGCAAGTGGAAAGCTGAGTACCTTACAGAAGCCTCTGTCCTCTCCAGCAAACGGATTGAAATAGGATATCCCAAGCACCTTGCATCTAAAACATTAAAATGAGCATGGTATTGCCCTCAAGAACCTATACTCACCCCATGTAATAAATTTAGAAATGCCATGTACCTTGCGTAACCACATTCACTCCATGCACTAACACACCAACAAGCTGGCCAAAATCACCAAAAAGCATTTCTGTTCCAAGTACCAGTGGACTAATGACCAAACCGATGTTGATCTGGCCGGTCTTGAGGGTTACTTTTAAGATGTGACCTCCGCTCCTGGGTCCGGGATAAAGAACTGATGATTCATAAGGTTGGTTTTAAGATGTGCTTGGTGTTAGCTACCCTGAGATCCTGGCTCGTGGATAAAGAACTGATGGTTCATAGGTGTAGTGATCAACTTGAAGTAGTTACAAGACTAGACCCCACCAGGAGCAACCAGCATGCCGCTCAGCCCTTCTCCAACTGTATACATTCTCACTCCCAACATTCGATCTTACATCATTCAGGGAGAATTCCACCTGCATAGTATGAAAATATTAGAACCAGGATACAACAATGGGGTTGGTTTTAAGATGTGCTGGGTGTTAGCTACCCTGGGATCCTGGCTCATGGATAAAGAATTGACGCGTCTGGAGGGTTAATGTTGAGATGTGATGGTTGCTAGCTGCCCTTAGCTCCTGGGTCAGGGATAAAGATTGATTGTACTTCAGAGGACGGTATTTTCAGGGTTGCGGTGGCCAGAACTTTTGGGTTTCTCTGCACCCCCCGTACAGTGTAGGACTGTACTTCAAGGACGATGTTTGCAGGTTTGCGATGCCCTGCACGGTTAGATTTCTCTTCACTTCTGTACAGTGTAGGACTTTACTTCAGAAAACGCGGTTTGTAGGGTTGCGGTGTCCATCGTAGTTAGATTTCTCTACATCTTCGTACAGTGTAGGACTGTACTTCAGAGGACAGTGTTTGCATAGTTGCAGTGCCTAGCACTGTTGCATTGCTTTACACCTCTGCACAGTGTAGGACTGTACTTCAGAGGACAGTGTTTGCATAGTTGCAGTGCCTAGCACTGTTGCATTGCTTTACACCTCTGCACAGTGTAGGACTGTACTTCAGAGGACAGTGTTTGCATAGTTGCAGTGCCTAGCACTGTTGCATTGCTTTACACCTCTGCACAGTGTAGGACTGTACTTCAGAGGACAGTGTTTGCATAGTTGCAGTGCCTAGCACTGTTGCATTGCTTTACACCTCTGCACAGTGTAGGGCTGTACTTCAGAGGACGGTGTTTGCATAGTTGCAGTGCCTAGCACTTTTGCATTGCTTTACACCTCTGCACAGTGTAGGGCTGTACTTCAGAGGACGGTGTTTGCATAATTGCAGTGCCTAGCACTGTTGCATTGCTGTACACCTCTGCACAGTGTAGGGCTGTACTTCAGAGGACGGTGTTTGCATAGTTGCACTTCCTAGCACTGTTGCATTGCTTTACACCTCTGCACAGTGTAGGGCTGTACTTCAGAGGACGGTGTTTGCATAGTTGCAGTGCCTAGCACTGTTGCATTGCTTTACACCTCTGCACAGTGTAGGACTGTACTTCAGAGGACAGTGTTTGCATAGTTGCAGTGCCTAGCACTGTTGCATTGCTTTACACCTCTGCACAGTGTAGGACTGTACTTCAGAGGACAGTGTTTGCATAGTTGCAGTGCCTAGCACTGTTGCATTGTGTCAAGAATTCCTGTCATACAAGGGAAACACGCCCTTATGTAAACAGGAGAGCTGTTACATAACTCAAGGGAAACACGCCCTTATGTAAACAGGAGAGCTGTTACATAACTCAAGGGAAACACGCCCTTATGTAAACAGGAGAGCTGTTACATAACTCAAGGGAAACACGCCCTTATGTAAACAGGAGAGCTGTTACATAACTCAAGGAAAACACGCCCTATAAAGGGAGGAACCGGGAGGTACAAGGCTGTCGGATATTGTGTTTACACCGACGTACCTGCTTCGTGAAGAGCAGTGTTCAGGAGTGGTGCTCCAGTAAGGCAAGAACGGAGGTAGGTCGAGTCGTTACTCCCTGGGCCGTGTCTTGCCCCATCGTCACCTGTGAAGGACCCGGAAGCTCTACCGGTCAACCATTGAGCTTCGCTTTTTGACTCGGCTGAGTCCAAGCGCAGTGGCGCTTTTGCTGGTTGGAGTCGTAACTCCCAGCCCGACCAGAGACACAGGGACTGCCAGCTGTAACGCACACCAGGAGGTGTTTGCCGCGTTACAGACTCGGAAGTCCACAGGATCGATCGAGCGGCTGCTCTCGGTTCAGTCTTCTTGCTTGTGATTGGGGTATCGGTGACGCATCACCAGGAGGTGACTCCGCGTTCCGGTGCAGTCTGAGGAAGAGGTTGAGCGGCTGCTCCCTTCAGGTAGAGACCCCGGCTGGGTGTTTCCCTGACTCCTCGATTCTCCCCAACACTCTTCGTGCCCCTCACAGCCTACCGATTGGCATTGTCGGCCATTTCATTTCTGCCCTCTGTTGGCATACGCCGGGATCGGCGTATATGCAGAGGACGGTTAGGACCATCCGTGCTGTGGGCTGGTAACGTACTTAGCCTGGAGGATTCCAGTGACTATAACTTTTGTTTGTTCTTTGTATTTTATTTGCCTTCATTAAAAGAACTAACCCTTCACAAGTGGTTGCGTCCTCATTGTCGTGTCTGTTAAACGATCCTGAGACGTTCAGGGCGTTACAAAATATCCGACCTTAATAACACTAACTGTCTCCCGGTCGATAACAGACATGGCAACACTTGATAATGTGCTGGCTGCTTTAGCGGCCATGCAAGTTGAAGTGGCTGCCTCTAGGCAAGAAACAGCCGATGTAAAAGCCAGACTGGATGCTATCCAATTGGACCCGCTCACGCCCAGCACCTCCCTCACGAACCAGACCCCTGCGGTAGTAGTGGAAATGCCGGTAGCCATCCCCTTGGCAACACCAGAGAGGTACAGTGGGGATCCTAACACAGTGCAGGTATTCCTCACACAAGTGGCGCTACATTTATCGTGCAAACCAAAGGCGTTCCCCACGAGTCAGGCTCGTGTGGCTTTCCTTATATCCTATTTGGCTGGAAACGCGGCACAATGGGCCGTACCTCTGGTGAGCAGGGACGACCCCCTCTTATGTGATTGGGGTGCTTTTCGCGAGGAATTCCTGAAGGTATTCGACAGAAGGGCTGACTCGTACACGGCGGACCGTGAAATGCTTGAGTTGAGACAGGGATCCAATGACCTGGTGCAGTATCTCAACGCGTTCCGAAGGCTGGTTGCGGAAACCAAGTGGCCTGTTGCTAAACAGACGGCGCTCTTCCATCAAGGGCTGTGCGATGAGCTCAAGGACGCCGTGGCTCATATTGACCCTCAACCCAAGACATGTGAGGGCCTTATCAACCTGGTATTACGGCTGGAACATAGGCTAAGTGAAAGAAAGGGGGATCATGGGAGAAAAGGAAAATCCCTTCCATCCTATGTGACGGTGGGAAGTCCTGAAACTTCCACCGCATCCAAGGGAGAACCCATGGACATCAGCGCAATACGAGCGAGCCTCACAGCCACGGAGAAAGAGTCACGCCGTAAACAAGGATTGTGCCTATATTGTGGCAAAAAAGGCCACTACGTACGTGAATGCCCTGCCAAACCGAAGACGTCACGTTATCGGGCCAACCGGTCGGTAACAGCCGTGGTGGACATACCGGCGGAAAACTAGAGGACTCCAAGACCAGAGAAGGGGCATCTCGGAGTCACTCATCCATCCCTTCACTTTCCAACTCGGTCACTAAGGGACAACGACACCTGTTTATCACGGTGCACGTGGGAGTGCATGACCAGTGGATACCCGTTGTGGCCATGGTGGATTCAGGGGCCACTGGCATGTTTATGGACCACAACGAGGCATGCAGGCTAGGGCTAGTGCTTCTTCCCAAAGCAGTACCCGAAGACGTCTATGCGGTAGACGGAAGGCGATTGGTGACGGGGCCCATCGGACAGCACACGGGGGTCCTTCCGATGAGATATGGGAGGAACCATTTGGAACAAATCGATTTTAACATCATCCGAGCGCCCCAATATGGCGTCATATTGGGATTGCCGTGGCTACAGAAACACAACCCCTTTGTGGATTGGCCAACACATCGCATCGAAATGACGTCACCGTATTGCATCCTGCATTGTGGAATAAGAACGGAATCCCTTGACGCAGATGAGAGCGGGAGTCAGACGGTGGCTACAGCGGCAGAAAAAGATGTGGCTCTCCCCCAGGCTTATCACAGTTTTGAGGATGTATTTGATGAGGTGAAGGCGGAAGTGCTACCACCACATAGACAGTTTGACTGCCAGATCGACCTGGTGCCAGGGGCCAGCGTTCCCAGCGGCAGGCTGTATGCCCTGACGGAGCCTGAAAACGTGCATCTCCGGGGGTACCTGGATAAACTCCTCAGGCTAGGATTCATCCGCCCGTCCAAGTCTCCGGCCGCCTCGCCACTCTTCTTCATCCCGAAGGCTAATGGGGAGCTGAGAGCCTGTGTGGACTTTAGGGCATTGAATGCGATAACCATAAAAAATCGGTACCCCTTGCCTCTTATCAGTGTACTTCTGGAACAGGTCAAGAAAGCTCGTATCTACACCAAGTTGGATTTGAAAGGGGCATACCATCTGGTGCGCATGAGGGACGGAGACGAGTGGAAGACCGCCTTTAAGACCAGGTTCGGCCTTTTTGAGTACCTCGTCATGCCGTTCGGTCTGTGCAACGCCCCGGCAGCCTTTCAGTACTTTTTGAATGAGGTATTCAGAGAGGAGTTGGATATCTACGTGGTCGTATATATCGACGACATCCTCATCTATTCGTCCAGTGTGGAGGAGCACGTACACCACGTCAAAGCTGTGCTCCAAAAGCTGAGGGAAAACATGCTGTTTTGTAAACTCAGCAAGTGTGACTTCCACGTCACATCCGTGGAATTCCTCGGAGTGATGCTGAGTCCAGAGGGACAGGAGATGGCAGAACGAAAGATCAAGGCGGTGAAAGAATGGCCGGTGCCCCAAAGCGTGAAGGACGTCCAAAGTTTCATTGGCTTCGCCAACTTTTACAGGCGGTTTATAGATGGATTTTCAGGAGTGGTGGCCCCTATCACACAGCTACTGAGGAAGTCCAAGGAGTTTGTCTGGTCCCCTGAAGCGAACAAAGCCTTTGAGGCCCTGAAAAGCGCCTTTGGTAAGGCGCCGGTGTTGGCTCACCCCGATCCGGATCTCCCCTACGTGGTGGAAGCGGACGCGTCGGATGTGGCGCTGGGGGCTATCTTGTCCCAACGCAACCACGACACAGGGGTGCTTCATCCAGTTGCGTACATGTCCCGCAAACTCAACGACGCCGAACGCAACTACCATATTGCGGAGAAGGAGCTTCTCGCAATCAAGGACGCCTTCACCGAATGGAGGCATTGGTTGATGGGGGCAAGACATGTGGTATCGGTGTACACGGACCATCGGAACCTACAGTTCATGACGGCCACTAGACACCTTTCTCCCAGGCAGCTGCGGTGGATGATCTTCTTTGCGGGGTTCAACTTCCGCATCACATATCGGCCGGGGACGGAAAACCGGAAGGCGGACGCCCTGTCCCGTCAATCTGCAGTTAAGGAACCATTGCCTGCAACCGAGCGTTCCATCATTTCCCCGAGGATGGTATTGGGGGTTATCCAACCGGATACTTTCCTGAGGGGAATAAAGAGAGGGATCAGGTCATTCGCATGGCGGAGGTGGCTCCTCAGTCACAGAGAATGGCAGCTGAAGGACGGGATACCCCTGAAGGGCAGGTGCCTATTGATACCCACGCCTAGGCTAAGGAAACAAGCATTCATCTGGTGCCATGACTCTCCATGCGCAGGTCATTTGGGCTTTGAAAAAACGGTGGCTAGCATGGGACGGCATTTCTGGTGGCCAACCATGAGAGTGGATGTCAGGAGGTGGGGACAGGAGTGTCCTACGTGTGCTACCATGAAGGCCGACCATGGCCGAACCCAAGGGCTCTTACATCCACTTCCGACCCCGGATAGACCATGGGATAGCATATCACTGGACTTCGTGGTGGGCCTACCGGTAGACCAGGGGATGACGGCAATACTGGTGGTGGTGGATTACTTGACGAAAATGGGGCACTTCATCCCCTGCAAGAGAGTCCCTACGGCCGGGGAATTGGCGTCACTACTCCTAAAGAATGTGGTACGACTGCATGGATTACCTGGGGTGATCGTGTCGGACCGGGGGTCGCAGTTTACTGCGCAATTCTGGAAGACTTGGTGCACTGCGCTGCATGTTAAGACCGCCCTGTCCACCAGCTACCACCCTCAAACGGACGGCCAAACCGAGCGCCTGAACCAAACGCTCAAACAGTATCTGCGATGTTTTGTGGACCAGGGCAGGGAAGAATGGGTCGACTTGCTATGGGTTGCAGAGATAGCCTATAACAACGCCACTCACAGCTCCACACAGTCATCTCCGTTCTATAGCAACTATGGCCAACATCCCAGGTTCTTGCCATTTCTACATCCGTTCAGAGAGGACAGGATTCCCGCCACAGCGGACAGGGTGGCACACATAAAAGACACGTTGATGCGCTCAAGGGCTGTCCTAATAGAGGCCAAGAGAAGATACAAGGCTTCGGCAGATAGGAAGAGAAGGCCCGGGCCACTGTACCGCACTGGAGACTACGTCTGGATATCCACAAGAAACATGAGGTTTCGAAAGAACAGTGTGTTCCATCCCAAGTACATGGGCCCCTATCGAATTACCAAGTGTATGGGTCCCGTGAACGTGAAGGTGTGCTTGCCCCAGTCATTGCGGATACACCCTGTCTTTCATGTATCATTGCTCAAACCAGCACCCTCCAAGCCGTCTGGGACACCTAGGCCGGTATGCGTGGAGTCGGAGGTGGAGTATGAAGTGTCGGGCATACGGGCGTCCAAATGGCGCAGGGGGAAGCTGTGGTACCTGGTTGCGTGGAAAGGCTATGGCCCGGAGGAGCATTCATGGGAACCGGCTGAAGGGGTTCATGCTCCGCGCTTGGTCTCCTTGTTCCATCGGCGTTTTCCTGCCAGCGCTGGACCCGTGGGGAGCCGCTGAGAGGGAGGATGTACTGTCAAGAATTCCTGTCATACAAGGGAAACACGCCCTTATGTAAACAGGAGAGCTGTTACATAACTCAAGGGAAACACGCCCTTATGTAAACAGGAGAGCTGTTACATAACTCAAGGGAAACACGCCCTTATGTAAACAGGAGAGCTGTTACATAACTCAAGGGAAACACGCCCTTATGTAAACAGGAGAGCTGTTACATAACTCAAGGAAAACACGCCCTATAAAGGGAGGAACCGGGAGGTACAAGGCTGTCGGATATTGTGTTTACACCGACGTACCTGCTTCGTGAAGAGCAGTGTTCAGGAGTGGTGCTCCAGTAAGGCAAGAACGGAGGTAGGTCGAGTCGTTACTCCCTGGGCCGTGTCTTGCCCCATCGTCACCTGTGAAGGACCCGGAAGCTCTACCGGTCAACCATTGAGCTTCGCTTTTTGACTCGGCTGAGTCCAAGCGCAGTGGCGCTTTTGCTGGTTGGAGTCGTAACTCCCAGCCCGACCAGAGACACAGGGACTGCCAGCTGTAACGCACACCAGGAGGTGTTTGCCGCGTTACAGACTCGGAAGTCCACAGGATCGATCGAGCGGCTGCTCTCGGTTCAGTCTTCTTGCTTGTGATTGGGGTATCGGTGACGCATCACCAGGAGGTGACTCCGCGTTCCGGTGCAGTCTGAGGAAGAGGTTGAGCGGCTGCTCCCTTCAGGTAGAGACCCCGGCTGGGTGTTTCCCTGACTCCTCGATTCTCCCCAACACTCTTCGTGCCCCTCACAGCCTACCGATTGGCATTGTCGGCCATTTCATTTCTGCCCTCTGTTGGCATACGCCGGGATCGGCGTATATGCAGAGGACGGTTAGGACCATCCGTGCTGTGGGCTGGTAACGTACTTAGCCTGGAGGATTCCAGTGACTATAACTTTTGTTTGTTCTTTGTATTTTATTTGCCTTCATTAAAAGAACTAACCCTTCACAAGTGGTTGCGTCCTCATTGTCGTGTCTGTTAAACGATCCTGAGACGTTCAGGGCGTTACACATTGCTTTACACCTCTGCACAGTGTAGGACTGTACTTCAGAGGACAGTGTTTGCATAGTTGCAGTGCCTAGCACTGTTGCATTGCTTTACACCTCTGCACAGTGTAGGGCTGTACTTCAGAGGACAGTGTTTGCAGGGTTGCAGTGCCTAGCACTGTTGCATTGCTTTACACCTCTGCACAGTGTAGGGCTGTACTTCAGAGGACAGTGTTTGCAGGGTTGCAGTGCCTAGCACTGTTGCATTGCTTTACACCTCTGCACAGTGTAGGGCTGTACTTCAGAGGACGGTGTTTGCATAGTTGCACTTCCTAGCACTGTTGCATTGCTTTACACCTCTGCACAGTGTAGGGCTGTACTTCAGAGGACGGCGTTTGCAGGGTTTCGGTGGCCTGCACGGTTAGATCTCTCTACACCTTCATACAGTGTAGCACTGTACTTCAGAGGGTGGTGTTTGCAAGGTATCCATGGCCAGAACTGTTGGGTTGGTCTGCACCTCTGTTCTGTGTAGGACTTTACTTCAGAGAACGAGGTTTGCAGGGTTGCGGTGTCCAGGTTGGTTAGATTTAACGACACCTCCGTACAGTGTGGGACTGTAACTCAGAGGACAGTGTTTGCAGGGTTGCTGTGCCCAGCGCTGGTAGATATCCCTATAGCCTCCATAACATTCACTTTTTTTAGTGGGTCTGAGGATTATCTTACAAAAGGAGCGAGTCGATTGCCTCCTAAACTCCTGACTTCACCTTTCTGAATGCTACTGCGATCTAGTATCCAAATCGTGGGACAGGCCATATTGCCCATTTGCCTGCTCTGCGAAAGGCTCAGTGTTGCACATGGATGGGTGTAGGTGCCCCTTTCAGGTATATTCTGTTCCTGTCGGATGAGGAGGTCTAATTTCCAACAAGCATTAGCAACACCAATAGGTCTCGCCCTTGCGAGAGCTGTTGGCTTTGGCAATGTGGTTTTTTAGCCATGTTGTACACCAGTGTGGCTGTTGTTCAGCATGGTTAAATGTTAGTGGGGTGGAGTGGGGGTAGATTGAGGTAGAGGGGAGTGGGGGTAGATTGGGGTAGAGGGTAGAGGGGAGGGGGGGTAGATTAGGATATAGTGGATTTGCGATCTAATGTCAAAACTAGTTTGGCCAAAGCACATGGAGAAAAAATGAAAGTGGGGGTTTGTGGGAGATCAACCAAGGCAATGGTGGGTGGGTGGGCACTAAGCTTCAAAGGAAAAGGACTGAGGATGGGCAGAGAAACGCAACAGAAAGAGGATGGACATCTAGGCACTAAGTTGCAACATAACCGGTGAGTGGGCCCTAAGCAGCAGCGGACGGATGGAGGGCTGGATGGCAACAGATGGAGAGTTTCAGGAAAAGGAATGGAGAGAGGGTGAGTAAGGGAAAAAAAGCAACGACCATAATGAGGGTGGACATAAAGCAACAGTAGCAAGAAAGAGGATAGACCGGGAAAAATTAGCAACTGCATTGGAGGCACCGGAGCGATAGTGGGCAGACACTAAGCAACGGAGATGGGGGAAAAAGCAACAGTGGCAACTGGAGAGGGTGGACAGGGGAAAAAGCAATGGAGCCTGGACAGGGAAATAGCAACAGAAGGAGGGAGGGTGGAAGGGGTGATAGAAGCTTCTAGGGAAAGGGAAGAAACGGCACACCAGCAAGATATGAATATGGAGCTAGAATCGAAGCACATGGGTGGGGAGCAGACTGAGTATAAAGCAACGCAAAGGGAGGAGAGGGGGGAGAAGGACTCTGGCAAGAGCTAACAGGGATTGTGGTGAGGGCAACAGCAATACTTGGGAGACTAAACTACTTGAGGAACTGGTGGTGGGAAGAAAGGGAAACATGGGAGACAGCTGGAAAACACATGCACTTTCACGGAGTAATTTAAAATAAAGAAAAGAAAAAAAAAATCTTGACCAGTGGTGAAATCCTAGAAGAATCCAACCAGAACGATAGTAAACTAACTATGCTAGAGAGACCAACACAAGCTGGGTCAGCTAAATCAAATTTAGCCAGAAAATAGTAAGCGATCCAATATAAGTGACAAAACGCAAAGCCAGTGGAAATCAATGGGCAGACTGCATTCCTAGGAAAGCTTTCGACATGTTGCAATAGGTATTTGCAGCCAGACAGATGTGCTGTCTGGTAGGCTTTGCTCTCGAAGACTTCTTGATGCGCCCCCAACCCACCTCACCAAAGCCTACTAGGAACAGACATGGACTCAGGTCCCCAGGGTTGCGATACTCTCCTTATAACTATCCATTCCAGGCTCAATGCTCTAGATTTGATAGCATAGCCATCATACATACTATTTTGGCAAATACAGCGTTGTCAAAAAGCATACAGTTAATGCTGTATTTGATTTATTTATTTTTACGATGGACCAACTCTTTGTGAAATTTGGACATGCTTGGAGCAGACCCTACAGGTTTCTTTAAAATACTGAATGCTCTGCACACAGAAATGTGGCATAGGGTTTTAATGGTTTGAGATGAAGAGTACCACAAAGATGAAGGGAACCACAAAGAGCAGGCTAAAGTAGGCTTGCCTCTTGGCAGCTCTTTTGTTTCTTTGTACATATGATTTTCCTCCGCTGTTCCATGGCCTCAGAGAGTCTGCACCAAGCTTTGGCAGTGTTTGCGGATGGTGTGATTGATTTAACATCGATCGGTCTCCAGACGGGTCTTAGTACCCTGGAATCCGCTGCACAAAATCACTTTTGAAAAAGTAAACATTGGAAAAAGTAAGCTTCACTAGGTATATGCAATAAAAACACAAGTTTTAAAAAAGCATGGGAAAGTTAAGGACTATGCTTCTCTGGGTATTGTTCTTAGTCAGAAAATAAAATTTCATAGCTACGGGAATGAACGTTTTCAATCCTATTAAGGACACCGAGGTGAGGATTATGCCTTCTTTCTCCACTTTATTTAAAATGGCAGGCCAGACGGAAACAACTACACTTGCCTTGAAACCACTGGGAAAACAGTTGTCCATCCAACAACCAATCAAAGTCCGTAATGCTCATATATACTACTACTTCTCTACCTCTTCTACCTCAGTCTTCCTGCGAGCTCAGCTGCAATCCTCCAAGACCCATTACCCCTGTTTTGTTCTGAACCTGTTAACAAAGAAAAGCTGTATGCTCCTACTCAAACATTACGTAACAAAAAGCACAAGTTCGATTTGCAATTGAAGTTACCTTTTTATTAATAATTAGCATGAATTCGCCGTACTTGCTCCTTAAGACTTCACAGGCCCGTCTCCAGACAGAAGATATGTGATCCCTCAAATACCTGCCAAGGGGTGATAATCTGCTCCTCTGTGTTCTTCATAGTATTGAAAACTTTTGTTCATGTTAACTAGGAAATTTGATATGCTGTATTGGAACCAGAGGTGAGGTTTATGCTAGTTTATAGCTTGCTCACGACCTGCGAAGCCATATCTCCCACCATCTTGAAATAAGTGTTTAAAGATTGAGTCGGTAGACCAGTCCTCCGCCTTCATTATAACTAAGGCTCCCTGTTTTCCATTTTTAATGATTTTTACAGATAAATACTGACAGAAAACCATTTATTTTCTTGTCTTCATTTATTTTTAAATGTGGATAAATACGGAAATTGGTTGCTTTTTGACTGATTCTAAACCCAGTTTGCCATGACTGCCAGGCCAATAACTGTGTGGATTGATAGGCAAGGGGGGTAAAAAAGAACAGAATTCTAGTAAAGCGGCTTAAACAGCTGTAGATTTGCACAAGGTTGACACTTAAATGTGCATATTTTCATATTAGTGCATTGATTTGATCTTCTGTGGGTGTTCATATAACTGAAACATGGCAGGCATTCAAGCATGACTGCATATTTATTGGTTAAATAAATGTAGAAATATTCCAGTTCCAGCTTTATTTTATTTTTTTACAAAACTCATAATGAATATGGATGAATACAGATAAAGTTGTCAAAAAATAAATATGAATAAATACATTCGGAAATGTCAAAAAAATAAATACCATAAAATCGGAATCCCTAATTATAACCTCCAGACTTGCCCTCAAAGAAAAAGCTTTTAAGACCAAAGCTCTTCTTACCAAATGTGCCCCAAATCTTGAGGCATCATTTCTTGCCTCTTGCATGACCCATCGGACCCATTACATTCCAACCCTTTGAGCTTTCTTTTTAATTGGGGCATGCTGCCTGACTTTAAAATGGCGGCGATTCAAAGACATCGTGAGTACTGTACCCCTCTAGTTCTTGAGAGAGTGGAATTTGAGGCTGGTAAAATAATTGTTGCCTTTGTAATTAATTGTTGCTTGCCCACATGTGGTGTTAAAGCCCTATGAATTGACTGACGGACTGATTATTTGATTTGGCCGGGTGCTTTTCTGGATCTTGTTTATTTATAATCAATGGTCCTACTGGTATGCCACCATCTCATGTGGATCTTTTCTCCACGCTACTGATGTTACTACTATGGTGATCCGTTCTCAAGCCTTCAATGACTCAAGAAGCCGTGGAACCCTACTGCAGGTCTTGAAAACAGCGTCTATAGAATAGAAGAAGAATAGAATGTGTGTTTTATAGAGCGCATAGTAACCCGGAAGCATCCCAGCGCTAAAAAACCAAGACAGCAGATTCGGTGGGGTGACCAGGGAGAGGAAGGAAGGAGTGAGTCAAGGGAAGAGGTGAGTTTTCAAAAGTTTTCTGAAGCGGAGATGATTGGGTTCACTCATGAGTTTGAGAGGTAGGGCGTTCCACATTTTAGCCGTGTTCACCGAGAATCGCCGACCTCCTGTACGTGCCTTTTTTATTCTGTGGATTGTGATACGGTGTTCGTGATCCGAGCGGAGAGTCCTTGTGGCTTTGTAGGGCGTGATTAGGTTTCTAAGAATGGGGGGGCCCTTGTTTTGTAGAAGTTTATGCGCCAGACATAGGGCTTTGAACATTATTCTTTCTCTTATTGGGAGCCAATGCAGGAGTTTGAGAGCTGGTTTGGCCGAAGTTCTGGCCGGGGTGTTCGTGAGAAGCTGGGCAGCGGTGTTCTGAATTCGTTGTAATTTGTTGAGGGTGGCTTCGGGAGCTCCCAGGTAGATGGCGTTGCCATAATCCAGTCTAGAAAGGATAAGGCCTTGAGCAGTTTCCGGGAGGTTTGTGGTAGTAGGGGCAGAATTTTTCTGACTGATCTGAGAAGGCCAAAGCAGATCCCAGCAGTTTTTTTTGCTTGGGTTTTGAAGGACAGGTCCTTCTCTATCCAGATCCCTAGGTTCTTAATCTCCTCTTTGGGAGTGGGGGGTTCTCCCAGGCAGTTGGGCCAGAGGTTAGGGGGAAGGGTAGGCCCTTTATGTCCGAGAAGCATGATCTCAGTTTTGGACCCGTTAGGTTTAAGGGCTGATTCGTTCATCCACATAAAGATTTCAGCGAGGCAGGTATGAAGGTTGGACGGTTCTAGGTTGGGATGGGATAGCAAGATTTTTACTCCAAACGGGATGACCACTCCCTCCAGTGGGGACATGTAAACATTAAATAAAGTAGGGCTAAGGGATGATCCCTGCGGTACTCCGCACTGGAGGGTAATCGCTATGGAGCGGGTGTTACTCTCCCAGACCTGGAAGGAGCGGTTGTTTAGGAATGACGTGAGCCATGCTAGAGCGGTTCCTTCCTCCCTGATGTCTTTAAGTCGTTGGATGAGGACCTGGTGGTTGACAGTATCGAAGGCCGCACTGAGGTCCAGGAGGATCACTGCCACTGAGCCTCCTGCGTCCAAAATGCATCTGGTTTCCTCCACCACAGCCAGGAGGGCGGTGTCCGTGCCCTGACCAGGGCGGAATCCAGTCTGAGAGTTCCTGAGGAGGTTGTTAGACTCCAGGAAATGAGAGTTTTTTGTTCACTATTTTTTCTGTAATTTTGCTGATTCCGGGGAGGAGGGAGATAGGCCTGTAGTTGGCCAGGTCTGACGGGTCCAGGAGTGGTTTTTTGAGAAGGGCTTTGACGACGGCGGCCTTCCAGCTGAGAGGGACCGTTCCCTGACACAGGGAAGAGTTGATGAGGTCAGCTAGGGGGAGGGCGTATAGAGTATAAGTTCGCAATCCGTTGTCCAGGTCATAGATCAGAAACCCCTATGCTCTCCGCTTATTCCCTAATAAAGGTGCCTCCCATCGTCCTGCGTAACGGGCTATGCCAGTTGATAGAGCTGAGACAATTTATGGGATCCCATGCCGGCAGTAACTAGTGGACCTTAGTCACTAGCTTTGCATAGCAAGATCTTCAACGCCTCCCATCGTGCTACATTTCCGCCCCCTCACCCTTCCATTGAAAGAACCAAGATTGCTGTCTTTTTCTCCCACCGCCTTATTCACTTCTCTGTGATCCTAACCTCTCTAGGATTTTACTTCACAATGGAGAAAAGTCCTGATTCCAATGCCTTGATCATCAATTATCCAACTGACCTCTAAAAATGCGGCAAAAAAATACAAACACCGCATACTCAAAGCTAGACCAGAAATTCTATTCTCAGACCCCTACTTCTGTACCAACAAAGGTACTCTGGTGACTCTACTCCTTGTTTCGAATAACAGGATCTCAGAAAACCCCACATGGTCTCAAACTAACATCATCTCCCTTGTCCTCCCTCAAAGGCTCCAACACTAACACCCTCTACAATAATGGTATAATCCTTATCCAAGCCTCTAATATCAATCTAGCAAAGATGGGCAATTTTTACCCCACTCTTAAAAATGCTGTGTATGGCAACTCCTCTGACTCCTTCTCAACCTCTACTCCTCCGCTGGGCTTAACTAGTACTCACCTCTTAACAGTTGCGAGTACCCCACTCTCCCCCCAACCCCTCATCTCTTATAGATGATCCCAGCTCTGCCTTGTCCCCGGTGGAATTATGTCAACCCACTAGATCCCCCTCTCAGGTGGCTGGCGGATCCATGGGCTCAATCTCCTCACCGTCTGTCAGTCCGTCACAGGGTTTCTCTCAAGCTGAGAGGTTCCCTCAAGACATACAGTTCCCTCGATTTACTTGATGATGCACCTTCCTCCGTCCCTATAACCTTGCCACAGACTATGCCAGATTCTGGACAACGAGCCCCCACACAGGCCTCAACTGGCTTACACAGATGCTCTCAATCACCGATCGTTTCTCCCTCTCACCCTCCACCCCTAGACCAACACTCAGACCTGGGTGCGTGCCTTGACGAGATTTCTAGACAGTTGCTCCTTCTCACTTCGGAGCTACACAACCTGAAATGCCTCTCAAATGATTTTTTCCCAGTGATCAGTTCTCTCTTCACCTCTTTGAATTGGCCTAGATCGTCCACCAGGGTTTGTGGCCTCGCGGATCAGTCACTAGCCCCCGCCTTTTCGAAATCCTTTCCCGAACCCAATGCCTCCGCCAGCCCCAGAGTATGTGGGACACTGATCGCCTGGACAGTCACAATTCTAGTTCTTCTTGTTCCAAATCTAACATGGTCCAGCCGAGACAAATACATCCCATCCCATCCTTTCCAACCCTAACCGAGAACCTCCTCGCAATCTTAGAGGCAGCAACTCAGACAACCTCACCCGTGTGAACATCTGCCAGACTCCTTCCCCCTTTTATCCACTATGAATGAAATGTTTACTACTTAATTGTAGATCAGCCAGTAATCACGCCTCCGATATCTTCGACCTCATCCAACACAATGAGTTAGACATTATCATCCTCACTGAAACTTGGTTAAATCCCGCGTCCATCCCCATCTTAGACCTCCTAGTACCCCCCACTCATGACATAATTAGGCTAGACAGAGTTCTAACGTTGGGCGGTGGCCTAGCCTGTATCCACAGGAATACGCTCTCGATTTCTCTCTTGGAGTCCGCTGTGCCTTCTTCCAGTGAATACCTGTCTCAGCATCTCTAGTATGAACCTACCGGTTTGCAAACTTCATACCTTTTACCAACCTCCGGGTGACAATCTCCCCTTCATTGAGCATCTAATGGAAATCATCACTAGCAATATCGACTCGGCGGTGGCCCAAATCTTCCTTGGTGATTTCAACCTTCACTGGTCTACCCCCAATGACTGCGCTGTATCTTGCTTAAAAACATTCTTAATTGATCAAGATCTGACTCAGCACTGCGACCAACCAACTCGCACTAAAGGAGAAACTCTAGACCTCCTCTCTAAAGAGCAGACCATCACCCTTGATTCCATTTCCCACTGTGACTGGTCTGACCATCATAACATCCTCTTTTACATTAATAGGGAGGTATTGTTGAAGAAGGCTCAACCTTTAAAATCGAAGATATGGAAAAGAGACCTCAGATCAATAAACTCTATAAACGATCTAGCTGTCCAATGTAAGCCTGCCCTCTCTGCCCAAGCTGATTTGGTTGAGGTGCAATCACTCACCGACGCCTGCAATTCGACAAATTCCTACATCATGGATGACATTGCTCCATTCAAACACAAAAATGCCTCAACTAAAATATCTAAACCGTGGTATAATGACAACTTAAACTCTGAACGGCATATCCTCAGGGCAGTTGAACGGGCCTGGCGATCCAATCCTTCCTCGGACCAACTAAAACTCCTTAGAGATGTCAGAAGCCTTTATAATAAACAAATCAGGAGTGACAAGGCGGACTACTTCAGACACCAACTGGATCAAGCGGCAAACCGCCCCAAGAAACTGTTCGAATTGGTCAAACAGCAATCGGTTGTTGGTCCAAACCACTCTGAACTTGATGGCTGCCCACCCTCATGTGGTGATCTTGACGCTTTCTTCTCGGAAAAATCAAGACTCGTCTCTGCTGCACTTGACCTCGCCTCTAAGAAGGCTCTTTTGCCTCCCTCTGGTGCGGCCTCCCCCCTTGACCCCTTTGAGGACAAACTGACCACCAAGAACAATGCGTCGTGGGGTACTTTTACCCCATTTAGTGAAAATGACGTCCACAAGATTCTTCAGAATATCAACCCCTCCAACCACTTCAGTGATCCGTTGCCCCTGGCTATCTTCAAAGAAATCAAGAATTCACTCATCCCCACCTGGACAAGGATGGTAAACGCTTCTCTTTCACAAGGCATGATCCCCAGTTAAAAGCAGCCTAGATTTCACATATTCTAAAAAAAAAAAAACTAACGCTGACAAATCTGATCTCAATAATTTCAGCCCCATTTCCAACATCCCCACTCTAGCGAAACTTCTAGAAAAACGTGTTCAATCTCAACTTTGTGTGGCATCAACTTCTAGACCAACATCAATCTGGTTTCAGGAAGGGACACAGAACTGAATCTGCTCTCACTCACGTGATGGATGACATTTTAAAAATGCTTGACAAAAACGAATCCTGCCTCTTGATTCTCCTTGACCTTTCCTCTGCTTTCGATACGGTGAATGATGGCAACCTCCTAACCATCTTGCAAAATAGAATGGGTTTTGCTAATCGGGAGTTACAATGGTTCCCGTCTTTCCTTCATCACAGATCACAAAGACTCTAGGCAAAACACTCCCTCTCCTGTACTCATGGGGGTCCCTCAATGGTCCGCCCTATCTCCCATCCTATTCAACCTTTTCCTGGAACCTCTTGCTAACTCTTTAAACTCCATGAACATTCTCTTCCACATGTATGCTGACGACATGCAACTCTATTTGAAAATCTCATCCTTGGATAACATCATCTCCCTCAACACTACTCTATCGTCTACTCAAAACTGGTTAACGGAGAACCACCTCCACCTCCTGCTTAACACCTCCAAAACTGAATTCCTGCTCATCTCCCCTCCGAATCATATCCCCAAGATAGACCTATGGCTGAGTCACCTCACTGCTTTCAATTGCACTCCTCATCATAGACTCAGCCACATCCCTTGGAGTCTCCATGGTCAAGCACCTGAATATGAAAAATCATATCAGCAATGTATGTAAGGGTGTAAACCGTTTGTTGAGGTCACTCAAATATCAAACCTTTCCTTCCACTAAAGGATTTCAAGCTGGTAGTCCAAGCGCTTGTCCTGCCGAGGCTTGACTACGGCAGCGCTACCCTCTGTGGACTTCCCAAATACGCCCTGGCTTCACTAAGGTCAACTCTGAACACGGCGGCTAGACTGGTCACAGGCACCAAAAGATTCGATCACATATCCCCAGTCCTAAAATCTCTCAATTGGCTACCCTACAAAGCTCAAATTCAGTTAAAGATTGCTGTTCTGGCTCACAAAGCCCTTCACTGCAATACTCTCAGGTACCTTGCACAAAAACTAGAACTATCCTGTGGTTTAAGAGCCTCAAGAAGTGCCACTCCTTCCTCCTGAAACCACTCATCCTGAACAAAAAAAGAACTTGTCACCGAGCCTTCTCTGGCGCTGCACCAAAGATTTGGAACTCTTTTCCACTGGAAGTACGCAGAATCTCTTCAACGAAGGCTTTCAAATTGGAAGCTAAACGATTCCTTATGAACAAATTCTTACACTAAGAGGGTTATGTGTACTTGCTCGGATGTTGATAATTTGTTATTCCTCCCATTCATATTGTAAAGCGCTCTGTTATCCTTCAGGATCTTGTTTGCGCTATATAAAACTTTATAAATAAATAAAAAATTAGTGGGTGATGACATGAATGGCCTACTGATCGCAAGTAGCAATTTTGATACTCCAGGAGGTCTGAACTTTGTGGGCTTTAATTCAGGCGCCGATTAGTAGGCGGCACATGGGTGTTCTCCAATAGAGCTCCCATCTACAGGCGCATGCTCTACAGAAATGGCAGATTTAATGGTATGCACTGACCTGTGAGCCTGTCCGTCACCAGGATCAAAATAAAATTTAAGACATGCACAGTTTGACACCACGAGAACCACGTTCCATTCCAAACACCAACAGGACCATCTTACCCAGGCTGGCCTGTTTGTCTCAACTGTGCTGTCGATCAGGACCTTCTTTATGAGATCTTTAGCTTGTCTTGCAACCTTGGGGTCGTTCAGTGAGTCCTGTAATCTTCCAAGCCATTAGCTTATGAGAGAGAGCCTTCCAGAACCATACTTGAGAACTTTGGATCAGCGTGACTAACACAAAGTTTTTCCTGCTGACTCCTGATATGAAGTGCCGCTCTTGCAATCGGAGTGAATGGTAGAAAGGCGTAATTGAGCTATAGTGACCAGCATTTGTGGAGTGCATATGTCAAGCTGCCTGTGGGTCTGACCTCTAACTGAAGTACCTCGGAAGTTGATGATCTATCCGCAGTACAAACCGATCCATCCAGCAGGGACCACATGTCATTATGAGTGCTTGAAATACTTTCGGGTGGAGCCTCCAAGCACTAGAATCCTGAAAGTGTCTTGAGTGCCAATCTGCTGTGGTGTTGTAGTGTCTTGGAAGTAATCTGTTATCGCTGCCATCTTGTTCTCTAGGCAGAAGTACCAGACGTCCTTGGCAAACTCCACGAGCACCTAGGCTCTACCTAGATGATTGATCTAGTACACTGCTTAGATGTTGTTCATTTTCAGCAGTGCAGAGCATTTTACCTGGTCTTTTGTCTCAACCTTTACTGCAAAGGAACCGTCCAGAAGGTTCAGGCAGTTGATTTGAAGTGTCAGTTCATCTTCTGATCTGCTGACACTCGACTCTATCACCAGATCTGGGGTTGATTCAGATTCTGCCATTACAGTCTTCCATGTGCTGTAGCCACGATTTCATCCCTGCCTCGGCCTCATTAGTGAGGGTTACTTACTCTGAATAAGTGAGTTCTTTTCTGAGAGGGCACAATAGTGGAGAGGTTCCGGGAAGACCACTTGAATGGAGGAAACCAGTCGTCCCACTATCGAAGCAATCTGCTGCAATGAGACCGGCGACTTTTGGAATGTATGTCTCAGCTTCTTCTTGATGTTCACAATCTTTGATTGTGGCAATCACAGGGTCACCTGACCGGCTTATATGATGGAGCCCAAGAACACATCGTTCTAAGTTGGGACAAGAACAGACTTCTTGTTGCGTATTATGAACTCCAGACACTGTAACAGGTTGACCATAATATCCACATGTTGTCTGATACAAAGAATTCCTAGAATGTCCTTGAATTTGTACACTCAAAGTACAGTGAGGGGGAAAGATTGGCAGCGTCAGATGGGCATCAGCCAGGTCTAGATACACCATCCAGTCCCTCAACTGGACAATATCCCTGAATAGATGAATTCCCTCCATCTTGAAGTGGCAGACAACTGACCACTATTTGAACTTTCTTAAGTTGATGACCGAACTGTGCCATTTGTCTTTCTTCTGCACCAAGAAGTTGTTGCGCATGAAGTCCTGAAGGTGGATCCGAATGGGAGTGATGGCTCCTTTCTCTTCGAAGGCTAGCGCTTCCTGGTCTGATAGACTGACTCTCTGGCCAAGTATGAATTCTGCCTTGCACTCTGCCATTGCCTCAGTAAGCCATAAAACTATATGGGTGCCGCTCGCAGGCTCAGACGTTGCTGTAAATCGGTTGGGGTTCCCTCTTGGATCTGCCTCCTCGCTGTTAAGGACGCCACGCTCTGCTCGGGGGGAAGGCTGCTGTTGGAAGCCGGATTGCTCCGCATTCGGGACTGCGAGGACCAGGGTGCTGTGTGCATCACTTACCAGCTGCACCTGGAACTCTTCCCGACTCCTCCCCATCTGCTTCTTTACGCCTCGCGGCCCCCGCTTCGCGGTAGCCGCTCGCAGGCTCAGACTTTGCTGTACATCGGATGGGGTTCCCTCTTGGATCTGCCTCCTCGCTGTTAAGGACGCCACGCTCTGCTCGGGGGGGGGGAAGGCTGCTGTTGGAAGCCGGATTGCTCCGCATTCGGGACTGCGAGGACCAGGGTGCTGTGCGCATCACTTACCAGCTGCACCTGGACCTCTTCCCGACTCCACCCCACCTGCTTCTTTACGCCTCGCGGCCCCCGCATCGCGGGAGCCGCTCGCAGGCTCAGACTTTGCTGTACATCGGTTGGGGTTCCCTCTTGGATCTGCCTCCTCGCTGTTAAGGACGCCACGCTTTGCTCGGGGGGAAGGCTGCTGTTGGAAGCCGGATTGCTCCGCAATCGGGACTGCGAGGACCAGGGTGCTGTGCGCATCACTTACCAGCTGCACCTGGACCTCTTCCCGCTCCTCCCCTACCCTTGCCCCCTCCCCCCTCATTAACAAGGCCCCGCCCTCACGCGCCAGCGGGACGCGCGCGGGTCGTAGCTCGGGGCGAAGACCGGGCAAAGAGCGCGCCGTTTGAGGCCGTTCGGGGTGGACGAGGAAGGAGGAGGATTACCACCTATTCAGGACCACCAGCATTAACCGTGAGTCTGGCCAGGCAAGATGACTGCAAGGACAACTAGGAGTAAAACATCGTCGGCCCTGGGGGCCCCCAAAGGCACATTGGACACATATTTTGTCAGCAGGGTCCCTTCTTATAGACGAAATTTCCATACTAGAAAGGCGCATTTCCCACGAGCTGGAATGGGTTAGAAGATCATCCTTGGGCCCCATTCAATATGTCACATCCCCTGCCCCTCCACCTAATGGTATATCGTTGGAAGGGGAGGGGGCAGAGGCAACATTGCGTAGAACTTCTGAGCACTTGGTACTTGGTAATTCTAGCATTTTATCAACCGAATGTGATTTTTCTGCTCGCACTGATTTTAGCTTATTACCCCTCCCTCAACCCACTGCATTTATACCAGCCACTAATGCTGAACCTAGTATACCTAATAGAGTCAATTACTACTCTTACCGCTCAGTATGATTCAACATCTGTACATGCTAGGGATGGAGCAATTCCAAAAGCAAAAAGAGGGGCACAAACTACAGGAGGGTGTAAAGCTAAGATTACTAAACGTACCCCCATCCGGGAGATCAACCCAGCTGGCACGGCTAAAAAAGCCAAGAGTAGATCCCAAAAGCAAGGGTTCTTACCCTCTAACATCCCGTCTCAAGAATACCCGAGCCCAAATGTCGCACCTAGAGAGGAGGGCCTCACATTACTAAATATTGGTGCACTGCTGAGGGATTTACTTAACCCCATTGTAAGTTGTTTAGTAAAGATAGAAAAAGCTTTAGCGTACCGCCAGAAGGATATTACACAAATAGCTGAGGGCCACAACACAGCCAATCAGATACCATGTAATAAATCACTTGGTACTACCAACACCCCCATACCTGAGATCTTAGCTGAGGCTGGCCGCCCGACCTTACAAGCTACACAATCACAACAGCCAACTACCACCCTCCCAGAGCCTTCAAATACTAATCTCTCAAATAGCAATTTTATAAAGAAGGCTAATGGCTTAAGCCACCAAGAGAAGATAGTAGCACCCCCTATGGCCATCAATGGCAAAGATTTAAACTATAGAACCATTGACTTGCCGCCAGAAGCAATACCATACACTGTAATCTTAGCTGGTATCCCAGAATTAAATCCTTCCACCAGAGAATCACCGGGGGCCTTGAAGAACAAGGTAATTCACTGGCTCTCTACAAATAGGCCATTACCAGAAGGAATACACAGTGAGGTGTTGATGGTGAGGCGAATCCCTTGGATAGGAAATACTAGGAAGTCAATCCAAGGTGACTGTGCCTTGATTAACTTCAGAGATCCCCTCACCGTCTCTCATATATGTAGCTGGCCACATCAGGTACAAGGGTCATCAATACACCCTCTTCCTCTGTCTTTTTTTTTATCCAACTGCTAATTATGAATCGGGAGAGGATCGATGGGAACTAGTGTCTAGAAGGGTAAGAAACCAGGTTCCCGGAGTCCCAAGTGCAATCCCCCACTCCAGGCAACCATGCCTCGACTATTTTTCTACTTATAATAGATACAGTAGTCTTGACATGGTGGATTGACCAACAAAGATAGTGGGGGAGGAAACCCTAGAGCCTAAACGGCCTAATAACACACAAGCTAGGCTAGTTGCTCCACTCGAAAAGATTAAAATCAGCGGGGAACAACAAGTCTCGGAGATAGATCCCGGAATCCCCCTCCCAATGCTCAGTTCATCCGAGGAATTTGCACCGCAAGTGGCTAGTATGCGGGATGTCCCATCCATAGGGCAGGATTTGGGGGAGGCTGTATCTGCAACTTTAGCTAGAGAGAGACCCAATTGCCCCAGTCTTAAGATCTTATCCTGGAACGTGGCGGGTCTGGCTAATAAAGTAAATTGTCCGGACTGGTGCGCATATATTCAGGCCCAAGATATCTGCCTTTTTCAAGAAACCTGGGCGAGAGAACATCTTCCTCACGCGGGGTTTGCCACATTTGATGTGCAAGCAAAATGGGCTGCCAAAGGACGCCCCTCGGGAGGCTTGGCTACCTGGGTATCTAGCGACCTGGGATGCAGGGCTGTTGTTCATCCACAAAAGTCGGTGGACATTCTTGTGGTTCGGCTCGAATGGCCGAACGCAAACAACCTCTTGCTGATCAACGTATATTCCAGACCAACTAAGATCTCGCAGATATCGCACTCGATAGAGGAGTTGGCAGCTGTTCTAGATGACATCCCTCAGGGTATTCCCACCTTGATCGGGGGAGACTTCAATTCCCACTATGAGCCCCTCCCGGGCTTATTGGTGGACCTGGCCGAGGAGGAGGACACGGAGTGGTCTATACCTCCCTTACATGCATCGGCTCCCAGAGCTTGGACCCCTCTTGCCACACAAATCACCGCTCTAACCATGAAATATGGTTTGCGGGCATGCAATGGCAGGGCAATCTCGGATAAACCAGCTAGCCATACCTTTAATAGTAAGGGCAGGGAGTCAAGATTGGATTACATACTTGTCCCCTTAGCATTGTGGCCGTGCGTCATTGACTTCCGGGTGTTACCTAGGGAAGACAGTGACCACAATGCGCTGGAATTGGAATACGACCATCCTGGCCTGGACCCTAAGTCGAGACAGTGGGCGCCTTTGGAGGATGGGCTTGGTCTCACACAAAATAGACTCAGAGTAAGGTGGGAGAGATTAATCTCTAACCCAGAGAAGATACCCATGCTTTACGTGAGGGTAGTTCCCATATTTGAAAAGGTTCAGGCACTCACGGCCCGTGACACAACCCAGAGTGAACAAGAACAATTAGGGCAGCTTCATAGAGTTCTCTCTAAGTCAGTATCCGTAATCCTCACCCGTGTACCAAAG
Source organism: Triturus cristatus (assembly GCF_964204655.1). Taxonomy (NCBI): domain Eukaryota; kingdom Metazoa; phylum Chordata; class Amphibia; order Caudata; family Salamandridae; genus Triturus; species Triturus cristatus. Next base: position 1,235,787,726 of record NC_140582.1, read on the forward strand.
AGGGCCAATGATCGCGCTGCTGGACCAATTTGGTATAATAAGACCTGCCGCAACGCCAAAACAAGCCTATTGATCTCCATCAAGGCGGGTTTGGGAAGCAAGGTAATTCGGGCCAAGAGATCTGCCTACAAAATTCTAACCAGCAACGCAAAAAAAGAATGGGAACACCTAAAATGAGAAACACTCTCTGCATCACTTGCCAGGGGCGACTCACGTAAATTCTGGCGAACTGTGAATTCCGGCTCGATGGAATTGGCCACAGCATTGGAGCCGAACATTTCAGCCAGGGCATGGTCAGACCATTTCCAATCGTTATACCAACTACCGGATGGGGAATTGGCCGCTCCTCCCTTACCACTGGTTGATGACACCATAGAAATGCCCTTGTTCACAATTAAGGAGGTTAGAGCGGCTATCGTTGGATTGGCATCAGGCAAGGCCCCTGGCCTGGATGGTCTCCCGGGTGATCTTTTTAAGCAGGAGCCGGACGTCTGGACACCTTACCTAGCCCTATTATTTAATTCTATCCTGGGCAGTATGGAGGTCCCTGATACTTGGCTGGGCGCAGAGATCGTCCCTATTTATAAAAGGGGCTCACCTCTGCTCCCAGCCAACTACAGACCTATCAGTCTTATAGACGTCCCACAAAAAAGCTTTGGCAGACTGATTCTGAACCGACTCCAGGTCTGGATTGATGACCACAACATACTGAGCCCCTTTCAAGCGGGCTTCAGGAGGGGTGTCTCAACGGTGGATCAAATTTTTCGCCTGAACCTTCTATATTGGAAGTCAGTAACAATCGAGGGGGGTAGCCTATACACGATATTCGTAGACCGCCGAGCGGCATTTGATTTAGTCCCTAGGGACAAACTATGGGCCGTCTTGGCAACCTTAGGGGCCCCTGCTGACCTTCTCATAATCTTGAAAAAATTGCACCAGGGCAATTTTGCTAGGGTAAGGTGTGGCAGAGGAGGAATCCTCTCGGAAGGCTTTCCCGTTGACAGGGGGGTCAGACAGGGTTGTGTGCTTGCACCGACCCTTTTCTGCCTCTTTGTCAACGGGGTTTTTGGCCATCTAAACGAGCGAAATAATATTGATGCCCCTAGGTTGGCGGGCAGCAGGGTACCAGCAATTATGTTTCCAGACGACACCCTGCTGCTCTCCAAATCTCCTATGGGCATACAAAGGGTTCTTGATGGATTTGTCGACTTCTGTAAGTCGCACGGCTTGGAGATCAATACTACAAAAACTAAATATATGATCTTCAACCCGCCCGCTTTAACCCGACCGAGCCCTCGGATAGGGGCTTTCAGCCTTGAGAGGGTATATACCTTCGAATACTTGGGGGTCATTTTTAACCAATCAATGAAGTGGGACTCACATCAGACAAAAGTAAATTTGAAGCTAACGCAGATGACGGGCGCCATCTCTAGGATGATGAGTGGGCTGAATTACAAACCACTAGGCCCTCGTCTCCATATTTATAAAACACAGGCTAGGGCGGCTGGGCTATATGGGGCTGAAATTTGGGGACACACACCCAATCAGAAATTACAGATCATTGAGAATAATTTCTTGAGGCAGCTTACAGCCCTACCACCTAGTACACCATTATTACCTTTAAGACTAGATATGGGACTAAGACCCATCGTGGTGGAGCTTGGCCTCAAACCTTTAATTTTCTGGCGCAAATTATGGTGTACCCCAGAGCTTGAGAATTATAGATTGGAGTTACTAGAGATTTTGCGCCTTGTAAGAGCTGACCAAGTACCATGGCTATTGTACGTCAAACAATCCTGTGAGTTAATAGGTAGATCCGATTTGTGGTCCGACCCAGCCAATGCATGTTGTACGATTTCTCGCAAAACCATCTCACTGGCCTACTATGAGCACAACTTACGTGCTCTATATATGAAGGCTAGGGCTGGGTCTTTAACTGAGCACTTTCTGGGATTCAAAGATACGTACAACCGAGAAGTAGTCTTAGATGCTATTGAACCAACGCTAACTAGAAACCTTTACTTACAATGGCGTTATGGCACCCTTCCCCTAGGAGCTCACCCCGCCAGTTGGTCACAGTCACAATCAGCAACACAATGCCCAGCATGTGGCCATCCTTCTGAGTCTGATTTGCACATTATATTCTTCTGCCAAGCGTACCAAAGATCAAGGAGACACTGGCTCCTCCCACTTTTAAAAAACCTGGGCTTTAGGCAGCACATCCCAGCTTATAGAATTTTAAAATCTGATTTATCAGCACCTACAGTATTCGCAGTTGCGAAATTTTTAACAGCTATGTGGATTAGTCGCAACCGTTGCATAAAATCAAACACTGTGCTTGAACACGTTTCCCCATAGCTATGTCGTAACTTTTATCTGGTGTATTAAAATATGCTGTGACTAATATGTACTTTTTATTGTATGCTTGCATTATTTTACTCTTTTATGGTCCTTGTGACCGAAATAAAGCTGATATGATGATATGGAAGCCCTGGACAGTTTGAAGGACCCAGGCATCGCTGGTCAGTTCCCACCAATCTTCGCTACCCCACCCACCCCCTGTTTTCTGCAAGGCTGAAGGGATCAGACTCATCGGTGTGTTGGACTAAAGTTTTAAAACCCCCTCTGCTGGCACCTTAGCCTCCACGATTCCTGCTGGTGCCGGCTCCCACGGAGAGTCCCAAGAGAGTCTGCTGACGTGATTTTGGCCCAGCCACTGGCCTCTGCGGGATGCCAACGCTCTGAGGACCTTGGTTGGGGAAGCCGCCTGAGGAGCACCCTTTTTCTTTAATGCCCCTCTAAAAACCTTTTGATCTAAGATTTTCTTTAGTAGAGTATGCACCTTATTGAGGTTGGTAAAGGTGAAAAAATATTTGCAAAGTTCTTTGAGGAAGGGGTCCTCAAAAGCAGCCACCTTGGGCAACTGCCAGCCTCAAAAATTGCCAAGCCTCCAAGTTCTGGCCCACTTGTATAAGGAGCAGTCTTTGTCTCTCGTGGAGATAAGGCAATTTTTCAGTCCCTCTGGGCCTATCCTGAAAGGATCTCTGTAGAGATCAGGGTCCCTGACTCGCTGGCCTCTTCTGCCATAGTCTGTATCTTGGTGAGCTGTCCTGCTACACCCAACCATTTTGTCCTGGCAAAAGCCCAAAGACCCGTCTGCCCTTTTTGAGATCCTTTACGAATTGTACACATTTTTCCAGGAACCGGGCAAACCTGGCTGTCTATCTTGGGCATGGATACCACTTTGCCTTCCAAAGTGGGGGTGGGGCATTCAGCCCTGAGGCGCCCCCTAGCTTCCTTCTCTAAGTATAAAAGATATCTTCTGGGTCCAAGATGTCCAGTTGGACCTTACAATTATGCCCCTCTTATGATGGCTTAAGTTGCTAATGCCGGTCTCCAGTGTATTCCTTTTTAGGTCTCGCCTGACCCAGCGCATGTGCTGGTCTGGCGAGACGTTTAGTAAGGGCTTCAAAAAATGCTACCATGGCCGGCCTACAGCTTGCGTGCATGTGCGCGCGCTTATGAGCAGAGGTGCCATATGCTTTCCTCGTCCTGCTCATTAAGCGCCGCGCACATGCACGCAAGCTGTAGACCGGCCATGGTAGCATTTTGATCGCTATTGCGATCATTTTCACTTTCGGGTCGCGCGGCCTCTTTGATCTTCTCAGTGAGCCAGTATTATCATCCTCAGTCCCGTCTCTGCCTCTCTTCTCCTTCCCAACTCTCGCTCCACATCCTTTCTGCCACTTTTCCGTCTCTCTTCTTCATACTTTCTTTCTTGCTGTCACCTTAACTGTTTTGTGCATCTATCCCCAAGTTTTCCACCGACTCTTTTCCCTTCGTTTTCACCTCTCTCTCTCTTGTGCGTTTTAATTTTAATCTTTCTTCCCCTGCCGTAAACTCTGTAAATCAAGGCCGCCTTGCTCAATCGCAGCACCGGTGCTTTACCTTTAAGTAAAGTGCGGGTGCCGCGATTGTAGCAAAAGTAAAGAAATAGAAAAAATCATCAGTTTCTTTACTTTTGCTATAATCGCGGCACCCCTGTGCTTCACGTAACAAGTAATCCTGCTAAAGTGGGAAACAGTGAACCCGCACAGATTCCCATGGATTTGTTCTCCTTTCTGGGTTTTTTCCCCATATACAGTTTGGCAGATGTAACCTGCGGAAAATTAGTCCAAAAAAAAAAATGGCAGCGCCAATTACAATGATACCTACACGTGCTTTTGAAACCGTACTTTTGAAAGTAATTACAAAACAACTTTCAACATTTCATACTATTCAGTTAAAAGTTGCTCGAATAAAGTGAGAACCAGTTGGATTCAGATTCTGGCAGCTATTCATGAATACCAAGATACTGGCTGACCCTTGTAAATGTTCCCGACTGTGTGGAGACTTCAGGAATCCGGACACATTGTTCGAGGTCTTGCTCAATTGGTTCTCCTTACCATCCAGCACAGCGCCAACCCGGCAGTAAATGTCCCTCTTTGCGGGCAATCGCTGATTCTTTTTGTATCCGTTAGGTTTCCTACTGGAGTTTGGATTTAGAACCAGCTCAGCTGAAACATTTCTCCAGATTTAACAAAATAGAAAGGTACGCTGGGGTGTGACTTCACAAGTTCCCAATAGGCAAATTGAGATGTTTGTTGTAACGTGCAACATAGATCCTGAATCTGAGCTAAAATGTAGTCTATTTGTAGTCAATTTGACAAAAAGAATAACACAGCTCTGTTACCACTTTTTCGTGTTGCCCGTGTTTTTGGATGTAAAGGTAATACAAATAATGCATATTTCGTTGAAAAACTCATCATAACTCTCCTCTCACCCTTGTTTGCTGCCACCCAGCGTCCTAAAATTGCGGGTAGATATTTTCCCAGTACTGACTAAAATATTTAATACCACAAGTTATTCATTCTAGTTTGAGTGTCTGACATGCCTTTCTTGAACTAAGTAGCATTTCCAGACTTGAGCTGTCTGTCGAAATATATCCATATATCTCATTTAAAACCAGTCGTGGTCTTAGAAGCCCGAAGATGTCGATGATGCAAGATTTTTTTGTGGCTGCTGGTGTCGCCGCGCTGTTGGAGTCTAATGGATGGATCCCAGCACGTGACTGTGAAAGACAAAGAACTCTCTGCGGTGAAGTTTCCCTAGGCGGAAGTGACTTTGTTGCAGCCTGCAGGATGTGGTTGCTTAGTAACCATTGCCAGGCTTCAGCAGGCCCAACACACAGGGCTCCTGCTAGCTGCACATGGGCACTCCCTGACCCTCCTAAAGGAGGTTTAACATTTTGCGCGTTCCTCTCTCTCCATACCGGGCACAATGTGTGACGCCGAGGAGCCAGGCAAGTGCACAACCCCCAGGGCCGAGCCAGACCTGCAGAAAACAAGCGACTGCTACCGCGTCAGCGAAGACCTGCTGGAAAGGTTCAACTACCCCAGCTGCTTCAAAGGTTACAGGGGAGGACAGGGTGAGCAGGCGTCCAGGATCTGCTGGGGCACAGCGTTTTTTCCACCTGTCCAGGCAAATTTAATGACATTTATCTTGTGTCCTGACTTTCAGAGAGGGTCGCCCGAGCTGACAGGAATACACGTTTGTGTGTTCCAATGAATAATTAGTTAGCAGTCTGTAGAACAAAACAATTTAGTTAACAAGGATGATATTGTGTACAAAATGTGCATTTAATTTCCTTTAGTGCCACTGCTAAGTCATTGTACGACCTGCTGTCTATGGACAGAGTTGGAAGTTTCGAGGCTTATGTAATAAAGTAGAGTGTTTGCTGTGGCTTATGTCATCAGACGTCAGCATTCATATGTTGCCCTTTTGCTTTGTACTGAGAGCGCGTCATGCACTTGTCTTGCAGAAAGAAATGCTGCCCGCACGCCGGCGTATGTTAACACAAGCACTGGCCTAGCCAATAGGTCTCGCCTTTGGGACCTTATAAGTGTTTAGTTATGCAGCACAATATCCTTGGTGCAACAACACCAACTGTTGCATGGCTAAACACTTATAAGGTCCCAAAGGCGAGACCTATTTGCTATGCAAATGCTTGTTTGAACTGTCGTAAAAATCCCCTCAAAACCCAATCTCATCAGGGTCGATGTCGAAAGCTTAGGCTGGACTAATTCCAGAATGTTCTACGGGTGAGGTCTTCGCCAACTGAATTATCCCTTGTATGCCCTTGGACCAAGCCAAAAATGTCTAATTGAGCCTGTCAAAATCATTGTCTCTTTGGGACCTTCAATTTCCTTTTGGGCTTGGCATGACTTGCGCCCTCATGCCCCCGGGTTTCACTGACTCCACAAGGTGGTGTCAAATCTTCCCTCCTGGGGAGGGGTTCAGGTAGAGCCTCAACCCATGCGAAGAGTTTCCTCCTAAGAGGTTCCAGGGCACTAGATACTGTGACATTAATTGAGCCATCTACCACCTCCAAAAAGTGATTGTCTCCAGTTGGGTTTTTGACTCCTGACAGACTACTTCTTAATTTATGTCAGTAACTGTTTTAAAAAGTATGATGACTTTGAAATGGTTGTATGGTAGAGGCATGCATGGCTAAACTACGCGTGCCTCTACTATGCTGCCTAAACCACAAATGCACCTGGACCACGCACATGCCTTTACCACGCACATGCCTTTACCACACACATGCCTTTACTATGCACTTGCCTTTACCACACATGCCTTTACCACGCAATATCGTGATGAAGGCATGACTGGTATAGAGATGTGTGGTTAATATCAGACCCTATGCCACCTGCTCTTAACCCTAACTACTCCCCTGATCCCAACCCATCCTGAGCCCTTAAAACTAACCTGAGCCCTAAAAACGTCTTAAACCCCCTTGAGCCCTAAAAAATAACTGACTCCCCCAACCCTAACCATTATCCCGGCCTCCATCCCAGCCCTAAAAAGTACCCCAACTCCACCCTGAGCCCTAAAACTACCCCAACCCCCTCCTGAGCCCTAAAAGCTACCCTGACCCCTAGCACTAAAAACAACCCCGCCCCCCAGCCCTAACCCAGACCCCTATAACCCAACACAAAAAAGTAACCCCCCCCCCATACCACCAGAATCCAGCCCCACTCACCTCACCGCGTCCTCTCCCGATCTTCCTGTTCCTGGCCCCCCCCCCCCCCCTCCCTCATCTTCGCATCTAGACCGTGCATTGCCCTAACCAGGCATTTGCGTGGTTAAGGCAAGCGTGGTTGCGCTTGCGCTGGAACGGCACACGTGGCTCTGCCCACGTTGTTCAGGTAGTTTCCCCTTTGAAACAATAGTTTAGTTTTCCTTTCGATAGAAACTAATCTTACATGCCTCTGTCCCAAGGCATTTGTGCCACCGAGAACCGTAGGAGAATGTGTTTGCCATGAACAGTAACTAGCTTCAGGCTAGCTATTAAGATTTTCACAAACTTTAAAGTTTGCCCTGGAACAGCTAAACATCTCCCATTTAAATATGATTTATTTGCATTCTGACCAGCTGGTGAGGCTTACAATGGAGAATCTGATGGCAAAAGCGAGCTTCTTATCTGATGTTGCTCATTCCATGAGACTTAAATCATATATAGCACTAATTGACTGTAGGCCTGAAAAGAACACCGCGGTCTCTATTTCCTTTGCAAGAACTCCTTCTGTGACATTTTGCTTCCTGATCTTAAGAAGTGGAAAGTTGCCAACGAAATGGGAGATGGGAGGGGAAACGACCACTCTAACACCTTCATTCCCTTTGTTGTTTACCTCTTGAAGATCTGCATCATGCCTCGTTTCTTTGCCCCAATGCTCTAAAATGCAGAATTGCAAGTTCTCAAGAATAAGCTTTTAACTTCATGATGGCTGTGCCTGCTCCTACTGACTGGTCATGGTTCTTCTATATTTTTAAATCTTTGTTTCATTTTTTGTTATTTTTGTCTTGTGCATTATTATCTTTTGTGGTATCTGTCGACTTCAGTTGGGTTCTTAAACAATACAGTTTGACTTTAATGGGACGATGTAACCTTCCTTAAAATGTCATAGCCTTGGTGGACAGCCCGTCCACTCAGTGACCAAACTGAAATCCAGTTAAAAGCCAATGGCTGATGCGGGGCCTGAGTGGGATGGAGGGGGCTGACCCAAAGCCCACTTTCTTTCTTTACTTCTCACTTTACTTTTTGGAAGAATTGACAACATGAGGTCTTCCAGACAGCCATAAAAATGGTCCAGGATTTTGTCCTTGCCATCTCGCCTTCAATGAGCGATTGAGGTGTGCATGTGCGTGCGAGTCGGTGTGAAAGAGTGAGCTCTCAGGAGAAGCACTCGTTTAGTTCTCAGCAGGTGTGATCACAATGCAGTCTCTTAGGTGGTTCTTGTTCCCTATGCCCATGATGTATGTGCTGCCCCAATTAATCTCTATTACAAATCACTACTAACAGATTTGCTTGGTTTTGTGCGCCCCTGTTTGCAGTAAGTTTACACAAACGATTGTCTTGTGCTTGGGAGTGAGGTGTGTAATAAACTCTACAAACCTTAAGTTTTCCTTGTCTTCTCTCTGCAGTTCCAGCAAAGATAAGAATAAACACATCTTACAGGTAAGAACCTTCCTTCCCCAGGTCACGCAAAAGATCTTGACCAAGTGACCCTTGTCATTCGAGTATCTCTCTATAACTCTTACTTCAATATCTCTCGCTTGTGTGTTTGAGCTCAGTTCTTGTCCCAGTCGCTGCCTTTCCTAATCCACAGCCTTCCCTTCAAGGAAGATGTCTGTGGCATATGCTTCTGAGGCTGCAGAGTATGCAGTGTTTTTAATGCCATGTTGCCTCTGGGTGTAAGTTGGAGTTGCAAGGGCCCCCAGAGATCTTTTGGTTAGAATTAACACATTTTTGCACTGTGAATACCAATGTTTTGCAGGTCTGTTTTTTGGGGTCAACGTTGAAAAGGCCATCTGCATCCACATTTTTCCTGTTGGTGCTCCAGTATTCTTCTGGAACAAGAGGACGCAACCTGGACTGCGGGCGTGACCAGATTAGTCTGTGAGGCATTGTCCACAAGTTACAAAGTGGGAAGATGGTGGCGCTTTTAGTGAAATGTTACCCTGTAGATGCAGATTACAAGTGACCTCTGTACAGTCTGCATGAAGACCCCAAAAGCAGTGTTTGTTGGGTTACAAACGTTACTGTTTTAGATTTGGCCACAGTGAGGGTATTTAGTACCTCTTCCCATCTACAAAACTGTTTATGCGTTCTTTCTGCAGTGATCATGGAACGGGTTGAGACAGCAGTGATTATGGAACAGGTTGAAGCAGGAGGGATTATGGAACAGGTTGAATGAGGCAGCAGGGATTATGGAACAGGTTGAAGCAGGAGGGATTATGGAACAGGTTGAGGCAGCAGCGATTATGGAACAGGTTGACGCAGGAGGGATTATGGAATAGGTTGAGGCAGCAGTGATCATGGAACGGGTTGAGACAGCAGTGATTGTGGAACAGGTTGAATGAGGCAGAAGGGATTATGGATCAGGTTGAATGAGGCAGCAGTGATTATGGAACAGGGTGAGGCAGCAGTGATTATGGAACAGGGTGAGGCAGCAGTGATTATGGAACAGGGTGAGGCAGCAGGGATTATGGAACAGGGTGAGGCAGCAGGGATTATGGAACAGGTTGAGGCAGCAGGGATTATGGAACAGGTTGAAGCAGGAGGGATTATGGAACAGGTTGAAGCAGGAGGGATTATGGAACAGGTTGAAGCAGGAGGGATTATGGAACAGGTTGAAGCAGGAGGGATTATGGAACAGGTTGAAGCAGGAGGGATTATGGAACCGGTTGAAGCAGCAGGTTGAATGAGGCAGCAGTGATTATGGGACAGGTTGAGGCAGAAGTGATTATGGAACAGGTTGAATGAGGCAGCAGGGATTATGGAACAGGTTGAAGCAGGAGGGATTATGGAACAGGTTGAGGCAGCAGCGATTGTGGAACAGGTTGAATGAGGCAGAAGGGATTATGGATCAGGTTGAATGAGGTAGCAGTGATTATGGAACAGGTTGAAGCAGGAGGGATTATGGAACAGGTTGAAGCAGGAGGGATTATGGAACAGGTTGAAGCAGTAGGGATTATGGAACCGGTTGAAGCAGCAGGTTGAATGAGGCAGCAGTGATTATGGGACAGGTTGAGGCAGAAGTGATTATGGAACAGGTTGAATGAGGCAACAGTGATTATGGAACAGGTTGAATGAGGCAGCAGTGATTGTGGAACAGGTTAAATGAGGCAGCAGTGATTATGGAACCGGTTGAAGCAGCAGGTTGAATGAGGCAGCAGTGATTATGGGACAGGTTGAGGCAGCAGGTATTATGGAACAGGTTGAATGAGGCAGCAGGGATTATGGAACAGGTTGAATGAGGCAGCAGGGATTATGGAACAGGTTGAATGAGGCAGCAGGGATTATGGAACAGGTTGAATGAGGCAGCAGGGATTATGGAACAGGTTGAATGAGGCAGCAGGGATTATGGAACAGGTTGAATGAGGCAGCAGGGATTATGGAACCGGTTGAGGCAGGAGGGATTATGGAACCGGTTGAGGCAGGAGGGATTATGGAACCGGTTGAGGCAGCAGGGATTATGGAACAGGTTGAGGCAGTAGGTTGACTGAGGCAGCAGTGACTATGGAACAAGTTGAATGGGGCAGCAGGGATTATGGAACCGGTTGAAGCAGCAGGTTGAATGAGGCAGCAGGGATTATAGAACAGGTTGAGGCAGGAGGAATTGTGGAACAGGTTAAGGCAGAAGGGATTATGGAAAAGGGGATTATGGAACATGTTGAATGAGGCAGGAGGGATTATGGAACAGGTTGAATGAGGCAGGAGGGATTATGGAACATGTTGAATGAGGCAGGAGGGATTATGGAACATGTTGAATGAGGCAGGAGGGATTATGGAACAGGTTGAATGAGGCAGGAGGGATTATGGAACAGGTTGAATGAGGCAGCAGGGATTATGGAACGGGTTGAGGCAATAGTGATTATGGAACCGGTTTAGACAGCAGGGATTATGGAACAGGTCGATTGAGGCAGCAGGGATTATGGAACGGGTTGAGGCAATAGTGATTATGGAACAGGTTGAGGCAGCAGTGAATGTGTAACAGGTTGAGGCAGCAGTGATTATGGAATAGGTTGTGGCAGTAGGGAGTATGGAACAGGTCGAATGAGGCAGAGAAGGGATTATGGAACCGGTTGAGGCAGCAGGGATTATGTAACGGGTTGAGACAAGTAATTATGGAACAGGTTGAATGACGCAGCAGGGATTATGGAACAGGTTGAATGACGCAGCAGGGATTATGGAACAGGTTGAATGAGGCAGCAGGGAGTATGGAACAGGTTGAGGCAGGAGTGACTATGGAACAGGTTGAATCCGGTAGGAGTGACTATGGAACATGTTGAGGCAGCAGGGTTTATGGAACAGGTCGAATGAGGCAGCAGTGATTATGGAACAGGTCGAATGAGGCAGAAGGGATTATTGAACAGGTCGAATGAGGCAGCAGTGATTATGGAACAGGTTTAGGCAGCAGGGATTATGGAAGAGGTCGAATGAGGCAGAGAAGTGATTATGGAACATGTTGAGGCAGCAGGGATTATGGAACAGGTCGAATGAGGCAGCAGGGATTATGGAACAGGTCTTCCTCCAGATGAAGAAAGAAGATTATCTTGTGTATGGCTTAGTCAAAGTTGTCCAAATGGATTCTAATAGTGGTACAGGGGTCTTAACTAATCCTGTTGTAGAAAAACAATGTTCCAGGACGGGCACAGTGTGCTCTCAGACCCTCTGTGGTACTATACACAGTGGCACCCAACAGTTGTCAAAGCGGTGGGGGCACTAAGCCTCCTAATCAGTTAATCGTAATTTGAAAGAATCTGCACCCTGTGCTCAGTTCTCCGGTGTGAAGCACTCGGAGTTGTCACATTTATGTGAAATTCTACAGGGGCACTCTAGCCTCCATGCAGAAACAGGCTCCTATGGTTCCAGAACGAATAGTTTCCATGGACTCTCAACAGTGCTTGAGGGCAGCGCAGCACACAGCGCGTCGCCGAGCGCTTCACGCCGGAGGAGAACTGAGCACAGGGTGCAGATTCTTTCAAATTACGATTAACTGATTAGGAGGCTTAGTGCCCCCACCGCTTTGACAACTGTTGGGTGCCACTGTGTATACTACCACAGAGGGTCAGAGCACACTGTGCCCATCCTGGAAGATTGTTCTTCTACAACAGCATTAAGCCCCCTGTACCACTATTGGAATCCATTTGGACAACTTTGACTAGGCCATAGACAAGATAATCTTCTTTCTTCTTCCTGAGGAAGATCTGTTTGTGGTGTTCTTAATTAGAATTTATACAAGAGTCGAAATGTATACGCATAACTAGAAGTATTACAATATGACCAATGCAAAAAGAATGCAATTGTAGGTCACTTTGAGATTTGCTATATGTTTTCACTCTACCTTTGAATGTACTGTTGTAAATATCTCCTTGTACCTAAATATAATTTGTTGTGATTTATGTACCACACACCTCACTTCCGTTATATCACTTTGACCTTGTGTATATGTCCTCTTCTTAACCATACATGATTTTTTCATATAAAAATAACACGATTGGTTTGTGCTTTTCTATTGAGACATGTGTTTAGTCTGTTGTGTTTTCAACATTAAGTGTATAGGAATTTGAATAAATCCAAATTACGATAAGTGTGTTGTGGCGGAACCACTGTACGTTTAACGTCCTATCACTGTTGGGTTTTGGTTAGCAAGATAGTAAAATTAAGTTACACACCCAGAGTGCACAAATCCTAGCTTGCGATTGACACCGCCTTCCTTGCCAGTCATTTTTAGTGCTATGTGTATTCTTCAATAAGCAGTCAAAGGTCTATTAAAAGGGGCAAATTCAAGATCAATTGATGAGTCCTACTTTGGTGGAATCCTATCTTGCTGCTTTCTGCAAGCAATGAAACTGAGCTCAGTCGGCGGACAGAGACTGTTTGCGCTGCTTAGTCATTCCTGGATCTTCAATGATGAAAATAAGATTTTCATCCCTCCCGACCGTCTGCACCTTTAATCATGACTTTAGCTGTAATGCACCATATTCTTTGAAGACCTCAAGCTATTGAACAGCCGGTGTGACAATAGTATCCAGACTTGATCAATTGAACATGCCTCCTGTACCATTTGGCCTCAGCACGAAGTATGATCCTGATATCAAATGTCCAGTTGAAACTACTATCCTGTGACTCCCCTACACTATCTTCTGAGCTGCCTAGCTCAGACTACACCTTCCACAGCAGGCTCAGAAAGCCACGCCCGAGACGCCTTTCATGCTCAACACCGGAGTTTTACCATGGGTCCGTTCAGGATGGGCCTCTGCCAGGCCGGACGGTCATAGGAGATGCACACACCAGACTTTCCAAGCGTGCTTGAAGGCAACTTGTTTGACTGTTTCTATATTATATAAATTCTTACCCTGTCATCTGTACTTTCCTCTATATGCACCTGGATTTTCACCTCTACGCATTTGTGCCCCAGATCTGTTTAGAGTTACAGTGATGTGAAAAACAATGTTACACCTTCTATGGTTTTTCATATTATGTCTCACATTCATCTAGTCCTCCTAATCTATAACCATTGATTAATCTAACCTTGTGTGACCAATACCACACAAAGCTTTCACTGTGTAATAATTTAATAAAGTCAGCCAACATTAAGAAACCCTAATGTGGAAAAAGTGTACCCTTAATGCGTTCATATCCATTGCGAAGTTAATTCGATCAAGTGCGGCTATTTCGATGATTTCGTGATTGGGAACTGGTACCCAACTGTATATAAAATGATTGTTTGTGATTCTCAGAGATAAAAATGTTGCAAATTGTTTCTGGGAGGGTTATAAAGTAGTTTCCAAGCAATGACTACTTCATTCCACTGCAAATGGAGAAAGTATGCCTAGGAGTGGGCATCTCAGCAAGTTCAACCTAAGCTCTGATATTTTTAAGAAAGTTTTTTATTTTGTCTGAGTCAGAATGATCATATCATCTTACAAAGTTAGATTTCGTATTAATACATATCATCACACTCCAACACAAGAAAAAAAAGAAAGAAAAAGGCACCAGAACCAAAGATAGAGAATAGATATTCGTAATGCCGGTATCAAAAGCCTTGGTCTACCACAATCAACCCTTCATGCAGTAAATGAATTACATCCACTGAAGTTTGGACCAGATCTTAACCGCCTTTATAACTCGTCTGGGTCCATATTCCTTAGCTATTGCCATTTCACACTCGTACGTTTGTCGAAGTAATGACCACAATTCAGCAACTCTATGTGGTATTGCATCCACCCATGCCCTTGCAATGCATAAGCGCATGCTAGCTGTGATGATTGATGTCAGGGATTTAAGACTATGATTGTCCCCAACCTGTAGGCCAATTAATATCTCTTTGTTAATTAGGCGAAAGTCCAGCTCCATCTGTGTAGATAGCAATCGCAATATAATATCCCAGAATTGTTTTAGGGCTGGGCATTCAATAAACATATGTACAATGTCTGCAGCATAGAGCTACATTTTGGGTAAAATACACGTGATGAATTCATAAAGGATGTCCATTTGGAAATAAGATCCGGTGTATAATAAAGCATATATACCATTTTAAATTGTTGCATTTTAAGATTCACAGATATTATTGCCTGATCAAGTATTTCCTATGCCTTTTTGTATTTCTGATCCTGTTATTGTAATTGCTAATCGTTGGCTCCATTTTGAAGCTATCTGCGCGCTATCATCTTCACTATGCGACATAAGCTCCCGATAAAATTTACCTATGCCGCATTTTGAAGATTGATCGAGTAATGTATAAACTTCAGAGATCTCTTGGTGGTTGTTATATTTGCATTTACGGATGAGATAGTCCCTGACCTGGAGATAATTAAAAAATGATCTTTGCAATAGACCAAATGTTTCCTGTAATGCAGCAAAGGATCGTACCTCCCTGACTATCAAATGGCCCAGATTTTGTAGTCCCCGATCTCCCCAGGCTTGCCCCACATCGTCATGAAAGATATTGGGGAAAAGTGGATTACCCCATAATGGAGTAAGCGTGTGTATAGTTGGCAGAGAGAACTTATTACGCGCCAAACTTGAACCACATCCCGAATCACCTTAAATCTTACCTTTTTAAAATAATTAGGGTCTGTAAGCATATGCATCGCATATCTGATATCTGGTCCCAATGCTAATTGATAGTTAACTGTGCACTTCCTCAAGTTATCCCCATTTAATAAGCCCCGAATTCGGCCGATGAATGCAGCGCAAAAATAAAATTTGAAATTCGGCAGTTTGAGTCCTCCCTGGTCATATGGCAATTTCAGGTACCTAATACCCCGTTTGGCTTTCCTATAACGCCATAAAAAAACTCCCTATAACTTCTTCAAGTCAACTAAAAAAACACATCTGGTACCCACAACGGTATAGAGCGAACAAGATAAACATACTTAGGTAGAATGTTCATTTTTATAATATTACATCTACCCCATATACTCCAAGGCAGTCTGTGCTATTGCCTTAGCTTGGCACTGACTAAATTTAGTAACGGCTCATAATTGAGGGCGACTGTACTTTCCACTTTACTACTTAACCGTTGGTGGCAATATCGGTAACTCCCATAACTGGCGTAGATAGGGTAGGCGTTCCATAGTTCAGGATTGTTTGTGTTTTCAGTAGATTTAACTTGTATCCGGAGAACACCCCAAATTCTTCTGCTTCCTTAGAGATAGTCGTGGCAGTACATTGGTGGGCAGCGTATACAGCGATATCACCTGCATGTGCAGTTATCTTGAGTTCGGCACCATGTAGCATTAATGGGTGTATATCCTGGTTCAGCAGCAGATGTTTAATATAGGGTTCAATATAGAGAGCGAACAATAACTGGGATAGCGGACATTCCTGGTGCGCCCCCCTAAATATAGAGATTAAAGAAGAAACTTTACCACCCGATTAAAGATTTTGGCATTTGGCTCGGTATATAGTTTCTGCACTAGGGCTATATACTGGTCACAAATGCAGAATGCTCCCATAGTCACACACAGTGCCTCCCAGGCAACCTATTTGAAGGCCTTCTCTGATGTTGCTGGTAAAATACAAGAACGAATCTAGACGCAAAGGCAGAAATGGCAGTATTAATATGTGCCGTTGTGTCTCTTCCAGGCACAAACCCATGTTGTGCCTGGATGCATGAAAGGGGCCAGACACATAGCTGTGATATTTGAGAATATTTTTGCGTCTGCGTTTATCAAGGATATTGGACGGTAGGGCCCTCTATCTTCCTGTGGTTTGCCCTTCTTAGCAAAAACAACTATATTAGTCACTCCCCATGATGCTGGAGCTTCCCCACCACTGTATATGTGGTTTATCAGTTTTAAGAATTCAGGGGTTAGAATATCTATAAATAATTTGTACAATTCCAAGGAGATAGTATCGTACCCAGCGGCTTTCCCTGATGCTAGATTGCTAACTGCCACCTCCACTTCGCCTATCTCCACCTTTGCAGCTAGTACAGAAGATTGTATAGAGTTTAACCGTGGGATCTGGCTCTCAGCCAAATAGTTGAGTGTAGCCTGACGTTCAGTAATATCAGTTCTACTATACTTTGATAGAAAGCAGTTAATTGATCAGTGATGAGCTGCGGACACTTATAAACGACTCAGTCGTCTCCTGTGATGCATTGAATTGCATTGCGTGCCTTTTTATCTGCTATCTGATGAGCCAAAACGCGTCCTATTTTCTCACCATACTCATACTGGTAATTATATTCTTATTGTATTTGGCCGCCACTTTCTCAGTGATCTCACGATTAGCCATTTGACGCCTCTCCCTTAATTTAAGATGTATAACCTGTTCTAAGGGGGTCACCTGCATGAGCTGCCTGTGCGCGTTGTACGTCCAACTCTAAGCACTCCATTCAAATTTGGCTTCATTCCAGTTGTCTATTTCTATTTTGTTTTAAAATAAACTGGAGTTTGGCTCCCCAATATGAATGAATGAATGAAGCGAGACTTATATCGCGCAGACTTAGCCCAATGGGCGTCAAGGCGCCTAACAAATAAAGCTGACTGGGAAAAACAGGAGAGCTTACTGATAGGCCTTTATAAAATACCAGGTTTTAAGAGCTTTCCTGAACAAGGACAGGGATGGTAGCGACTTAATCTCCAGAGGAAGGCCATTCCAGAGTAGAGGAGCAACAATGGAAAAGGCTCTGCTCCCCCATCTGGCTCTTTTAGAGCGAGGAACTACCAGCTGGTTAGAGTCTGAAGATCGCAGAGACCTACTGGGAATATATCGGGTGAGCAGAGACCCCAAGGCATTAGAGGGGCCAGCCTGCACGGCTCTGTAGGTGAGGCAGAGAAGTTTAAAAGAAATTCTAAAACTAATGGGAAGCCAGTGCAGGTTCTTCCTGGCCATCGTTGCCGAAGAGTCCCTAGGGAGTGCTAAAACGAATCTGGCGGCGGCGTTCTGTACCACCTGCAGACGATGTATCAGATATTTATTGGACTCCGCATATAATGCATTGCAGTAATCCAATCTGGAGCCCACAAGGGCAGTGACTGTATGTTTACGTGCCTGCAGGGACAAGTAATGGAGGATTCGTTTCAAAGTTTTAATGACTCCCCAGCACGTGGCCACGGTCCTGTTAATCTGACTGTTCATGACGAGTGAGGTATCAAAGATGACACCAAGGTTCCTAGCCGTAGAGGAGGGAGTAGGGCAGGTTCCAAGGGACGGAGGCCACCACTCATTGGACCAGATGTTTTGATCCTTGCCGAACACGAGAACCTCCGTTTTATCGGCGTTGAGTTTTAAAGAATTCAGCACCATCCACTCCGCGACCATCTGCATGCAGGCCCTGAAACTAGCGGCAGAGACACTCGAGGAATGGCTAAGGGACACCATAATTTGAGTGTCGTCAGCATAGGACACTACCTCCATCCCCTGCGATCTTACTAATCTTGCAAGGGGGGCCACATACAGGTTAAATAGGGTAGGACTTAAGGCCGAACCCTGGGGCACTCCACATTGCAAAGATTTAGCAGGGGAGAGGAACTCACCCAGCAGAACTCTTTGCTCTCTAAGATGTAAAAAAGAGTCAAGAAGGCTGAGAGCCTGTCCTGCCACCCCTGCCTCCCTCAGCCGCGATGTAAGGGTAGAGGGAGACAGGGTATCGAATGCTGCAGTCAGATCCAGCAGGACAAGAATCGTCGTCTGACCCAGATCAACTTTGCGCCGGATGTTGTCAACCACCATAGTCAGAGCGGATTCAGTGCTATGGGACTTCCTGAAACCGTGCTGAGAGCTATCCAGGAACCCAGAGGAGTCAAGGAAGGTGGATAGTTGAGAGTTTAGGTGGGCTTCAAGCATCTTTGCAGGAGTAGGCAAAAGGGAGATGGGCCTAAAGTTCTTCATCACTCCAGGATCCAGGGAGGATTTTTTTAGGAGGGGTTTCACTATGGCCTTTTTCCTGACCATTGGGAAAATGCCCTGAGTCAAAGCCGCATTCATGACTACCAGTAACGGGGGCAGAAGCGTTTCCCTGCAATCCCTTAGAACTTTCAGCGGACAGGGGTCAGCCGGGGAGGCTGACTTAGTCAGATCCAGCAACGAATTGAGCCCCTCAAGGGAAAGAAGCGGAAAGTGGGTGAGAGAATTGTGTGAGTCTCTCCTCCAGGATTCAGAAGCCTTAATGTTACTCAGAGAATGCTCGTCCAGCATCTTCTTCTGGTTGTCAAGGGCCAAATGGATATCCGAGATTTTATTATAGAAAAAGTCGGAGATATTATTGCAGAGCTCCTGAGAAGCCACCACTGGATCGGGGGTCTGAAGAGAGCACAATGAGCCAACAATCTTAAAAAGCTCTTTGGATGAGGGAAGCGCAGTTGTCAAATGGGAGAAATACTCCTGCTTCTCCTTAATCACTCGAGATTTATATTCTCGTAGTATCAGTTTGTGATCTTCTCTGTCAGAAGGAGCCCACGACTTACGCCATTTCCTCTCCTTAATCCTGCAGGTTTGTCTTAGGAGTCTTAAAGGCTCCGTGAACCAGGGTGCAGAAGGTTTCCGCCGCGCAACATAACGTAGAGAAGCGGGAGCTAAAGCATCAACCGCAATAGTAATAGTCGACGAGGTCTTGAGCAGCCCCATCCACGCCTCTTGAAGCGGAAGTATCACAGTCTCGCAGAAAAGGAGCAAGAACTTGATTGTTGATATTCCTGTAACATCTTTTCAAAACTCTGTTACGAGGAGCAACATTGAAAAGCTCCTTAGTGACAGATGAAAGACCAAGAGGTACCGCACAATGGTCCGACCAAACCAGAGGGAGGGGGGAACCAACAGAGTCTAGGATCATTGGTGAACACCCCATCCAAAGTGTGGCCAGCCCGATGCGTCGGGTATTTTACAAGCTGAACAAACTCACAGGCTTCCAACGCGTCAATGAGCTGAGTAGAGTCCCTGGAAACCACATCATCTAGGTGAAAATTAAAATCCCCCAGGATTGAAAAATTAGGTTTATCAAAGTATGGCTCCAGGATTCGAAAGAGCTCAGAGCAGAAACTAGTTCTGGGACCCGGAGGTCTATAGACCAGGATACCAGTGAAAGACTGTCGGAGAGCATGTTATACAGAAGTATAAGGCCTCAAAAGCGTCCGCAGGGTCAGACAGGGTTTTGATAGAACCCAGGAATGGGGCCTTGCAGATAATTGCCAAACCCCCCCTCTACGTACCAATCTATCCTGTCTGTATAAAGTATAGCCCTCCGGTATTGCTAATATCAGGTCGTGGCCTGACGAGGCAGATGCCCAAGTTTCAGTCACGAATACCCAGTCGGGTTGCCTGTCATTGACAAACTCGTGAAACGCTATATTATTTTTTATAAGTGACCGAGCATTAATCAAAAAACCAGTTCTAGGTGGTAAGGCACTCAGCAGAGGTGGAAATTTAACAGGGGCCTTTCCGCAGCGAGACGCGGGACAGAGCGTCACATGGCACCATGAACAGGTAGAATAAAGTGTTACCTCATCCGGCGACCGGCCGTGGTGACAACGTCGAGACGGAGGTCTCAATGCCAGCAGCTCATGCACTGAGTACTTCCTCACCGTCTGTATGGGATGCGAGAAGGTACTAGAGTCCAGCCCGACCTGCAGCCCGTCCTCAGCGCGGACGGGTGCAGACGGGCTGAACTCAGGCGTAACTCCGGCGGAAATCCGGCGGATCCGCTGCGCGCCATCCCCCGTCTGAAATAGGCGCCTAGTGTCCTTGTGACACCTAGCGCGTCAACCTCCAAAATGGCGCCGCCAGGCGTCCCGGAGTTCCCCCAATATGGCCGGCAAGCGCAATCAATCGAGGAAGTGGACCCGCTCCAACACGGTGACAACCAATTTAGTGTGCAGGTGAGGGGCCTAAATTAAAAGCAGGGGAAAACACTAAAATAGACTAACGAAAATGGGAAACGGGGAAATTTAAAAAGAGCGCACCAGCAGTTCTATGCGTGTTATCCAATAGCCAGCACAGCGCGAAATAAGCGCGTTAAAATAACAGGGCAATGCACCTAGACTGCTCCCCTTAAATAGGCGCCTAGTGTCCTTGTGACAGCTAGCGCGTCAACCTCCAAAATGGCGCCGCCAGGCGTCCCGGAGTTCCCCCAATATGGCCGGCAAGCGCAATCAATCGAGGAACTCAATATATGCTTTCATGCAGTCCCACGCAGTGGATGGGGAAGTGGTCCCCTTGTTGGTCTGTATATATTCAACTAATAAATCTTTTAAATATCATCGATATTCCAAATTGTTGAGTAAGTATCGCAGGAAAGAATAAGAACGAGTTTCTGGCCCCACTTGTTAGGATTGGAGAGTCAATATAATTGCCTTATGGTCTGATGCAATCTTCGGACATAGCTCTATCTTTGCCGCCTCTAGTACCTTTTCCCTTACTAACACCATGTCAATACCCAAGTATTGGTTATGTGGTATAGAATAATACGTATAAACGGGTGTTTGGGGATGTAATATTCACCACACATCCCTTTGCCTATGTAGCCTCTTTAATTCTGTAATCAAGGCTCTAGTTTTACTCTTACGGATACTAGGTTGGCGATTAGTAGAATCCTTTTTGTAGTCCATGACACCGTTAAAGCCTCCCATTACTATGAGTTTGCCTTCCCAATCCAACTGCTCCAAGTTAAGAAAATCTATCGGGTTTGTCAAAGTATGGGCCGTAAACCACATAAATAGTATACCTTTGTGTATTGATCATCAACTGTGCGATAGCCCAGCTCCCTCTGCTGTCTGCGGAGGTTTTAACTATTTTGACTGCCAGATTTCTATATTTCATTATAGCCACCCCTCATTTCAAAATTGTCTGGGACTTGCAGGCTATTCTGTCATAACCCAACTGGTCCAATACTTGCCGATCTTTATGTACTAGGTGAATTTATGTACCGCCTAGTATATGGGGTTTAAAAATTGCCAATTCCTCCCGGATTAACTGCCTTTTGTGATTTTGATTTAGTCACGCTACACTCCAACACCTAAATCTCAGCTCTGACATTGTGTAGTTTTTAAACTTCCGTAAGAAATTTTCCTAACCTCATTTGTCCCACTATGTCCCAACCTTACTAAAATTACAGTGCTTCTTCTGTATGCTTTCTGATCATTCTGACTCAATAACACCACCTTAAAGTGCATAAGTGATCCTTTCTGTTCCTAGCAGAACTCCCTCCCCCCCCCCCCCCCGCCCCCTTCCCCAGTCCCTCCCCGTATCTTGAGAAGGAATCACCCACTCCGAAACCTACCAGCTGGTGTTTCTGGGAATGCCCCTCCCGACCGTTGCCCTCCTGTTTGCACCCCCACCTCTCACCCCTATACGTGCTAGCCAAAGAAAGAGGAGAAAAGCAAAATCAAAATAGAAAAAGAAGTGTCATTACTTAAAAAATCTTGTCGCTCATGTAGTTGCCCTTGTATCATTACGCCACTGGCTCAGAACTCGAGGCTTCTGTTTCAGATTGGAATATTTGCGGACGTCCATCTTTTATAACTTTTAGATGTGCAGTCTCTTGCAAAAACACCTGAGCACCAGCTGCCTTGAACGGGTCTGAGTTGGCGCATCTTCCACCGCTTGTTCATTGTTGTGTTGCATAAATCTGACAGTCTATATAGACCTCGATTCGACCTTTAGCGGTGCCCTGGACGGTCCTTGAAGTAGATAGCTTCTCTCAGCAAAAATTGCTCACAAAAATAAGAATAGGGCGAGGGTGCGCTTGATCCCTCTCCTTTAGCACGAGTGGCAGTCTATGCGCCCTTTGGATTTGCGAGTCCATGTACCAATCCGACAGCTCTGGGAGTGCCTTCTGTAACAAATTCACTACAAAAGATCTCGGTCGCTGCCTTCTCACCCCTCTGTTATGCCAAACAGCCTCAAGTTGTTGCGCTGTTGTGTATTGTCCAAGTCCTCCAATTTGCTCTGGTGGGAGAGAATAAGTTCACTTTGTTCCTGAGCTACTTTGACGGAGGCCACCCCTATTTCTTCCACACTAGACACTCTTTGTTGTAATTCTGTGACTTCTGCCGCTAACACGGCTATTTTACCAGAGACATCTGCGAGAGCCTGGTGTAGTAATGCGTTATCTGCCTTGACTTAGGCATAGTGTTCCAGGGCTTCCTCTCGTTGAGCCTGCAGGAATTGAAGTTTTGTCAAGAGTAGATTCACTGGCACATGATGTGTCTGATCCAGCCCAATCCCCCACCCCACCCGGGTGGCCCCCAGTTTCAGTCATTTTAGCTCCTTGGAAAGAGGTTTGAGGTTGTTCTTTCCCCCGTCCGCACCCAGATTACATTTGTGCCTTCGTTCAATCTAGAAGTTAAATTACTCCCGCTTAGTGTATAGCTCATCTCCTTGGTGGACAGTAACAAACTAATGTTAGATAGTTGTGATATTGTGACTTTAACCTCCCCTTTTGAGGTGACCCACTTACGAAGGGGACTATCCTTAGCCCCTGTCTTTGAGCAAGTGGAGACTATATGGTCTGGTTGGATATCATTACACTGGTTAAATCCTTTCTTTTTAGCCCCTTTGCTACAAGCTTGTCTCTTGTTCGGAGCATTATTGTCTTAAACTACTATGTACTCCGGGGGCCCATTGTCCACCCCCACTTTTGCTCCCTTTCTGTGATCTCCATCATTGCTCAAAAGTTGCTCAGATGTGCCGCCATTTGGAGCCTCCGGTCCCATACTTCTATCCACTGCTTCACTAGCAGTGGTATCCTGAAATAAGGTCTCCAGGTTTTCAAAGCAGACATCAGTCACATCTCTCTTGGCTGCTTGCCGAGACCACAGACCTGATATTAGCGGAAGTATGTTCAGTATGCTCGGTAATTTGTGCGGTAGCACCATTAGTATTAGCTATTACCTCCTGGTGTGCAATTAATAGGCTGTCCTCTGGAGTGGTATCAGTATTGCAGTTGTCATTATTGCCATTAATCCTGTCAGCGTCCTGCTCTTTCTCGAGGGATGTATGGGGTTTTCCACTCAAGGTGTTGCAGGGATTCTGCACATATACAGAACTATGCACAGGAAACCAGGACTTCGGTGTATTGTGGTGTACCAAAAACACGCCTCAGTGCCCAGAACCCCTATCCGGCTAGCTATAGTATCCCATTCGTTCTCCGTACTACAGCGAAGCTACCAATGATTGGATATCCTAGAACATGCGACTCAGGGCCGCTCAGAATTCATGGGAACAAGACACTCTTTCGCTTGGATACTCGTACCTGTTCACAATGTGAGTAACCAGAGACACTGAAGTTTAAAACGTTTATTTCAACTAACATGCTCTGTAATGCAGTACACGTGCTAACACTAGCAAGGAAATGCATAAAAACAATATAATCAGCATTGTTACAATTCCATATAATACGAACGGGGATAGTGTATTATAATGACAGTGGATTAAGCCTTATAGCGCTTTACCACCCTCCCCGTGCTACAAGCTATGTTTATTATATCAGTGGAAGACCTCTGGGTTTGGCCAGCGGAACCCCCTACCTCAAATCATAGATGATAGTATTTACATCTCCGGACAAGCACAGCTCTTCCTCTGGAAAGGTTTTCTCCAAGTGTTGTTAACTTGCATCCTGCGCGATATTAAAAGCACCCAGAAAGTCAGAAGCGCAGCTGTGTTCCATGTTATGTCTATATGTGTGTGGGACGGACCTGTTATGTCTATATGTGTGTGAGACGGACCAAAGCCGATTAACCAGTGGAGTTGTATTCTGGCCTTGAACACGAAGTACAGACGCGAACTCGGAGCACAACAGAAATAGTGAAAGGCAGACAGTTCCCATGTGAAGCAGCACGAGCAAAAGTGTTTACGGGAACCAAGGCATGTAGTGTTATGTGCATAAGCGGGAAGATGGCGGTGATACAACGCACAAACTAATGCTAACTTAGCAATGTCCGCTGGCCAAACCCAGAGGTAGCTAGCTACAACCGTTCCCTTGTTGTCCTAGACAGCCTGCATTAATGTTTCTACCCGGGCTGAATTGGTTGGCCCCTCTTTCCCGGATTGACAGGATTGAATTATCCCAATTACACCCCTAGACTACAGCAATTTCATCATGGTCGTCCGACCCGAGGTTCTGTAGATTTACCAGCCTCCTGGTATTCTCTGGCTGCTTCAGCCTCGGTTTCCTCTGGAGATGCTGGCGTACTGCGGCCGCCATGACTGCCACTCAACGCCACTCCTCTTGGTGGACCCATTCCGGGTTAACAACATGCTGACTGTACCTGCGGACCTGTGTAGGACCGCGCAGCCAGTACATTGGGGCTTGTCTGGGGCTTGTCGGGCGCTTCTCGGGTGCTCCTCCAGGGTGTCCCTTTCACTTTCTCCTTATTGAGCGGCATTCATCATCATCCCTCGATCCGGACCTGCTGTTCGCTGTTATCGGTAAGTCTATGGAGGAGTTACGGGGGAGCCACGGGGAGGCCGCTCGGGAGATCAATCACCACGGCGGCATCACTCCACCATCTTTCTGCTCAAAGAAAAAAAAAAAAAAGGCCTTAAGCTCCGATTTATTTATTTGAGAAGTTTTATATAGCCCTGGCTAGACCCAGAGGTATCGGAGCGCTTTACACAAGGATTTGTGAGGTTACATGGTAACAAACAGTTACTGGAGCATGGCAATATATACTCAAAAAAGACAAACAAACAGCAATGTTACATGGATGCATGATACAATATCGGATATTTATGATGCTCCTTGGGGTCACTTGTCAAGTCGACATGGAAGTAAAACTGCGCGCAGACACTGCAGTGGCAGGTCTGAGATACCTTTACAGGGCTACTTCTGTGGGCGGCACAATCAGTGCTGCAGGCCCAATGGTAGCATTTGATTTATGGGCCCTGGCACTCTCCATGCACTTTACTGGAGACTTACCAGTAATTCAGATATGCCAGTCATGGAAGCGCAAATCATGGAAACATCAATCCATAATGCAATGCAATTTACAATAGGAGCACTTGCACTTATAACACTAAACGGCAGTGAGGATGCATGCAGAGACACTAAACCAGCAAAAACCGAGCAAAACCTGGAGGTCAGAAAGCAAAAAGACAGGGGAAAGATGCCAGGTCTAACACCTACAGATCTGGTTTAAGCTGTGTTGAGGCACGTTGGCCCTAAAGAGGTAGTTTTGGCAGCGTTGAAGCACATCAGGCCTACAGAGTTCGTTTTAGCCGCATTGAGACCCTTCAGGCCTACAGAACTGGTTTTAGGTGCGTTGAGGCATCTTGGCCCCACAGCTGAGGTTTTAGCCTTGTTGAGGGTACTTGGCCCTACGCAGGTAGTTTAGCTGCAGTGAGGGACCTTGGCCTTACAGAGGTAGGTTTAGCAGCGTTGAGACACCTTGGACCTGCAGATCTAGGTGTATGTGCATTGACAACCCTAAGGCCTACAAAGCTGTTCTTAAATGTGTTGAGGCACCTGCGCCCTACAAAGGTAATTTTAGCATTGTTTAGGGACTAAAACTACCTAATCGCAGTCCTGGCCCTACAGAGTTAGTTTTTTTCAGCGTTGAGGCACCTTGGACCTACAGATCTAGGTTTAGCTGCTAAGAGGTCCCTCAGGCATACAGGGCTAGTTTTAGAAGCATTGAGGCACCTTTAACCTACACAGCTAGTTTTAGCCACTTTTAGGATTTGGTTCGAAGTGCATTGATTCACCTCTGGCCTATTGAGTTAGTGGTGGGCATGCTGAGACATCTCTGGCATACAGTGCTTGTTTTAGGTTTGCCATTGCAGCTCTGGCCTACAGAACTAATTGTAGCCACTTTGAGGTACCTCTGGCTTATAGAGCTTGTTTAAGGCACTTTGGGGCACCTGAAGCCCTAAAGAGTTAGTAGGGCAAGGTGCCTCGGCACACTTAAAACCAAGTTAATGGTAATATCACGGAGGTACCTCATGCCAACAGAGCTAGTTTTAGGTCCATTGAAGCATCAGTGGCCTACAAAGCTTGTTTTAGCCGCTATGGGGCACCTCTGGTGTACAGAACTATTTTTAGCCACTTTGAGGCATCTTAGTGCCCCCGATCTAGTTTAGACTCTTTGAGACACATCGGGCCTACAAAGCTAGTGTTACTTGTGTTGATGCACCTCTAGCTTACAGAGCTAGTGTTGGGTGCAATGAGGGCGCCTCAGGCCTCCAGAGCTAGTTTTACCGCTTTGAGGTCCAAGGCCAGCACTCTCCCCAGCAGCTCTGCCTTCAGCCGGACCGCTCCAGCACAGAGCCCTTCTCCGAGCAGGGTTCAAACCGGCAGCCCAGCCCTACTCCGCAGGTTCACCTGCAGTCTGTTCCTTTGTGGTATTTTCCCCTCGTGTGTTCCCTAATTTGCTTTCCTCATTTTTGCCCTGTTACTGTTTTTACTGTGTTTCTTTTCCCCGCGTTACTAGGCATAATCTTGCCGCTGCTGTGCCTGCGGCCTGGCCCCCCGTTCAGTGCCTCCCCTCCCCCCTACTAATAGCGACTGCTGCACGGGCACGCAGCAGTGGTGCACAGCGGTGGCGCACCGCCGGCATGCCTAAGGCACGCCCGTCTGTGCCCGTCCGCGACCCGACTGGGACCAGCGCCAGGAACCCTGGTTCTCCTGGACCCCACCGCTACGACTCAACTACCTGCCACACACTCAATCCCGGAAGACTCGCCGACTGCGCAAGATCCTCGCTGAACACCACCCATGGGCAGTTCTTGTGCAGACGCTGCTGCAGATCCTTCACCATCGACAAAGCTCCCACAACCGCCGAAGGCCCACCTGACGCACGCTCCACCGAAACCCTGACTTGCATCCTTCTCAACGTGCGCTCCCTGCACCGACATGCCGTAGAAATCTGGGACCTGATCGACGCCCCCTTTGCCAGACGTCGCCTTCTTCACGGAAACCTGGACAAACGCCACCTCTGGCCCCAACATCACCACCGCCATCCCCGACGGCTACAAGATCCAGAGAGAGGACAGCCCGCACCGCCCAGGAGGAGGACTCGCCATTGCACACAAGACCCCCCTCCGACTCTCCACATCCAGCACAAGTGACCCCCACTCCAACACAGAACACCTCCACCTCCACTTCCAGATCCAGACCAGCCCCAAGACTACGCTACGCGGCACCCTCCTAAACAGACCGCCAGGACCTCGCACCCAGCACGCATATACCATCGCCGAGCTCGCTGCACCCCTCTGCATCCCCTCCACGGACTCTGTAGGCCCCTCAGGCCTACAGAGTTACTTTTGACAGATTTGAGGCACCTTGGACCTTCAGATTTGGATTTAGCTGCTTTGAGTCCCCTCAGGCCTAGAGAGGTAGTTTTAGATGCTTTGAGACACCTTAGGCCTACAGAGCTATTTTTTGGTGTTTTGGGGCGCCTTTGCCCTACAGAGCTAGTTTTTAGTGCTTCGAGGCACTTTGTAGGGCCAAAGTTCCTCAAAATATCTAAAACCGACTTTGTAGGGCCAGAGTTGGTAGGTGTTTTGAGGCACTTTGGCCCTAGAAAGTTGGTGTTCGATGTTTTTAGGCACCTTAGCCCTACAGATGTAGTTTTAGTTCTTTTGGGGTGCATTAACCCTACAGAGTTGGTATTATGTGCATTGAGGCACTTTGGCCCTACAGAGTTAGTTTTAGGTGCATTGATGCCCCATGGCCCTGCAGACTTGGTTTTGGGTGTTTACTGCACCTTGGCCCTACGGAGTTGGTTTTAGGTGTTTTGAGGCACCTTGGTCCTACAGATCTAGGTGTGGCTCCCTCAGGCCCACATATCTACTTGGCCCTACAGAGATGGTTTTGGGTGTTTTGAGGTGTCTTAGCCCTACAGAGCTTGTTTTGGCTGCACTGAGGCCCCTCAGGCCCTACACAGCTGGTTTAGCTGCACTGAGTGACTTTGGCCCTACAGTGCCTGTTTTGGCTGCGCTGAGGCACATTGGGGCCCTGCACAGCTGGTTTTAGGTGTTTTGAGGGACCGTTGCCCTACAGAGCTGGCTTTAGCCGCGCTGAGGCACCTCGGGCCCTACACAGCTGGGTTAGCTGCGCTGAAGGACTTTGGCCCTACAGAGCTGGTTTTAGGTGCATCGAGGCACCTTGGCCCTACACAGCTGGTTTTATGTGTTTTGAGGGACCCTGGCCCTACAGAGCGGAGAGCTGGTTGTAGCTGCGCTGAGGCACATTGGGGCCCTACACACCTGGTTTTATGTGTTTTGAGGCGCCTTGGCCCTACAGAGCTGAGAGCTGGTTTTAGGTGCATCGAGGCACCTTGGCCCTACACAGCTGGTTTTATGTGTTTTGAGGGACCCTGGCCCTACAGAGCTGAGAGCTGGTTGTAGCTGCGCGGAGGCACATCGGGGCCCTACACAGCTGGTTTTATGTGTTTTGAGGGGCCTTGGCCCTACAGAGATGGTTTTAGGTGTTTTGAGGGGTCTTGGCCCTACAGAGCTGGCTTTAGCTGCGCCGAGCCCCCTCAGCCTACACGGCTGGCATTGGATGCCTTCGGGTTCTGCAGCCATGGCTCCATCCGCCGGCGTCGTCGCCGCTCGCTGCACTGAACTGTGCTCTCCTCGCCTGACGGTGTCCCAGATGGGTCGATACTCATTAAGTCCTACACGGCTCTATCGAGCAGGGGAAGCGCAGGGGTGGCTCGAGTGGCAGTTAATCAAAAGCTTATTTACCCGGCCCGGGCCCGGCGCCCGGCCGAGAGCGGGAGCCGGCGAGGTCAGGCTGCGTCCCAGCAGATGGGAGCCATTGATTTCTCCAAAGACCTGTCTCCGCGCGCTCCCGCCGCCTCGGAGTAAATGTAATTATTGGTGTATTGTGGCGGAGGCGCAGCCGCCCTCCTGGCAGCGGCGCGGACTGTAAATAAGCATCCGCGGCCCCTGCAGGGGCACGGGCTGCGCGCCAGGCGCGGGCATCGCCTCCAGCGAGGGCTTCTGCAGCAAAAGACCCTTCGGTGCCGGTGATTACAACCTGGTGATGACTGCCTCGCCGCGGCCAGTCCAGGTGCAATCTTTACTACAGGCACGGATCTAACAAAGGGCACTGACAGCATTCAACTCTTTCACCTTAGGAGCTCTGTTCATGGCCCAGTCGGAGGAACGTGAGATGTCCAGGTTCAATCTTTACTACAGGCACAGATGTAACAAAGGTCACTGACCGCATTCAATGCTGTGACCTCAGGAGCTCTGTTCATGGCCCAGTTGGAGGAACGTGAGAGGTAAACTGTATTCTGGCCATGATTTGGTGACCATGGGTGGGAGAAGTATTTCTAATACTAGAATACTAGATTTAAAGGACCAGTCAGGTCCCCCGAAGCGCAGGCGAGGGGGTGCAAAAAGGGCCAAGGCAGATTCACCTGAAAACATGAAGAAACGTCATGAGGCGTTACAAAAGTGAGCAGCGAAGACACAACAAAGGCTCCTGACCCCTTTAGAGGTGTGCGAAACTGCCTCATTCTTTTTCTTGACATTTCATAAAATTTCAACAACTATGAAAGGTGCTTTGCCGCTACTGAACATTTCTTGTAAGGGAACACCTCTAGAAATACAAAACAAAAATTTGCATTTTGAGAGCAACAGTCTTCAGCCCCACCAAATGAACGAGTATGGGCCACTCTCTGGAGCTCTGTCTCGCCCAATAAGATCTCCCCAGTCCTCTCACCAAATACTGGCTACTACACCAGGCTATTTGGACCCCTGCCCGATTATTCACATTAGGTCTCCGGAAGGACGCAACATGCTGGAACTGCAACAGAGAAACAGGGGACTTAGCCCACCTTATTTTTCAGTGCTCACTAGTACAGAGGTTTTGAGAATTTTGATTTTTTGATTTTTAAATGGCTTGTTAAAGTGTACGTTGGTCAAGGAGTTCCCCACCCTACCTATGGCCTTTATGAACACGAACTTAAGAACTGACTCTGATAAAGATCTACTTGACCTGCTACTAACATCTGCAAGGAAAATGGTCCTTGCCAACTGGAAGAACACGCGTAGGACATCTTCTAAAGGATGGATAAACTGGATCACACATCTCAGAGGGGCAGACAAGATAGCCTTACGAAACTCACCGTGGAAACCATCATCCAGGCGGATGTGGAACTCTTTGGAAATGTATCTAGACTCTTACGAACCCCCATAAATGCTATTTTGCACCATGGAATCATAATGTGTACAAAGTACAGCTCTGTTGCCAAGTCTGTACTGACCAGGAGTCTTGTTCTGTCTCTTGCAGAAAAATGACTGAAGCTGATCCTCCTCAAGAGAAACTGCTTGCTGCTTCTAAATACTCTCCTTCCCACTGCTGCAGATTACAGATATTTGTAGAGAAGGTGTTCGAAGTGCAGACAAGGGAAAGGGCTTCTGCCGGGAGCAGCTCGTGACTTCACGAGGGCGCGGGAATCATTGTATCCCGTCCCATGGCCCGCCTGCTATCTGCATGAGGGGCTGGAACGTCAGTGGGGACCCAAGGAAGCCCGCGGACATTTTTCCAATACAGGGCCATCCATCTGGACATTGCACACCTTGCGCGGGTAATTGGGACTATTGTCTTTGCCCCAGCACAGCCCATCCCAACATGGTGAACTCTGGGATCTGTAGTTTGTCTCAAAACTACAGAGGGCGTGTCATCAGGTGATCGTGGGGTGGAGCTCCCCATCCAATGGGAGCGCAGCCGGAGGTTTAAAGGTGTGGGTGGAACTGTGCCGTGCTTGCAGTGGCATCTGAGGAAGGCGATGGAGCGCTGAAATGCATTATGCCCAGTGTCCTAATAAAGGCTTCCAACAGGATTCCCCTGTGTGGCCTCTTGCTTCTCTGCACTGAAGGGGATGTGTGTATATATATATTCACTGAAAAAACCATAGGTTTCACACATGTTATAGTTAGCTGGACATTTTACTGATAAAAAACCAATGAAATTCCCCCGTTATAGTTACTGTAGGCAACTATAACTCACGCGACCGCAATCCTCTGCTGATGCTAATACTGTATTTAGACACTTATTTGCCCATGTCTTCTTCCATTAAATTTTAGCTATACATATATTACAAATATTTTTTTTTCATAAAGACACATATGTCATCAGCAGAGGATTACGGTCGCGTGAGTTATAGTTGCCTACAGTAACTATAACGGGGGAATTTCATTGGTTTTTTATCAGTAAAATGTCCAGCTAACTATAACATGTGTGAAACCTATGGTTTTTTCAGTGAATTTGTACGGTTTTTTAAATGCTAAGTTACTTTACGCCATTTGTGGCGTGCGCGCCCACTTAACGCATTTCGTTCCATGCGCGCACGGTGCGCTTCGCGCACCGTGCGCGCACAGTGAGCACGCGGTGCGCTTCGCGCACCGCGTGCCCACATTACGCTAGATGGGCCATGAACGCACGATGCGCTTCGCGCACCGTGCGCACATGGAGGACATATGAAGAGCAAAGTCTTAAATCTGCTTTTCATTTTTTTTTTTTTTTTTTTTTACCGTACGCTTACCGTAAGCTTACGGTACGCGTACCCCGTGATTTTTTTTAAAATCAATAAATGTTTTTTTTGTACTTTTCTGTCCTTCTTTGACCCCCTTACAAATGTTAGGGGGTCTGTAACTCTCCTCATTGCCCCCTTTCCTTGTTTTCTCTGTTTTTTTTCTGAGTGAAACACACAAAATGGCGGCCGCCGCTTCCTGGTTTCGGCCGATTCGAATGTTTACTAAGATCTATGGGCCAATCAGAATCTCCTTCGCGCACGCCATGTTTCTTCCGTACGCTTACCGTAAGCTTACCGTACGCGTACCCCGTGATTTTTTTTAAAAATCAATAAATGTTTGTTTTGTACTTTACAGTCCTTCTTTGACCCCCTCACAAATGTAAGGGGGTCTGTAACTCTCCTCATTGCCCCCTTTTCTTGTTTTCACTCTTTTTTTTTCAGAGTGAAACACAGAAAATGGCGGCCGCCGCTTCCTGGTTTCGGCCGATTCGAATGTTTACTAAGATCTAAGAGCCAATCAGAATCGCGCTCGCGCACGCCACCGTACGCTTACCGTAAGCGTACGGTAAGCGTACCGTAAGCGGGCTCAGATATATATATATTGATTTAAAGGCTATTTTCTCAGAATGTACTGAACAGATTTACACCAAACCTACAAAAGGCACTTCCTTGACCTAGGGACTACCTCTCTGCCAAATTTTGAGTAATTCTGTTCAGCCGTTCGGGCTGTAGCTCGTTCTAAAGGTCCTATGGAAAAATGCATGGGAAAAACGCGTTTTGGGACCCCCCTTTTATCTCAGCCCCCGCTTGACGCATCCCCCCGAGACTTTCAGGGTAGGAGCGGAGCGTAGCGCCCCACCTATTTTGAGAAATTCGCGAGGATTCGTCGACCGGCGCCAAAGTTATTCAAAATAGAATGTTGAGGTTTTCCTATGGAAACGTGGTCCTAACTATAACTACCTACTGGCGACCGCCAGTAGGTAATATATATTCACTGAAAAAACCATAGGTTTCACACATGTTATAGTTAGCGGAAAATTTAATGATAAAAAACCAATGAAATTCCCCCGTTATAGTTAGTGCAGGCAACTATAACTCACGCGACCGCAATCCTCTGCTGATGCTAATACTGTATTTAGACACTTATTTGCCCATGTCTTCTTCCATAAATTTTTAGCTATACATATATTACAAATATTTTTTTTTCATAAAGACACATATGTCATCAGCAGAAGATTGCGGTCACGTGAGTTATAGTTGCCTGCACTAACTATAACGGGGGAATTTCATTGGTTTTTTATCATTAAATTTTCCGCTAACTATAACATGTGTGAAACCTATGGTTTTTCCAGTGAATTTGCAAGGTTTTTTAAATGCTAATTCCTAACTATAACGTGTGTGAAACCTATGGTTTTTTCAGTGAATTTGTACGGTTTTTTAAATGCTAAGTTACTTTACGCCATTTGTGGCGTGCGCGCCCACTTAACGCAGTTCGTTCCGTGCGCGCACGGTGCGTTTCGCGCACCGTGCGCGCACAGTGAGCACGCGGTGCGCTTCGCGCACCGCGCGCCCACTTTACGCAGTTAGTGCCGTGCACGCACGGGGGGCACGCGGTGCACTACGCGCACCGCGTGCCCACGTTACGCTAGATGGGCCATGTACGCACGATGCGCTTCGCGCACCGTGCGCACATGGAGGACATATGATGCGCTTCGTTGTGAAAGGTAATATTTTAATTTTTCTATATGAGTTATATGCCATGCACAACAGGTGCCCTGCGGGCACCATTTGCACATGGGGTGGAGTGAGTGTGGATAATTTTTTTTTTATATTATTTTTTACCGTACGCGTACGGTAAGCGTAATCGGCGAAATTATCGAAAAAATAAAAATTTCGTTTTTGCCCATGGGGGGATCTCTGGGGACTCCCTCAACATGGCTAGGTGGTTTGGAGCTGTCTAAACAGCCCCTTTACATGTTTTTGTCCTTTGTTTTTTAATCCACACTCTGAGTGCGAGAGAGAAAATGGCGGCCGCCGCTTCCTGGTTTCGACCGATTCGAATGTTTACTGAGATCTAACAGCCAATCAGAATCGCGCTCGCGCACGTCACCGTACGCGCACCGTAAGCGCACCGTAGGCTGGCTCAGATATATATATATATTGATTTAAAGGCTATTTTCTCAGAATCTACTGAACAGATTTACACCAAACCTACAAAAGGCACTTCCTTGACCTGTAGACTACCTCTCTGCCAAATTTCAAGGAACTCTGTTCAGCCGTTCGGGCTGTAGCTGTGTCTAAAGGTCCTATGGAAAAATGCATGGGAAAAACGCGTTTTGGGACCCCCCTTTTATCTCAGCCCCCGCTTGACGAATCCCCCCGAGACTTTCAGGGTAGGAGCGGAGCGTAGCGCCCCACCTATTTTGAAAAATTCGCGAGGATTCGTCGACCGGCGCAAAAGTTATTCAAAATAGAATGTTGCGGATTTCCTATGGAAACGGGGTCCTAACTATAACTACCTACTGGCGACCGCCAGTAGGTAATATATATCTCTCCTGCTCCCGTGCACCGAAAAACGAGTCACTCCGCGGGCGGGTGCTGAAATGCGGCGATGCTCCGCATAATATGTCTGCTCCACAATTCCCTCAGTTTATCGAAGTAAAAACAGCACTCGCGGGACCTTTTCACAGCAGTGATTTATTCTTAGCCAAACAGACGCGTTTCGGAAAAAATCCTTCGTCAATGTTTACAGTGTACAATACGAGGCGCCATTTTTAAGCAGCGTGTAAGTCATGAAAACAAACAAGGGCTGGCGTAGCGCCGTATTGCATGCGCCATTTTAGAGCGGTTATCACATCAATCGCAAATGCTATAGAGACAAAAAAAAAAATCCTTATGAATCATACATTTCTAAGTAAAAACATTTCAGTTCATACTCTTTACCTGTGGATATCGCTTATAAGGATTTTTTTTTTTGTCTCTATAGCATTTGCTATTGATGTGATAACCTCTCTAAAATGGCGCACGCAATACGGCGATACGCCAGCCCTTGTTTGTTTTCATGACTTACACGCTGCTTAAAAATGGCGCCTCGTATTGTACACTGTAAACATTGACAAAGGATTTTTTCCGAAACGCGTCTGTTTGGCTAAGAATAAATCACTGCTGTGAAAAGGTCCCGCGAGGTGGATATTTCACTCGTAAAAAAACAATGAAATTCCCCCGTTATAGTTAGTTCAGATAACTATAACTCGCGCGCCCGCAATCCTGCTCATGACGTCACATATTATATTACTTATGACATGGTCAGTGGCATCACTCATGACATCATCCTTGTAATAGAGTGGCGGTCGCGCGAGTTATAGTTATCTGAACTACCTAGAACGGGGGAATTTCATTGGTTTTTTACGAGTGAAATATCCACCTAACTATAACATGTGTGAAACCTATGGTTTTTTAAGTGAATTTGCAAGGTTTTTTAAATGCTAATTCCTAACTATAACGTGTGTGAAACCTATGTATGTGAATTTGTACGGTTTTTTAAATGCTAAGTTATGTATGTATGTATTATTTTTTTTATATATTTATATTACAATAAAGTACGTATTACATTTAAAAAAAAAAAAAAAAAATTATTTTTGGTTTTTACCGTGCGCGCACCCCTGCGATTTAAAAAAAAAAAAAAAAAAAAAAAAAAAAAATTCTGCCTTCAGGGACCCCCTAACAAAGGCTAGGGGGTCAGGAACTCTCCACCCTGCCCCCTTTTCACGTTCGCCACCTTCCTTTTTCACTCTCGCACTGAAAACAAACAAAATGGCGGCAGACACTTCCTGATTTCGACCGATTCGAACATTGACTAACATGTAACCACCAATCAGAATTACGCTCGCGCACGTTAGGGTGCTCGCACGGTGCGCGCACGGTGCGCGGCTATAGATATGTATGTGCTTTTAACTGCAATTTTCCCAGGAACTACTGAACAGATTGACTCCATATATGCAAAAGGCACATCCCTGACCTGAGGACTACCTCTCTGCCAAATTTCAAGTAATTCTGTTCAGCCGTTCGGGCTGTACCTTCGACTAAAGGTCCTATGGGAAAATGCATGGGGAAAACGCGTTTTGGGACCCCCCTTTTTTCTCGGCCCCGCTTGACTATTCCCCCCGAGACTTTCAGGGTAGGAGCTGAGCGGAGCGCCCCATCAGTTTTGAAAATTTCGCGAAGATTCGTCAACCGGCGCCGAAGTTATTCAAAATAGAATTTTCAGATTTCCTATGGAAACACGGTCCTAACTATAACTATCTACTGGCGACCGCCAGTAGATAATATATATATCTATCTCAATTCTCATGTCTGATGTTGCTTTAACTTAGTCACCAGGTCAACTTAACAGTGTTCAGAGTCCCAGGAGATACACAGTTTGGGTCTAGGCTAAGTGGGGACCTTAAAAGGGCAGGATCACAGAATCCATCTGTCTAAACATTCTCTTGTTGTGGTGGACTACAGGCGCTAGACACTTTCTGGAAATAGGTTGGTGCCAGGTTCACCAAAGAGTTTAGTTTCTGGAAAGGGCCGTCAAGTCCACACTCTGAAACCCTAATGGACCAACATTTTTTATATCCATTTCAAGCAAGGTTTCAGAGCATACATGTCTCAATTACATGTAAACAAGGCAGAGCTATTTTTAAATTTCAAACTCACTCAGAAGTTGGCTGTAATAATAATGGAAAATCTACCCAGAACTCACCATATCACGCTGATCGGATCCATTCATTCAGAGCTCAATTATATACAAAACCCAGGTTAATTTAAAGTAGTGATCTTTATGATATGTAGAGTTCCTCAGGACTCCTATTTACTCAGAGCTTTGTGGATAATATCACTAAAACCACAATTTGCCTTGATGAAACTCAGTCACTCAAAGTTGTATTGTTTTTAATAGCAGAATGACATGCACCTCTGCTCTTGGTACTAGCCAGAGTTGCCAAGTTCATTCTCTTGACAAATAGACTCCCCCAAACTCTATTCTTACCAATACCGCAAATATCATCATTTAATAATACCTAGTCACTCCGAGACTTCCTATTGGTAATACCGGAGTTACCGAGCAAGGCTTGAGATTGGGCCCTGCAGTACTGTTTCCAGACAGCCATTTACCAAATAGGTAGAGGTTCATAAACTGTTCCATATATCTTACCACTCACACATGCTGTTGCGGGGATTCTGCACATACACCGAACTATGTGCAGGAAAACAGGACCTCGTGAATAGGGGTTGTACCTTCCTACCACCTTAGTTCCCAAAACCGATTAGCTATAGTGTCTCATTCGTTCTCCTACATAATCACGAAGCTATAAATGATTAGACAACCCAGAACACAACACTCCTGACTCTCTCAGGAAACGCGGTAGCAAGACATACCCTTTCGCTCACTCACTCGTACTTATCCACAATAACAATTGGCAGAGTCACTGTAATAGTTCAAAATGTTTATTTTACGTATCGTGCGCTATAATGCTGTATATGAGCCACCACCAGCAGCGAAATACATAAATAAGCATTGATACAATTCCATAGAATTTAAAGGGGGTTGTCATCATATACAAACAGTGGAAAAAGGACCATAAGGCCTAACCACCCTCCCGTTGTCTGGAATAAATTTTATTATATAAAGGAATATCTCTGGACTTTGTGAGCAGACCCCATACCTTAAAGCCTAGATGGAAGCTTTACATCATCAGAACAGCATAGCTCTTCTCCAAGGAAAGGTCTCTCCAAGTGTGTGTTTGAACAACATGCATCCCCGTAATATCAAAGCACGAGTTTCCAGCAGTGCAGCTGTGTTTAACATGTTTTGTCTCGGTGCTAGGGACTGACCAGAACAGAATAACAAGGGGCCTTGTTTATCGACCTTGCACATCGTGTTCAGACTAAACTCCAGGAACTAGCAGAATGCAAAAAGCAGACAGTTCTCATGTGAAAGGGATAAATAGAGTCTTGCAAAATAAAGTTATGTAGTAACGTGCGGAAAAGAAGCATCATGGCAGCAAAGCTCATGCTAACTTAGCAATGTCGACCATGACCCTAATGGCCATATAAGAATGCTGACTCTGTCTTTTCATGACAGAGTCTTCAGAGACTGAGGTTCTCAAGACCCAAAGCTCTCCTGTGTCTGCACCATATTTGGAGTTGGTCCCTGTGGATTCAAGAGTGAGTACGCCACCTTCTCTGGGAGGGAGAACAAACCTGTGCCTTGCCCTTCGGTTAAGTTATCCCACCCTCCTTAGTCTTCTTACACAATCAAACCAGAGTGAGCTGTGACACATCTATAGTAATTGCGTCATGCGAGTTTGTATTTGATACATACCCTTGGGATTACACTAGCTATGTATGATAATTGGCAAATTATGTCCACCTGATCCTTTTGTTGGCTTTCTTAAACTATAATTTTGAACTATAGGTTTACTTTCCTAGCAACATTTTTGATTAAAGAATTCATTTTTTTTGTTTAGTGCCTAATAATGTTTAGTTTGATAAGCACTATATATCCTATGATGCTTCTTTTGGAATTGGACACCAAGACCAACTGCGAGCCCCTAAATCAGCTAGGTTGGATGAAAAATTAGTTAGAATAGAAGGTAAATGTCAACTAATCTTATGCAGTTAAATGGTTGTGAGTTCCACTCAAAGAGTTTAAGTGGTGGAAAAGACCAATCCCTCAGAGTAACGGACCAAATATTAGAAAAGTGATCTTAATATTCTGTTTTTTTGGGCATCTCTGAAATCCTGACGAGCTATGTCTACAGGATACTGTCCAGAATGAGGGTAAATGAGTTCAAACTCTGCCTTCAGAGGTGATCTTCCAGGCTGAGGACTGGATCTAGTTACCATATTGGGAATCCTGAACTTGGTGATCACCCAGTAATCGCTGTATTCCACAGTATAAATAATTACTGGCTGTTGGATTTCTGAACAGATTACCTCCAAATTTGTAATTAGAACTAAGTTTCTTATTCACAAAAACATCATAAACCAAGGCATGAGTAGGGTTTACCTATTCAAGCTGAGATTTACAACTCCAAACCAGAGCATTCCATTGTTACCATTTTATGAACATTACTGACAAATGCATGTGACCCAACCTTACGACTGTTAATAATGTACCTTTAAAAATTTTGCAATTGGTAAGTATTTCTCAAATACACATCTTTTTCCCCGCACACTAAAATGATTTTTTTGTATGAAAGAACTCCCTTATTCTACAAATGCAAAATTTCCAATGAGCCTTTGTAAAATTAAGTAGCTTCATTTTCATGTAAACTATTTTTCCATGTGTTTTTACTTTTCCCATTTTTGCATGAAATGGGTGTGTTTTGTTATTTCCCTGTGCTTTTTCATCTGATCAGTTAAATGCATGTGGTATGGTAAATGCGGTACAGTGCACCAAAATTCAGTTTTCAGAATTTTCATGGAATTTTTTTTCCATGAGACAAGCAAAATATGAGTTTTAAAATGTTTATTTTCCGAACGCTGCACCATTCGGTAAAATATTAGAGAAACAGTAAACTTATCTTTTGAAGAACGTTTTTTATTTAGCCAGAATCCAACTCAAACTTGGCTTGTATCACACACAAAGCTTTACACTCTAAAACACCTTCGTATCTGGGTCAGAAAATGTTGTTATCCGGATGAGGCAGGTATTCCCGAAGTGCCAGGGATCTGGTTCTGAAACTGCCATTCTTCCGGAAGAAGGAAACTTGCAACAGCGCTTTCTCAGGTACCACACCTAGAATCCTACCACGTCAGGATTCAAGAAGAAAGCTAAGATTTTTGTAATGGGCAAATTCCTTCCATAACTCCCTTCAGAGCAAACACCTAGCAGTTGCTTAGCAGTTTTCCAGTATTGTAACTTTTATGGATTCACATGCTTGAATCTTCCCCGTCGTCATGGTGGGAGTCCCACGGTAACAGTAAAATAGCAGTAATGAAACTTTAACATTCAAATGCCCATAAAAATTCACTGGCTCTTAGCAACCTATTACCATTGTTATAGAACATGCAAACTCTAGCCAATCAGAGCACAGACCATAGAGTAGTGTGTTGGGGAGTCTCCCTGAGCTCTGCTCAGTCACAGTGTTTCTCCTGTTGCCCTTTTGAACTCCAGCTAGCTGTTCATCTCTACACTTAATATTTCTTCTGAGGTACTGGTCAGGAGTGCGAGTACCTATTTTCTTCATAGTGTCCGAGTCTAACAAAGGGTTGTTTAGGCCCTGTAAGACTTGTGTAAAGTCCAGACTTTATTCTGAGGACCCACAAAAAGAGTGTCTTTAGTGTCTATATCCAGAACGCAAGCCCAGAGAATGCAAGTACTGTCGTACTTTCTCTCCAAAAACTCTCAAGGACCAAGAGTGTAGGCTGCTTCTCCGGTTCCAAAAGAAAAAAGCAGCAAAGTACTCTGCCTCTGAGAAGCCCCATACCTCCTCAAGGAAGAGAAAGGAAGAAGGATCTTCCTCATTGCGTCAGGACCCTAAAAAGTCCAAATCTCAGAGCAAGGAGAGGATTGAGGAGAGCAGAGTGAAGCAAGACCAGCTTGGTTCCTCCTCTTCTCGCCCGAGGTTGGATTCTGCTCCTCCTTTAATGCCTTTTACTCCTTCCAGAGTTTATTTAACTGACATGAAAAGCTCGTCGACGAAGAAATCTAAGTCTACAACTTCCTGCTCCACTTCAGTGGGCGATCTGTCGACTGTTTCGTCAGTGACGCCTACTACGCCGACGCTCAAGACTGCACTAGCCGCGTCGACGGCGGCAGTGGTGGTGTCACCGTCGTGGTCTGCGGTTAGGCCATCTCCCTCGGTGAGGGTTTCACCGTCGATGGTTCTGCAAGTTTGTTCACTGTCGACTACTCTTCAAGTGCTGCAGTCGGTTGTGCCGTCGACGACCCCGCCAGCGATTCCGTCGACGACCCGGTGCATGAGGGAAAAAGTTAGTGTAGGTTTAAAACTGACACCTTCCCGTCTGCAAGATTTTTCAAAAGTTTCTCCTTTACCATCTGCTTATCTTTTGGATTTGCAGGAATCGGAATATGACGGGCTTTTTGGTCCTGCTTACTGTCCTTTGCAGCTCAGAGGTAAGTGCCAGGCGTCTGAGGAAGAAGAAATAATGGATGATCCATCTACATATTTAGAAGGGGACTATTCTTTTTCGGATAGGGGTACTCCCAGTTCTCAATGCCTGGATGCTTTTCAGGAGCACTATCCTTATGAGGACAGGAAGATCAAGCTTAAGAACCCTCCATAAATATTCCTGTCTCATTGGTAACTGGTCTCCGGTTAATGCTGAATGACTATAATAAGATTTCCTGGAGCGAATTCTGCTCCACAGCCACCTCCCATTCAGGACGCCCTCACTCCTGTTTTGCTGACTGTACCCCTGTTGCAGAAGAGCAAGACCGTTCTGCCTCCTGTGGAAGTTCCTGTGTAAGGTCAGGATGATGATGACGACGACGACCAGCAGCTAGAGGAGGGGGAGCTGTAGTTAGACCAGGATGTCTGATGAGTGGGACGACTATGTGACTTTTACACCGCATCCAGCCAACTCTCCGCCTGTAGACATCGGCGGGGTCCACGATCTCCTAGACTCTTTGACCTTCCTACACCTACTATGCAGCGCTCCTCTCGATCAAGCATTTATAGAGCGCACTACTCACCCGCGAGGGTCTCAAGGCGCTAGGGGGACTGGGGGGGGGGGTGGAGGACTGCTACTGCTCGAACAGCCAGGTCTTGAGGTCTCCTGAAGGTGAGCAGGTCCTGGGTCTGTCGCAGGTGGATGGGGAGGGTGTTCCATGTCTTGACAGCGAGGTGGGAGAAGGATCTGCCACCGGTGGTCGCTCAGTGTATGCGTGGAACAGTGGCAGGGGCGAGGTCAGCAGAGCGAAGCTGGTGGTTGGTAGTGTAGAAGGTGAGTCGTTTGAGGTATGTCGGTCCGGCGTCGTGGAGTGCTTTGTGAGCGTGGGTGAGGAGCTTGAAGGTGATCTCTCTTGTTGACGGGGAGCCAGTGCAGGTCTCAGGTGGGCAGTGATGTGGCAGGGGATGTCGAGGACGAGGCGTGTTGAAGAGTTCTGTATGCATTGAAGTCTTTTCTGGAGTTTGGCTGTGGTTCCCGCGTAGAGGGCGTTGCCGTAGTCTAGCCTGCTGGTGACGAGGGCCTGGGTGACCGTCCTTCTGGTTCTGGTGGGGATCTATCTACAGATCTCACGAAGCATGCGGAGGGTGTTGAAGCAGGAGGCTGACACGGCGTTGACTTGCTGGGTCATGGTCAGTGATGAGTCCAGGATGAACCCCAGGTTGCGTGCGTTGTCGGTGGGTGTCGGCGCAGCTCCCAGCAAGGCCGGCCACCAGGAGTCGTCCCAGGCGGAGGGGGTGGGGCTGAGGACCTCCGTCTTGTCAGAGTTCAGTTT
Source organism: Triturus cristatus (assembly GCF_964204655.1). Classification (NCBI taxonomy): domain Eukaryota; kingdom Metazoa; phylum Chordata; class Amphibia; order Caudata; family Salamandridae; genus Triturus; species Triturus cristatus. Next base: position 1,235,830,228 of record NC_140582.1, read on the forward strand.
CAGGCTACTGTTTATCCATTCGGCGACTGCCTTCATTCCTTCGTGGAAGTTGGTTTTGGCTGGGTCCTTGGTGAGGGAGAGGGTCAGTTCGGTATCGTCGGCATATGAGATGATGTTGAGGTCGTGCGATCGGATGATGTTGGCAAGCAGTGTCATGTAGATGTTGAAGAGGGTCGGGCTGAGGGATGATCCTTGGGGTACGCTGTAGGTGATTTTGGTGGCTTCGGATCAGAATGGAGGGAGGCGGACTCTCTGGGTTCGGTCAGTGAGGAAGGTGGTTATCCAGTCAAGGGCTTTGTCACGGATCCTGCGTTGTGGAGGCGTGTGCGTAGGGTGTGGTGGCAGACGGTGTCGAAGGCAGCAGAGAGGTCTAGGAGGAGGAGGGCAGCTGTTTCGCCATTATCCAGCAGGGTCCTGATGTCGTCGGTGGCGGCGATGAGGGCGGTTTTGGTGCTGTGGTTGCTACGGAATCCCGATTGGGACGAGTCCAGGGTGTTGTCTTCTTCGAGGAAGCGGGTCAGTTGTCTGTTGACTATCTTCTCGATTTTCGCCGGGAACGGGAGCAGGGAGATGGGCTGGAAATTCTTGAGGTCCTTTGGGTCTGCCTTGGGTTTCTTGAGTAGGGCGTTGATCTTGGCGTGTTTCCAGCTTTCCAGGAAGGTGGCGGTCTCGAAGGAGCTGTTGAAGATCTTCCAGAGTTGGGACGCGATGATGGAGCTTGCTTTGTTGAAGATGTGGTGAGGGCAGGGGTCTGACGGTGAGCCGGAGTGGATGGGGTTCATGGTTTTGATGGTGTCTTCGTCGTTGATGTGGTTCCAGGTGAGTAGGAGGTCAGTGTGACTGGGGGGTGGAGGGTTTGAGGTGTCGGCGGCTGTCGGGGGTGAGGGGGGGTCTGAGTGTTGAAGCGGTCATGGATGTCTCTGATCTTGCGGTGGAAGAAGGTGGCAAGAGTCGCTTAGGTCCTGCGACGGTGGGATGTCGTTAGCTGGAGCTGGGGTTGGCGAGTTCCTTCACGATGTTGAAGAGCTCTTTCCTGTTGTATGTGTTGACGATACGTTCCTTGAAGTAGGTCCTTTTGGCTGTTCGAATGAGTTGGTGGTGCCTGTGGCTGGCGTTCTTGAGGGCCGTGTGGTTGTCCAGTGCCTGATCGTGGCGCCACTTCTTCTCGAGTCTTCGGCAGGTCAGTTTGGATGCCTGGAGGTCAGTGGTGAACCAGATGGCTCTTCTGCCGGTTCCTTAATCTGGGCGAGAGTGTTGGCGCATTCATAGATCCATTGCCTGAGGTTACGGGCGGCTGTGTCGGTGTCTGTGTGGTCGGTCGGTGGGCCTCGGGTGAGGGTGGTGATTAGCTGGTCTTCAGTGACCTTGTTGCAGCTGCGATGGAGGATTCATTGTGGGTGGTTGTGTGCGGTGTTTTTCCCGAAGGAGACGTGAATGCAGCAGTAGTCGGTCCAGTGGAGTTCGGTGGTGCGGCTGAAGATAAAGTGGTTGCTGGCAGAAAAGATAGGGTTGAGCGTGTGTCCGGCGAAGTGAGTGGGCGTCGTGACGAGCTGTTTGAGTCCGAGGTTGTCGAGTAGGGTGGTGGAGTTGCTGTCATTGGCGTTCTCGAGGTGGAAGTTCAGGTTCTTGAGGAGGATGTAGTCTGTGGAGGTCAAGGCGTGCAAGCTGATGATGTCGGTGATGGGAGTCGCTGAACTGTGGCTGGGGTTCCTCTGAGGGTGGTGTTGGGATCGATGTGGATCTGGAAGTGCAGGTGTTCGGCGGTGCTGAGGGTGTCTTTGGTGCTGGTTATGATTCTGAGGGTATTCTTGTGGACGATGGCGATTCCTCCTCCCGGTCTGTTGGTGCGGTCTCTGTGGGTGATCTTGTAGCCGTCCGGGATGGCTATGGCAACGTCGGGTGCCGATGAGGGGTTCAGTCAGGTTTCCGTCAGGAAGGCGACGTCCGGGGAGGATGAGTCGAGAAGGTCCCATAGTTTGACGGCGTTTTTGTGGACTGAGAGGGAGTATGCGTCTGAGGTGGTTGTGCCCTGCCCTGCCCTGCTGGGAGGGTCAGGTTGAGCTGGTGTATGCTGGCTGGTGAAGCTGCAGTTACGCCAGGTGAAGGGTCCGTGGGTGCGCTTTGGGGTGGCCTGGAAGCAGGTAGATGAACGGCCGGCGTTAAGTGCGTGGAGGAGGTTGGCGTCGTAGTGGTATCAGGAGTTGTGGCGCTTGTGGGGGCCAAGGGGTCTGGCGCTGGGCGCGCTCCAGGCGAGGACGGGCTTGCCTTAGGCGCGCCTTTGGCCACGCAGCGGCCGCCATTAAGAAGGGGAGGTGGGAGGGAGGAACAGCTGGGAGGCAGGTGCAGGGCCAATGAGCGAGGGGGGCAGGCCGCAGGGGAAAGGGGAACAGTAGGAGAGATAAGAGAAATGGAGATATGGAGAAGTAAGAGAAATACAGTGAGTAGTAACTAAATGCAATGAGTGCGTAAGGAGATTACAGAGAATACAGTTGTAGACTTCTTATGGCAAGAAGACCTGAAACTGATGAAGACGCCAGCTTCTATTCCTGTACTAGTGCTGAAGTTGGACAGAAATTACAGGGTGCCTGAGGACTCTCCTGCCAGGCTGAATGGACACCCACGTCCTGATTCAGTCATTATGTGGGCGGCTTAAAGAAGATCAAAGAATCATTCCTCTCCGTTTGCGGCTCCGCCTGACAAGGAAGGGTGCCGATTGGACAACATCGGCAAAAGGTTCTCTGCTTTGGCGGCCACTGCTATCAGAGCCTCTAATGTCATGGCTAACCTCAGATGGTACAACTGCCAGATTTGGTGTGATATCTCTGCCTTCCTGGAGTTCCTTCCTGATAAGAAAAGAGAGGCAAAGGAAGTGCTGTTGGAAGGGGAGAGCCTCTTCCGAAATGATTGATGTGGCTCTGGACATTTCTTCAATATCTTTCAGACAGATGGCGGGGGCAGCAGGATTGAGAAGGCAAGGGTGGCTAAAAGCTATGATGTTTCGTCCTGAGGTTCAAGTCAAAGTTTTAGATATGCCATTCTTCGAGTTTCTGTTATAGAAACCTGTAGATGAGGCGCTGCAGTTGATCAAATGGGATACTGACGCGGCTAATTCTTTGGGTAATCTGCAGCAGAAAAAGTTTACTTCTTTCTGTGGTAGAGGCAAAGGTCAATATGTTGCTCGCCCTCGGCTTCAGCAGGGTTTCCAGCTGTATTATCAACAGGGCTTTTGTGCCCAATACTCTTAATAGCCTTTTTGGCAAACCTCAACACTTGTCTACTCTAGAGCAGGAGCATGTCGATGCCCACCATCGGGAGGAAGGGCTCACATCTCTAGCAAGAGACAAGGAGGATCCACAGGCCCCTACTACCATAGTCCCACTTCAATTCAGACCTGCTTGCTCCAAATTCTTCAGTCAATGGAAGCTTATATCTTCCGACAAACAGGTGTTGGATGTTTTTCACCACGGTCACACCCTAGAATTTAACAGCCCCCGAATTTGCCTCCGCGAAGAACCTCCCTTCGTCATCTCCAAATTCTCAAGAAAGAAATCTGATTGCTCCTCTCCAAACAGGCAATCGAAGAGGTGCCACCTGATCAGCGAAATCTGGGGTTTTATTCTCACTTCTTCTTGATAAAGAAGAAGACGGGAAAATGGAGGCAGATAATGGATCTGAGGTCATTGAACAAGTTCATCAAATCTCAACCCTTCAGAATGCTGTTGCTCCAGGAAATTCTGCTTCTCATAGATGCAGGGCACTATATATCCTCTCTGCATCTTCTGGACGCGTACTTTTATGTTCCCATTCACCCTAAACATTGTAGTTTTCTCAGGTTTTAGGTGACAGGGTGCCATTATCAATTCCAAGTACTACCCTTCGTGAGCCGGTCACTAAGGTATTCCCTTATCTGGACGACTGTTAGTCAAGGCCCCATCGCTCCAGGCTGCCAGATAGTCGACAGATTCCTGTGTTAAGCTATTTCACTCCCTGTGACTCAGGAAAATCCTTTCTGGCTCCCTCCAGGTTGATAGTATTTCTAGGAGCAACTCTGGGCACTGCGCTCTTGAAGGCTTTTCCCACAAAAGAAAGGATATTAGGACTGCAGAAGACCGTGCAGGGTCTGTCCACAAAAAAGTTTGTTTCATTAAGGACATACGAGTTAATGTTAGGGATGATGTCCTCCTGTAACTCACTGATTCCGCACTGTCGTCTAAGGACGTGATCCCTCCAAGAGGAGCTTGACGCTCAATGGATTCAATCTTTAGGCTTATTCGAGGACATTATTTCAATCACTCCGGTGACTGTTTCAGCAATGTCTTAGAGGACAGTCGGAGACCATCTCTCTCTTTCCTCACGAAAAAGCCAAAGTTGGTTTTGAAGTCTGACGCTTCCATGGACGGGTGGGGTGCCCACCTGCAAGACTTGCAGATCTACGGAAGGCGGTCGGCTCAGGAATCAGTGTCACATAAACCTCTTGGAACTGAAAGCATTTTTTCCTTGGCCTCTAAGCATTCCTGCCAAGAATTAGGAAGTCATCCATCCTGATTCGCTCAGACATCTCCACCACCATGTTCTATCTGCTGAAGCAAGGCAGGACAAGATGCCAGAACCTCTCAACCCTGGCTCAGCACATCTGGGAATGGCTGATAGTCCACGGAATATCGATACAGGTTCGACATGTGCATGGGGTCTAGAACCATTGGGTCGATTCCCTCAGCAGAGACACGAAACAGTGTGACGAGTGGGAGTTAAACGACAAAAAGCTGCAAAGGGTTTTTCCCTGTTGCGGGTTTCCAGCCCTAGATGTGTTCGCTACGTCACTCAACAAAAAATGCAGATTTCTACGCTGGCAGATTTCCTCAGCAAGGCTCTCTAGGAAATGCCTTGCACTTCTCTTGGGAAGGAACGTTTGCCTACGCATTCCCTCTGTTTCATCTCATTCCAAAGGTTCTGCCAAAGATAAAACTGGAGCCTTGCCGTGTCATTCTTATCGCCATTGATTGGGTGCGACTGTACTGGTTCACAGAGCTCTTTCGCCTATCAAGGTTTTTTCCAATTCTGTTCCAGCCAAAAGGAAATCATCAGTCCATGAATGTTAAGTGCTTCATTCTCAAATCCGTTAGCTACACGTGCGACTTGGCTCATCATCACACAGAATTCGGACTACTAACGATTTCTGAGCAATGTCAAGCAATACTACAGAAAGCCTAAGCGCCTATGATCAAATGCTATTCGGTCAAGTGGAAAAGATTCTGCATTTGGTGTGCCACACACTCTTGCCATCCTCTCTCATCGCTGGTCGAGGATGTTTTACCCTAGCTCTTATCTCTTGACAAGGCTGGTGTGGAAAATGCATCCATAAAAGTAGATTTTGTGGCAATCTCCAGATGTAGATGTCGTTCCGGTTGTTTGTCTTTGTGGTCTAACAGACTATTAAAAGAGTTCATGAAAGGACTTTTCAGGGTCTACCCTCCAATAAGTCCTCCTCCAGTGCTATGGCAATTAAATACAGTCCTGTCACAGCTTAAATCACCTTTTCAGCCAATTCACAAGTGCGACTTGAAGTGCCTCTCTTCGAAAGTTGCCTTTCTGTTGGCCATAACGTCTGCTCAGCGCATTAGTGAAATTCAGGCCTTCTCTACAACGGAACCTTACCTGCAGTTCTTTCCAGATAAATTGATTCTTCGCACCAATCCATCTTTTATTCCCAAGTTACCTTCTGCATTTTATCTAAATGAGCTGGTGGTTGTGCCCTGCTTTTCAGCTCCAACTTTGCCAGCTGAGAGATCACTCCAATCTCTGGACATTAAACGATGTTTAAAGTTCTACTTGCAAAGTACTAAGCCTGTCTGAAAATCTATTCCGTTACTCTTTGCCTTCTCTGCCCCTAGAGAAGGTCAGGCTTCAACGCGGGCATTTATTGCCCGCTGGGTCCCATAGACTATCCTCTTTTGAAAGTGAAAAGGCTGGTCGGCCTCCGGTTTCCAAGGTTGCAGCGCACTCAACACGCAAGATGGCAGGTTCCTCTGCCCTATTCGTAGGAGTATCCTTGCCTGATACCTGCAGGGCGGCGACATGGGCGAACGTCTCTACCTTCACAAAGCATTAATGCCTGGACGCCTGGCAGAAGGCGGATGTAGCAGTTGGTCAAGCTGCTCTGCGACGTCTATTCGCATAAGGTATGATCTCCTGAGCATGTTTCTCCTAAGTAAGTGTGCTATAGTTGTGATAGGTATTAAATATGTTTTTCGAATATTTTTCTATTTACGTTTTAGTATATGTATACATTGTTGTGAGCGAATATTATCTGCTCTTTATGATTATCCTTCGTATTTTGGTTTCTGGGTCGCATGGTGGGATGTTTCATCTTACCTGCCGCCCCTGACCGTTTGCTACTGCTTGCTATTCAGATTCAAGCATGTGAATCTATAAAAGATACAACACTGCACCTGCACACTGTGGTTCTCCCGTATTGATATCTTTTATAGATTCACATGCCTCCCTCCCTCCTCCCCTTTTCAGGTTCACCTTCCATACCGCTCTTATTGCCTGATGGTACTTGTGCTCGAAATCTGAGGTATGATGGTCCTGCTGGGGAAGGACACTCCTATAGTCTGTGCTCTGATTGGCTAGAGTTTGGATGTTTTATAACAATGGTAATAGGTTGCTAAAAGCTAGCGAATGTTTATGGGCATTTGAATGTTAAAGTTTTATTCTGCTATTTTACTGTTACTGTGGGACTCTCACCGTGACGACGGAGAAGATTCAGGCATTTGAATCTATAAACAATATCAATACTGGAGAACCACAGTGTGCAGGTAAGTAACTTGTTTTTTATGAACTGTTCCCTACGGGTATATAATCCACTAGCCCCACAGGACTTCCACAATAAGCTCATTGGGAACTGTACAACCCTCTTTCAGAGAGTCTTACCACGTAACTTACAGATGCTGATGCTCAGTTCAACTGTAAAATATAGTATCTTTTATGGTGTTCAGGTGATTGCAAAAAATGGTAATACGTGGGATTCCTTCAGGTTCAGATATTATTGTAAGCACATATGTCTTTTCTTGCTCATTGAATGTAATGTTTTCATTTGAGTGTTCGACATGATTGCTTGCTCCCGTCACTTGGGACCACTAGATCTCTGGTAAGCGTTCTGATACCCTAGCGGGTCTCGTCCGTGCTATATAAAACACTAAATAAATAAATACATTTTAAGGAAAATGTTTTTCTTTAAAACAATCTTTTATCCCGCTCACTCCTCGTGGAAATTGTAGACATTCGTTCATGTTCTCGCTTTACTTTACATATAAACAAGACCTATTCACAACAGTTTGACGGACCACTCCACTGACACACTCCCAGGAACACCTCCTAGACCTCGTTCAGGACTCTGGAATTTCTGAACACCGGGCTAAAATACCACAGTTGTACCATATATCTCCACTCATATAAAATTCATCAGATCCCAATTTTTTAATCAGGAATTTACACGCATTCTAAAATTTAGCTGCCTTATTTTGACTTGCATGTATAAATCGTTCCCTGGATTCAGACCCAATATTCTTTGTAAGAAGTAAACATTATTGATTTTTTTACCTAATCAAATCTTCTTCCTCATTACACTCCAGCATTACGTGCAGTGTCTCCTTTGCATGGCAAATGCTGGCAGTATGTATTTTGCAGTGCATTAACAATTTTGCAAACAGTCCTAGAAAATGTTGTTTACATCCGTGGACATTAAAACACTTCTGTCATCTGTTTCTGCTTATAACCTAGTCTGCATCCCATCAAGTGTCCTCAAGTTATAAAATGCCTTCCCTTTTCAGCCAGGCAAACCTAAATACAGATATGCATGAAATAAAGAATTAGGAATTTCTAAAGACCGCATCTCACTTCTTTACTCTCTTGGAGAACTCACCAAAGGCTGCAGAAGGAAATGCATGCAAGGGCTGCATACTTTCCATTCTCTTTCTGCAGTCTCCCTTGGACATCTGGGGGGCTGCAGCACCTCTCCTTCCAGAGTACATTACTCTTTGTGTTGGGAGATTGTGTTGCAGTCTTCTGTTCCTGTGCATTACCTGCTGCTGTGCAGCATTCTGCGTCTGACCATTCATGTTTCTCAGTCTGGTAGTAACTTTATGCATGGAAGTTGGTGCCACAGTGAAGATTATGCCACCTCTGGAGGGGCATAGGAAATGGTGGTCCCATAGGTTTGTCTATCAGTCGGTGTTGTGATGTCAATCGAATTGTACCAAAATGTAAAGACCAGAACAAGTAAATCAAATCCAACATCCTGTCTGTAGCTGGAGCGTTGCTCTCAACGTCCAACTTTGTGTTTTACAGCAGAAATACGTGAGGTGCTCCATCCGCGCAGAGGTCCGACACCTACGGAGGGTCCTGTGTCATCGACTTAACGTCGTCCCACCACACGTAAGTGGCAACAGTGTTTTATAAGGTTCGCACATAGGATATGAGAAGAGTCTACTATCCGGAATGGCCAAGGGTTGGAATCTTGTGCAGTTTTGAGATCAGGCTAGATGCTGACTAACAATTCTATACACTGGAGTGTAATAATATCTTGTTTTTAAGATTGCACTAAATACAGCGCTTCTGTTTTTACGCATTGTAAATTAAGGATGTTAACGTTCTCACCATCTAGGTGTGGAATCTTGGGAACATTTAGATGTATGTGGTGTGGGTTACTGTCCATTTACACACACACACATCTATATATATCCAGTTGGTGTAACGTTCATGTCTGATCTAGCTTGAATGGTGTCTGCTCTATGAACTGATGCTTTTTTATCTTTTCTTCATTCACCTGTGAGAGATGGGAGCATTCCTGTGATTGTCGTATTATATTATTACACAGGTCCAGCTTCTCTTCAACAATGAGTCACTCCCAGATCACATGACCATGAAGCAGCTCTACTTGTCACGGTGGTACGGCAAGGTGGGTACCGCACTCTTATTACTGTACGAAAATACTGAGACTAGCTTTTGATCACATGGCGTTGGTGAAGAATAAGCAGAGATGTGATTCCTGTGTATTACGTCAAATTTCTAATAAGTATGATTATTAGATTTGGCACTGCAATGTGTTCTTTTTCTTTTTTTTTCTTGTCATTGGTGAACAATTATTCTTTGATATCAGTGACAAATGCTTATTACAGCTGCAAGGTCTGTTGTCCCTTGTCACCCTCCTTTAAGGCTCCTGGGATGGTCAGTCTGGTATCTGTGATTCTATTTTGTTTACAGTCCAAAACTGGTTAAGAGAATTGAAGCCAGGTTCATGCATGTTCTCATGGCGGTCTTGCCCACCCTCCAGAAACAAGCAAGAGCTTAGGGATTCAGTGTCCTCAAGTGGAGTGTGGTGGCACCCGGGTACTACTATAAAAGTCTGGTACTTGATGATGAGCTCCGTTCTCCTTCTTCGCCACTCCTAGAAAGGTCACAAAGAACCAACATCTGGTCTTGATGGTGAAGAGTAATACCACTTCATCAAGGAAACCTTTCCCAGGGACCAGTTCTTAGGAAGGCTGGTGACCGGGGAGGATGGGTACCAAACACCCACAGTTTCACTGATTTAGAAAGCTCAACCAAGTTTCTTAGACCTTTCTTCGCAGTGTAAGGTAAGGGTCCAACCAAAGAACTGTGAAATTTTTGTAACCAACCCACTTGCCCCTGTTAGGGGAATTGTGGTGGTATTCAGAACTGGGGAAACAGGCTTAGATTTTGGGGGGCACGAGAGGTAGCCACACTGGGTTGAACTCAGTGGGGTGAAGGTGTGGTTGGAAGATGCCCTAGTCAAACCCCACTTTTGGAATTCAGATACATCTCATTTTGAGTTAGAAGAATGGAAGAGATCTTTCAGCAAGTCTCTGCTTAGGTGTAGTCTGAGAGTGGAATACATTTCTAATGAACTTTGCCTTGACCTGATGCCAAATCTCCAGTGTGTAAAGTCCAAGGGAGGAGCATACAGATTCTATGTACAGCTCCTTCACGCCCTCTATACCAAGACCTAGTCCACTGTTAATGGGAAAATCCTAGATAGACATTTTACCCCTCGGGACTAAGGAAACCGAGAGAACCTATTCATAGTAGCTACATGTACATTAAGAACCAGGAAGTTCCTGTATTCTGACTTTACACACCCTTTTACAATTCCTGCTTGCTCCCTACTGCCACCAGATTATGCTGTGGGCAATGCAGGGCCAAGGAGGACGCCCTGCTATTGATAGAGCTGCCCCAAGTCACTGAGATTTTGCAGGGAAGTGTCCAAAACCCTTGGTGATTCTAGTTTACCTCCTACGTTTTATGTGTTTGTACTAGACCAGAGTCAAACAGGATTTAGTGGCCGTTTGAAAGAAGGTTGGTATTTGTCACTTCAGTGTTTGGAGCTAGGAAATTGTATTACATTTAGTTGGAAAACGGAAGACTCACCTTTGATGTCCTAATGGTTCAAAGAGTTTGGTCGACCTGGCCATGGGAAGACTTTCTTTCGATATTAAAGGGACCCACCTCCATTTTGATAGCAGGTGGAAAAAACTATTATACCATTTCTTGAGGGGTGTCCGAGATTGCTGCAGGATGTACCTTCACTGAGTTATATGAAATACATTAACGCACCAGGAGTAGGAAATAAGGCAAAATTTGTTCTAGAGTAGATACGAAAGAAAAAATATACATATTGGAGCACAGCATGCAAGAACTGTGTCCACTTAACCGTGAATGTTTTATTTGTTGTTTCCACTCTAGCTTTGGCCAGAATCTCTGCAATCCTAAGAGATGTTCAAGAAACGGAACTCATTGTAGTGAGAAACCAAGCCAATAAAATTGAGCAATTCCGGTGTTCGATTAACAATTTGGCCTTTGTTCATCGTTAAAAGACCTGAAACTGGCCCGAGGGTAATATACTGTTGCTCTGGCAGGCATATTCATCTTGTTTAGGAGCCTGGGATCAGTGAAAATGGGGGAATGCATACACAAATATCCCTGTCCATGCTATCTGAAACTCATTCCCCCACAATCCGTTTCATGATTATGTGCTGACATAGCACTGACATTTGTTGGTGAGAGCTGATGCAAATAATTCCAAGTTGAGATGTAAACATTTTTTAAATATTTTTGTTAGTTGGTGTTGGTCCAGTTTTATCTCAAAATATTCTCTCAGGTTCTGCTTAGAGAGTCGGCCCACGGGTTGTCTATTCCAGGACCATGTTCCACTTTCATGATGATTTGGTACCGAAGAATCCATTTTCAGAGCTACTGAGCTTCCTTGGATAGTAGGCGTGATCTTGTTCATCCTCATTTGTTTAGGTAAAACATTATAGTAGTACTGTTGGTACAGACCAGTACTACTGAATTCCTTATCCTCCGTAAACATTTTTTCAAGGCCCAGAGCAACAGCTCTTAACTCTAACAGGTTGATGTGCATTTCTGCTTCTTTGGACGTCCATTTGCCGCAGACTTCTAGGTTGTGTAAGTTTGCTCTCCCATCCTTCCAGAGATGAATGTTTGGACATGACAAACTGGGGCAGAGTCTAGATGAATGTCCGGTGTGGGGGGACATCCAGGTGTGTCCACCACTCCATAGCCAATTTTATGTCTGGGTCCGGACACATTGTCAAACCCCTCCTATAGTAGTCTTATCTGAAGTTGACAGTTTTGAATTAAAGGCGTGCATGTTGACATTATCCCCAACTGTGATTTGTGTATCCGAACTGAAGTTGACTTTCTTATGTTAAGGCAAGATGCTAAACTTGTTAGCCACTGGATTCTTCCATAAGTGGGAAAAGCCTTCAGTGATCCAGTATCCTGGGTTGCCGAGACAAGTCCAGTCTTCAAGAGTGCGAGTCTGGAAACAGGACTTGTCTTTGTTCAATTTTAAGCCCAGATTTTTGAAGACCGGTTCTTGTAGATATGTTTTGCCTAGTGAAACAAAGAGCCTTTTATGAACTGGCCATTCAGATTTGGAAAAATCTGGTGACCGTCCTTTCTCAAGTCGCTACTGGTGCCATGGACTTCGTAAATTCTGGGAGTGGACTTGGGTCCAAATGGGAGAATTGCGAACTGATAATGGCATCCAGCTACCTCAAACCATCTCAAACATAGATAATTCTGGTATTTTATGTGGAAAAAGATGTGGAAGAAGGCATTTAAGAGGTCTAGAGATGTCGTGAAATCTCCTAGGTTTAGCAAATGAAGTATCACCTGGAGCGTAACCATTCTGAAAGGTTATTTCTTTAGGAATTTGTTCAACTGTATCAAATATACACCTGCTGTTTACTAATGAGTGTAGGGAACCTCCGCTATAGCTCCTTTTCATAGGAGTGATAGACTTTCCTCCTCCTAAGTATGTTGCCAGGTGAGACCACAGTTGCTTGTCCTACCCTCCCAAAATAGCCAATGTGTTGGAGGCCTTGATGGTTGTGGCAGCCCTCTGAGTCTAGGCACAAATGTCCCATTAGACATGCTGGAGAATCCTCTGGGACTTTGTACATTTTGTCTAGGTGAGGTACAGTTTCTACTGTCGGTCGATTCATCATCAGTTTTAACCATTTCGCCAATGTATAGTCTACAGTTGTAATAGCTGTGATTGATGTCCTTGTGGAGTCCTTGAAGTTATAGAGGAACCACTCTGTCTGTTTGACAGGTACCGGAAGATCGGATCTTTTTCATGCTCTCACTCGGAGGGCATGGACGCCTCCGATGTCATCTGGAGGTGCATTTGCTGATGGTGATGAAGTAGGCGTAGAAAGCGGGCTGATGTAATTGTCCCATTCTTTCCCTGTCCCAAGAGTCTGATTGTGGGTAATTTCTTATTCCCTCCGCATCATCACCATCGCTACCCACATAATTGTCATGGATTGTAATGGGGGCTAGTGCTCTTGGGGGCACCAGCTGCTTCTGTTGGACTTCTTTAGAATTGTAGTCAAGGAGTGCGTGCAGACATAGTGCGCTGAGGAGTAGCAGTTGGTTGTTAATAGGGGGTGGAAGGTTACCTGTCTCCGGAAATATGTTGTGGTAATCAGCTAGTATTTGTTGCAGGTCAGTTACTAATGCTGTTGGTACTTGTATCATAGGGTCCTGGTAGTGTGGTCATAATATTAATCATATTAGAATTGCTCATCAAAAGCCTCCTAAGATCTTGCATTTGCCTGAGGTTTGTGCTAGAATGAAAGTCACTCTCTAAATCCTCATTATCATGGTCTTCTTGGCACTTTACTTCGAGTTGGGCTGTATGCTGGGTCAAAAGGGCCTTCCTTGTCCAATTCCTCCATTTCTAGTAGATGTGAAACTTTACTGTGTGGCATCCAAACTGAATGGCTAGAGTTCAAAATCCCTTCTTCAGTGACGTGTATTATATCTGGTTGCACTGTTGACAGCTCCATCAATGAAGTTGATGTTGTTGGCGTTGAACCCTTGTGTTTGAAGGTGGTTAGTTGCAATGGGCCTTCCACCAGTAATGAACTAGTCAACGATATTGTTGGCAACGGTATAATCGACGCTGATGTCGGATTTGTAAATGATATTGTCAACTGCAAAGTTGTTGACCGTGCAGTAGTAGCGGTAGTTGCCATCCTGCTGGCTGGTATGCCCAAAACTAAGAGGAAGAAATGGTCCGCTTCTAGTTGGACTGCTCTCCCCTGTCATTTACGTGCCATGAAAGATGAGAACTCCTTCAAACAGGATTTAAAAACCTGTCAGTTTAGCCAGGCCTTCTAATTTTGTTCCGCTTCTGACTGTTAGTAGTTGGATCTTAGTGCCGGGATACACTTATGAGTAGTCGTTCGCTCTATAAAAACCTTAAATACATCTTTGAATGTCTTGTCAACTGTTTTTTAATCAACACATATTTTGTCGATGTCTGGTCAATCAACACATTTTTTTTCTCCAAAGAACTCCCTCTTTGAGTGAGTTGAAGGTTCAGGTCTGGTCTTAGATGTTCTTTGGTCAGAAGGATTGGAAGATTTATTTTTTCCCCGGGGTTTCTCAACCTCTAAGCTGTTTTCAGTATGTTTTGCCTTGACAATTTTCTTTAAGGTTTCTTCAGAGGAGCGCTTTGCCTCGTGCCTTACCCTTTTCTTGAGGTAAGATGATGATTCTTCTTTCTCATCCCCAGATGGAAGATTTTCCAAAGATTCTAGTTCTATTACTAGGCTTCTCTGTCTTGCAATGTTTTTCCCTAAAAAGGTTCAGGAGTGCTTTCAGAGTCTATAGGTTTATGGTGGGGATGAAGGCAATATAAGCATACCCTGTGCGAATCCTTGGAAAATAATCTGAGCTTCCCACAAGATCTGAATGACCTGAAGAAGCCTGTCTTGGAATGTTCTAGTTGAAGTAAATCAGCTGGAATACTGATGAATGCGTAGAGCGCAGGGAGGCTTCCTCTCACATGACTTGCGCTCAGAATTGTGAATTATGGTGACACCAGAGAAGAAGAGCGCCTCAGCAGCTACTCTCTGATTGGCTGAACTTCATTTTTTTTTAAACTTTGTGAATTGTTTAGCAATGTCACTTGTTTAAGTTTTGCTGACAATACGTTTATACGCTAATTATAATTACTTCCAAGTAGACAACTGGGAAGATTCAAGCATGTGAATCTATGAAAGAGTCAATACTAGATAGCTAATGTCCCTAACCTGACTGCCTGCCCAACTCAAACTTGTTCGGGCGGATCAAGAGTTGGTCTCGAGCAAGGACATTCTTTTTAACCAGATATACAAATAAATATATAACAAAACGCTTTTTTCCATTTATTTATCCATAGGAAAATTGAACAGCAATATCGCAAAAACTGTTTAATGGCTTTACAGTTGACTGGGCAGAGCGCTGGATCTTGGCCCAGAATGTGTGCTTTTTGTGATTTGGTTTCAATCCGTTCAATAATGTTTGAGAAATGAAGGCTCAAAAACGTTGTGTATTTCATTCCATGGAGGATCCGCAGAGCCAACAGATCTAAAGATAAGATCTGATTAGCTGCCACCACATCAACAAAGATGTGGTGTCCACCATTTTAGGACTTGGGGCTCGGTCCCCTGTCCTGAAAATAAGGCACCAAAACGTATGTGGGGAAGGGGTATGCCTACCCTGCCCGGGGTCTAGTGGGAGTGGCTCCAGAGGGATGCCCCCTGGGCAATGGGGGATAGGTCCACAGTGGTGCATTCTATTTTATTGGTATGGGGGTGTGCATCCCCCTCCCTGAGTCCCTTGGGACTCCATCGCCCAGGGTTAGTGCTTAATCAAAGGGGGCGGTGGTGCGCAGCCCCATCCCCAAGCCTCGCAACGCCTGAGCTAACCCATTCCCCAGGTTCGGTTCAGTGGTTGTTGTCCTGGGGAGCCCACCCCTAGGACACAGCTTTCCTGCCCATAAGAGCCCGTATATTGAAGACTTGAATGTTCTCACACGATGGGAGCTGCGGAATTGCATCTATCAATAGAACCATTGGTTACTACCACCCTAGGCATCACCAAGATCCAGTCTCCTCTGCTCTGCAGGACTCCTACTCGCATACATACCTCACATACACAGAACCCGGTCAGGAGGGCAGGCATTCGCCTACATCACTCCTACACCATGGAATGACCTCGCGCTCCACATCAGACCCTCTTACTCTCTTTTGTTGAATTCTTCAAGAAACTTAAAGCATGTCTTTTTTTTAATTCACCAACCTACCCTAGTCCGGGCTAGACGCATAAGCCTGCTCATTGCAAGGATGCCCTCACTGGTGATAGTGTGCTTTACAAATATACATAACCTAGCATGACTCATCCGTATCCCAAAGAAACGCCGGCTGGATTTCGAAGACAAACAAGCTCTTGACCTCTTGAGGCCAACTACCCCCCACTCCCCAAATACTGAAAGGAATGCTCTGGTTGGCCACTGACCACATTATGGAACCTGTAAAGACAAGGTGGTCAGACCCACGATGACCCTACATGTACTTGTGGGCTAACCGCCTGTGAGTCTCTAGTTGTACACAATGCAGCAAGAGGGTGTCCCCACAAGCAATCGGCCACGGCCTGCCACTTGATATGAGTCTAAGCGCAATGATGTGGCAGGAAAGCATGTAGCTCTTGGAGCAGCCACACATTGCAAATTCTGTGGGTCTCTTCTCTCCGTACGACCACTACCACTGGTATGAAATGGTGGAGCTGGCAAAACACTGAAAAAGAGGACCGGCGCTAGCTGCTGAGGGTAAATCATCAATATGGTTAATATCAGATGCGCTGTTGATGCGGCAGATACTGCTGCTAGAGGGATTAGCACCATCAACCTCCTCTGTAGGCATGCCTCGCTCATAAGTCATACGATTTTATTAAGCGCACATATCACCCAGAGGGGTCTCAAAGCGCTAGCGAAAGCCGGTGAAAGAAAAGATCAACAACGACAGGAAGAGAAAAGCAGTCAAAAGATCCAGGTTTTAAGCCTCTTTCGAAACTGTTTGTTATCAATGATCGTACGAAGCTGCAATGGAATTTCATTCAAAAAGAGAGGAGCTAGATGAGAAGGATCTACTGTCGTTCCTGGCGGTACAAACCCTGAGTGGAGTAAGAAGATGTTTAGTTCCTGACCTGAGAGTCCTATTGGGTAAGTACCCAGTTACGTTTTTTGTCAAGGTAGCTCGGCCCATTTCCATGCATGGTCTTATGTACCAGGCAGATGATCTTGAAACTGATTTGTTTCCTGATAGGGTGCAGACTGGGACCGTGATGGAAGATTTATCACCAGTTTGATGGTCGTGTTCTGCAAGAGTTGGAGTCTGGTGAAAAGCTCTTCATTGATGGAGGCCATCAGAGCATTTCCATAGTCAAGCTGGCTTATAATTAGACCCTGAACAAGTGGTTTCCTTGATTCTACTGGAATCCTTTGAAAGATCTTGCATAGGCTTCACATTAGGCCATACCAAGTGCTCATCGTACAGTTTACATGGTCTTTCATGGACAGCTTGTTGTCGATTTTCACTCCAAGGTTACGTACCATGGGTTTAAGAGATGGACAAGGGCCCAGGCTCTGGGGCCACCAGTCATTGGACCAGAGTCCATGCACCTTTCCGAATAGGATGACCTCAATCTTACTGGCATTAAGCTGAAGATGGTTGGTTTGCATCTAGATGTTAATGTGAGTCATGCAGTTTTTTAATCTGATTTTGCTATCTGTTGGATTGGGACCAAGAGTGATTAATAGCTGGGTGTCATCAGCGTATGACACCAAATCGAACCCATAGGATCTGATCACCTTGGCCAGGGGTGCCCCATAGAGATTGAAAAGCATGGGACATAGACAAGGGAATCCCGCAGGGATCCATTCTATCAACTGACTGCGTGAGATCAAAGTGTCAAGTTGTACGGTGGTAGTTTGGTCATTTACGTAGCTCTTAAGCCAGTTTAAGGCCGTTCCCCTGAGTCCCATCTTCCACAGTAGTTCTAAAATACTGTGGGAGATGGTATCGAAGGCAGCCGACGGGTCTAACAGGACAAGCATGGCAGACTGTCTGATGTCCTGGGGAAGTCTTATATTGTCGACTACCTCTACCAGAGATGTTTTGGTGCTGTGGGCAGCCCTAAACCCTGACTGAAGGGGTCCAACTGTTCGTGGCTTTCTAGATAGGTTGTGAGTTATTTGTTGACCAGGGACGAGTACCTTACCAAAGTAAGAAATAAGAGAAATAGGGCGATAGTTACTGGGCTCTTTATGACCTGTTGATGTTTTTGTTTTTTATTGGTTTGCCCCTGGCTGCTGTCCATTTTATAGGGACTGTTGCTTGATTTAAGGACATGTTAAAAAGGTTGGTGAGACTGTTGAGGAGTGCTGGGGCAATAGTGGGCAGAATGTGAGGTGAGACCGGGTCGACCGAAGAACCCGATTTAATCTTGAAGAGGGCAGTCCAACTTTTTCTTAAGTAAATTCAGTAAACTCTTCTAGAAGTGCTGTAGATGATATCTGGTTACCGCCAGATACGTTATTTTGCTTTTCGGAATTGTGATTAAGGAAAGTGTTAAGAATGATGTCTATCTTTTCCTCAAAGAAGGTGGACAACGTGGTCATGCAGTCTTGTGAGGATGGACTATCAGGCTGGCAGGAGGAACTATAAGCTCAGGGTTTAGACCCGAGGTGCAGCAGTATCTCTTGAATTTCCCGTTTGATGGAAACCATATTTTCAGGCCCCAGCTGGATGCTCAAAGAATTCAAGCAGGACATGGCATGCAAAGTCTCCATACTCCAGTCCCAAACATGCTTTTGGTAAACCAGGGGTGGTACTAAACCAATGGGCTTGGGTAGAGACCCCTGCACCAACAGGCCTGTTAGGAAGCCCAGCAAATTAACACCTTCTAGAGGTGGTCCTAGTGAGGGAAAGTGGTAGAAGCAGAGGTGACTCCGCTATGGGCATTTCCTCCTGCAAGAAGTGACAATCTATCCCTTTCCTCCAATAACATTACTCCTGTTGGGGGAAGACTGTGGGACTTCAGTGTAAAGACATCACCTTAGTTCAGCGGATCCTCTCCAGTATGCAAGAAGGTACTGCCTCGGATTACACACCATCACTCCCAACTCCCCCCACCACCATGTCCGAAGCTCAAACCACCTCCAACTTCTTCCTTCAAGCTCTCCTTCGAAAGGGTGCCATTGAAGGAGCTGCACAGCCATGCTAGAGAGAGGTCTACTCCTTTTACTTCCTCATCCCAAAAAAAGACAGTTCCTTCGCCAAACCTAGACCGCCAGCAATTGAACAGGTTCATTTTCTCCAAACACTTTGCCTTTGACATGGTCACCATGCAAGATGTCATCCTGCTGCTCTGCAAAGATGACTTCATGACAGTGCCTGATCTAAAATACTCCTACCTTCACACCCCAATCCACCCAGTGCCTACCTTCACACCCCAATCCACCCAGTGCATCACCAGTACCCTTGATTCGTGGTAAGTGGACAACACTACCAGCTCAAGGTGTTACCCTTTGGAGTCGCTACGGCTCCAATGCTGTTTACAGCATGCCTAGCGGTAGAAGCAGTGCTTTTGCACAGGCACCCCACATGCCTTCCCATACCTAGCTGATTGGCCAATCATGCGCTACAGCAAACATCAATGCATAGCTCACACTTTGAAAAGCAGTGTTCCACCTTTACAGGCTGGGTGTCAACAATCAATGCAAAAAGTATACCTTCAGTTGCAGCAAGGTCAGCCCTTCCTGGGCTTTGTTCTAAATGCTGTAACCGGGAAATCCTAGTGATACGAACTGAAGAGGAGTCCAACAACTGCTGCCTTTTCTTCAGACACACTGTCCAAGCTAGGATTTAATTGGTGGAGATGATGGCTTAATCTCTTGTGACTGTACCATATGCCAAGCTACACCTGAGCCCTCTCTAGGAGTGCCTCTTGAGGCAATGGGCACACGCTATAGTGCATTTGGAGGATCTAGTGTTGGTAACAGCTAGGGCTCTGCACTCTGCTTTTGTGGAGTAGCAACAACTGGTTGCACAGCAGGCCCTTTCAGATCCCCTTCTGCAGGCGACTATCACCACTGATGCATCTCTCATGGGGTGGGGTGGTCGCCTCCACAAGATGATTGTCCAAGACACTCGCACCCTCCTGTACCAGAGGAACAACATAAACTACCTGGAGCGGTTAGCCATCAGAGTAGCCCTCAAATGCATGGTTTATACTCCTTCTGGGCAAGACTGTACTAGCAAGGATAGACAACATGACTTCCTTGTACTACATCTACAAAGAGGGAGCGGGGTGCCCTCTCTTCCAGCTGTCTACATTAGTTCAAGATATTTGGCACTGGGCAACCTGCAAAATTCACCAGTTGGCAGAGCATTTGCCGGGATTGGAGAATACATTTGCAAACCTGCTCAATAGGATAAATCAACAATTCCACGAGTAAGAATGCTACTCCCAAGTCCTTCACTAGTACTTTCAGCAGTGACCACTGACCTCTTCGCCACTCCCAAAAATGTCAAATGCCAACATTTTGCCTCCAGAAGCTGAACTGGTCAGTGATATTTCCTATACTTTTCTAGCTATCCCCGCTCATTCTATGCCTAGAGAGGACCCCTGTCAGTGGTCCAAGAAATGTCAGTCCCCACAAGAAGCTTCTTATCAGGCTGGGCCATCTGACTCAGCATCATAGTCCGCTCAAATATCCAAATCCCAGACAGCTGAACATTGCAGTTTCGCACTTGTTATTTGAATTTGGCTACCTTAAACTTCCAGGAGAGTGCCTGTGTATCTTGTGAGAGTTGCACAAGCCTACTATGTACTCCTTTTATGTAGCCAAGTGGAAAAGACTCCTGCATTACTGAATCTCTAACCAGTTAAACCCTTTCAGGCCTCTATGCAAGAGATTGTCTGCTATCTTTGGCACCTATGTAAGGCAGACCTTGCCTACAGCTCCATATATTTACACTTATCTGGATTTGCAGCATATGTACAAAATTGACAACAACTGTTTCTTTTTCGGGTCTCGGTCATTAAGGCTTCCAAGCAGGTTCTTAAGAATACGTCTGAAAATGCACGTGGCATCTGTGTAAACTTGGATGTGGTCCTCACAAAAGTAATGGACCCTCCCTTCGAGCATCTACACATGTGACCCTCAGTTTGTGTCCAGGAAAGTTACCTTCACCTTCCGCAGATGGATTAGTGAGCTGGTGAGCTCCTATAGTACAGGATCCAATCTTCCATGTTCACAAAGATAGAGTAGTTCTTCATTCCAATTCCAACATTCTCCCCAAAGTTGTCTCCCCATGTCATGTGAACCAGACCACTGACCTGCCCTTTCTTACCACAGCCAGAGTCTACTGGAAAGTGCCCTTTACTCTCTGGATGTTGAGAGGCTCTCATATATTATATTACTAAGCCTTTCAGGAACGTCTAATCAGCTTTTTGTAGCATTTGCCAAACCCCACTTAACTCATGCCATCGTAAAGCACTCCTTTCCAAGGCGAATAGTTAATTGCATCCAGATTTCCGATTCTAAGGCCAGGGCATACTCACCGTGCCCACTACGGTGTTTGGGGGAGCACCACGACTCCACAGACTGTGAGGCGTGTCAGCAAATGAAGCCGAAGTCCCGGCGGGAGCGCCGGATGAAACTCCTTTCGGCACGCATGTCCAGGTCGGCGTCGCCGCCGCGTCTGTCTCCCGCGGACGGCTTCAAGAACCGCCGCTTCCGTCTCCGACCTCGTCCTTCTCCCAGGCCGCAAGGGCGTCACTCACCTGTTGATAAGTGTCGCAGTTTGTCCCTGAGGCCTGGTCCCTGGTCTTTTGGGGGCGTGGGATCTCCGCGGGTGGTGCGGCCTGTGCGTCGCTACCCTATCCGCCGTTCCCCGGCGCGGGGGCGACCAGAGCCCAGATGGAGGCCTATGCGGCGACCTTGCAGGCCTCGTTGGCTCTTCCTTCTTCTCCTTCTCTTCCTGGGACGTCTGCAGACCCCTTGCCACTTGCGGGGACTTCTGCGGCGTCGCCGGCGGCTTCAGCGCCAACTTCAGCGCCAACCGGTTCGGATCCAGGTTCGGAGAATGTGGTACTGTCGGGGTGCGGCCCTTCGGGGTTCCCTCCTTTTGACCACTGTGCCGCTCCCTCACCGCAAACCCCCACGGGGGTCCCTATGGTGTCGCGGGAGGTTACCGGGGCTCGGGGCATGTCCTTGAGTCCCCCTCGGTTCTCTGGGCAGGCGGTGGCCTTGTCCAAGGTGACGCTTCTCAGGCGCCGGCAGCTGCTTGCCCTGGTGGCGCCGCAGGGGCCGTCTAGGGGTCTGGGGACGTGTCCCCGGACCCCCCTCGTCCCTCCACGCAGGCGGCTGCCTCGTCGGAGGTCGAGTCGGCACCGTTCCTTAGCTGCTCCAGCTCCGAACCTGCCTCAGTCTCCTGCGCCGCACGTTGTGATGGAGGTTGTTCCGACGTCCCCTTCGGCGCCGGTCGACGTTGACCGGACGACGGTGGCGGACTCTATGGCGCCGGGCCGACGGGTCGTTGATTCGTCTTCAGACGCCCCCTCTTCTCCAGAGGTTCGGTAGTTGTTGGTTTCATCTTCTCCGAAGACTGGTCGCCACGTCCTGACTTTTTTTTTCCCCGGCGGCTGCCAAGGACTGCTCTTCCTCGTCACCGCGCCCACAGTCTTCGCCAGAGGTGCCTCAGGTTCCCCATTCATCGGTCCACCCTCCCCCTTTCCGGGCTTGGCCTTTTCTTCCTCCGGTTGGGGTGGGGGATGGACGCCTTAGCTTGCAGCTGTCGCCCACGGAGGAACTGCGTTCCCTGCCTCGGGGCCCTGCGGAGACGAGTGCTGCCTTCGCTCGGGCTGTTTCCACGGCTGCAGGAATCTTACGCATGGGCGGTCCGGCTGCCCATTTCCCCACAGATTATCTGCTGGAGGTTCTCCATCAGGGCTCTGGTGGACGGGAGCTGCTTCTTCCCTTCGAGGCTTCGCTCCACAATTCTCTTTTGGGGACCTGGGGGTGTCCTGCCATGGGGGACCCGGTGCACCAGCCACTCCTGCACCGCCACCGTCCTGCTTCGCATGATCCTGTCTGTCTTTCCCTCCATCCTTCTACCAGGGGCCCTCTTTTACAGACTGCCTTTCCCTCCTTGCCATCGGTGTTGTCTCCCCCTTCACGGGATGCAAGGTGGTTGGATTCCTGGGGGCGCAACCTCTTCGCCTCCTCCAGTGCTGCTTTGCGGGCCCTTAACACTCTTTGTGTGTTGGCCAGGGCCACTTCTTGCTTATGAGATTCGGCGGAGTCCCTTATGTCTTCCGCTTCTCAGGAGGGTGCCTGCGTTGATCTGCGGCACCATGTGTTGGATGGCCGGGAGCTGGCGGCGTTTATTCTTTGCTCGGCTCTGGACGTTTCGTAGGTGCTTGGTCGCACCATGGCTACTTCGGTGGCCCTTCGTCGCCATGCCTGGCTACGGGGATAGTGTTTTCCCTGAGAACGTTGGGAATGGCTGGTTGACCTTCCCTTTGATGGCGCTCAGTTGTTCCACGCCCCTGCGGAGTCTGCCATTCAGAGGTTTCTTGCGGGGCTTCGCCCCCCCCTCCTCCTCCGTGACCTGACTGTCTGTCTGTGTTTTGGGAGGTGTTCTCCCGTTGTTTTTCCTGGGGCCTTGTAACGGGTGACCCGGGTTGTGTATTCTCTATGGTTGCTTTGCCCTTGGGGTCCTTTTGTTGGGCCCTTGGTTCTGTTGGCTGCTGGTCCGGCCCTTTGTTAACTTGTGGTTTTGGCTGTTGGAAAGCCCGGTAGACCCTGTGATTAGGCCTTCTGTGTCTTCTTTATTGGCTGCTTGGTAAGCAGTCTGCAGGTTTTTTCTGCAGGTCTTTCTGTTTTGTCCTCTGCTGTGGACATTTTTTCCTAAGAGGTGTTCCCATGGTTCTTGGGACGTTACCTACCCTATGTGGGGTACTTGTAGCTATTACATAGCTCTGTCATGTGCTGGGGAGGTATGGTCACCCTTTTTGGGCTCCTTGCTCTCCGTGGCGTCATGGGATGTCGCAGGTGCGATCTTCTTGCCGATTGTCTTGGGGCAGCTTGCGCTAGATCCGTTCTTCTCCTTGTCGCTATGTCGCTCGGCTGGTCTGGCCTGCTGTCTGCGGCATCGGGTTGTAGCGCTTCCGCACTTTTGTCCTGTGTTTTGACTTGGTCCTCGGTCTGATGCTCCAGAGGGTTTGGCTTCCTTTGCCTCTGTGTTCTGGTGGCAGGCTTGGGCCCGTCCTCCTTCTCTTTTTCTTTTCTGCCGTTTCCTCCATATGTCTGTCTGTCCCTCTGTCCCTCCCTCCCTCCCTCCCTCCCTCCCTTGGGGTGTGTCCTGGCCTCTGCCTTCGTCTGGCATCTGCCTTGTCCGGGGTACACTGTTCCGTGGTGTTTCCTGTTGCTGGCAGCGCATGCCCGTGCAGGCCTGCTTGTTCTACTCCACCATTGAGATCTTGATGTGTTTCCTTACGCCCCTGCCTCTGATTCCACTGGGGCTTCGCTCAACTGTGCTTTTCTTCTTCTGCCTGTGCTGTTGGCGCAGTTCCGGCCTTGCCTGCTGCTTGCGGCCAATGTGTATTCAGCTCTTTTCTATCTCTATGCCTGTGTTTCTTACGGTGGGCCCTGCCCTTGGTTCTACCTCTTCTCACTGGGTTTGAGGTGGTCATTGTGTTCCTTGAGGCTTTTGGGGCGCTGTCTGCCCCTGCAGGGTGTTGGTCGTGCTCTTTCTATTGGTTGGAGTTAGGATATCCTGGCCTTTTCCTTCTTGTTCTTGTGCCATGTCCTCTACTGGGGCCCTGGTCTCTCCTGGTGCAGAGGCTTTCTCGCAGGCCCTCCTCCCTTCTGGGTATGGCTAGGGTATCTATTCTACGTTCAGGAATCTGCGGCTCGTAGTCTCTATCAGATGTACAAGTTACTTACCTTCGGTAACGATGTATCTAGTAGAGACGATTCTAGCCGCAGATTCCTTCACGACCCACCCTTCCTCCCCGTTCTGCGAGGACCCTCAGCTTGGTTTTCTGCCCTTGTCTCCCTCTGGGTGACTTGTCTTCTGTGGGGGTCCTTTTCGTTTTCTGCCTGTCGGGCTTCTCTCCAGCTGGGTTCTCTCCAGTGTAGGGGCATGCTTTTGCTTTTTTTTCCTTTGTTGAGGTTTCTGATCCCCTTGCGGTCCTCTACGCTGGGGCATGCTTTTGCTTGTCCTTGGCCTCCTGCTCCTTTCAGAGGCTCTGGCCCTCCTTGACTGTGTAGGCTGGGGGTGGCTTGCTGTTGCTCCTCTGTTTTGGGCTTGTGGCCCTTTGCTGTGTGGTCTATGGTTGCAGTCTCTTTCTCTTACAGCGCTTTCCACTGCTTGTACCTCTAGCCTGGCTCTCGCCTTGGCTGACACAGTGGTTCCACAGAGGGGTGCTTTACGCTTTCCCTACTGTGGCTTTACTGATGTGGTATTCTGGTACTTTTGTGCTGCCTGGTGCTACCACCTGGTTTGCACAGTTGTTCCTCAGAGGCGGTCTGCTCTCTTCCTGCTTTGGCTTTTCTGTTGTAGCCTCCTGGCGACTCGGTGCCGCCTGGTGCTGTTCCTCACCTTTTGTCTCTCTTTATGTTTCTTTGGTTTTTTCGCACGCTGTTCCCATGCTCTCCTCAGTTTTGTTGTGATGGCTCTGCATTGTGGCGCGGAAAAGTTCTCCCCGAAGCAAACTGACGTCAGCGCACCGGGGTGCAGCTTATGTGGCCTCGCTGATGTCACGCCCGCGGAGGACGTCTGGGCGGAGTCGCGAGGCACTGCCCCCCCAGTGCGCAGAGATGCTGAGCAAGAAAGTTTTCCGGGTCCAGTCTCACGCCTAGGGATAATTCTACGTTAAGGAATCTGCGGCTAGAATCGTCTCTACCAGATACATCATTTCCGAAGGTAAGTAACTTGTACAACAGGCTTTAATCAGCCTTGGAGTCTTAAGACCACTGATGCAAACATTTGCATCTTCTGCTCGCTATCCACGCCTTTGGAGAGGGAGTGCTTTGTAGTCTAGGCACAGCACGTGCATCTACAACCACACATGTTATGGGGTAAAAATGTTCCTTACCCTTTAACCATCTGTTCATATTGTGTAATGCAGTAGAGTCACATGCACCAATCCCCCTTACCGAAACAAGGTTATTAGATATTTTTCCATGTCCTTTAACTCCCTTTCCTATGCACACCACACTTTGCCTTTGAAACTGCATTTCACATACACCCACTGACTAGAAAACGATCTGATGTTGAGCCAGTGTGTGGGTGCATTCGTCTTTGAACGAAAGCTAAAAATGTCCGCTCCCACCTCTAGATGTATGCAGAGTATGTGAATCTACAGCACTACATGCTACGAACAGATGAGTACAGTGTAACATTTTCTATAGATGTATATAATATATATTTACTGAAAAAAACAAAGATTAAAAGGGTGTTCTAGTTAAATATATGTTAAAACATACTGAACTACTGATATTCACCAGTTATCGGAAGTACGTTTAACTTGTGCCTTAAAGTGACTAACTTGCGCCCCTGCCATGCACACAGTTATTGATGATCTCATTTTGATGCAATCAATGATGTAATTAGCGATTTAATATGGGAGGTGATGTCTGAACTCCTCAGGGAAGAAAACCGCAGTGTCTAGGTGGATGGGGTCCCCTGGAAACTGCTTAGATCTGGCCCTGGTTGGATTGGGGTACCCAAGACCAATCTTTGGCATGGTAAAGGGGACTGCACACACCCCTAATTTGGAAATGGGCCTGGAGGGATGGGTCTCCTGCAGGCTTTGGGGGAGGGGGGCACAATCTTATATTAAAGTGGCCTCAGGGGTTGGGTTCCCCGTGGCTTCATTGAGGCACGTGGAGGGAGACTGCAGGCATCCCTCCCCTTTCACAAATGCAGCATGCCCCAGACAGTGGGCTCTCTTGGGCCATAATCTGCTTGGAAGGGGGGGGTACGCCCTGTCCCCTTCATAAAAATGTGCCAGGGGATGAGGGAAGGCCCCACCCATGCACCCCACCTTCTTACCCCATCATTTAGAAAATGGATATGGTTTGACCCCCGGGGAATTGCAAATAGAGACATTTGACTGATAACAGCCCCATCAGGCAGCATAGAGATCAGGTATGCTTCAAAGCACCCCTCTCACCAACACATCATTCCACGTCAAAGCACCAGCTGCCGTTGAAGTGCTACTAGACATCGAGGCACCAGTCCCTTTTGATATCAAAACATTAATTGGTTTTGAGGACATAAAGTAGAAAGCAACTCTCGTTTGAGTGGGTTAGAAAGTTGAAAAGGAGAAGACTCTCAGACATAGGAATCACAGTACTCGAGGGCCTATATACCAACTTGTGAATTCTCTCCTTCAATAGTTCTCTCAGTGATTCCAAGAGGGCCAATGTCATCTTGTCTCTCAATGCAGGTGTCTTTAACAGTGCCACAAGCATGGATACTGCAGCACAATCTCTGTTCTGTAACCATCTCCTACACCTTCTGTTAGATGCCCTGTGAGCCCTTGTGGTCGTTCAAGATCTCCAGCCAGAATCAAATGCGGTCATTGACGTCGCTCCATGTGTTCCAGACAGAGGTCCAACACTCCTATCTAGAGTTGGATATGAAGTTTCATCATGCTCTTTCTTCTCCATCATAGGCTACTTGCCTCCACTGATGGTCTTTCCTTCTTCATGGGTATCACCAGTGGATGACATTTTAACCTTTAACAAGGTTCTCATACCGGTAGCAGGAAAGATGAGTATTCAGATACCTGCACCAGTCATCAACATTGGTTTTATTCGAGACTCTACACACCATTGGTCTGCTTCTAGGAGTCTTCTCCCTTTGGTTCCAACTCTCCTACCTTTGCTAGATAAGCTCCTGTTTGTCTTCTAAATAAATATAAGGCTAAAACCCAAGACTTGTCTTCCTTGGACCATATTAAGTTGGACACTGTGTCTTAGTGGCAAGAATATAGAACCATCATTAACTGCCCCCCACCACACCCCCAAACGGAAAGCAAACTTCTGGGCTTAGTTGGCAGGAGGATGTGCAGTGCTGTGGCTGCTGTCACGAAAAACTGCTAGCGCTGCTACCTTGCTGGGCAGGTACAATAGGTCTCTTTGTGATTCTCTCCAGTTCTTTTCTTTTTTCTTTTTTGAGAGAGGAAGGGGACCATTTTCAGTAAGTCCCTAGTGAAGGTATGCTGGTTCAGGTTGTCAGTGCTACACCCAACTCTTCAGATCTTACTGCACTGGTCTGCTAACTTTGCTTGGCATTGAGACGCAGAGGCTCTGATTGACTGGCTTGAAAGCTGAAACACAAGAGCAGTTGATGACTCTCGAGTCTCAGGAACCACTGCATCTTATCTGCCTGAGATCCATACATAGTTGAAGATGCTTAAAACGGTGGGCATTTAAAACCAAATACAAAAAAGGTCATTCTAAATCCGGTAACAGGTGTCTCAATCCTCAGATGCTTCAACTCCCTAAGTGGCCATAGCAACACCAGCAGCAAAAACCAACCTTAATACCAGTGAAAGTCTGTTTAAGAGAGAAGTGTCCAGCAACCTGCGGTGGAGCCGGAAAGCGATCGGAGAAGAAGGGACTTCTCACTTCCCTCTTCTTTATTAGTCACTCAAGAAGCATCTGAGAGAGAGGCAAAAAAGAAATGCTAAGAAATAGAATGGGTGCTAAATAGTGTGTAGAAGAGCTATTCACCCCGGTTTAAATTTCCTCCTCTGAAATACTACCAAAAGATGCTCCCATTTCAATTGGGAGCAACTTCAAAAAGAAGTAACCCCCTTATTGGGGAAACAAACTGTGGGAAGGGGTCACTCATCACAAAGAAAAGGGCCATTTTCCCTTTTTTTTGTGATCCAAAAAGGCGTCCACCAAATTGTCCTACAGTGGCATCAAGGAGCGTGGATGTTTGTCATTCAGCTTCCAGACACCTGTTTCCACATTCTGATTTACATAAGGTTCCTGGTAGACAACAAACACTTCCAGTTTGTGCCAAGAATGTTCTGCTAGTGCACAGCAGTAGTAGTTGCCAAATTCGGGTAGCAAAAGATTTTTGTTTACCCCATCTAAATGACAGGCTGATCGCAGCTTCAATTAAACACAAAGCTCTGCACTATTATCAGTTGGCTCATACCATCCTTCGGCGTCTGGGTTTAAGTCAAGCAGATGAAAATAGTTTATTCACTACCTTTACTTGGTGTTAGACACTCAGGCGGCTAGATTGTATACTTAGGTGTAGAAACTTCATCAATTAGTTTGAAGTGTTACAATCTGCTGAGGACACACAAGAGTCCTGCTGCATGCCAGTTTGCCTCCCAGTTGGTCACTGGCTTCCTGCATCTTCCTAGATATTCATGCCAGACCACACATGAGGCCTCTTTCTCAATGTCTTGATGATTAGCGGTGCCAGTTCTTGGGCAGTGGAGAAGAAACGATCTATCTCCGTCTACGATCCAATCATTCCCCTAGTGGTGTCAGTCACAGGATCTGCTGAAAGGGATTCCATTCCACTTAGACATCCCAAGTGTCTCTATTTTGGGACAGGGCACTCACATGGATCACCTCCAAGTACAAGGCACCTTGTCCAAGAAACAAATATCCTACTTCATCATAGTTTTCGAACTGACAGCAGTCCATCTAGCTCTTAAGTCTTGTCTTCCAGAAATCCTCCTAGTTCAAGTGGAAAATACTGCAACAGTATAATATGTGAGTAAACGTAGAGTAATGCATTCCAGGCCTTTTTACTCTGAAAGATCAATCAATTTGGGAATGTATACATTACATCACTACGCTCCTAGGTGTACCAAATGTAGAAGCAGATTTGCTCAGCAAAGATAGGTTTTGCATGACGAAGTTCTCAGACGTTACCTGTAAATAAACCTCTTTGCACAGAAAACATAATATCCCCCAACTTCACCTCTGGATACTATCAACCAAGGCCTAAAGGGAATCTCATTTTGGTCATGGTTGTTTCTATATGCCTTTCCTCCGATAGCTCTGATCGTGCCACTGATCTTCCAGTTGCCCTACAGCAGAGCCACGACGATTCTTATCAATGGTGATCTACTGAACTTCTACACCTGTAGGCATAATTACATATGAGGCGGCTTTGGAGACCTGATCTCCTGCATAAGTGAGCATCACATCTGCATCCCAACCTTCCATCATTGAACTGAGAGCCCTGACATCTGAATGCCTACAATATGGTCATCTTAAGTTGCCTCAAGACGGTTTAAAAATGCGAAGCATCCTTCAACCGAAATATAGTATGCTTTTGAGTGGAATAGATTCTGCATTGGGTATATTCAGAACAGCTTTGATCCCTACAAGTCACAAGTAGTGGCACTCCCTTATCTTCACTTTGTGAGATCTGGCTTTCCTTTTTCCTCACTTAAGGAACAGCTTTCTGCAATTTCTGGCTATTGAAAGTGTCATTCATAAACTTTTTTCAGACCGCCTGTGGTAAAAGGTCTTTCCACCTGTTAGAACTCTTTCTCCACTTTGGGAATTTAACATAGTCCTCTCTAAACTAATTGGGCCTCCCTTTGAACTGATACCAAATGCATCCTTACACATCTAACTTTGAACGCTGCTTTCCCAGTAGCTATAACATCAGCCCATATTCTGTGAGGTTCAACCCCCCCTGTGCTGCCATGTACCCCACGTGGCGAGAGGAACTTATTCCAATTTCTTCTCCAAAATAGTAATATATTATGTCTATTAGACTGTATTGTTAACAACATTTTTTTTTTATTTAAATAATAATCTTTTGAAGTGGAGAGATCTTTTTACACTCTGGATGTAAAAAGTATAAAGAGTGTTAGAGCTCTAGCTAGACAAAATTTGAATCTCGGACCGTCTTATATTTTGTTTTTGAATTATGGACTGTTTGCATGGGTTTAGCCACCCTGAAACAATCCATTTTGTGTTAAAATAGTGTCTTGTATTTTACTCTCTTACCAAATCTCTAAGTCTTTTCCAGGCAGGCCTAAAGCCTGTTCTAGTTGGGACAAATAAGCTACAATGGGTCTACTGAGAAATGTTCCCATTTTAGAAGTGTGTTGAGCGTCCATTTTGGGTCATTACCTACAGTTACAAGACACTGTCTTGAATCATATTCTAGGGCTGGCCCCCAGATAGGCAAGGCTTTGTTAACGTGATTTTATTTTAAAAAAATGTTTCTCTCTTCATTCCTCTGCTCCTTATTTGGAAGGCTTGCGATTATGTTAAGTTCTTATGCCTATTGATGAGGATCTCCTGGAATAGAAGGAAGAATTAGTTACCAGTCTGCAGACTTGCGCACTCCCAGAAGAGGCTCAAAGGAGTGTGGGCATGTTGCACCTAGCTAAGAAACGCCATACCCGACAGTGATCAGGCAGAGAGACTCAAGGATAGGCTCTTCGAAAGGACCCTTGACACTGGAAAAATAGAAACTGTACTCTCACCTGACACCACATTGCTGTACTTGAACCCTAAGCATAAGCATTTTGCAGCAAAAGGTCCTTATTGAATTACTAATGGGGCCCATTTTTTATTTTCCCAGTTCAGTGGCCAGCTTCCCTCCCTTCAGTCTGGGGAATGTTAGCAATACACTTCCACTATCTGGAAAAGGAACCCTGCTTCCATCTTGTGCTCCTGAACAGGCAGTGGTTTCCAAAATGGGCCCAGGACTAGATTTGCTTCAAGGGACAAGCTTAGGACTTGGTGTACATGCTAGATTAGACCCCTCATAGCAGTTATGCTGCCTATCGATGTGCCAGAATCACATTGGCCCTTCAGCACAACTGCTCAATTTTGTGCCAGATTATCACATCATTGATAAATTAAAGTGCATTGTTCTGTGCACACACTTACCACAAGCCAAGAGCTAAGTTAATGCAATCCAATCCAATCTGTAGGGTTCCCAATATCTAACCAATTATCAGTGGCGGCTGGTGACATTTGAATGTGGTGCATCGTAAAAGTTTGGCGTGACTTATGTAGTGAACAATGCAGGCAAGCCTAACGAACAAATGTGGGGTCCAGGCTGGATCCTCCTCCAGAAGAAAAAATTGAAAAGATTACTGAACATCTCCATCCACCTCTCTGTCCTCTTTAACACCATCTTTTCACACTTCCCCGAATGTACTTCCTTGCATCTCCCTCACTTGACCACGTCCAAACATACACTGCACTGACTCACATTCAAGCAATGTATTTTACTTTTAGTTTTGTTCATAACCTATCCTAAAAGGAGGACCTCAGTTCACAATGTTCACAAATCTAATATTTACGTATTGGTTTTGTGCAAAAAAAATAAGGTTCATAGGCAGTCTTTGATGAATTTCAAGCTCTGTGGTTTATTTAAAAAAGCTATCAAAGTGTTTGATCCACACAATATAGTAACAAATCAATCAGCCGACGCGTTTCGTCCACACTTGGACATCATCAGGAATCCAAATTATGTTTTGATAATGTGCTCCGAATTTCCAGTTCCATCCATCCTATTAATGAGGAAGTTTACTGACTAGTAGCGCGTTCAAATCCAGCGCTCCTTCTCTTTCGGCTGTTTCGATAAATCCCGCCAACGGGATTTGTGAAAATTGTGAACTGAGGCGCACCTTTCAGGATAGGTTATGAATTCTTGTTGATTTGTGGCCCAGTGGCGGTGGGACCATTTAAAGTTGAGCGTGGATGAACTACTTAATCGGCTAAGCGGTATTACACCCCAGTGCGCACACCTCTAGCCCTCACTGCCTGTCGAGTTGGATGAATACTTTTACTTTTCGCTGTATATATTTTGCCATCTGTGCACTCCCTTCACACACACTTTCACAAAATTGCAACTGGAATACATTACCACTGTTCTATGTGCTCTGCAGAGAGTCCAACCCACAGACCGGCACTTTGTTTTGGCATCAGTCAGAGCTCTCAATCAAATCCCTTATAAACACCTGCACAGCTCAAAGTATGCACAGAATAAAATACAGAAGGAAAGACAACCTGATTAAATAGCTGTCTCTCTTTATTTTCCCAGTTCAGTGGCCAGCTTCCCTCCCTTCAGTCTGGGGAATGTTAGCAATACACTTCCACTATCTGGAAAAGGAACCCTGCTTCCATCTTGTGCTCCTGAACAGGCAGTGGTTTCCAAAATGGGCCCAGGACTAGATTTGCTTCAAGGGACAAGCTTAGGACTTGGTGTACATGCTAGATTAGACCCCTCATAGCAGTTATGCTGCCTATCGATGTGCCAGAATCACATTGGCCCTTCAGCACAACTGCTCAATTTTGTGCCAGATTATCACATCATTGATAAATTAAAGTGCATTGTTCTGTGCACACACTTACCACAAGCCAAGAGCTAAGTTAATGCAATCCAATCCAATCTGTAGGGTTCCCAATATCTAACCAATTATCAGTGGCGGCTGGTGACATTTGAATGTGGTGCATCGTAAAAGTTTGGCGTGACTTATGTAGTGAACAATGCAGGCAAGCCTAACGAACAAATGTGGGGTCCAGGCTGGATCCTCCTCCAGAAGAAAAAATTGAAAAGATTACTGAACATCTCCATCCACCTCTCTGTCCTCTTTAACACCATCTTTTCACACTTCCCCGAATGTACTTGCTTGCATCTCCCTCACTTGACCACGTCCAAACATACACTGCACTGACTCACATTCAAGCAATGTATTTTACTTTTAGTTTTGTTCATAACCTATCCTAAAAGGAGGACCTCAGTTCACAATGTTCACAAATCTAATATTTACGTATTGGTTTTGTGCAAAAAAAATAAGGTTCATAGGCAGTCTTTGATGAATTTCAAGCTCTGTGGTTTATTTAAAAAAGCTATCAAAGTGTTTGATCCACACAATATAGTAACAAATCAATCAGCCGACGCGTTTCGTCCACACTTGGACATCATCAGGAATCCAAATTATGTTTTGATAATGTGCTCCGAATTTCCAGTTCCATCCATCCTATTAATGAGGAAGTTTACTGACTAGTAGCGCGTTCAAATCCAGCGCTCCTTCTCTTTCGGCTGTTTCGATAAATCCCGCCAACGGGATTTGTGAAAATTGTGAACTGAGGCGCACCTTTCAGGATAGGTTATGAATTCTTGTTGATTTGTGGCCCAGTGGCGGTGGGACCATTTAAAGTTGAGCGTGGATGAACTACTTAATCGGCTAAGCGGTATTACACCCCAGTGCGCACACCTCTAGCCCTCACTGCCTGTCGAGTTGGATGAATACTTTTACTTTTCGCTGTATATATTTTGCCATCTGTGCACTCCCTTCACACACACTTTCACAAAATTGCAACTGGAATACATTACCACTGTTCTATGTGCTCTGCAGAGAGTCCAACCCACAGACCGGCACTTTGTTTTGGCATCAGTCAGAGCTCTCAATCAAATCCCTTATAAACACCTGCACAGCTCAAAGTATGCACAGAATAAAATACAGAAGGAAAGACAACCTGATTAAATAGCTGTCTCTCGAGGGAGGCAAGATTAAGTAAAACTTGAAATAAGAGGAACTAAATCGCTGACATGCATTGCCTTAACGTTTTTAACACTCGTTCATAAATCAATCCATGTTTTTGGCGTAATGTTGTAAGGGCATGAAGGTTGGTCCAGTTTTAATGTCCTACACCAGATAACTGTCTGTTGTAATCGCATTTCTCGTCTTTGACATTGACCTGGATATTTGTCAAATTCACAAGGGAACAAGAACCCTGGCCTGCTCCTCTTTTGCATCCATTTCACAGGGCAACACATGTTGCAGCTCCACTTCTAATGGGGCTTGAGGCGTGCAGCCATGGCCTGGGGTGTCACAGTGGGGGAGGTTTGCGTGGCGAGGGGTCTCAGAACAAAATACATAACAGAAGATTAGCAGAATAACACTTATCATTACTGAGAACAAGGCACTAGATCACACGTGCTTGCATCCACTCCTACGTGTGACGAATTGGAAAGGGTGGGATCTATGCCTGGGCATGACGGATGCCTGCTCTCACTCAGGGAGAGAGACTACAGTCCCCAAACCATGACACTGACTGCGTTACTGGCTAGAGAGAATACTGCCATAAACTACAATGGCAATGATTCATTATGAAGGGCTTTAGAACAGTAAGCCCTGCGTTGTGGGTCACAGTTTAGAAAGTTGATTTACTGCCTGGTTTCCGTCTCCCGATTTTGAGCGAGGCGGGCAGGCAGCCTGGGACAGGCAGCCCAGACTTAAAAAACATCGATTTGTTTAAAGATACAATCGTATCTCTAAATAAATCGATCTAATTAATATTTGCACAGGAATGTGAAGGAAATAGTTTCAGAGGGGTGCAGCACCAGAGCTCTCTTGGAGAATTCCCCTGCCAATTATAAAATGACCTCAAAAGCGGCACATTGTGGCATTTATACAAATAAGTAATGTTCTGTGCAGAGCGGAACAAAGGTAATTGTGCAACCCTGAAATCCTCCAAGCTTTTACGCAGTGAATCCCACAGTATATGGTATGCCTTGCCATAATTGCGCACACTGCTATGGTGACATTACATCTTTGTGTGGAATGCAGTCTTATAGTTTATGTGGTTCTGTTTTTCTCTGTTTTCGCAGCCTGCACCACTGATCCTGTACTACAGTGTGAGAGAGAAGAGAAGATAGTATCACCGCTGCCAGCACGTGCCTATAGAGAAACCCTATTTTACCAGCATTCGCCTATGTACAGAAATATATCTTTCTTGGTAAATGGACAATCGGCCAAGCTATTTAATGTAAAATTGGTTCTTTTTTTCCTGATGGCTCTATTTTTTTTAATAAAACATTTGAAAATGCGTCTCTTTTCTGTGATTGGAAGACGTGAACTTAGTCTATTTGCTGTGTGAATAGGATTATGAAGTCAAGTTTACATGAGGTTGGGTATGTATGCTACAAAAATATATTTTTCCATCCTAAACATTGCTTCCTAAACCTGGTTGACAAAAATATCCGTTCATTGGCATTAGTAATAGAACATCTGTACCTATTGGAATGATATTGTTAAACAATATTTAGAACACTGTATTTTTCGGGTGATATTTGAGACCTAACGAATAGTTGCTTCTGCTGCTCAGAGCAGTCATTTGAAAATACCCTTTGCAAACAATGTGGTCTTAAGATGCACGTGAACATCATGGGGACCTTGATTTCTTCTCTTAGGGCAAGAAGGGAGGCATGCTGGTCGCTGCAAAGAGGGGGAACTCCATGCGTTGACAGCCGGGGAAGAAAAACCTCTGCCTCCAGGAGGTTCTAAACTGAAAAGGGTCTTCTGAGGAGAACTTTTGGCTGAACCTCTGCCTACAGGAGGTTCTAAGCTGAATGGGGTCTTTGAGGAGAACTGCTGGTTAAACCTCTCCCTCCAGCAGCTTCTAAACTGAATGAGGTCATCTAGTGAGAACTGCTGTTTGAACCTCTGCCACCAGTAGGTTCTAAAGTTAATGGGGTCTTCGAGGAGACCTGCTGTTTGAACCTCTGCTTCAAGGAGGTCCTAAGCTGAATGGGGCTTCCGATGCCAACTGCTAGTTGAACCACTACCACCAGTTAGTTCTAAAGTGAATGGGGTCTTTGAGGAAAACTTCTGCTTGAACCCCTGCATCCAGGTGGTTCTAAAGTAAATGGGGTCTTCCTGGGAGATCTGCTGGTGGAGCCTCTGCCTCTTGGACGTTATAAACTGAATTGGGTCTTAGAGGAGAGCTGCTGGTTGAACCTCTGCCTTCAGGAGGTTGGCTATTTGGAAAGTTGGATTTAATAGATTGTGGGGCCTGGCTTGTTTGCACATGAACTGCAAGCAGTTAATCCTGGGTGTGCTCACAAGATGTAGTCTTCAGCAAATGATTGTACTTGTGACCAGGTGTTGCACATTCCTCCTTTGTGCCTGTATTAATCCAAGGAGATGTATATACCCTCCACAACTTATTTTACGCCACCAACGCTGAGCGTGCTAATTTTTTCTTATTGCATATGTGACGTAAAACTAAAAAACAATTATCTTTTTAAAGGATTCACCCATAACATCATGCAAGTATACAGAGAGCCATTCACATGTCATTATCAAGTGTCAATCATTACTTCTCTCCATCACTGTTAACATTGCATCAGATCACGCCAGTACCAAGGATCTGCCTTTTACATTTCAGAAATACACGTTCCTAGTGCAGGACTAACTGGGCTGTAATGTGTCCGTGCTGGAATTTCAAACCTGTCTTCAGGACTGTGTCAAATTCAACCTTTTATGATCTGAAAAGCTAGACCTCAAGTTGCACGCTTTATAGGCCTCGCCTGACCCAGCGCATGCGCTGGTCTGGCGAGACTTTTTTGAGGGTTCAAAAAAAGTGCTATCATGGCCAGCCTAGAGCTACAGTGCATGTGCGCGTGCACGCGCCG
The DNA here is from genome assembly GCF_964204655.1 of Triturus cristatus. Classification (NCBI taxonomy): domain Eukaryota; kingdom Metazoa; phylum Chordata; class Amphibia; order Caudata; family Salamandridae; genus Triturus; species Triturus cristatus. The sequence continues at coordinate 1,235,867,121 of NC_140582.1, forward strand.
CGCTTGATCGCGATCACTTTCAATTTTGCTGCCGCTTTGATGTTCTCCGTGAGCCAATTCTTTTGTTTTTTCTGTTTATTACTGCTCTGTAGTAATGGTGGCACCCGTGCTTTAGCTTAAACATCTTAGGCTAAAGTCGGGTGCTGAGATTGCTTCAAAAGTAAAGAAATAGACAATTCTTTACTTTTGAAGAAATCTCGGCACCCGACTTTAGCTTAAGATGTTTAAGCTAAAGCACGGGTGCCGCCATTACTACAGAGCAGTAATAAACAGAAACCAGCATTGGCATAGCCAATAGGTCTCGCTTTTGGGACCTTATAAGTATTTAGTTATGCAACTGTTGCATGGCTAAACACTTATAAGGTCCCAAAAGCGAGACCTATTGGCTATGCCAATGCTTGTTTAAAATTATTTTTCTTACTCCCAGGGAGACTCTGCACTGAGATACTTCCACTGCTTATATCATTCCATCAGGTCATACATTCATTCTTAAAATGCAGTGCTATTTTAAAACTAATAAATGTCTTGTTTCAGCAGCACAAATCTCACACTTCTGAATAGTTTTGTACTTCCTTGTAGTAGATATTGAGTGCCTAGAACCCTGCGTTTATGTTTAGCCCAGGTCAGCACTGTCAAAAACACCGGTCAGAAATGTTGTAAAGATCCTGCGCCCAATGTAGATGTCTTCGCAGTGCCTTGGCATAAGTATTGGCCACAAGGGCATTCAGCGGACATGCGGGCACACATTTATTCCATACATGGGATGTATTCTAAGTACAATATATTCTCTTGAAATGTATCCGATCTAATATAGACTTCTAGCCTCCGATTCCTTACCTTAGAATTATTCCTAGGCGCCAGATGAGATCTGGAAAATGTTTGTGAACAGTACCTGGACCACCTGTGGTACCACCCAGCCAAAGACAATTATTTGTACCGCAGTGTGATCAACATTATTGTAACTACAGTCCACCATATACTGTCGTATTGTGTATCCACAAAATTGGGTGTCTGCAGTGCCCTAGTCGCCTCATGAAATATATTTGATATTACTCATAGAGTACTACCTACCTTTATAAAACTAGTTAAATTATTGTCCATGTCTGAAGTGTCATTACTATAATCATTGGTGTTGCATGACTGACCTACAAGAGCTGAAGCAAGTTCAATGTCTTATCAAATGGACAGTTACATGGTGGGTGTAGGGGGAAGAGGAGCACTCGTGTGTGTTCCACAACCCTGTGCACGCCTGTTACAGGAGACCGGCAATGCGCTTCCCTAACTACGTTAGCTATTCCACTTAGTAGATAGTGATACCAAATTAAGATCCAATCTTCAACCGTAGGCCTATGAACCTTCTACACTTTGGGAAGTCTTTCTTTCTTGGTTAAGATTTGTGACATACCAGGATCACACTTTGGCCCACGGAGACTCTACAAGAGTGATCAGTATAAAAGTGCTGCTAAAATTACAAAGAGCATTTCCAGATGAGCGAAGGATCCTGCTAAACCTCTAATGGGATAGTGAGGGTATTGATGGGATCATGCTGGTGGTGCCTTGGTTGTTATGCCACTTGTGTTGTGTCTCTGTTGCCTCACTCTCTTCCTCTCTGCCTTCTACTCCTTTTCTTGAGTTGGCTTTCTATACTTTAACTCGCATGACCTTTTTTTTTTTTTTTTTTTTATAAACATTATCGCTCTCCACTGTGACCTTATCAATGGTCCTTCTGGGTCTAAAGGAGGGTGAAGTTTCTTATAATCATTTTTTCTTCAAAGAAACGTTGGGCTCAATCACCTTAGTGTCCTCACTCCTCCCTCGTTGATAGAAAAAGAGTGAAGAGCTAAATATATAAATACCCGCCAATGATTTAGCTAGTTGGGACGCAAGCATAAAATCTATGCATGGTATGAATGGAAGTATGATGTGCCAGTAGGGGTAATTCCCCACTTGTTTGACCTAGAAAGGTTTAGGCAGAACCATAGGGATCCTTAAAATACTGGTCCTGATGAAAGCACAGTATCCTCTATGAAGGTTGAAACATGTAGACTGCGAGGAAGGATACTTGGGTAATTAGACCCCACAAAGTGTCCGCATTTTTTTTTTTTTTTTTTTTTTTAACACTGGCAAGCAAAATTCTGATGATAAAGTTTGTGCCGGTATGCCTCAGGCAGCCTTTTAACTATTTAATGCTAGGATCCCTTGACATATCTGTAAGTGCACCCTGAAAGAGATCAGGTTGAAGCCCGCGGTGGAAGTATTGGATTGCATCGCCAAAACTGATGAAGCATGCCTTTAAGATTTGCTGATGGGTAAGAGTTTTAAAGTAAAAATCACTCGCATGCCAATACTGCCTAGACGGACTGGAGTCGTAAGGGACCCCTTCTTTTGCTTTTTATTGGGAAAGTGAAATTTATAACAACTTTGTCTTGGCCTTCTGCCCCATCTGTACTCCTTTGGTAGAATGCTGGGGAGTTTGTGGCACCTACATGTCTTGATGCTCTGGTGGGTCTTCAACCTCTGCCTAGTGCCCTGGGCTGTTCTAAGCGCATGTGGTGAAGCCCGCTTCCAACATTATCACGAGCAGTACCACCTTCATTTGATTTATATTGGCCTAGAGCCAGACTATAGCGTGGGCACAGTAGGCTCTTTACATTATAATTACCTTCTCTGCAACCTTTCTGCACCCCTTCTCTATTTCAACTCACCCTCTCTACCTCACCTCCCTACATCTTTCTATATTTCTCCATCTCGCGTCTTTAAACTGTCTCCCTCACCTTTCTCTCTGTATACCACACCTTTTTCTCTACAACTCATTGCTCTTTGTACCTATAATCGCACTCTCTTTCTCTCTGCCCTACTTCTCCTTTTACCTGAGTTGTCTTTCTATAACTCGACTCATTTTGCCTTTTTTTTGTTAAGATTATCGCTCTCTAGACTGTGCTCCTCTCACTACCTCACCCCTCTGTCAATCTCGCGGTCTGCTGCTACTTCTCTGTAACTCTCCTCTCTTGCTGCCTTAACTCTCTGACACCCCTCAGTGTATCCCAACCCTGTCTATATAGTTGATTTTCCTCATCTCTCCTTCACTGTGAAGCTTATTTATCCTGCTAACTTTATCTACCAGCCTCTTAGTTTGTCTACCCTCAGGATCTTCCTTTCTGGTTACTGCACCTCTCTTAACCTTACATATATCATTGTCTCTCAAACTCATCTGTAGTTCTACTTATGTTATCCCTCTACCTCACCTCTTATGCTATAGCATTCTCTTTACCTCTCTGGCCTCATATTTCCGCTTCCTTCCGTTTCTATTACTCTCTAGATTCAGATATCCGTGTCTCGCCTGAGAACTGTTCACCAAAATAGTGGAGGGGAAGGAAGTGAAGAAGAAAATTATCAAAATGTGTCCAATTGAAATGTGAAAGTACTCACAGTAATGTCTTGATTTTCACTGTTGCCACAAGAATGCCAGTGGTAAAGGGGGGTGTATTTGTGATGAAAAATATCTGACAAAGCACCATTTTCAAAGGCTTTGATCACGTGCCTTGTTCTATTTTGTGCCATTCCACTAAACATCCAGCTATCTTCACTTACTGTCGCTTTCTTACAGTGGAATTGAAAAGACCGCTGGACAATGAATTACACTTCAAATATTGTTAAAATACAAAACTCAATTATAGTTCCAAGCCCTTAAAGAAATGGCTGTTCAAGGCATTTGTGCTGTAGATACACATGCTTTGCATACTCCTGCCATCTAGTGTTGGGTCTGGATGTTTGCACGTTGTTATTCTTTGAAGTAGTCTTTTCCAGTCATGAGGAAAGGGTACTCCTCCTTTTGGGGATTATGCGCATGGGAATCAACTTTATTGTTCTCTTTCTGCCATCTGGTTTGAACGTGGTTTGCAGCGCTCCGGTTCAAAACCGTCGGGCTCGATAAAGGGACACGCAGCGGCAGAACATTGCACACACTCCGGATATCTTCGGAGAAGATACAGAGCAGTAAGAAATGGAGGCAGCGGAAGAGGAGTAGGCCTTCTCTATTAAAAAATCTGACTTGGAACTGGAGACTAAGTTGGGAGTTCGGAGAAGTTCCAGCAGGACAGGGTGCCATGAGTAATAAAGCCCCTTTGCCCCCAAACTTTCTTCCTCCAAACAAACTGCATCTGGGCCATGACTGCCTTTTGGCCATGGTCGGCACCGAGAGACTGCTTACAACACCCCGGGCTCCGCACGGAAACAGACAATCAAACCTTCCGGCTCGGGCCGAGCTGATACCCCTTTGGTTCTGAAACATTCCAGATAGAAAGGAAAAAAGGACTACTCCAGTTCGGTACTGAAAATGTTGCAATTGTATATATTAGCCACAATTATGAGACATCCATTTCACCAATCAGTGATAGAATGAAACACTGCCAAAAGATAAAATATGATTCTAATATTCCCAGGTTTGCTGCAGTGTACAAAATAATGACATCGGCTCTAAAACATGCTTCTAAATCCTGCACTGTAATCCGAGCACAAACAACTGGAGGAAACCAAAGAAAGAAGAAACAATATTTTATTGATCTCCCCGCACAGCAGACCTCAAGCAGAATAATCTTAGACCGGATTTTCCTGGTGCTGCTTTTTATAACAAAGTTATATTGTGTTGTCTCTCCCGAAAGAGAGAAAAAATGACTTATTCTCTCTCAATTTTCTTTCTATGAATAGCATTTTAGTTTGTGATTGTGCAGGAGTTTCAATGTTTATAAGTTTACACTGATGAGGGTGGTTTCCTTTTCTGTGGGGTTTTATCAGTTGTTTTAGGTCTAAGTTTAATATATGATAGCCAGGCGAGCAACTAGAGCCAAATTTCGGGGGGGGGGGGGGGGGGGGGGGCTGAAAAAGATTTCGGGGGGGGGCTAAGTCTTCCAGCCATAGGCAGAGTGGCTTTAAGAAGGGGTGAAAACACAACAAAAGCCTCATTAACGAGTAAATGGTCTTTTAAAGACCTATGAAGTACTCTGGTCCGGCTGCAATTAGACGGACGCCAGCCCGCGAGGCTGTCTCAGTCGGGCTGACACACATGACGGTGGGGGGGGGGGGGGGGGGTGCTGAAGCCCGGTGAGCCCAATGAGTGTTGCTCCCCTGATGATAGCCAACCCATTACAAAATGTTATTGTTCTCTGCTTATGCCAAAACAATTTAAAATGAGTAACATCATACAATTACTTCAATGTTGGAATAAAAATGAAAGAGTACAGCTGATTCTAATCTAAAATAGACTCGTTATACACAACACGACTGCCAGCAATACTGAAGAAGGAACCGGCAGAATATGGCACCTGTTCGATAAACTAAAATCATGAAAACCGGCCCGGCGAAACCCAAGACTCATTTATGGAGGGCTAAAGGCAGGTCAATTGAAGTAGTAAAGACATATAAATATCTGGGTATATTATTTGACAACCGTTTCCTTTAAAAGTCACTATGAAGATTTAAAGGCAATAACCGGAACCTTAATTTATGCCTTTAAATGCTTCCATAAATCATTGAGATGCCAATGGTACAACCATCTCCTCAAAGTCATGAGAGCAAAATTACAGCTAACTATTTTATATGGCTCACCTATTACCAGGGTTAAAGATGCAAAGCTATAGGACCTATTAGTAATCTAGGCCTATGAATCAATTTTGGGATCCCCAGGTCAATTGGCCAAGCTTAAATTAGTAGGCCTGGGCAGTAAATTCCGTTCCGCTCGCGAACAGCATTCGTGTACAGGAAAAAAGCATCGCGAACGCGCAGAACGAGCAATTCCGTGTGTTTGCGCAACTCTGTGTGCTCGCGGAGATTTTTTACCATTTCGCGGAGCTTTGTGTAGCGCGACTACGCAAGTTCCGCCCACCACTATAAATTACATTGGAGTTCTGGCGATCTCAGACAAAACCTATGACCCAGTCCTGAGGCGGAAGCCGGGAGCTGGAGGTACTCTTGGATAGTTCTGTTTTTTAAAAAACTGCTAATTTCGTTCTTTTTGTGTGGTGTCACTGTTGTCTTGTGTTTTTAAATAACACGCACTCAAGCGCTTCCTCTGCCTTCGGCGCACAGCTGATTGAGAGCTGCCACGCCCTTCCTCGCGCTTCTCAGCTGCCGCCAGCATCCCAGGTGTGCGCGCTGACTCCGCCCCCTTTCAGGCCACGCCCTCCTCCTTACCTAGATATGTGCCAGTACAGGAAGCGCAGCGGACGAGCGCAGCGGGAGCGCCGTTTGCGCGCCGAAGGCGCGCCAAAGGCAAGCCCGTCTGGGCCCGTCCGGCCCCGGACGGCCCTAGGCCCCGTTACTCCGCCGGGTGGCCCTCAGGACCGAGTGACGTATACAGCAGATACATTGCGCTCCCTTCGACCTAAGAACTTCCTTACCTGCTATCACACGCTCACCGCAGGTAATACTTTCTCGTTCTGTCCTCGATGCAATCCGACTCCCCCCCTGAAATCTTCCACACTCCCCCTGAAGTTGGGACTTCTTAACTGCCGTTCCCTCCCCAAACATGCTACCGAAGTAAACCTTTTGATTCAGAATCAGGATCTTGACCTACTGTTTTTAACGGAAACATGGCTATCAGATAAAACCGACCCTGACGTCATCACGGCCCTACCCACTGGATACTTCTGCCAAGCTTTAAATAGACCTAAAGGGAGAGGAGGCGGGGTAGCTATAATTCACAGGGAACAACTCACCTGTAGGATGGCTAACGCTGGTATTGAGGACTGCGAGAGCGGCCAATTCTCCATCCAAATCTCCTCATCCCTTTCCCTGGCAGGGCTATTGATCTATCGCCCCCCAGGAGCCCCAGGCAATTTTATCAATTCCATATTCGAATCTGTATCACAATTAGCTTCCTCCACCTCCAACTTCCTTATACTAGGTGACCTGAATTTCCACTTCCTAGACCCCACGGATCGAGTAGCCTCGGATATCAGACACGACTTAACATCTTTAAAGATACATCTAGTGAATAACGAGCCTACCCATGAGAAGGGCCAGCTACTGGACCCTATTCTCACCAATATAGCAGCGGTGACCACCAACCTACCTGTGATTTTACCATGGACGGACCATTTTCTGGTCCCTTTTTCCTGGGAAATCCCCAAACCTACTCTCCTAACCCCTAAAACCCAGGTTACCGACCGACAATGGCACAAATTGTCACCGGAGAAATGGGCTGCTTCTCTTGTAGACTCCATTCCCGAGCTCTCCTTCGACCCCAACACGGCTGACAAACAACTTTGTGATTGGATCACTTCGTCCCTTGATACGATGCTTCCGAAAACCACCACCCTTAAACAGCCCAAGAGAATTTCCCCCGCTCTATGGTATACTCCAGAGCTTAAAGCTCTGCGCCAAGAGTGCAAAAAAACCGAACGCGCTTGGAGACGTGAAAAATCAGGAACCAATAAAAACACCTACTCTACCTCTCTTCTAAGCTACAAAATCGCTATTCGCAAAACCAAAAGCGCGTTTTATCAGGAGAGAATAGAAAAAGCGGGATGCTCCAGTAAGGAAGCACACGCCATCCTTAAAGAGCTCTCAAAACCCCCAGAACAAGGACTGGGACCTCCTTCCGACCCTAAAGCAGACCAGGAGAAATGCCAAAAATTGGCTAATTTCTTCCATGACAAAATCCGACTTATTCTGGACTCAATTCCTCCCTCGAGCCCAGGGGAAGAAATTGTTTCCCAATACACGACATCGTCCATTTGTCTGTCCACATGGGGCCAGGTCACAATAGACGAAGTGAGAAATACGTTCAACTCCATGAAGAGCGGCTCCCCTAGGGACCCTGCTCCTCTTCGGATCCTTAAGGAGGTAGCCCCCACTATCATCCCCTCCCTTACTCATTTGATTAATACCTCACTCCAACAAGGAGTCGTACCCTCGAGCTGGAAGAAAGCTGTGGTAAAAGCCCTACTGAAGAAACCTTCTCTCGATCCTGAGAACCTGGCGAACTACAGGCCCATTTCCCTACTCCCAGGAGTCAGCAAGATCGCGGAAAAATTAGTCAAAAGGAAACTCTCGCAGTTTCTAGAGGCCAATAACAAACTAAAAAGTTCCCAGACGGGCTTCCGACCAGGGCAGGGCACGGACATCGCCCTCCTGGCAGCGGTAGAGGAGGCCAGAGCGCTTCTGGATGGGGGAGGTTATCACCCCATTCGGAGTGAGCGTCGTCAGCTATGCTGACGACACACAATTAGTGGTGTCTTTGTCCCATCCCAATCAACAGAAAGCTGATCTCTTCAACTGCCTTACGCAGGTTCATCGTTGGATGAATAGATCAGCCTTAAAACTAAACGGGACAAAAACGGAGGTCCGTATACTTGGCCCGAAAGGAACCTCACTCCCCCTGGATAGTTGGCCAGCCTGTCTAGGTCCTCTCCCTGACCCAAAAACAGAGGTGAAAAGCTTGGGAGTATGGATCGACTCCGATCTCTCATTTATTCCGCAAGCAAAGAAGGTAGCAGGGACCTGCTTCGGTCTTCTAAAATCTTTGAGGAAAGTCCTGCCCCTTCTTCCCCCTAAATCCCAAAAACTGCTAATCCAAGGTCTCATAATATCGAGACTAGATTACAGTAACGTGATTTATCTGGGCGCTCCCGAAGCGACCCTTAATAAATTGCAGAGAATTCAGAACACTGCTGCCCGGATCATCACAAACACCCCGGCCAGATCATCTGCTAAACCCGCTCTCAAACTCCTCCATTGGCTCCCCATAAGGGAGAGAGTCAAATTTAAGGCCCTGTGCCTGGTCCACAAAACGTTGCATAACCAAGGCCCCCCAATCCTCAGCAATTTTGTCACCCCTTACACTACCACTATATCCCTCCGTTCTAACGCAGAAAACCTCATCAATACCCCGAGATTCAGGAAAGCCCGATCAGGAGGAAGACGCTTCTCGGTACAAGCTGCCCGTCTTTGGAATTCACTCCCCCATGACTTACGTCTTGAACCACAATATCTGCGCTTCAGGAAGCTGCTAAAAACACATCTCTTTCCCTAGCTTCCATGCCCCCCGCCCTGCTTTGATTTCCCACCCTTCCTCTCTTTTGCTCTTAGCTCCCGGGCCTCAGATTTGTTGAATTAGGGTTTTTAGCGCTGGGATACCTCCGGGTGACTATGCGCTTTATAAAAATAAATAATAATAATAATAATAATAATTAGTGGCAAAAACCCATGCATGGTTTGTGATTAACTCACACCAGTCCTTGCGAATCCAGCCTTATCTGAATGCCCATCTCTCGGTTCAAGTCAAAGAAACATTCTTAAAAATAAGACTGGGCATGAATCCAACTAAGGAGGGCAGGCCGGCTTGGATCCAACAATGGCCAAGTACTAAATGTAGGCTGTGTGGGTGGCAACGTGAAACCTTATTGCACATAGTATGTGTGTGTTTTAAACTGCTTAAAATACGCTGTGCACTCTTACAACCTTTATTTTTTAAGGGTGGCGTAAGATCAGCCCATCAGGCTCTTATTTTATGTTTACTGGACAAGTCGATTCCATTAGTATGTCAAACAATGCCATTTTTAGCAAATGCTGGAAAATTGCTGGTGTCTGCAACCCAAGGGTCATTTTAATGGATTAGAAATTAAAGTTGTAATCAGGTTTTAAAGAATATATAAAAACACTAAAGAACTTAATGCCTATTTGCAGAATGGCACAAACTATTTAAACCTTGGCTCTCTAGGTCATTTTAGGCAACAGGTCTTAAATCTTATAGACTCTTTATTGTTCATTTGCACAATGGTTCATAATGTTTAAAGCTCTTGTACCTAGCCACTTTATAGCATATTTGCACTGTGTTACATAATGTTCATATTTTAAATTGCATATTCTTGGGAATGTAACCATAGTATATTATCAGTTTATGACTACAGTGCGACCATGATAAAAGATGTTCATCTTTGGGATCAATGTTCTGGTACCTCATGTAACCTAGAAACTTTCGTTTTGTACAGGTGTACATTGTTTTAGAAACAGGAAATTGTGTCTTTTATTCATGATTTTAATGTTTAAATTGCACTGATTTTTGTTAATGAAGCAATAAAAAAAAATTGAGTTAAAAAAAAAACACAACTGCCATTTTTGCACGAATCTGTCGACTTGGTGTGAAAGAGCATAAAATAGAAGACGATCTCTGTTCCCGAAGCTCCAATTACAGATGTCCTTTTTAGATTGTGTCCCATCTCTCTTTCTTTTATAGGCTCTGGTGGGTACAGCACCTAGTTGGGCTGCGCCCGTTCGTTTCTTGAGGTATGAGAGAGTTCAGCGTTAGTGAGACTGTTAAAATCTGGTTTGCAATGTCAACATAATCGACGCCATCTTGTCCCCTCTCAGGCCCGCACGCTGAAAACGCGCGACGGCCATTTTAGGCACCATGACCTCATTGCCGATCGCCAGCGCGTCCCTCTGGCGCTGCGAACATCCCCCCGCGCGCCGGCCACCCCCGCTCTCTCATACATGGGCCATAAACCCTCTCCTTCTGCGCAACCCTGCCATGGAACCACATCCCATGCCTGACCGACACCTTCTTTCATCCCATACATGGTCATACATCCCTTTGATAACCCCCTTCCTCTGCGCCCGATTGTTCGAACCGATCCCAGGCCATCACCTAGCCCTGCGGATGCAGTTTATTGCCCCTACTGTAAGGGAAACACCCCACATCAAAGGGATTACAGAAGATCAAGGCCCCCCACCCCCTGAGACCCGACCAGTCGCACACACACCCGGGAATTGGCGGAATGTCCAGCTGTGTGATAGCCATCTCCTACTGTGGGTGGGGTGGGGACTTCTACTGTAGCTATGTGTGGGAGCGGATCTGAGCCGGGGATTCTGAGGATGTTCTTTCATGTATCAAAGCGATCTCAAGAATGTGCCATGTATGATAAACCTGTAATAAAGCAATAAACCTGTGTATAAGAGGCCAGGCCTCAGAGATGTGGGTAGAGCATCTCGAGAAGATTCCCTGTGGGTCTGATCTGATGTGTTCTCCTCCGGAGAGATTAAAACTTTGTTTCCTGCCTTCCAGTCTCCGGCGCCTGCCTCTTTGTTGGTTAATTTTCGAATGGTATAAGAGGCGATTACCGCCGGGCAATACTTGAAAGGTTATCGACTGCAACTGCCGCTACCATTTAACAAGATGGGCTTGGCCCGTCAATGTTTCTGAACTTAACAGCCCAGAATGATTTCTTAATTGTATCGGATGTACCGAAGTAAAGCAGGCTAATTCCATAGGTGGTAAAATTCACGGATTGGTGTGATGTCTAGCTCCAGGTACTAAGCGCAGTGCCGAGCCCAGTACAAGATCGTACAGAGGGCTATCGTGCCACGGAGAGGTTTGATGCTCAGCTCCAGGTGCTAAGCTACCGGAGCAGTGCCAGACCCAGTACCAGACCTTACAGAGGGCTATCCTGCCAGAGAGCGGTTTGATGCTCAGCTCCAGGTACTAAGCTATAAGAGCAGTGCCGAGCCCAGTACAAGATCGTACAGAGGGCTATCTTGCCACGGAGAGGTTTAATGCTCAGCTCCAGGTGCTAAGCTACCAGAGCAGTGCCGGACGCAGTACAAGATTGTACAGAGGGCTATCCTGCGAGAGAGAGGTTTGATGCTCAGCTCAAGGTGCTAAGCTACCGGAGCAGTGCCAGACCCAGTACCAGACCTTACAGAGGGCTATCCTGCCAGAGAGCGGTTTGTAGCTCAGCTCAAGGCGCTAAGGTACCGGAGCAGTGCCGGGCCCAGTACCAGATCTTACAGAGGGTTATTCTGCCAGAGAGAGGTTTGATGCTTAGCTCCAGGTGCTAAGCTACCGGAGCAGTGCCGGGCCCAGTAAAAGATCGTACAGAGGGCTATCCTGCGAGAGAGAGGTTTGATGCTCAGCTCAAGGTGCTAAGCTACCGGAGCAGTGCCTGGCCCAATACAAGATTGTACAGAGGGCTATCCTGCCAGAGAGAGGTTTGATGCTCAGCTCCAGGTGCTAAGCTACTGGAGCAGTGCCGGCCCAGTAAAAGATCGTACAGAGGGCTATCCTGCCAGAGAGAGGTTTGATGCTCAGCTCAAGGTGCTAACCTACCGGAGCAGTGCCGGACCCAGTACAAGATTGTACAGAGGGTTATCCTGCCAGAGAGAGGTTTGATGCTCAGTCCCAGGTGCTAAGCTACCAGAGCAGTGCCGGACCCAGTACAAGATCGTACAGAGGGCTATCCTGCCAGAGAGAGGTTTGATGCTCAGCTCCAGGCGCTAAGCTACCAGAGCAGTGCCGGACGCAATACAAGATTGTACAGAGGGCTATCCTGCCAGAGAGAGGCTTGATGCTCAGCTCCAGGTGCTAAGCTACCAGAGCAGTGCCGGACCCAGTACAAGATCGTACAGAGGGCTATCTTGCCAGAGAGGTTTGATGCTCAGCTCAAGGTGCTAAGCTACCGGAGCAGTGCCGGGCCCAGTAAAAGATCGTACAGAGGGCTATCCTGCGAGAGAGAGGTTTGATGCTCAGCTCAAGGTGCTAAGCTACCGGAGCAGTGCCAGACCCAGATCTTACAGAGGGCTATCCTGCCAGAGAGAGGTTTGATGCTCAGCTCAAGGCGCTAAGGTACCGGAGCAGTGCCGGGCCCAGTACCAGATCTTACAGAGGGCTATTCTGCCAGAGAGAGGTTTGATGCTCATCTCCAGGTGCTAAGGTACCAGCGCAGTGCCGGACGCAATACAAGATTGTATAGAGGGCTATCCTGCCAGAGAGAGGTTTGATGCTCAGCTCAAGGTGCTAAGCTACCGGAGCAGTGCCGGGCCCAGTAAAAGATCGTACAGAGGGCTATCCTGCAAGAGAGAGGTTCGATGCTCAGCTCAAAGTGCTAAGCTACCGGAGCAGTGCCAGACCCAGTACCAGATCTTACAGAGGGCTATCCTGCAAGAGAGAGGTTTGATGCTCCGCTCAAGGCGCTAAGGTATCGGAGCAGTGCCGGGCCCAGTACCAGATCTTACAGAGTGCTATTCTGCCAGAGAGAGGTTTGATGCTCAGCTCCAGGTGCTAAGTAAGCTACCAGAGCAGTGCCGGGCCCAGTACAAGATCGTACAGGGGGCTATCCTGCCAGAGAGAGGTTTGAAGCTCAGCTCCAGGTGCTAAGGTACAAGAGCAGTGCCGACCCAGTACAAGATCGTACAGAGGGCTATCTTGCCAGAGAGAGGTTTGATGCTCAGCTCAAGGTGCTAAGCTACTGGAGCAGTGCCGGGCCCAGTAAAAGATCGTACAGAGGGCTATCCTGCCAGAGAGAGGTTTGATGCTCAGCTCCAGGTGCTAAGGTACAAGAGCAGTGCCGGACCCAGTACAAGATCGTACAGAGGGCTATCTTGCCAGAGAGAGGTTTGATGCTCAGCTCAAGGTGCTAAGCGACTGGAGCAGTGCCGGACCCAGTACAAGATTGTACAGAGGGTTATCCTGCCAGAGAGAGGTTTGATGCTCAGTTCCAGGTGCTAAGCTACCAGAGCAGTGCCAGACCCAGTACAAGATTGTACAGAGGGCTATCCTGCCAGAGAGAGGTTTGATGCTCAGCTCCAGGCGCTAAGCTACCAGAGCAGTGCCGGACGCAATACAAGATTGTACAGAGGGCTATCCTGCCAGAGAGAGGTTTGATGCTCAGCTCCAGGTGCTAAGCTACCAGAGCAGTGCCGGACCCAGTACAAGATCGTACAGAGGGCTATCTTGCCAGAGAGGTTTGATGCTCAGCTCAAGGTGCTAAGCTACCGGAGCAGTGCCGGGCCCAGTAAAAGATCATACAGAGGGCTATCCTGCAAGAGAGAGGTTTGATGCTCAGCTCAAGGTGCTAAGCTACCGGAGCAGTGCCAGACCCAGATCTTACAGAGGGCTATCCTGCCAGAGAGAGGTTTGATGCTCAGCTCAAGGCGCTAAGGTACCGGAGCAGTGCCGGGCCCAGTACCAGATCTTACAGAGGGCTATTCTGCCAGAGAGAGGTTTGATGCTCAGCTCCAGGTGCTAAGCTACCAGAGCAGTGCCGGACGCAATACAAGATTGTACAGAGGGCTATCCTGCCAGAGAGAGGTTTGATGCTCAGCTCCAGGTGCTAAGCTACCAGAGCAGTGCCGGACCCAGTACAAGATCGTACAGAGGGATATCTTGCCAGAGAGAGGTTTGATGCTCAGCTCAAGGTGCTAAGCTACCGGAGCAGTGCCGGGCCCAGTAAAAGATCGTACAGAGGGCTATCCTGCAAGAGAGAGGTATGATGCTCAGCTCAAGGTGCTAAGCTACCGGAGCAGTGCCGGGCCCAGTACAAGATCGTACAGGGGGCTATCCTGCCAGAGAGAGGTTTGAAGCTCAGCTCCAGGCGCTAAGCTATCAGAGCAGTGCCGGACGCAGTACAAGATTGTACAGAGGGCTATCCTGCCAGAGAGAGGTTTGATGCTTAGCTCCAGGTGCTAAGGTACAAGAGCAGTGCCGACCCAGTACAAGATCGTACAGAGGGCTATCTTGCCAGAGAGAGGTTTGATGCTCAGCTCAAGGTGCTAAGCTACTGGAGCAGTGCCGGGCCCAGTAAAAGATCGTACAGAGGGCTATCCTGCCAGAGAGAGGTTTGATGCTCAGCTCCAGGTGCTAAGGTACAAGAGCAGTGCCGGACCCAGTACAAGATCGTACAGAGGGCTATCTTGCCAGAGAGAGGTTTGATGCTCAGCTCAAGGTGCTAAGCGTCTGGAGCAGTGCCGGACCCAGTACAAGATTGTACAGAGGGTTATCCTGCCAGAGAGAGGTTTGATGCTCAGTTCCAGGTGCTAAGCTACCAGAGCAGTGCCAGACCCAGTACAAGATTGTACAGAGGGCTATCCTGCCAGAGAGAGGTTTGATGCTCAGCTCCAGGCGCTAAGCTACCAGAGCAGTGCCGGACGCAATACAAGATTGTACAGAGGGCTATCCTGCCAGAGAGAGGTTTGATGCTCAGCTCCAGGTGCTAAGCTACCAGAGCAGTGCCGGACCCAGTACAAGATCGTACAGAGGGCTATCTTGCCAGAGAGGTTTGATGCTCAGCTCAAGGTGCTAAGCTACCGGAGCAGTGCCGGGCCCAGTAAAAGATCATACAGAGGGCTATCCTGCAAGAGAGAGGTTTGATGCTCAGCTCAAGGTGCTAAGCTACCGGAGCAATGCCAGACCCAGATCTTACAGAGGGCTATCCTGCCAGAGAGAGGTTTGATGCTCAGCTCAAGGTGCTAAGCTACCGGAGCAATGCCAGACCCAGATCTTACAGAGGGCTATCCTGCCAGAGAGAGGTTTGATGCTCAGCTCAAGGCGCTAAGGTACCGGAGCAGTGCCGGGCCCAGTACCAGATCTTACAGAGGGCTATTCTGCCAGAGAGAGGTTTGATGCTCAGCTCCAGGTGCTAAGCTACCAGAGCAGTGCCGGACGCAATACAAGATTGTACAGAGGGCTATCCTGCCAGAGAGAGGTTTGATGCTCAGCTCCAGGTGCTAAGCTACCAGAGCAGTGCCGGACCCAGTACAAGATCGTACAGAGGGCTATCTTGCCAGAGAGAGGTTTGATGCTCAGCTCAAGGTGCTAAGCTACCGGAGCAGTGCCGGGCCCAGTAAAAGATCGTACAGAGGGCTATCCTGCAAGAGAGAGGTTTGATGCTCAGCTCAAGGTGCTAAGCTACCGGAGCAGTGCCAGACCTAGTACCAGATCTTACAGAGGGCTATCCTGCCAGAGAGAGGTTTGATGCTCAGCGCAAGGCGCTAAGGTATCGGAGCAGTGCCGGGCCCAGTACCAGATCTTACAGAGTGCTATTCGGCCAGAGAGAGGTTTAATGCTCCGCTCCAGGTGCTAAGTAAGCTACCAGAGCAGTGCCGGGCCCAGTAAAAGATCGTACAGGGGGCTATCCTGCCAGAGAGAGGTTTGATGCTCAGCTCCAGGCGCTAAGCTATCAGAGCAGTGCCGGACGCAGTACAAGATTGTACAGAGGGCTATCCTGCCAGAGAGAGGTTTGATGCTCAGCTCCAGGTGCTAAGGTACAAGAGCAGTGCCGGACCCAGTACAAGATCGTACAGAGGGCTATCTTGCCAGAGAGAGGTTTGATGCTCAGCTCAAGGTGCTAAGCTACTGGAGCAGTGCCGGGCCCAGTAAAAGATCGTACAGAGGGCTATCTTGCCAGAGAGAGGTTTGATGCTCAGCTCAAGGCGCTAAGGTATCGGAGCAGTGCCAGGCCCAGTACCAGATCTAACATGTCTATTCTACCAGAGAGAGATTTGATGCTCAGCTCCAGGTGCTAAGCTACCAGAGCAGTGCCGGGCACAGTACAAGATTGTTGAGGGCTATCTTGCCAGAGAGAGGTTTGATGCTCAGCTCAAGGTGCTAAGCTACTGGAGCAGTGCCGGGCCCAGTAAAAGATCGTACAGAGGGCTATCCTGCCAGAGAGAGGTTTGATGCTCAGCTCTAGGTGCTAAGCTACCAGAGCAGTGCCGGGCCCAGTACCAGATCTAACATGTCTATTCTACCAGAGAGAGATTTGATGCTCAGCTCCAGGTGCTAAGCTACCAGAGCAGTGCCGGGCACAGTACAAGATTGTACAGAGGGCTATCCTGCCAGAGAGAGGTTTGATGCTCAGCTCAAGGTGCTAAGCTACCAGAGCAGTGCTGTGCCCAGTAGAAGATCGTACAGAGGTCTATTCTGCGAGAGAGAGTTTTGATGCTCAGCTCCAGGTGCTAAGCTACCCGAGCAGTGCTGGGCCCAGTATAAGATTGTACAGAGGGCTATCCTGCCAGAGAGGTTTGATGCTCAGCTCCAGGCGCTAAGCTACCGGAGCAGTGCCAGACCCAGTACCAGATCTTACAGAGGGCTATCCTGCCAGAGAGAGGTTTGATGCTCAGCTCAAGGCGCTAAGCTACCAGAGCAGTGCCGGACCCAGTACAAGATCGTACAGAGGGCTATCTTGCCAGAGAGAGGTTTGATGCTCAGCTCAAGGCGCTAAGCTACCAGAGCAGTGCCGGACCCAGTACAAGATTGTACAGAGGGCTATCCTGCCAGAGAGTGGTTTGATGCTCCGCTCATGGCGCTAAGGTAGATCTCGGCGGACGGGTTACTCCATCACAACGGGGATGGACATACCATCCGCCGAAATATACATCCCATTATATCCTATGGGATGTACATTTCGGCGGACGGGGTATCACTTACAGTTGTAACGGAGGGACCCGCCAGCCGAGATCTAAACCTGGCCCACAGCCTTTTGTCTCTACACTAACCAGGTGGGACTGACCAGCTGGCGGCCAGTCCTCCTTGCATCTCACCGTTGCCGCGGCCGTTTATTTTAAAATACTCGCAGCTTTTAAGCCAAGCTACGATTGAAACGAATCCCTAGGCAGGTTGATGCTGTGCACGTTCGAGAGATGGATGCGACTGGAAAATGCTTTCCAAGGGGGGAGCCATCTTCTTTGGCATGACTTTATTTTTATATTTACAGAAGGGTGCTTTGCCGAAGAATATACAACAAACTTCTCAATTGACTAATTCTTCGAGAGTTTAGTCAAAGTTAGCACCACTGTGATGAAATGTCCCCGGGACTGTGTGCAACGCACCCTGGTAGCTTGTTTATCCTGCCGTCTCTCTAGCGCTTTGAGGTGCCACGCATACACCGCTTTCCAAAGTACGCAGATAAATGAACACTCTTGTCTCCACTGTATGCTTTGTTGTGCTTTACTTATGCGTAAAATATACAGGTTTCACATGACTCGCAATGTTTACCATTTGTACACTCAAATTGTTGAAAGCCGTTCCTTTTGTATTTTCTATGTTTGGTCAAGTTCAAGTCAGTGGTTTGGTCCACGTGGTAAGTCGAGTTGCAAACAAAAAAATAAATAGATATTTTGAAACAAAGTCGACCCCAGCAGTCAAAGCTGTTAGAAAAAGTTTGCAAATTGAATGAAACTTTCGATGTTGTGTCAGGCTAAGGCAAATGCAGGTCACTGCCACAAAAAAGATAGCAACTTGTGGCTAGGAGAATTGGAGCCCCTAAACGGCAAAATATAATTTTACATGGGGCTCCAAAATCCTTGCCTCGGAGTTGGTTAATACTGCCTTGGTCCACTGAATGTTACTAGTAATGTTCCAAAAACGTAAGAATACTCCCTGCGCCTGTCTGCCTGGTCGGACGTACGTGAGACACTGTGACAGTGCTTTAAATGGGCCGGGGTCCGGTACTGAGCACCGGCACTTTTGAATTTCGAGACAGAGAGTACCTGCACTTCTCAAGAAAAACATAATTCTTTTGATTGGAGAGTACTCGCCCTTCTCAGAACCAAGCAGGTGCTCTCCAAGCACTGCTTCGTGGGTAATTTCCCATTTGATATCTGCAATTTTAGGCGGCTTCAATTATCTTTGCTTCAATTTAAATCCCGACCACACGATAAATTCACCATCTGATTAGGCCTCTGCTAACATAACTAGTATCCAGCAGGTGGCGGAAGAAGACTGTATATGGCGCCTCACTGTGTCCGCACAATTAAAAGGCGGCAAGAGAGAGTTACACAGTTATAACGATTGCATGCATTTAAAAATATATATATATTTTGTATAGGTGCACTCGGGGCTTTAAGTAGGATGATAAACAGAGGTGTCTCAAAGGGGCGTGGTCAATGTCAGTAAGGGCGTGGCTTAAAACACCTAAACTAAAAATCGGTGCTCAGCGTTATGCGCCGCCCGACTGGCAATTTGCAACTTTTATCATTGCATCCAGATATATAATACGCAAGTAACATTACACCTACAACAAACCAGGACTTTTGGCTTTGCCAATGGTTGTTAGTTGCATAAGATAAATAAGCAACAATTATGGCTTCGTTCTTTATTATTTTGAATATGCTTCAGTTCTGAAATGATGAGACTGTGAAAGAACCATTACGAGTCTCTTTGAAGTTACTCAAAGGCAGTGAAGGGTGGTACAGCTGCAGAGGTAAGATTTTTTTTTTCACTGTGAGGGTGAGGGTAGAAATGCAGAGCCCGATAGGGACCAGTCTCAGCACCGGCTTTTTAGAACTGCGGGACTGAGCATGAGAAGGACCCGGCCCACTTAAAGCCCTGGGTGGTCTCCAGTTAACTAGTTGCATGTTCTTTAGGGGCCTTGCTGGGGCTTTTAACTGGGGAGATTCTGAGCTCAGATGGACTCCACCCACCTTTAATTCTGCAATACATAGGCAGACCAGCTTGTCTTGAAAGTAGCTTCTCTCCATGTGGCTGACTCCACCCACCTTTAATTCTGCAATACATAGGCAGACCAGCTTGTCTTGAAAGTAGCTTCTCTCCATGTGGCTGACTCCACCCACCTTTAATTCTGCAAAACATAGGCAGACCAGCTTGTCTTGAAAGTAGCTTCTCTCCATGTGGCTGACTTTGACCCTGGTTATACTCCCCTCCCCCCAACCACCCCCACATACACACCTTTCTGAGCTCTTTATGTTCTATTATTCAAATGTGTGCTGCCTTGTAACAATGACGACCTGCTCATGTCCATGTGACAAGGAACCTCAGAGGTGTACCTGCACTGCACACTCCGTTCACAGAGTTTAGTGCACTCAGCACAGCTCGCGGAGTGCAGAAAACTCCACTCCACGTAGTGCAGTGGAGATTTTTCCCCACTCGTGCTTGCGAATGGGAAGTTCTCGAGCTGCCACTCGGGTAGAATTTCTACCCGAGCGGCAGGAAGACCAGCGCGAACTGCAGTTCGCACTGCACTCCGCCACTTGCAGAACTCTGCAGAGTTTTTTTGTTACTTTGCGGAGTTCCGCGTAGCAAAACTCCGCGAACCACGCCCAGGCCTGAAGTAAACAAATCTAACCAAGGTAAATATAATTAAACACCTATATATAATTCTTTGTTCACATTTATTAACCTAAAAACAAAAGCCAGATCTGTAGTATCGAGAATCGATTACTGAATGCACGCTTAACTGCGAAAAGTCAGCAACGAAAAACCGGCAGCTACTGTGTCTTTATTTACTCTGCCATCCGTGCTGAATTCACAGTCTTTTTCTTGGGATTTTCGGTACAAGACTCTCTCGGTGTGCACCGTCTGCTTTCTCCCGGCATGCAGCGTTCACTGAATGCCGGGAGAAAGCCAAAAAAGACTGTGAATTCAGCACGGATGGCAGAGTAAATAAAGACACAGTAGCTGCAGGTTTTTAGTTGCTCACTTTTCACGGTTAAGCTTGCATGAGTAATCGATTCTTAATACTACAGATCTGGTTTTCGTTTTTAGTTCTCCTGACGAAAAGTTATAAAAAACCCGAAATGCATTGGGAAAAGAAGCATGAGAAATGAAGCTTTTACACAGCTGAAATATGGACATTGATATAAGCAATGCGGTGTAACATTGTTTGAGATGTAATATTGTTAATATATGTGTAAGAATCCGTGCATGGTTTGTTATGCTTCCATACTAAAAGAAATGTAAGAAATGTAAAGAGTAAATTATAAATGTGAAGAAAGAATCATATGTAGTTGTTTAATTATATTTACCTCGTTTAGATTTGTCTACTTTTGTTGGAACCCTAGAGGTCGAGTAGTGCGCTTTGTGTGGAGTGTGCAGTGCATGTACACCTCTGAGAAAGCCTTGACTGTGTCACTGCGAAGCCTGGATGAACCCCCTGAAATCTGATCTTCTCAAAGGCCCTTGTTGCTCTCAATATGGATTATAAATCCGGAGTTTGAAACCAACCAATAGACTATTACCAGGCCCAGGGTGCTACCATTCCCAGGGGCGCAGCAGGGAGCTGCCTGAATTAATGTTATGCATACAGCAGCTCCTTCTGCCCACTTCTTCTCAATCGGGTTTGGTTCAACACTTAGTAATCAGCCCTTAATGTACATAATTGTTAGCACCCCATCAACCCCTTGCCCCCCTCCGATCTTCCTCACACCCCCCTCACCACACCCATAACAAACAACCAATGTTGTTTCTGCCTAGGGCGCTGTCCCTGTCAATCCGATTTAGCGCCAGCCCTGGCTGAAGCGCATCCATAATCGTAAAATGCTGTTTCCCTCCAGGGGCCCCACTTAGTCCTCTTTAGCCCTTGGTCTAGAGAAGGCTTTCGGCTCCTTAACCTGGCTGTATATGTTTGCTGCGCTCAAGTAATCTGGGATCTCAGCCCGAGGCGCATGTCTCGGTGAACAATCATCGCTCCACTTCTTTCCCCCTCTGTCGAGGCACAAGGCAAGGATGCCCGTTGTCGCCGCTCCTTTTTGCCCGGGTTCTTGATCCATTGGCGGTTTGGATAAGGGGAGACCCCGGCATCAGAGGCCTTAAATGGACAGATGACCACGAAGACCGTATATCACTTTATGCGGATGATAGTCTGCTTTATCTCGCCTCACCAGCCCGCTCACTCCGCCGAGCATTACACATTTTTCATGTATTTGGGGAACATTTTGGGTACCAGATAAACTGGTCCAAATCCCAGATGTATTCTCTCTGGGGAGACCACCCGCAAAGTCCTCGAGGATATGATATTCCAGTGGCATCTCGGGGTTTTCGATATCTAGGCATTTTTATAACAACTGATGCAACACGGTTCTATGAAAAAAATCTGTTGGGGCCGCTACGGAGGTTTAAATCTGATGTCACCCATTGGAAGACACTCCCCCTTACTCTTCTGGGGCGGACGTCTTTATTCAAAATGCTCGCCCTACCGTGCCTCCTCTATGCTCTACAAAATACTCCCCATCCGATTCCTAATTCCTATTTTTTGCAAATCGAGGCTGCGATAAGGGACTTACTTTGGGACAATAGGCCACCTCGGATAGCCATGAATAAACTCACTATGGGATGGTACGACGGGGGCATAGGGCTGCCAGACATGCGCCTCTACTATCAGGCTTCGCAGCTCACGGCCATCAACAAATGGGTGTTTGGGCCACGTGATGATCCCAGCTTCAGAACCAACCATTGGCTAATGGGGAAGGGTGGCTACAGTAGAGCACTATACACAAACCACAGAAAACTAGAAAAGTAGAAGTGTGGCATGGGGTCCAGAGGCAGATGGGTTGGCTGGGGTGCCTAATGAAGGCTACCCCTCTATGGGAACCAGACATTTTGGGACGACTCCATGCCTGTGCGGGATTTGCTAAATGGGACATGATCGGGATTTCCACTGTGGGCGATATGTGGGTTAAGGGTAAAAAGTATTGTATGTGACTCAGTATGCCCGGGTGAGCACATTCTCCCATCATACAGGGTTGGTAAGGGTAGGGGTGACCCTTTCCCCATAGTGTTTGCTCTGGCTATGGAGCCCTTCACGACTAGAGTGTGACAGGGGTGGCTTGAATGGGGCATTCCATTCATTAACTGACATCGTCGCAGATGGTACTGCTTTTCATAAAGGACGTCAGAGGAGACATGGTGTTAGTCACCCAATCTATGAAAGACTTTACGGAAGGGTCTGAGTTATGGGTCAATAGGGAAAAATCATGTTTGTTTCCCAACAGGCCTAACATAAAGGGTGGACCTGGGTGTGGGTTAAGCAAAGTGAGAACAACTGTCCTTCCACTACTTACGAGTCAAAATGTATCATATAGAAATGTATTTACTAGATGGCTACTTTGATAGAGCCCTGAGGCTCAGAGATCACATTTCATTCTGGAAAACTCCACCTGTCAATGATGGAAAGAATTGGTATCTAAAATGGTGATGTTACCCTGCCTTCTATATAACTTTGCTGACCTTCTACTGCTACTTCCCACAAGACTTATAAACGAGCTCGATTCGTATTTGAGTGATTTTCCTATGGTGCTCGGGGAAATGTAGGGTTGAACTGGTAAAGCTAAAATTCTCCAACAGAAACGGTAGGGCTGGGGACATCCAGGTAGGTTAGTAAGGGTTAATACGGTCTATGTAGAGACAAATTAGAGACATTCAACCTCAAACACACCCATTAATGCAAACACTTTGCACAATGGGAGAGGGTAGGATTCTGGTTAGTTCTGGAACACACTTCATTCAGTGTCATTGACTTCTCTTTGCCACAAGCGGGGGAATCAAAATAAAAAGGGAATTTATTGGCGATGAATGGAAACCAGCACATTATAACCTCATAAAGTAACCTGCAAACCCAAATTTAAATGTCAATTCAAGGTTTTGATGGGGCTTATCTGACGTCCAGTCATATGGACAAAATATACCATAGGACGCCTCAAGAATGGACGCAATGCCAAGTTACACATGCAGGATTCATACGCATGGCGTGGGAGTGCCCAAGAATCGCTGGATACTGGCAGCGAGGTATGGAAGCACCACCCTATATGGCTGTTCCGAAGGATATGTGCAATGTTGAGAGATGCATTTAGGAATTGTTCAGACGTCCAAAAGCGCGCAGAACTGAGACCAGATTCTTAGATCTGGCCCTGCTCATTGCATATAAAACCATTACAATGTCAGGGTGGCTTCTACACCACCATTCATTGCAGGGTGCTGAATGACATCAGTACATTGGGCAGAAGCAGAAACTACTGCTCTACCCACTGACTAGAAAAGAGGACAGAGAAAGCATTTAATAGCCTATCAGTGGGATGATAGGGCGGCAGCCCTACCCTGTGACTGCAAAAATCACTTGCCGCCGTGACATCCAGGCTACCCGACCCTTACTAACCCAACATGTCTCCATTACAGGTCTACTGGCGACTCTTATTTGTATCCCCTAGAGTTGGATTCACAAGCCTTCAAGATAAGCAGAACTGCATCCCTGCAGAATGTCATGGTATGCATTTTAGTGGGGTGCCCCCTTACTCATCCCACCTCCCCACATGTATTAATGATGGTGCCTTGATAGTCTAGCTTCCTACTGTTTTTCGTGGCCCTGCCGCTGCTGTTAAGTTGAGTTACATGGAGCTCTCCTGTTTCTGAGTTCATTAAAAGCTCTTGTACAGAAATCTTAACTTACTGCATAGCGTGAGAAATAATCAGGTTATCGCACCAAAGATGTTACTATTGACTGATATTAGTGCTTTGGCAGGAAGTGTAATAATGACTGACCGGAAGAAAACCAAGAACTATGATTTAAAAAAAAAAAAAAAAAAATCCAGGTGCTTCATAGGATATATGAAGCAACATAAGGTTGAGGACACTTTTAAAAACTGAACTAGTGAGCCTTCCTTGCCTTTAACCGAACTCAACTCTAAACAGGGGTGGCAATCAAATTATTCTGGGTGAAGTTTCTCATCTTTCTGCCTGGACTTTAACCTCCAGGACTTTAACCTCCCCGGTCCAGCATTGAGGGGATGTGGCCTAACGGTTAGCACAGTTGACCTCGAAGCTGGGGAACTGGGTTCAAATCTCGGCAGGGACGCTCAACATCCTGTGATTCTGGGCAAAAAACATCATCTCTTTAACTCTTCGTCTAAACTCGTGACAAACTCATGGAAAGGTTTATCATGATCTGGAGAAAGTGATTAATCGAGGGATACACACTACTCGGTTGGATTTTTTTATTCATTCGACCGACCATGGATTAAACGATTGGACTCATCGATATTTATTAGCCTTGAGAAAGTCTATTTGGACGAAACAAGTGTCGGCTGTTTTGTACATATACTTTGTTTATAAAAGAAAAAATAAAGAAATATGGAAAGAAAATCCTGAAGCAACTTGTGGACTCCAATTGATGTACACAAATAAACGGTGGAAGCCAGCTTCACTGGTTTAGAAATCATTAAGTGTGCCTCGGCAAGTGCGTGACAAAAAAAAAACAATCTCCCCGTGCCTAACAAAATGAATGTGTCCTTATGTAAGGCAACTGATGCTCATGTAAAGTGCTCTGATACCTTTGAGGCGAGTTCGCGCTATATAAAACTAAAAAAATAATAAGAATAATCTTGTTATATTTGTTCTATCCCTCTGTCGAGCTCTTTGTAGTAACTGGAAGGAGGCACTTAATGATTTATACAACTTTATGCTAAATACATTAATTTGCAGAGTATAAGTGTTTGGACACTAGACTGCATATGTCCAATGATATAACAAATCATAGCAATAAACACCATTAGACACCATTAACTAGTCTCAAAGTGCAACTGGAATTTTCTACTTTACACTGGTGAAATGTTTGCTGTAAAAAATGTAGCGCTGCAAATGTCTTAGCATGAAACATACAAAACTGACTATGTAAATGATAAAAACCTAATTAGTTCACATGTAATATGTTTATTTCAATAACATCTAAAGGCGTATTTTCTGTGGCAAGGGTATGGGATTAAAGATATAGAAAACAAAAAGGTTTTACATATTTAGAGATGGTTTTTTTTGTGACATAGTTCTCAAAGCTGTCAAGGCGTCTCAGCAAGTTAAACGTTTGCCACTGATGAGGAGTGATTTTCAAGTCACAAGTTAAGATCTTGGTAAGGCCAAGGCACCAGTGACTCCCATCACCACCCTCAAATCACTGTTGTCTGATTTCTCTTCTAATACATCATTGGGACTCTTCCTCCTTGTCCAGTCAAGTCCTCCATCATGACCTTGAGTCCTGAAGGACTGGACTTGTTGTCTCTTGAACCCTGGACAAAGAAGTGGACTCCAAGGGTCAGTTGACTGACCTCCAATGAGGCTAGAGAGAAAGACAACAACCTGCAAGAGGACATTAGGTACCCAGCTGACCAATGGCAACTGGACCCTGCTGTTGGCTTCTGTCTGACACCCAGCGAGTCTCTAAGTGTCTCCTTTGAGGTCATGGGGGCTTTGGAAGTGTACTCCTGTGGTGGATTCGGATTTTAAAAAGTCAATACAATCTTCGACCTGGATGTATGTGGTAGTTGTATCAGACCAGCAGTTCATGGTCTGCCTCAAAATTGTGCCTTGGTCCCAGTCTACTGCGACAGATAATCACTTGCTTTTTGGCACTATTTTCCCTAAAATCTTTTAAAAATCTCATATCACCGGGCTCCCATGATTGGATTTTTTGTCATGTTACTATCATCATTTTATACATGTTTACTCTATTTTTCTAAATTGTTTTGAGATTTTTCTTGTTTTGTATTCTGACATCACTGTTTTGGTACTGTATAGATACTTCACATGTTGCCCTAAGTTAAGCCTGTCTGCTCTGTGCCAGATCTATGTGCGTGGAAATTTAGTTCGTATCTGAACATTATCTGCGCCATCTTGTCTCTCCCCAAGCGCCACACGCAGAAAACGCGCGACGGCCATTTTAGGCACCATGGTCTCATTGCCGATCGCCAGCGCGTCCCTCAGGCGCTACAAACATCCCCCGCGCGCCGACCACCCCCCCCCGCTCTCTCATACATGGGCCATAAACCCTCTCCTTCTGCGCGACCCTGCCATGGAACCACATCCCGCGCCTGACCAACACCTCCTTTCATCCCATACATGGTCATACATCCTTTTGATAACCCCCTTCCTCTGCGCCCGATTGTCTGAACCGATCCCAGGCCATCACCTAGCCCTGCGGGTGCAGTTTATTGCCCCTACTGTAAGGGAAACACCTCGCATCAAAGGGATTACAGTAGATCAAGGCCCCCACCCCCTGAGACCAGACCAGTCGCACACACCCCCCGGGAATTGGCGGAATGTCCAGCTGTGTGATAGCCATCTCCTACTGTGGGTGGGGTGGGGACTTCCACTGTAGTTATGTGTGGGAGCGGATCCGAGCCGGGGATTCCGAGGATGTTCTTTCATGTATCAAAGCAATCTCAAGAATGTGCCTTGTACAATAAACCGGTAATAAAGCAATAAACTTGTGTATAAGAGGCCAGGCCTCAGAGATGTGGTTAGAGCACCTCGAGACGATACCTTGCTGTCCGATCTGATGTGTTCTGCTCCGACGGAATAAAACTTTGTTTTCTGCCTTCCAGTCTCCGGCGCCTGCCTCTTTTGTTGGTTAATCATCGAATGGTATAAGAGGCGATTACCGCCGGGCAATATTTGAAAGGTTATCGACTGAAACTGCCGCTACCATTTAACAATTGGCGTCCCAAATGTGGGGCCCCTCAGCGACACGTGGATCCAAAGGGAGAGGTCCCGACGACAGAGTGAACGACTGCAACGATCGGGAAGAGCTCCTGCCCGATAGACCCTCGTCTGGCAGCCGATCATCCGAACTTCACTGGTTCCGAGCAGACCTCTCTCTCGAGTGATCTACGGTCCTGACTGGGAACCATCAGGAGTGCCGAGGCAAATACGGAGAGTAGAGGACGATCGGGCGCTGGAGGTGGAAGACGAGAAACTGTCCATGCGGTCCGGGTAAGGTCGTGTAACGCGACAAATTGCGAAACGATTGATTGATTGATTGAAAATACTAGTATTGCTTATTTGATTGTTCTTTTTGAGATATTCGCTGCCTACAAACGGGGAAGAGTAGAAATACTCTCTCTCCCTTTGCAGATAGTGAAGGGTAGGTAACGCGGACTTTTGTCCCCCTTTGTAACCTGTCGTGCCTATTTTTCTCCCCACTGATTGATTGTCCGAACACTGATTGTTTTTGACGAATAGTGCTTTTTGAGATATTCTCTGTTTGCAAATAACGTAGAATAGAAATATTCTGTCTAGTCTTTGCAGATAGTGAAGGATAGGTAACGCGGACTTTTGTCCCCCGTTGTAACCCGTCGTGCCTATCTCTTTCTCACCATTTGATTGTTTGATTGTCTGAACACTGGTTGTTCGATATTGGTTCTTTGGAGGTATTCTCTGCTTACAAATAACGTGGAATAGAGATATTCTGTCTAGTCTTTGCAAGCAGTGAAAAGATAGGTAGTGCAGACTTTTGTCCCCGTTGTAACCCGTCATGCCTATCTTCTCCCCACTGATTGGTAGTTGGTTCTGCCCGGACCGCTTATTAGAGATGAACCATCCGGCTCCACTGGAAGGCACCCCTAATAAGGACATGTTTACTAAATATGGACTAGTCGCTGTAGCTTATAGCAAACTATGGCATAAATATACAAAGAAGGACTCCGAAAGTCAGTGGCCACTGATGGGATCCTTTGATGACCATAAAATAGAAACGCTAGAAATAGCTCTACGTAGCAATAAAACGACGCCCACTATGCTCGACAGTATCGGCATGTGGCGCAAAGAAACAACGCAACGGAAAAAGAGAGAAGAAGTAAAGGCAGAAAAAGAACTACAAAAGGCAGCTCACCTTGCCGCTAGAAAGTTAGAGGAAGAAATAAAGGAGAGCAAGGAAGCTAAACAAAAACAAGAATCTGAAACGTCAGGCCAGTGCCCTGTTAGGACCCCCTCTACGCTCTACCCTGAGTTGCCTTCCAAGCAACGGGCGAACGATGAATTGCTATTAGGTCCTCCGATCATCTACATGCCCCCTCCATATGCTCCCTCCCAACCTATAGTGCAGCACCCACAACCCCCGAACGCAAGCGAAAGCAGTACCAGGGCCTCGGTCCTCACGGCCTCCGCGCCGGCCGAGCCTCTTGTACTGAACACAACGTTAGCAATAACATTAGATGACCCCGAGACGAGAAAGAAAGATTCCGCCAGGATGAATCTGCTAACAAAGGGTGAACGAGCCGGAATCGATAAGGTAGTGAGAACACTAGTAGAACGGAAGGAAAGTGAGGAATATGTGACAGATATGTATAACTCGTATGCCGACAACCACAGACGACACTTTGTCGTACGACTTTGTCATCACACTCTGAATGCCTATGAGGATAGGTACCAGGATAGAGGTCCCGAAGGCTTAGCAACCTTGTATAGAAAGGTTGATATTGGGGAAGAGAGAGAGGGCGATGTGACGGACCTCTTCACACGTACACTCGAAGTCTTCCGACATCTTAAAGAACACAGGCAGACGACCAAGACAGAAACCCCCATAGCGACTGAACCCCAGGCAGGAAAAGCTGATACCATGATGCCCATCAAGGAAGCCGCTCCTTACTGGGTCCCCCCACGAGGTCAGGGAACACACGATGACATCAACCACCAAGATGCGAAGGGAAGGGTTGTATATAACTGGGTCTATCAGCCATGGGACCGAAAAGACATCCTGACCTTTAGAAAAACCCTACCCGACTTAAGAAAGAACCCGACTGCCTTTTACACAGAACTAGGTACGGCCTTGGGTTCAACTATAATGACCTTGGCGGATATCGATTTGTTCTTCGGGTTATGTCTGCCGGCTGATGTGTGGAAGCAAATCCGGAAAGTCGACCACGCTGAGCCGTTCGGATATACCTGGGTACAACTCGATACCATAGACAAGCAGCGAGAACCTGGACAGAAACCTCTAAAGGCCATATTGGAACTCCCAGACAAGATTGTTCAGAAATTAAAGACCCTAATCCCAGAAAGGAAGGTAGACTGGTCGATAGTGACGGCTTGCCGCCAGAAACCCCAGGAGGATGTATCCAAATACTTCTCTCGATTCGAGACAGTGTTTTCCGATTATAGTGGCCAGGACATGACCACTGCAACCGGACATCACCTCTTTGTCCAGAATTATGTGAAGGGTCTGTCCCAGGAAGTCTCCCAGAAGTTACAGACCAGCGAGAGTAGTTGGGCAGCCTCCAAACCCGCGGCTATCCTCCAGATGGCCCAGTACTACGAACACCAAAAGAATGAGAACGATAGGGCGTCCGAGAGAAAGAAAAAGGAGCTGAAGGAAAGGGTAATGATCGCACAGTTGCAAGGGGTGACCATAGGAAGGGAACCTCCCAAGGGAAACTACCAACCGACTGCTCCTAGAAAACTACCCTCTAGAGACCATGCACCCACACCCTACGTTGGACGCAGGGACTTAGACGAGAATCAGTGTGCGTTCTGTAAAGGGTTCGGACACTGGAAATCCCAGTGCCCGGTCCTTCTGGATATGAACAAGAATAGGGACACAAGAGACATAGCAAACAGTCCCAGAAATAGAGGACAGGGACGAGGGTACACGAACGACACCACCAACGACAGGCCAGACAGACCAAACACCTTCGACCGCCCCCGACAGAACCAGTGCCAGCAGTCCGACTACGAAAACACCCATGACTTTGCATAGGACCGCCAGGGGCAAGGGAGGGATCCAGTCGAACTCCGTGTTGACCAGCAAGGTCCTTACGTCACTGCTAAGGTCCTGGGCACAAAGTCTCCATTTTTGGTAGATACTGGGGCGACACGTAGTGCGCTATCTAAACGGCTGATCCCAAGGGCACCCTTGTCTGGCTCACATGTAACCTCAATAGGCTTTGATGGAACGCCCTCCACTAATCCCTTGTCCGCACCAATCTCCTTTGACTTGGAAAATAACACCACTGACACGGCATTTCTGCTCTCCTCCAACACCACCGAAGCCATTATGGGTCTTGATTTACTAAAACATTTCCGGGCTACCATCAGATGTTCCCCCGACGGAGTTCGAGTCATACTGCACGATAACCCAGATCTGTTCAGGCCTTGTCTCGCACGACGTATGTTCTCCATAACCGATGCTGACCTGTCCCTACTTGACACGTTACCCACACATCTATGGGCTAAAACCGACTCAGACGTAGGACGCATGGTGATCGACCCTGTACACATAACTGTCCGACCGGACGCAGTGCTCCCAAAGCTTCCACAGTATCTGATATCGCCCGAAGGCGAGAAGGCGTTGGTGGAAATCATCCAGTCCCTAGTCGATGCAGGAGTGGTAGAAGAAGTAGTTAGTAATGTTTGCAACAGCCCTATCCTACCCATTGTTAAGAAGCAAGGCGAGGGAGATGAGAAAGCATACCGCTTCATTGTCGACTTACGAGAGGTTAACAAAGTAGTCATACCTCAGTACCCTGTAGTCTCAGATATCACCACCATCCTCACCCTGATTCCGTCCACTGCCACTACCTTTACCGTTATTGATCTCAAGAACGCATTCTTTTCCATCCCCATCCACCCAGACAGCCGCTACCTTTTCGGCTTCACCTTAAAAGCCCGTTCGTACAGATTTTGTAGGGCACCACAAGGCTACACTGAGAGTCCCAGCATATATAGCCAAGCCCTCAAGAGACAACTGGATGCAGTTCAACTACCGGACGGAGTGGTGTTAATACAGTACGTCGATGATATTCTTTTGGCGGCTGACACCACTCCGCTTGCAGTCGCAGCCACCATCCACCTCCTCCACTTCCTCGCGGAGAACGGTCACAAGGTCTCCAGGAAGAAGTTGCAATTCTGCCAACCCCAAGTGACATACCTAGGCCACCTCCTATCCAAAGATGGGAGGAAGCTTACACCTGACCGAATTCAGACCATCCTAGAAACCCCTCTTCCCAAAACTCAGAAGCAAGTGCGGTCTCTGGTAGGCCTCACCTCCTTCTGTCGACAGTGGTTGCCAAACTTCAGTCTTATTGTAAAACCTCTGCTTTCCCTGTTGGCTAAAGATGTCCCCTTCCCCCTCCCCTGGACACCCGAATGCCAATCCTCCTTCAAAGAATTACGAGATGCCCTTTGCTCAGCACCAGTCCTAGGAACCCCAGACAACACTAAACCTTTCTCCCTCTTCACCCACGAAAGGGAGGGATGCGCGTTGTCTGTTCTAACCCAGTCCATAGGTCCCAAGCAACGCCCTTGTGCCTACTTCTCTGCCACTCTTGACCCTGTAGCCAGAGCTTTGCCCGCCTGCCTTCGAGCGGTAGCCGCCGCTGCTGTCTCTATCCGACAAAGTGAGGGGATCGTGCTTTCAAACCCCCTCACCGTGCTAGTACCCCATGCAGTTGACACCCTCCTGAACCAGACTAAGACTCAACACCTGACTAGCGCACGACTGACTGGTTATGAATTGACTCTGCTTGCACCCCACATCACGTTGAAACGATGCACCACTCTGAACCCAGCCACTCTGCTACCTCTCCCTGACAATGACCCCAATGCGTCCCCTAAACATGACTGTGTGACCCTCACCGACGAACAGACCAAGAGTAGGGTTGACCTTCGAGATACTGCCTTCCCAGATCCTGACGGAGAGCTGTGGGTAGATGGCTCATGCATCAAGCTCCCCGACGGCACCACTTCGGCCGCCTCTGCAGTCACCACGGCCCGAACAGTTGTTGAGACAGCCCGCATCACACAGCGATCCGCACAGGCGGCTGAACTGATTGCTCTCACACGAGCATGCATCCTAGCAGCGGGGACAACCGCAAACATTTACACCGACAGCCAGTACGGTTCACCACTTTGGGCTCCTATGGAAGGAGAGGGGATTCCTGACTTCCCATGGCACACCCATCCTACATGGAGATCTAGTCTCCGCTCTGACCGAAGCAGTCCTCCTCCCCACACGGCTAGCTGTGATCAAATGCCAGGCACACAAAAAGGTGACGGACATTATAGGACAGGGAAATGCGCTGGCTGACATCACTGCCCGAACCACAGCCGAGAATAGGTCAACAACACGCATGTACGTGACCATGTCACAAACTGAAAAATGGAAGGATGCTAGGGAAACCATTAGAGACATACAATTGGCCAGCTCACCACACGAATTGACTGAATGGGCACGGGTGGGATTGAAAGACGATGAAGGCTGCTGGCGAACTAGAGACACAAACAAATGGTTGCTACCTGACTCATACCTGATTCCCATGCTGACCATGACACACTCCCCCGCACACATAGGGTCTGCCCCCATGATTGAACTCATCTCCAAAGTCTGGCACAACGACAAAATCCCAGACTCAGCTAAACGCCTAGTCCAACAATGTCTGATATGCCTCCAACACAACCCTGGTAAAGGAACTGCTGTACCCCGGGGAGGGTTTGGGGTTCCTAGTCACCCCTTTGAGGTCCTACAGATGGACTACATTCAGTTAGAAAGGTGCCAAACCCTGAAGTACGTGCTTGTCGTTGTGTGCGCCTTCAGCAAATGGGTGGAAGCCTACCCAACCCGCGACAACACTGCTATGACTATCTCAAAAGTACTACTGAAATAATTCTTCCCCCGTTACGGCCTTTGTCGAATTTTGTGGAGCGACAACGGCCCCCACTTCGTAGCCGAAGTTATCCAACTCATCTTAAAAGGGTTGGGTGTAAAACAGAAGTTTCACGCGGTCTTCCACCCCCAATCTGCGGGCTTGGTTGAGCGACATAATGCCACATTGAAACTCAAACTAGCCAAAATAGTTGCCACCACAGGACTGAAATGGCCAGACGCCCTCCCACTAGCATTGCTATCAATGCGTTCCACTCCTACCAAATACCACTTAACCCCCTACGAGGTCGTCTTCGGGCGACCCATGAACCTTTGGACTGCACCAAAACCAGCATCCATTCACGACGTCCCGGACGTCCTCATGTCTGACTATCTGTACAATCTAACTAAAACGTTGTCTGTTATCCATCAGCAGGTGCTGCAAGCCATTCCCGATGCTTCCAGGGGCCCCGGACACGACATCCAACCCGGTGACTTTGTCCTAGTGCGCAACTTCCAGCGCACCAAGAGTCTGGAGCCCCGGTGGACGGGCCGCCTGCAAGTCCTGATCACCACCCGAACAGCTCTTCGAGTGGAGGGGAAACGTAATTGGCTGCATGCACACCACTGCAAGAAGGTATCATCGACCCTGACGACCACCGACAACATCACCGCCCAAGAGGAACTTCTGGACAAAGACCGACCATCCCTGAGCTGCTACCCGAATACAGAGACACTTGAATTGACTGAATATCCCGATCCCACTGTGCCATCCAAAGAAGGGTATAACCTACGACGAAAGGAGGGAACTTCGGCTAAGCAGACCACAACTAAGTTGAAATCTCAGAGCGGTAGCCTAGTCACCTAAAAGGCCTCCAGGAGAGAAACTAAACAAAGTCTGTGGTTCTGCCCGCTACCGAGTCCCTTGAAGGTGATGGAAGCGCCCGACATGAAGATGATGGAAGCAACCGGACGTCCGAAGATCCACTACAAAAACCCAAAGACTGACAAAATGCACAGCTCAAAGACTATTGCACTTTTTATTACCCTTCTCCTTTGCCTCCTTCTCATGGTCACTTTCTGGATCATGGAAGAAAACGCACCCGCTCATAAGACATTGCTGACCACTGCTCAACCCACCTCCATGAAAGAACACCATCTGATTTCACTTTCACCCCAACTCCGAGAAAGACGTAAGGAGTTCTGGAATAACTCTTTTGTGCAACTGCTCCACCAACACAACCTTGCCGCCAATGCCACTAACTGCAGGATCTGTGGATTGCTACCACATGCCACTGGACATTCTATCCCTTTCATCCCTTCGCCCTTCTCTGTCCATGGCTCCTGCCTCGCTTGGCTAATCCTCCTGCAAGAAAGTTACAAGGACAGTGCCACTTCCGGCAAAACTGTGTCGCACTTCTATCATGGGTTCTGGCTGAACCAAACTGGAAAAACCTCTGCCCTCTTTTGTCCTCTGAGATCAAACACCTCTTTCCATATGGACATCCCTGCCAAGGAGCGAGTTGAAATGCAGGTGTTCAACAACCCAGCCAGACCCACCTTCTCTTACCTCCGGAAACGAACGGCCGCCACCCTAACAGTGGCCCTATCCGTCGTCAACATCACAGGTCTGGTGTGTCTCGAAGGCCTAGGAACACAGCCGGTAGGCCACAGTTCCTGTCTCATCACCCGAACATTGGACTCAGTTGACCCACCCTCCTTTGTTACCTCCACAAATATGTACTTCGTCTGTGGTACTAAGGCCTACACCTGGCTTCCGAAAGGTTGGGGAGGCACCTGCTACATCGCTTTTATCCTTCCTCCAACATATGTGGCTCCAGC
Source organism: Triturus cristatus (assembly GCF_964204655.1). Classification (NCBI taxonomy): domain Eukaryota; kingdom Metazoa; phylum Chordata; class Amphibia; order Caudata; family Salamandridae; genus Triturus; species Triturus cristatus. The sequence goes on from NC_140582.1 coordinate 1,235,901,869, forward strand.
AAACCATCACCGGCAGAAACGTGCAAAGGACATTGTACAAGCCGACTCCACTGGAGCACAGTTCATGGATGCAGTAAAGGGACTTGTTCCACTGTGGGGTCCAATGGCAAACAGCCGTGCCATCCGGCACCTAACCCAGGCAGTTGAAACCACAATGAACATTACAGCCGGCATCCTCACCAA